>NC_039361.1:32770461-33515293 GCF_003573695.1 Papaver somniferum | reverse complement strand
TAAACACACTTATCAGATTCATTAATTCTAAAACCACTAGAAATCATCACATGATCAAATTTCTCATGCCACTGTTTAGGTGCTTGTTTCAATCCATACAAAGATTTCTTCAGTTTACAAACTTTCTTCTCACAACCTTTAACTACAAATCCTTCGGGTTGTTCCATATAAATTTCTTCATCTAATTCACCATTCAAAAACGCTGTCTTTACATCCATTTGATGTATCTGTAGGTTATGGACAGAAGCTATAGCAATTAACATCCTAATGGAGCTAATTCTACTTACTGGTGAATATGTATCAAAGAAGTCTATACCTTCTATCTGTTTATAGCCTTTCGCTACCAACCTAGCCTTGTATTTTTCAATAGTTCCATTTATATTACGTTTTCTCTTGAAAATCCATTTACAACCTATGGCCTTAGACCCTGTAGGTAAATCTACAAGTTCAAAAGTACCGTTTTCTCGAATGGAATCCATTTCACTAATTGAAGCTTCCTTCCACCACGGAGCTTCAGGACAAGTCATGGCTTCTTTATAAGTCTGAGGATCAGACTCGGCTAGGTATGTAATGCAACCAGGATAGGTTTTCATAGTTTTAACCCTTTTACCTCTTCTAGGTTCTATTTCTGGTTCATCTTCCTCTAAAGGTAATGACTGACTGGATGATGTAAATTCTAGGGGATCATCTAAACATCTCTTCCGAGAATCACGTTTCATAGGAAAAACATTCTCAAAGAACTCAGCATCCCTAGACTCCATGATAGTATTCAACCCTATGTCAGAAATTTCAGAACTCACAACCATAAACCTATGAGCACTAGAATGCTCAGGATACCCTATAAAAACACAATCAACGGTTTTGGGTCCTATATTATTTGTCTTAGGAGAAGGGATGGCCACCTTTGCCAAGCACCCCCACACTTTGAAGTAATCATAAGATGGTTGTTTACCTTTCCATAACTCATATGGACTTTTATCTGATCCTTTAAAGGGTACTCTGTTCAGGATGTAATTGGCTGAGAGGATAGCCTCCCCCCACAAATTCGAAGGTAATCCTGAACTAATCAACATGGCATTCATCATATCCTTAAGGGTACGGTTCTTTCGTTCAGCTACACCATTGGATTGAGGTGAATAAGGGGATGTAGTTTCATGTATTATGCCATGTTCTTCACAGAAATCTCCAATAGGAATTAGATACTCACCACCACGGTCAGACCTAAAAGTTTTAATGGTAGCATTCAATTGGTTTTCAAATTCACGTTTATATATCTTAAAGGCTTCTAAGGCGTTGTCCTTCCCTCTAAGCAAATAAACCTGACAGTACCTCGTACAATCATCTATAAAAGTGACAAACCATTTCTTACCACCTCTAGTTTGAACTGACTTCATGTCAACTACGTCTGAATGAATCAATTCTAAGGGTTTAGTGTTTCTCTGGACATTCTTCCTGAATGATTTCTTAGCATGCTTAGATTCTACGCAAATCTCACACTTATGACTTTTATCTAAAGTGAATTTGGGTATGCAGCCTACGCTAGCCAGTTTATGCATTGATTTGTAATTTACATGACCAAGTCTACCATGCCAAACATTCGATGACACGCACATGTAAGCAGAAGAATCATTCAATTTCACTTCAGGACAGGTTACATTAAGTTTGTAAAGACCCCCAGTCTTATAACCCTTACCCACATAATCATTTCCCTTAGTTACTATAAGTTTTCCAGACTCAATTGAAACTTTAAAACCCTTATCATCTAAAACAGAATAAGAAACAAGATTTTTGCAGATGTCTGGAACATGAAGAACTTCATTCAATGTGAGAGTCTTGCCAGATGTGAGCTTCAGACCGACCTTTCCTTTTCCTGCAACCTCTGATGCAGATGAGTTACCCATATAGAGTTTCTCGCCTTCCCCTACCCTCTGGTAGGAGGTGAACAGGTCTCTGTTCCCACAAACATGCTTGGTAGCTCCAGAGTCTACCCACCAGTCCATCACATTGGTCACCAAATTAACTTCAGACACAACTGCAGAAAACTCGTCCTTGTTCTTTTCAACCAAGTTAGCACTATCCTTTTTGTCCTTACGATGTCTACAGTGAACTGCCATATGTCCAGTAACTCCACACGCATAACAAGCACCCTTAATTTTAGTAATGCTAGACTCTGGTTTTCGAAACATACCTTTCTTGGGAGGACCACGCTTAGAGTTACGATTGTTACTCTCACCTTTTCCAGCTTTGGAAGATCTGTGTTCAGTCATATGAGCTTTGTTACTCATGTCCCTTGCAGAAGACACGTTCTTATCCTTGGTGCACAATATCTCTTCCACTTGAATTTTCTTTCCTAATTCAACCATGTTGATCTCGCCAGTTTCATGTCTTAGCTTTTTCTTGTATTCAGACCAAGAAGATGGTAACTTCTCAATTACTGCAGATACTTGAAACGTCTCATCAATGACCATACCTTCAGCAAGAATCTCATTAATGATCTGTTGAAATTCGAGAAATTGATCAACAACAGGTTTATCATTCGTCATCTTGAAGTCCATAAACTTCGCCACCAAAAATTTCTTGCTCCCTGCAGTCTCCGCTTGATACTTTGCTTCTAACGCAGTCCACAAATCATAAGCACTGAAATTTTCTTTAGCATTGTAAAAATCATACATCGCATCTTCCAAACCATTCATGATATGATTTTTCGCCAGAAAATTACACCTCTTGTTATACTCGATCGCCTCCTCAGTTAAACCTTCAGCATTCATCAATTCAGCATGTGGAACAAGTACATAATCCAGTTCATGATGGCTTAGATAAAATAGCATCTTGGATTGCCATCTCTTGAAATCCTTTCTGTTAAACTTCTGTGGTCTTTCAACATCGTTCTTTCCCATTGTTACAAGGAATAATAATGTGTTAAGATTGTTGGAATCTTGCAACAATTGAAGAAACGTCAGATGTATCAAACAATAAATATAAAGAACAGTATCAAACAACTCTACCACGAACAAATTGATGAGGGAAGAATCACAGGTTGAACAAGCTGTCCTTAACACATTAGTTCGCGGGTATACTCTGAAGTAATGCTAAACCCCAACGTGCGAAGATGTGTCCAGGATAAGACTGCCCGATATAACTTGAGTTAGCACAACGCAAGTTACCCACTCTTGAACTCAGCAACAAGGATGGAAGCAAAACGCCGCACAAAATATAAGAAGAAGAAGAAAAATAGACCTAGAGATAGTCGCTGCTTGTGTGTTTTTAAAACAGAATTTCGAGTCATATTTATAGGATGAGATACTTGCAAATCAAATTAGGTTTTTTGTTTTCTTCGAAAACAAGTAAAACTCGTAAAAGGAATTTCCCACAAATAAAACTCTTAAAAAATAATTTTGGAATTAAATTCCTAAAGAAAAAATTCTCCAAAAAATAAATCCGTGTAGGAAAGGGACTTGGTGCATGGTATACGCGTATATCGCATGGGTCAAAATATGTATTTTTGCCCACCCGCTCCACCCACGTTTTACAATTCATACATAAGTGTATGATTATATAGTGGAGCTCCTCTTTAGTTTTCCACAATGTGGGACTAAAGGTTCCACTTCATTCACCCAAAAATAAGTGAGTATCCTTAGACCCTTAGGTCATTAGATCAAACCATACCAAGACCATAAAATCTTTTTAATTAAAACTCATTTTCTCCAACAATCCCCCACATGAATGAAATATCGGAAAACGAAAAAATCAGAGTAAGGAAAATACCATTTAGGCAAAGGTGTCCATGAGGTCTTGAACCTTGCTTAGTGAGAAGTTACCGGAACTACTAGCTAAACAGTGAACGCGATGTCTTGAACTGCTAGCGTTTGGTGTAGTTCAAATAATATCCACGCATGATATCCTCCAAGTGTTGCTAAGTTCGTGCCGTTTTGTCCATTTTGGCCCTGGACATATCCTGTTTCTCAGAATGCTCTAAAGAATTGGCTCCATTCTCATAGGAAGCGACCCACTTCCTCATTCAGATAGGTGAGTTCCATTAAGAGTGCTTACTGCTACACCCCACTTCAATCTTAAATTGAAACTATAGAACTCATTAAGACTTAATTAAAAGTCATCCTCCACATGCAGTCACACTATCACATCAACACCATAGGGAAGGGACAGATAATAAAATTATCTGATAGTGTTTACCTTTAACTACCACAAATTAGTTGTCTCATTCGAAACCTTGATCTTGGAATCTCCAGTCAGCAAGGTTGAGTATCCTTCATGGCAAGTTTAATTATTTGAGCCTAAGCCCCATCCCCTTCGATGCTTTACTAACTATCTCCTTGGACAAGCCTTTCGTCAAAGGGTCCGCGATATTCTCCTTGGACCTTGTCCAATCTATGGAAATAACGCCTGTTGAGATTAGTAATTTCAAAGAATCATGTCTTCTACGCATATGTATAGATTTTCCATTGTAGAAGCTATTTTTAGCTCTACCTATTGCAGATTTGCTGTCACAATGTATAGATATAGCTGGCACAGGCCTATGCCAGAGAGGAATATCTTCTAAAAAGTTTCTTAGCCATTCGGCCTCCTCTCCTGCTTTATCTAACGCAATAAACTCCGACTCCATAGTTGAGCGAGCTATACATGTCTGTTTGGAACTCTTCCAAGATACAGACGCACCTGCTAGAGTGAATACATATCCACTCGTAGACTTAGACTCCTCTGAGTCTGCTATCCAGTTCGCATCGCAAAATCCCTCAAGGACGGCCGGATACCCTTCGTAATTCAAACAAAAGGTCATTGTGTACTTCAAGTACTTTAGCACTCTATTAAGTGCATCCCAATGTTTCTGCCCTGGATTACAAGTATACCTGCTTAACCTACTCACAGCATAAGCAATGTCTGGTCTCGTACAATTCATCAAATACATCAGACTTCCTATGAATCTTGAGTATTCAAGTTGGTTAACACCTACACCCTTATTCTTCATGAGTTTGCAAGAAGAATCATATGGAGTGCAAACAGGTTTACAGTCAAACTGATTATATTTCTTAAGTATGGATTCAACATAATGAGACTGACTCAGACTATAGCCATTAGAAGTTTTTCTAATCTTCATCCCTAATATGACATCAGCGGGGCCTAAGTCTTTCATGTCAAAGTTCTCATTCAACATTTTCTTAGTGGTATTAATAACATCCATGTTTGTACCTAGTATAAGCATATCATCAACATACAAGCATATAATCACACAGGCATCCTTGACAAGTTTAGTATAAACACACTTATCAGATTCATTAATTCTAAAACCACTAGAAATCATCACATGATCAAATTTCTCATGCCACTGTTTAGGTGCTTGTTTCAATCCATACAAAGATTTCTTCAGTTTACAAACCTTCTTCTCACAACCTTTAACTACAAATCCTTCGGGTTGTTCCATATAAATTTCTTCATTTAATTCACCATTCAAAAACGCTGTCTTTACATCCATTTGATGTATCTGTAGGTTATGGACAGAAGCTATAGCAATTAACATCCTAATGGAGCTAATTCTACTTACTGGTGAATATGTATCAAAGAAGTCTATACCTTCTATCTGTTTATAGCCTTTCGCTACCAACCTAGCCTTGTATTTTTCAGTAGTTCCATTTATATTACGTTTTTTTAAAAACAGAATTTCGAGTCATATTTATAGGATGAGATACTTGCAAATCAAGTTAGGTTTTTTTTGTTTTCTTCAAAAACAAGTAAAACTCGTAAAAGGAATTTCCCACAAATAAAACTCTTAAAAAATAATTTTGGAATTAAATTCCTAAAGAAAAAATTCTCCAAAAAGTAAATCCGAATAGGAAATGGACTTGGTGCATGGTATACGCGTATATCGCATGGGTCAAAATATGTATTTTTGCCCACCCGCTCCACCCACGTTTTACAATTCATACATAAGTGTATGATTATATAGTGGAGCTCCTCTTTAGTTTTCCACAATGTGGGACTAAAGGTTCCACTTCATTCACCCAAAAATGAGTGAGTATCCTTAGACCCTTAGGTCATTAGATCAAACCATACCAAGACCATAAAATCTTTTTTAATTAAAACTCATTTTCTCCAACAATCCCCCACATGAATGAAATGTCGGAAAACGAAAAAATCAGAGTAAGGAAAATACCATTTAGGCAAAGGTGTCCATGAGGTCTTGAACCTTGCTTAGTGAGAAGTTACCGGAACTACTAGCTAAACAGTGAACGCGATGTCTTGAACTGCTAGCGTTTGGTGTAGTTCAAATAATATCCACGCATGATATCCTCCAAGTGTTGCTAAGTTCGTGCCGTTTTGTCCATTTTGACCCTGGACATATCCTGTTTCTCAGAATGCTCTAAAGAATTGGCTCCATTCTCATAGGAAGCGACCCACTTCCTCATTCAGATAGGTGAATTCCATCAAGAGTGTTTACTGCTACACCCCACTTCAATCTTAAATTGAAACTATAGAACTCATTAAGACTTAATTAAAAGTCATCCTCCACATGCAGTCACACTATCACATCAACACCATAGGGAAGGGACAAATAATAAAATTATCTGATAGTGTTTACCTTTAACTACCACAAATTAGTTGTCTCATTCGAAACCTTGATCTTGGAATCTCCAGTCAGCAAGGTTGAGTATCCTTCATGGAAAGTTTAATTATTTTAGCCTAAGCCCCATCCCCTTCGATGCTTTACTAACTATCTCCTTGGAAAAGCCCTTTCGTCAAAGGGTCCGCGATATTCTCCTTGGACCTTGTCCAATCTATGGAAATAACGCCTGTTGAGATTAGTAATTTCAAAGAATCATGTCTTCTACGCATATGTATAGACTTTCCATTGTAGAAGCTATTTTTAGCTATACCTATTGCAGATTTGCTGTCACAATGTATAGATATAGCTGGCACAGGCCTATGCCAGAGAGGAATATCTTCTAAAAAGTTTCTTAGCCATTCGGCCTCCTCTCCTGCTTTATCTAACGCAATAAACTCCGACTCCATAGTTGAGCGAGCTATACATGTCTGTTTGGAACTCTTCCAAGATACAGACGCACCTGCTAGAGTGAATACATATCCACTCGTAGACTTGAACTCCTCTGAGTCTGCTATCCAGTTCGCATCACAAAATCCCTCAAGGACGGCCGGATACCCTTCGTAATTCAAACAAAAGGTCATTGTGTACTTCAAGTACTTTAGCACTCTATTAAGTGCATCCCAATGTTTCTTCCCTGGATTACAAGTATACCTGCTTAACCTACTCACAGCATAAGCAATGTCTGGTCTCGTACAATTCATCAAATACATCAGACTTCCTATGACTCTCGAGTATTCAAGTTGGTTAACACCTACACCCTTATTCTTCATGAGTTTGCAAGAAGAATCATATGGAGTGCAAACAGGTTTACAGTCAAACTGATTATATTTCTTAAGTATGGATTCGACATAATGAGACTGACTCAGACTATAGCCATTAGAAGTTTTTCTAATCTTCATCCCTAATATGACATCAGCGGGGCCTAAGTCTTTCATGTAAAATTTCTCATTCAACATTTTCTTAGTGGTATTAATAACATCCATGTTTGTACCTATTATAAGCATATCATCAACATACAAGCATACAATCACACAGGAATCCTTGACAAGTTTAGTGTAAACACACTTATCAGATTCATTAATTCTAAAACCACTAGAAATCATCACATGATCAAATTTCTCATGCCACTGTTTAGGTGCTTGTTTCAATCCATACAAAGATTTCTTCAGTTTACAAACTTTCTTCTCACAACCTTTAACTACAAATCCTTCGGGTTGTTCCATATAAATTTCTTCATCTAATTCACCATTCAAAAACGTTGTCTTTACATCCATTTGATGTATCTGTAGGTTATGGACAGAAGCTATAGCAATTAACATCCTAATGGAGCTAATTCTACTTACTGGTGAATATGTATCAAAGAAGTCTATACCTTCTATCTGTTTATAGCCTTTCGCTACCAACCTAGCCTTGTATTTTTCAATAGTTCCATTTATATTACGTTTTCTCTTGAAAATCCATTTACAACCTATGGCCTTAGACCCTGTAGGTAAATCTACAAGTTCAAAAGTACCGTTTTCTCGAATGGAATCCATTTCACTAATTGAAGCTTCTTTCCACCACGGAGCTTCAGGACAAGTCATGGCTTCTTTATAAGTCTGAGGATCAGACTCGGCTAGGTATGTAATGCAACCAGGATAGGTTTTCATAGTTTTAACCCTTTTACCTCTTCTAGGTTCTATTTCTGGTTCATCTTCCTCTAAAGGTAATGACTGACTGGATGATGTAAATTCTAGGGGATCATATAAACATCTCTTCCGAGAATCACGTTTCATAGGAAAAACATTCTCAAAGAACTCAGCATCCCTAGACTCCATGATAGTATTCAACCCTATGTCAGAAATTTCAGAACTCACAACCATAAATCTATGAGCACTAGAATGCTCAGGATACCCTATAAAAACACAATCAACGGTTTTGGGTCCTATATTATTTGTCTTAGGAGGAGGGATGGCCACCTTTGCCAAGCACCCCCACACTTTGAAGTAATCATAAGATGGTTGTTTACCTTTCCATAACTCATATGGACTTTTATCTGATCCTTTAAAGGGTACTCTGTTCAGGATGTAATTGGCTGAGAGGATAGCCTCCCCCCACAAATTCGAAGGTAATCCTGAACTAATCAACATGGCATTCATCATATCCTTAAGGGTACGGTTCTTTCGTTCAGCTACACCATTGGATTGAGGTGAATAAGGGGCTGTAGTTTCATGTATTATGCCATGTTCTTCACAGAAATCTCCAATAGGAATTAGATACTCACCACCACGGTCAGACCTAAAAGTTTTAATGGTAGCATTCAATTGGTTTTCAACTTCACGTTTATATATCTTAAAGGCTTCTAAGGCGTTGTCCTTCCCTCTAAGCAAATAAACCTGACAGTACCTCGTACAATCATCTATAAAAGTGACAAACCATTTCTTACCACCTCTAGTTTGAACTGACTTCATGTCAACTACGTCTGAATGAATCAATTCTAAGGGTTTAGTGTTTCTCTGGACATTCTTCCTGAATGATTTCTTAGCATGCTTAGATTCTACGCAAATCTCACACTTATGACTTTTATCTAAAGTGAATTTGGGTATGCAGCCTACGCTAGCCAGTTTATGCATTGATTTTTAATTTACATCACCAAGTCTACCATGCCAAACATTCGATGACACACACATGTAAGCAGAAGAATCATTCAATTTCACTTCAGGACAGGTTACATTAAGTTTGTAAAGACCCCCAGTCTTATAACCCTTACCCACATAATCATTTCCCTTAGTTACTATAAGTTTTCCAGACTCAATTGAAACTTTAAAACCCTTATCATCTAAAACAGAACAAGAAACAAGATTTTTGCAGATGTCTGGAACATGAAGAACTTCATTCAATGTGAGAGTCTTGCCAGATGTGAGCTTCAGACCGACCTTTCCTTTTCCTGCAACCTCTGATGCAGATGAGTTACCCATATAGAGTTTCTCGCCTTCCCTTACCCTCTGGTAGGAGGTGAACAGGTCTCTGTTCCCACAAACATGCTTGGTAGCTCCAGAGTCTACCCACCAGTCCATCACATTGGTCACCAAATTAACTTCAGACACTACTGCAGAAAACTCGTCCTTGTTCTTTTCAACCAAGTTAGCACTATCCTTTTTGTCCTTACGATGTCTACAGTGAACTGCCATATGTCCAGTAACTCCACACGCATAACAAGCACCCTTAATTTTAGTAATGCTAGACTCTGGTTTTCGAAACATACCTTTCTTGGGAGGACCACGCTTAGAGTTACGATTGTTACTCTCACCTTTTCCAGCTTTGGAAGATCTGTGTTCAGTCATATGAGCTTTGTTACTCATGTCCCTTGCAGAAGACACGTTCTTATCCTTGGTGCACAGCATCTCTTCCACTTGAATTTTCTTTCCTAATTCAACCATGTTGATCTCGCCAGTTTCATGTCTTAGCTTTTTCTTGTATTCAGACCAAGAAGATGGTAACTTCTCAATTACTGCAGATACTTGAAACGTCTCATCAATGACCATACCTTCAGCAAGAATCTCATTAATGATCTGTTGAAATTCGAGAAATTGATCAACAACAGGTTTATCATTCGTCATCTTGAAGTCCATAAACTTCGCCACCAGAAATTTCTTGCTCCCTGCAGTCTCCGCTTGATACTTTGCTTCTAACGCAGTCCACAAATCATAAGCACTGAAATTTTCTTTAGCATTGTAAAAATCATACATCGCATCTTCCAAACCATTCATGATATGATTTTTCGCCAGAAAATTACACCTCTTGTTATACTCGATCGCCTCCTCAGTTAAACCTTCAGCATTCATTAATTCAGCATGTGGAACAAGTACATAATCCAGTTCATGATGGCTTAGATAAAATAGCATCTTGGATTGCCATCTCTTGAAATCCTTTCCGTTAAACTTCTGTGGTCTTTCAACATCGTTCTTTCCCATTGTTACAAGGAATAATAATGTGTTAAGATTGTTGGAATCTTGCAACAATTGAAGAAACGTCAGATGTATCAAACAATAAATATAAAGAACAGTATCAAACAACTCTACCACGAACAAATTGATGAGGGCAGAATCACAGGTTCAACAAGCTGTCCTTAACACATTAGTTCGCGGGTATCCTCTGAAGTAATGATAAACCCCAACGTGCGAAGATGTGTCCAGGATAAGACTTCCCGATATAACTAAGTGGCAGTGTCAGTGCAATAAGCCAATAAAAGTGGCAATGTCAGTGCAGTCACAACTATCAGTAAAAGCTAGTAAAATATTAAGATATAAGGAAACTTACCAGTAACACAACTATTGCTCTCACTGAGAGTGAGATCTGGCAGCCAATCACCCAAACAAAGCAAAGCTTCAACAAGATCTGGAGCTAATGAACTCCTGTGAGATGTGAGAACTCTGCCACCAATACTAAACATGGATTCTGATGCTACACTTGTCACTGGAACAGCCAATACATCTCTTGCAATCCTTGAGAGAATTGGGTACTTAGCAGAATGATTCTTCCACCAACTTAAGATATCAAACCTCATTTCTTCAGCAGCTGTGCCTTTAGGAAGAACTGGTTCTGCTAAGTATGTCTCCAATTCTGACTTCTCAACCTCAAACATATTGTTTTCCATAATGAAATCATCATAACCAAATCCATATGATGTTGTTGTACTTGTACCTGCACAGCTCTCAAATGCAATTGAATGCATTGCAGTATCAAAATAATATGGAGCTGTAGTGTTTGTTTCATAAGCACAGAAAAGAGCATTGAGTGCAAGCTCAAATTTGTTATAGTGACTTTTATAGTGATCCACACCATATACTCTCTTCATAACAAACTCCACCCATTTAGCTTTGTACCTAGGATCTAAAACAACCCCAATGCCCATCAAAGTGTTACTTTCTTTCCAGTAGCTATCAAATTTCATCCTCATATTATTGGCCATGTCTCTGATGTACTCATGCTGACTTGATTCCCATATCATAATGCATCTATTAACTTCTTGCACCCCATTATAATATAAATTTGCTGTGGGATACTTAATCCCAGCAAATTTGGTTGAAATGACATCAAACAATTCCAAACATTCACATATGTGTACTCCTTGTTCCCACTCCTTAGAGGTTGGTAGTATCTTGAAGTCATTATCTAAATCAGCTAGCCTAACAAAAGCTTGTCTCAGAAAGATTGCATCCTTTAGCATCTTATAGGTGGAGTTCCACCTGGTATCCACATCTAAACCCACAGACCTTGAAGAAGGAAGCTTAACTTGAGCAATAGAAAATTCAAATCTCTCTTTTCTAGCCTGACTTGCTTTGACATATTTTACACACTCTCTAACTGCATCTATAAATGGAGCAGCCACTCTCATTCCACACCCTACAATCAAGTGTAATACATGATTACTACACCTCATTTGGAACATATCCCCATTAAGAACTAAACAGTCTTTGCTATCAAGCCATTTCTTCAGATGGTCCATCATAACATTGTTGGAGCTAGCATTGTCAGCAGCAACAGCAAAAAGCTTAGTATCTATGTTCCAATCTAGACATACTGATTTCACTACAGATGCTAGAACTTCTCCTGAATATGGTGATGGCACTAAAGTATATGCAAGTGTTTTCTTAATCAGTTTCCAATCATCATCTATGTAATGCATTGTCACACAGCAATAATCATCCTTTGTATGCTTACATGACCACATATCTGTTGTTAAACTACACTTAGATGTAATTGTCTCAAATTGGTCTTGTAATTCTTTTTTGAACTCAGTTCTTAGTTTCATGATATCTTCCCTAACTGTATTCCTAGTGTAAAGTTTAGCAGCAGGATTTAAAGACTTCACAAACTCAACAAAATATGGATGCTCAACTATAGTGATTGGATAACCATGTTTAGAAATCATTTTGGAAACTAGTATCCTAGTAGCATCAGCAATATTCTTCCAATTAGCAAGCTTAGTTTGTGCATTACCTGTTCTGACTGTAGTAATCCTTGTTTGTCCTTTCTTGTTTGCAGGTTTTTTTTGGCAAGTTTTGGCATGGTAATGCAATTTGCTGGTTCCTTGGCTACTGGGTGAAGTCATTCTCTTATTACAATATTTGCATTTAGCTACAAGTATCCCAATCTCCTTACCTTTTACCATCTTCTTTTCAGTTAACCTTTCAAAATCATCCCAAACATCAGACCTTACTGCACGCAGTTTCTTCTTTGCTTCAGCTATAATTGGAACTTCATCTACTTCTATTTCTTCTACTGCTTCTTCTGTTGCAACAGCAGCAGGTGTTGATTGAATTCCTGATTGTTGAACTTGAGATGCAGAAGGTAATTCAGATGCAACTGAAAGTGATTGAGAGGGATGACTTCTTTTTGATGAACCAAAGCAATTGGATGCTCCTCTTTCGCTTTGGGTCATGATTAATTTCACGAATTGAAAACCCTAATTTCAATTTTCAGAAACCCTAAATTGAAAATTTAGTTTTTAGGATTGAAATTAAACTCGAAATAAAAAGTACAAGATAACCCTAGTTTTCTAATCGAATGAAGATGATGATTTTTCTCGAATTGAAAGGAAGGAGATGACCCTAGTTTTCTAATCGAATTGAAAGGAAGGAGATGACTCTCGTTTGTAAGTTGAAGAACAGAAGAAGATGAAAATGATGTTCATTCGATTTCGAGTATAGTAACCTAGGTATAGATGAATGTTACACGTGCTAGGCACACGTTAGCGGTTAACAGAACTAAGTCTAACGGAAATAGGTCTTTCGTTGCCGTCACCGTCGGACAAAATTAACCGCTACATTATCGGTGACGGATATAATGGAACTAAACGTAACGGCAACCGGGTAATCGGTTTCGGCTAATGGTTAACGGATTTCCATTGACAGGCCTAAGTGTATGATTATATAGTGGAGCTCCTCTTTAGTTTTCCACAATGTGGGACTAAAGGTTCCACTTCATTCACCCATAAATGAGTGAGTATCCTTAGACCCTTAGGTCATTAGATCAAACCATACCAAGACCATAAAATCTTTTTTAATTAAAACTCATTTTCTCCAACAGCCAACTCTGGATAGGTTAGAGCGTGCCAAAGCAGAAGTATATATCATTGTTGTGTGCCTAAGCAGGTGTAAAAATAGAATGTGGTTGCATACAAACGATTTTTTTTCTGAATCTGTTACTATTTTACCCTGTATCAAACTAGTTGCGTACACAGACCACAAATGCAATGTTCACCTAGTTGTATACAGTTGGAGGGAGGGGCGGAACCTAAAGATCAAGTCACATCTATATACTTTACCAAGTAACCCATGCTAAGTAAGGGACATGAGTTAAAACAGTTAATAGAAATTGTAGTTGAATTATTCCATTCTGTTATCGTAAAAATGTTAAGCAAAAATAAAATAATAACTTAGAATTACACTGCGACTCGTGTGTGCATCCATGATGAATTAAATAAAAACTGAGACATACCATGAAAGGCCAATATGATCTAATATTTAGGTTTATGCCCATCTTGGATCAATGGGTGACGAGTCCAGTGGGTAATCTCCAGTATATGATAGCAAAAGAATGAACATGTGCAAATAATAAAGGATTAGTGTTGCAAATCAACAAATAATAATATATTAATATAACATAATAAGCTCTGCAAAACAAAGGTGACCAAATTGGTGATACAAAAAATCCAGACATATTATTTTTAATAAATAAAAACAATTTGATTAAAAAGTGGCACGAAAACCCCAAATCAAATAATAATGAATAAATTTAATTTTTATTATTTTTAAAAAGCCCAAAGATACCCTTTTTATCTTTATTTCTTCTTCTTCTTCTCTCCTTTCTTCTTTCTTCCACCTCCTTCTCTCCACCACCATCATCACCAACAGCAACAAAGATAGATCCCCACGAACACCAGCAGCAACACCTCCGTCACCACCAGCAGCAACACCTCCGTCTCCTCCATGAAACCTCCGTTTATTTCTCTGCTACTTTTATGTTCAAATATATCACCAACAGTAGCTCCGCTACCACCAAACCAGTTGTTATGTCCAGATCCATCACTAACAACACCTCCATCTCTTCCACGAGCACCTCCTTATTCTTTTTTTTTTCTACTTGTATGTTTAGATCTACCACCAACAGTAGCTTCTCCACCATTAAAACAGTCGCTATGTCCAGATCCGCCACCAACATCACCACCGTCTCCTCCATTAACATCATCATCACCTTCTTCTCTTTCTACGTCTTGATTTTTCATCAACAACACCGCTCCCCTTACTTTTGTTTTTTCCCACCACCACATGTCAGATCCGCCACCAACACTACTTCTGCCTCCTCCTTCTATCATCTAAAACCACCACCAATACCTTCAAATCGGCCACCAACAACACCTCCTCCTCATTTTATCATCTAAAATCAACACCAGTACTTGCAGATCCGCTACCAACAACACCTCCGTCTCCTCATTCAATCCTCTACAGTCACCACCACCACTACTGCCTTCTGATGTTTCACCACCAACAAATAATGCTACATCTTCATCGTCGAAATCAATATTGTGTTGGGGAAATGACAGATTTATGATGAAACCAAAATTGGTTTCATCATATTCTGACAGTTTTGGTTGGTGAAAACAGTAAACTAATGATGAAACCAAATTTGGTTTCATCATAAACTTGTCTATTTTCTATCATGAAACCAAAGATTTTAATGATGAAAATTAAGTTTATGATGAAACCAAAATTTGGTTTCACCTAATTTTTTCCTAGTTTATTTTGGCCTAACTTGGAAGTTGTCGGTATTGGTTTCATCATTGTGTTGGTGAAATGGAAATGTGTGGAAAAATGATGAAACCTATTTAGGTTTCATCGTATTTTTTTCATTTTGTTGAATATTGATCTCTATGAAACCAATTTTTAATGGCGGACACAGGTGGATTGTTTTTTGTTGAAACTAGTTTTAGTTGAAGAGGTAATGGTAGTGGTGGTTGTGGTGCTTGTGGTTGTGGCGGCGATGGGGTTGGTGCAGTTGATGGTGGTGGTAGGTTTCATCTTATTGTGTTTAATCTTATTGTGGTGCTGGTGGTTGTGGCGGCGATGGGGGTGGTGCAGTTGATGGGGTGTTATGAATTATTGCCATGACTTGTAACCATTGTGTCGAATGTTGATCGCCAAAAAGCGATCCTTGGTGTGTTTCTTGCTATTGTCTAATACTTTTTATTGTAATTATATTTCTTCCCTGGAACATGAAAATGTTCCATGCCTTGAAATATATCAAAATTTTGAGTTTAAACCAAGCCGTGATACGACCCTTTTCCTTTTGGTTTCACCTGCAATATTAGAACCATTTATGGTTTCATCATTTTATTGCTACAGTGGAATCAAAATACGCTGGAAACCTTTTTGGTTTCATCGAAAAACAGACATAACATTCCGCGACAATATGGTTTGGGTTAAACATAATTGAAACCATTACAAACATTGTTTACAACTGGTTGATAGTACACCAACTGAAACCATTCATAAAACATTTAAACCTTTTCTAAACTATTATAAGCATTTAAGTTTACAACTATTTGACAGTACACTAATTTTTATGTCTTCGTTTATAATTTTTTTAGTGTCTTGTCCATCAGGATCTTGTAACACAACCTTGCTCCCATGTTCTCCACCTTTTCTAAAATATTTTATTCATGAGACTTCATGTTTCCTTTCAAGAGGCTCTTCATGTAATAGCAAACGTGAAGGCTACAATCTACCCTGAAATTACAAACAAATTTCTCAATGAATATTCACATCTTTTCCATGCAAAACATAAATGATTTTAGCAGCCAAAACAAGAATAAACTAACACTGACGAACCAATATTGGTAGAGCCAAAAGGGTAAGAATGATGAAACCATTTTTGGTTTCATTAAAACTACCAGAGTTAACCAACAACACCAAACCAGTATTGGTGGAACCAAATTCGATAAGGGAACAATGATGAAACCATTTTTGGTTTCATCAAAACAACCAGAATTAATCAACATACCAACAGAGTGTTGGTGGAACCAAATTATACAAAGTGAAAATAATGGAACCAAAATTTGTTTCATCAAAACCACCAGAATTAATCAACACACCAACAGTTCAGGTGAAATCAAGTTCGACAAGAGGAAAATGATGAAACCATTTTTGGTTGCATCAAAACCACCAGAATTAATCAACACACCAACAGTTCAGGTGAAATCAAGTTCGACAAGAGAAAGATGATGAAACTATTTTTGGTTTCATCAAAACCACCAGAATTAATCAACACACCAACAGTTTCAGGTGGAATCAAGTTCGACAAGAGAAAAATGATGAAACCATTTTTGGTTTCATCAAAACTACCAGAATTAATCAACACACCAACAGTTCAGGTGGAACCAAGTTCGACAAGGAAAAAATGATGAAACCATTTTTGGTTTCATAAAAACTACCAGAATTAATCAACGCACCAACAGTTCAGGTGAAACCAAGTTCGACAAGGGAAAAATGATGAAACCATTTTTGGTTTCATCAAAACTACCAGAATTAGTGGCTACGTGATTTCATCAAAAAAGACAAAAAAATTAACACCATCACCATAGAGTTTATACGATTCTTACCTTTGGAGTTTTTTTCACTGTTTTCATTAACTTTTCATCTCTCTTTTTCTCTTGTTTAGTTTGCTTTTTCATTATTTTGTTGTTTGAGAGGATTTAGGTCAGAAAATTGAGACGATTAGGTCAGAATTGATTTCATTGGTTGAAGTAAGTAATCATTGAAGAACAGAAGAAGGGAAAATCGAAAATCACAAGATGATTTTCGCTACGGATGAAGACAGGAAAAATTCGTAGATCTGATTTAGGTCAGAATTGGTTCATTGATTGAAGTAAGTAACCATTGAAGAAGAGAAGAAGGGAAAATCAAAATCGGAGGATGATTTTCGCGATGGATGAAGTAGATCTAATTTCTTCTTATGTTTCAGAGACTAGGAAAGAGAGTTAGAAGAAGATAATGACGGTATCGAAAAAATAAGTAGGGTTTATTTGCTCTATTAGCTTTGGCCGAATAACAATAAAGGGTATTTCAGACAGTTTAGGAATTTTGAGGTTTTTTTACATCATTTGTTTTGTTGGACTTTTCTTACATGGATGTTGATTGCCCTGGGGCTGTAACACGCGCGTTATTAATATAAAGATTATTTTGTAGTGATAAAGGTGAAAATGATAGAGAAAGAGACAGAGTTTCTTATTGATCAGCAGCATGGTAACATGGATACAATAAAATATATATATATATATATATACATGGAAAGGCAAACCCTAAGTATCTAGTTGGGCCGCACATCTGTGAGTCGTAGGACCTACAACACTCCCTCTTGTGCGGTCCAATATAACTCATATGCAGTGCTCCACATTTAGTGCTTCGAATGTAGTTCTTCAAATGTCGTCCTCTTCTTGATGACTTGTGCCGAATTCAATTGCCTCATTAGAACTTTGACAAGGAAAAACCCAGTGGGATAAAACCTTGGTATAACTCTTCACATGTAGTACTTCACATGTAGTTCATCACATGCAATACGATCTTCAAAGACCGACAAGTCTAAGTTAATTGCCTCGTTAAAACTTCGTCAGGAAAACCAAGATGGACAAAACCTGAACTAAAGAAAAACAGTACAATATTAAGTAAACTTAGAACATAGTTGGATGCATATACGTTGCCTCATTAAAACCTTTACGAAGGGAAAATAGTACAACATGACATATGGAAGTAAAGATGATTTGTTGCAGATGATTACTTTGCTCCGTTGAAGTTGACTAGTTGCTTCGCAACTCCTAAGACATAAAATCATAGTGGGAAAGACTATAGATTTAGCTGGGAAATTACTTCCCGGTGTTTGTTGTTGTCTCATTAAAAACCTTGCCAAGTAACAAAACCCAGTGGGAAAAAGTAACCTCGGTGAAGGAAAAGAGTTCAACACACCATTAGATGCTCCCCCTGATGTCAGAAAATTTTCATTAGTCTAATGCAGTCAAAAGTAGTTTATCACACTTTACTTTGGTGACATGAATGTTTATATATAAGACCCTGTGGTTGATTTTGGAAGTTACGTTCCTTAACAGACTATCGCGTTTCATTTCTTTGATCCGGATATTTTCAATAATATCAACGCGATCTTTATGTCTTCAACATTCAACATACTTGATGTTTCTAGTGTTGTCTTGCTAAAAACCTTGTCGAGTAACAAAACCCTGTGGAAAAAAACTATTCTTGATCGAAGGGAAAAAAAGTACAACACATCTTAAATTTCGAAGTAAAATATGTCGACATCATATCCTTGGATCCTTCCCCTGGTGTCGGCATCTCCCCCTGATTATTTTCAAAGTTATTCCAGACAGTTCCTTTAGTCATGTACTTTTCGAACAGAATATCGGTAAAGACTTAGAAAATAGTCTACCGTATCTCCCCATGATTACTTTCGTTGGAGAAGAGATAATTTTACTTTCATAATCAACAACCTTTGGATTACAATTTCGTTAGAATTCCTTTTTATGTCCTTGCATGGATAAAACAAATTTATGTCAATCGTTACTTTTAAGTACATGATTACGTTCACTATACCATTCCAATGACGTTGCGTTGGTGCTGAGCTATATCTAGCTAACAAGTTCACTGAGGATGTAACATTTGGTCGAGTACATTATGCTAAGTACAATAATGCGTCTATTATACTTAGATTAAGAAAGTTCATCTCCCGACACAACTTCGTCATCTTCCTTTAGACGAATTGGTCATTTATGTACATTTGAAACTCGACTAATCATGGGAGTGCTAGCAGTATGCATGTCCTTTTTAAATTGCCTGACAATGGATACATGCAAACTAGTGGAATAATATAACACAAGATCGGTCTTCTAGTTCAGAACATAAATAATATCGAAATTTCCCAGGATTTTCATCTCAAATTCAGATTTTGAATAGCTTGTAAGATCTCTTATTCCATTAGGAGAACTTATCATGTCCATATCGTCGACATAGATAGCTATAATTCTGAATCAAGAACTTATTTAATACGCATGGCACAAAACCTTATTTGTTTATCCCTTCCCAATCAAATAGTCACTTAGACGGGTATACCACATCCGCCTGATTGTTTAAATCAATAAGTGAGTGTTCCAGTGTAACTGCAAACACACTCTGTGGTTTAGAGTCATTTGAATTGGCAAGCAAAAGGCCATCATGCACTTTTGAAAATATCTTTGAGTCTAAATCTCCAGAGATATAACCAAATCTACTATGTTTCAAGTTCTTTGGAAACTACCAAGCAAACTAATTAACTGAACATTATGGTGTTCAAAAGAGTATGCGATCCAGGGGTTTGTGAGAAACCTCGCGCCACAAGATGATTATTTATACTTTAAGACCTCATTCTTCTCACTACTCTTTGTGACAAATAACCACATATGTCCCACAGGATTTACACTTGGTTGGTTAGCAATATCACACCAAATACCCGTATATTTCTCAAAGAACTAAGTTCTAACTGGATTGGGTAGGCAAAATATGCTATTTATTTGAAATTAACCAAAATAAAGCATGGTTCGATCTCATTGTGCTCTACTTCTTGAGCAACTATTTATGAATTATATCATCACTGTGCACGCATGATCCTTCCATTTACTCATGTGCATTCTCATAATCCGTCAGGATTTCATTGTTCTCTAGAATCATTTAAAACTTCGGAGCGTCCGCCAGTATTGATTCATGGACGTAGTCAAAGGCAATCAAATGAGATGATTTCATCAATAATACAAATTAGATTGTGCCTTACTCATCTACTTCCTTTCTAGATGAGTATTGATCGAACCTGGTGGTTTCTCCATCTTCCTTTGTGGAGCCACGACCTTAACTACACTTCCACCAAGTATAGTTGCAACACCTTAGTCTATGGTGTACCATATACTGAGGATTTCTAACCTTGGAGGAATATTTGTAGCTGGTAAGTGTTATCTTGTCATGTTGTCGATATCAGTGCACTTTCTGAAATCGATTATTCTTTGTCACTTCACATTTGCATTTGTGGTATACAAGAATCAATATGAGACACAGTGGGAACACACCACGACAATTCCTGTCATTCCCTTAGAAAATACATTTTTTTATCTCCCCTAACGACGGAAAGACTGTCTCATTAAACTGACAACCCGCAAATATAGCGGTAAGGGATCTCCTGACAAAAGTTTTAAAATGCGGATAATTGTTGGGAGTACCAACATAACTACATAATCGTTTTCGTGACCCATCATAGTACGGTGTGGACTCGTGATGACACATATATAGTGCAACCAAAAATGCGTAAGAACATGAATATCACGCTTATATCCAGTTACCAACTGGTACGCGGAAAAGGTTGACTAGTATTGGGTTCTAAAATGAATTAAGTAAAGATGTGTTAATATTGCATATCCCAAAAGAAATAAAAAGTACGTTAGTACGCATAACCTTAGATGACATCTGTAACATTTGATGATAGTATGTGCGAGACCATTGGGTATAGGATGCTCTGCATTGATCCTATTAAATATGCAATAACCATCAAGTCCTTTTAATGTGCACTAGCTAGCATTTACAAGGGGTGGTGAGCCCTTACATGTATAATATGTGCTAGTAGTTTTCCAACGCAAAACTTCTTAGGAACTGTAACTAGTCCAAAGTGTGAAAGCATCCACCAAAGCCATAAGTCACTTTAATGGTCTGCATTCTACGTGGATATATTTCTAGATCACCTTGGTTTCTTTTGTAATATAGGTTGTTTACCATTTGCATCTTCGGATGGTCTCAATCCTTTTTACAATAGACTTTGTAAAATGAGTGATGTCCTTCTTTACTTTAAAATCAATAAGGGGGGGGGGGGGGGGGGGGGGGGGGGGGTTACATCTAGTACTTTAGAAAACACTTATTGAGAGATATTCCATCATTTCGCATTCTGTCAATCTTTCTCCCGTTT
Organism: Papaver somniferum; assembly: GCF_003573695.1. Taxonomy (NCBI): domain Eukaryota; kingdom Viridiplantae; phylum Streptophyta; class Magnoliopsida; order Ranunculales; family Papaveraceae; genus Papaver; species Papaver somniferum. The sequence continues at coordinate 33,493,650 of NC_039361.1, read as the reverse complement.
TTGTTCACTCAAATAAATTTATGTTCGTATGAGTCCTTTCAAAACGATCATCATGTCACAACCAAAGTGGCTTTATGGTTATGCCCAAAGTCTTTATGAGTCAATTCCGAACATTTCATCGTCGGAGTCAATATGGTTTCAATAAATCCAAATACTATAGTGATTTACATTTCACTAGATTGACTCAGTAGTTTATCTAAAAATATGTTTCCTTCCAAATACATTAGACACTACAAAAGATGCAGTCAATTACATTCTCATCACTGTGAGTTTCCACATGATATCCACTTGCATGGGTTTCTGTGGAATTTAACAAGGTGTGATTATCTCTTGGTACATGTAGAGATTTTGTGACGTCTTTTTTTTATCTTGAAAACAAATTTTAAGTAGTGTTTCGCTCGATGATCCATTCCCCGTAGTCACATTATAAGGAAATAGTTCAACAATTAGTTTATATTGCTTAAATTAGTGGAAGAAAAACAACTATCAGTTAGACGCTTGGGTCTTGAGAGTTTTAATTAGTGCGTGGCCTTATTACGTAACAAAAGTGGGATTCAACTCAACTACTTTAAAGTGAATATATATTACATTTCACCCAATATATCTAAAATACTTTAGAGAATTTATATCTCGTGTTTCATTCCATAAGTGCAGACATTGGATCTGTTCAACTGAATAAGATAGTTAATTGTCCAGGAAAAGTCCTTTGTTTCCATTAAAGTTGATATGTAAATTGGTTGCTACTATGATACACACTGAAAAGACGAGGGTACCTAAATACACCACAATTTTTAAATTATCCACCTATAAGTCCTCTTACCGAAAGTGATTGTCTATGGACAAAGTCGAGACAATACTACAAATTGGTATTCACACTTTGTGTGATCGCCTACGGATACGAGATCGAGATAATACAACAATCAAAGTGCGATTACTTGATAATAGGGTCGGACTTAACCAAACTCTATAGGATCACTATCAAGTGATACAGAGTTAACATTTGTGTATTTTACTTTTAATTATAATTGCAGAAATAGAAAAGTAAAAGACACAGCAAGATTTTGTTAACGAGGAAACCGCAAATGCAGAAAAACCACGGGATCTAGTCCAGAATTGAATACTCTCAGAATTAAGCCGATATACAAAATCTAAACCAACTTCGTATAGTTGAGACCAAGCAACTAAACCTATAGTTCACTTAGTTTCTTCAGTATCCCTGCACTTCCGACATTCAATAAGTGCACGCACTGGAACAATTCCTTTGGATTGTATTCCAAACAGTAAAGGAACAACAAATCTGTTTGGTAACAACTCTCTTGATTCTTTCAGATGAAGATATCTCAAGTCATATGCAAAGGCTCTTCTGTTTAACCAATAAACTCCTTTGCGTGGTTAGATCAATCTATCCAACAACTACCGAAGTAGTATAGTTTAGATTTGCAATCAATCAATATAGAATCAAACAAGAAACTATAATGTGATGCCGATCTTACGCAACTAACCAATCGAATAAATCCGATTCTAGTTGGATCCCAACCGATCAAGGTTTGTGCACACCCAAAGATATAGAAACCAAATCAGAAATCTTCTTAGTCTTCAAATCTTCTTTAATCTTCAATAAACACCTGCAAAACACCACTTGAATATCTTGTGATCAATCACGCACAGAACGGAGTCTGATAACAATGGATTATCACAAGACGCCTTTAGATCTACAAACAGTTCTAAAGATCCCGTCGACACTTCGATCTAGTTTGAGTGAATCTTATATCAGAAGAGAAGATTCTCAAGAATAAACAAATTTGGTGCAATCAAATTTCAACAACCGTTAGTCAATCAGATCAATTGAAAACTAAAATAAACTGCAATTATCTAGTTTCCCACCAACGGTACTCGTAGAGCTTCTTGATCCCACAAAAGTCTTTAAACGAGCGGTCGTAAGAGATTTCGCCTAATTAGTCTACTTTCCTCTCCAGATAGACGGCTCCACCAGAAACAACAAAAATATGAAGTTTGCCTAGATCTTAGGATAGTTTGCTCGAAATGAAAACTTGGGTATTTATAGACCAAGGATGTTTCGACACCAAGTAATTTCCAAAACCGAATATTCTCAAGATATGCAATAAATGCCCAAAATCGGTTTTCATAATTCCTGGAAATGCTTTGTCCAATATTTCCGAAATCTCTCATAGAAAATCTCCAATTAATTAGTAAATGCACATTACCAATTTTTATTTTCTATAGATATACATTTAATTGCTGGTAATTAAAGCATATAAAACTAACAACCTTAATTAAAAGATTCTTAATTTATTTCGGACCGGGATCTCCTTGAGTAATTAAGGAATATCTTTGAACAATGAAAGATAAGAGTTACTGATCATGTTCAAAGTATGTTGACATCTTTTCTTTGTAAATCCTCTTTCATATTTACAATCTTGGAATCGATTATACCACACTTCCAAAAAAGCTTAGAATTGGTTCATTTGTATTCTAAGACAACTATGTGATTGATCAAATATCAAATCACTAATCATGGGTTTACGGTTTCACCAAACACAACGATCGGTTCTACCTCAATATGGTTACTAAGACTGGTTACATCAGTTACCAGGATCGGTTACGTCAATTACCAGGACCAGTTACCATATACTCATGGTATTACTTGTTATCGGTTACACAAGTCACTAGGATCGGTTACACCAATTACTAGGACCGGTTACGCCAATTACAAGGATCGATTATACAACTCTTTTGTGATCGGTCACAGCAATTACTAAGATCGGTCACACCAATTACAAATATCGATCATACTATCTTAGGTGATTACTTAGGATCGGTTACACTAATAAAAGTCATACCAAATCATAAGTCGGGCACTGTGACTAGTTATACCAAGATACATAACAAGTTATGATTGGTTCTACTAACTCACACATATTGGTAATCCAAATATATGCAATGAATAACAATACCAATAAGCCTAGCGATTTACCTTTCGATTCATAAAACAATTTCATGAACGTACTTCCTTTAAACAAATGTAAACATTTTTTCCTAGGATGAAATCTTCACCTGTACCTATACACATAATCACAATAGCATTCATACAATTATGTTGATGTCATATATACGAAGTTCAAAAGATAAGCGTTACACTTCGTATCCTAATTCCTTAACACTATGATCATGTGATCATGTCTCACTACTAGAGTATAATCATTCACAACTTCGCAGTTATGTTTTCAATATAGCACGACTTGAAAGATACATTAGGAATGAAACAGTTCAAGTCAAATATTACTAACCTCAAGAGGAAGGATGATGTCGTCGTTGTAGCTTGTTACTTCTTCACATTCTTCTAGTCTTCGAGTAATACTTGTATGTCTCATAATCCTAGACTTTCTAGTCTAACCTATACGAAGTTGTCTCTAGTACATAATCAAGCGACTCTTTAGATGAGTTTTGATTCACTAAAATATGACAACCAAACTCGACATACCAACACTTGGTGGGTTCAACCGAGATATGCTCTAACACACACATTATATTGTATATACCAACACCTATGACCAGGTGCATTTCCAACTCTTTCATTTATGATGGGATCTAGAATTACATTTTAGCTGATCCCATGTTCGGTTGATACTTGTGTGTTGGTGTTATTACTGCCGAAGATAAAATACATCTTTGTCTCATGATATATATGTCCCTTTTCACATGTTTTATATAAGTCAGTACGTCTAACCCTCATTACTTCGGGGTTCTTTCTATTTTCAGTTTTTGCTACATTTAGCTTAATTTGAGAAATTTCTTTATCTCAACGGAGAAAGAGAATCTCACCGTACATGTTAACCACTTACTTTAGGTTGAATATATTATTAAAGATAGTTCTCTTGTTGTCATACTTCAACATATACTGGTTCGTTAGTATCATGGATGAAGTAGAGAAATGAAAATTTTCTGACTCATATCATCTTTTGTGAGTTCTTACACAAAAATTGGAACACATGTGATTTTATTTGAACGTATCTTTTGAAACTACTAACAGATTAACAGTCGAGCAAGTGGATTACATTCCACATAACATTCAAATTTTTGGAAGAAAATATCAAATACGCAATAATGGTGTTCAAATACTTCTAAACCCATAATAAATATATTTGAATCGAGTTGGTACAACCAATTGAACAAAAGATACCATTCAACTATAACTGATATCATATTCAAGAGAACAAAATAACGTTAAGACCAAAATTCTTAATGAACGAGATCAGCGCTCATAATTTAAATTGACTGTTTATGAACTTATCTTAAGAAAAAAAAACAGAACTAGACATGTTCTAAACAATAAATAAATAAGCTCAGTAGGTATTCAACGTAAAAACGCACATAACATTAGTTAAGGTACATACCTCAAACTCAGTCGTACATTGGTTCTCGCTCTATATACACAGAATCGGAACAGCCTTGGTCGCGCGCAACCCTGAAAACAGAAATAGGACACTGCTGGAACAGGACCAGGTTGACTCGAACCGGGTTGGGTGGGACCGGGTTGACTCGAACCGGGTTGGGTAGTACCGGGTTGACTCGAACCGGGTTGGGTAGGACCGGGTTGACTCGAAATGGGTGGGGCAGGACCGGATCAGGTTGGACCGGACCGGACCGGGTTGGAATTGACCAAAAAGATTTTCCAAAGAGTTTCTTTCTCCTCGGACACAGATTTTCATTCTTTGTCTTTTCGTCTTTCCTTCTCTTATTTCGCAGAGGATTCCTCAAAATCAATCGCCAAACATACCAATAAATATTCCACGGCATAAACATACAAGTATATATCAAAAATATAATCAATCGATTGATCATGGTATTTCCATAGATATATTGGATTTAGCCAAAATCATAAACAGGGAAAAGAAAAGAAAAAATATATATGAGAAAATAGATCCAACTTAGCTGATTTGATTCCAGCAATATCAACATTAGCTTAACGGCGATAGTTGCATAACTGTGTTGATCTAAATCATCCATGTAGAAAAAAAAAAATCAACCGATCCCATCTAACTCTGCGGTACAGCTTCGTGCATGATAACATTTTGTAGTGATAAAGGTGAAAATGATAGAGAAAGAGGCAAAGTTTCTTATTGATCAGCAGCAGGGTTACATGGATACAACAACATATATATATACATGGAAAGACAAACCCTATGTATCTAGTTGGGCCGCACATCTATGGGTCGTAGGCCCTACAACAGATTATGGTTTTGAAGGAATAAAATAATATAAAGATCAATTCTTTACCAATATATATTTTCTTTATTTTTACGTTAAAAACTCCTTATATTGCAATTTGGTCAGGTTGTACAAGAGGTCAAGTTGTACAAGACTTTCATGAATTTGGTGATAGAAAGCTACCTTATCTCTATAGATAAAGCAGGAATTTCTTTTTAAGAAAACAACTTTCGATTAAGCAAAACTTTTACGATCATTTCTCTTAAATACTCTCACTTAATCCGTCAACGGTTATAATTACATCAATCTCAAACTGAGAAACTTGAGACTAATCACCTAGATCAATTATTTCTCAACTCTCTTAAAATAACGTTGTATAAAGAAAAGCTAAAACCGAACAAAAAAGGGCTCAAGCCCATGGACAATCATAAAGGGTACATGACAATGCTTATCCCATTTAAAGATCCTTGCGATGGAATCTGTAAAATGAGCTTAAACATGTGAAGTATCTTCATATGTGGCGTCCTCCAAAGCTAAACTAGACCACTGTACCAAATTTGTGGTACCACAGAATCAGCTCTGAGTGTTGAAAATGTCAAGAATGGCAATAGGCTCAATCACACAGTGACCATTAATGTGATCTGCAAAGGGTAAATGAGTTAGAATAAAATCTTGTAGCCCTACTTTTTCCCCAACGGTGTATAAAAATTGTTGAGTTCTGCTAGCTTCAACCTGTATAGAAATAATTGAGTTCCTACGATTTTGTCTGTCAGCTCAACAATAGCATCCCGTTGACTCTACTTATTGATTTATAAGGGACATCAAATATGTCACATGGAGGGATATTCTTTGGGGTTTTGGTATGCTGATCTACGGCAGATGTGGTATGACGGCTCACACTCATAATAGAAAGAGATTCAGTCGTGATAAACGTGGAGTGAAAGAAGAGATAATTCAACAAGTAGAAATTAGTTTTCCCAGCAATGCGAAAAATATTTTACCACGTTTTTTATACATTCTTGGGTTTCTCGAGTCTTCTTGACTCTTCTATTTTCAACACGATTTTCACTTCTTACGGGAGACTGGTGTGCTACTACTATTATGGATAGGTAACTCCACCTACTCAGAAAATATATGGAAAATTCCAAGTGATCTCTCGGCAAGATCAAAAATTTCTCAGAGTAGTAGTTTACAGCAAAGTCTAAGAACTTGATATTCACAATTCGAAGATATTGCCTGAAAACACATAACCACCGTGATCTCTCATTCTTTCTCTGCTTCCCTTTCTAAGATCAGTCCCGTCTCCTCTCTTTGTGATCGAAGCGGCACTCGAATGACCATTTGTTGGTTAGGGGAGCTCTGTATGATTTTGATCTCTCAAACTCACATAAATACCTCTACTCTCACTTTATTTGTTCTACACCTAAAATATTATTGCATCGTGAAAGGTTCGTTCTTCAGAGGTAAGAGCCGAACTCGTAATTGACACTAGACACAACTGTCAGATTGTGTCCTTCAATAATAATATGAGAAATCTTTAACTCCTTGATACGTATGGTATCTATCCCTTGGTGAATATTATTGAAAAAGTGGAGGTACAAAAACCACACCCAACAATTCGATTAGCAATCTGTATGGACAAACTCCAATATACTTTCTAGAGAATCAACTAGACAGTCAGACTCAATCTAGATAAAAGTCTATCAAAGAGTTTATATCTCAATCTCTCGATTTGATCTTTACTCAAGCAAATAGAAATATGCGAGTCTTTATCAAAGAGAGATAACTTAGATGGTACCAAAGACCAATATCCAAGTGTCAATCAATTTAAATCAACAACCAAAAGGTCTGATATTCTAATTGATTGAAAAACGCACAACCTGTGATATTTCAATTATATAAACAAATATAATGCGGAAAAGAAATAACACAGACACCAGAATTTTGTTAACGAGGAAACTGCAAATGCATAAAAACCCCGGGACCTAGTTCAGATTGAACACACATTGTATTAAGCCGCCACAAATACTAGCCTACTCCAAATTAACTTCGGTCTGAACTGTAGTTGAACCCCAATCAATCTCACACTGATCCAAGGTACATTTATGCTCCTTCGCCTCTGATCCCAACAGGATGCTACGTACTTGATTCCCTTAGATGATCTCACCCACAACTAAGAGTTGCTACGACCCAAAGTCGAAGACTTTAATAAACAAATCTGTATCACACAGAAAATTCTACGGTAATAGATAAATCTGTCTCCCACGAATATACCTACGAGTTTTGTTCCGTCTTTTGATAAATCAAGGTGAACAGGAACCAATCAATAAACCGGTCTTATATTCCCGAAGAACAACCTAGTATTATTGATCACCTCCCAATAATCTTAATCGACGCAGCGAAAAAAGATATTGTGGAATCACAATCGATAAGACGATGTGTTTGTGATTACTTTTCTATCTTGCCTATCGGAGATATAAAATCTCAAGACAATTATTTCAATTGTACTCGTACGATAGAAACAACAAGATCAGATCACACAACTACAAGAAAAGTAGTATCGGTCTGGCTTCACAATCCCAATGAAGTCTTTAAGTCGTTAACCTAGTTTAGAAGAAGAAACCAAAGGTTAAAGGAGAATCGACTCTAACTATGCAACTAGTATCACACATAAGGTGTGGGGATTAGGTTTCCCAGTTGCTAGAGTTCTCCCTTATATAGTTTTTAAATCAGGGTTTGCAATCAATGTTAGCTTGGTAACAAAGCATTCAATATTCACCGTTAGATGAAAACCTTATTAGATTCAAGTTAATATTTCTGAACCGTTGGATCGAAAACTTAGCTTGTTACATACAAATGAAATGTCCAATTTTGGGTTTACGAACCGTTCCCAAACATTAACATTTGTTGGTTCAACAATAGTTAACCAAATGGTTAGCCATATGATTACTTTTATATCAACCATATTCTTCTTCACCATAACTAGTTCATATGACTCAAATGAACTAGTTAGAGAGTTGTTGAATTGCTTAGATCTTATGTAACTACACAAGACACAATCGAAGCAAAAACGGTTTGATTCACTCGAATCGGTTCATGAACTTTATATCCACGGTTTGCAAAAGTATTCCTTAGTTTGAATAAGCATGAGTTCAAGAACAACTGGTTTTAGATATAACATGCTCAAGTTCGCAGACTGGGTTCGCGGACTTAAGTTCATGGAAGGAGTTCACAAACTCCAGCAGAAATTCTCGGGTCGAGAACTTCCGCCAGTTCGCAGACTGAGTTCGCAGACTTAGTTCGCGGACTTGGCTCACGCCCACTTCCATTTCTCTTGGTCAACAAAGTTTGCAAACTTTGGTTCAAGGAATAAAGACTTATACATATATGTATTTCCACAACAATGCTTATATCCTACCAATGATTATGTAATCTAAACTCTCATTTCAATCATTGAAACACTCTCAGAGGACGGACATAGCCGTTATTCACATACCATTTTTCGTCATAGCAATTTTCAAAGTGATTGAAACATAACATGACTTTCGTCACTAGGTAAATATGAATTCGGCTAAAGCGAAATCTTACCAACAATATTTTGAGAAATAGATAGGCGAGATAAACTCGGCTCGAAATAGCAAATGTGCATAATGAAAGTCTATATATCAAAACGACTTTTGTCTCAAGAGTAGGAGATAGAATAGATAGACTTTTGAGTGACAGATAAGTTCAAGTCTCCACATACCTTTTAGTCGATGAAGATCCACCAGTTCCTTGAGTAGTCCTTCGTCTTGTATGATGATTTCCATGGAGTTCTTGAACTCAACTACACTTTATATCCTAGTCCGAAACCTTTAGCTATGTAGGCTAGAAATCAAGACTTATAGTTTTTATCACTAACATTGACAAACATGCTTGAGATAGCAACGCATGCGAGTTCGACTGAGCAATGCTCTAACAATTATTATAGAGGCGGAATTCATAATAATAATAATAGACGAAATATATAAATACAACACACGAAAACATAATTTCGAAGAAAATATCTTCTCTACATTATGAACAAGAAAACTATTAGATTTCATTCTTTGTTATGCTCACAATACTATGGAAGATCTCTATACCTTGATGGATATCATTATAGAGGCGAAATTCAGAATAATAATGGACGGAACTTGAAAATACAAAAACACCAGGAACCGATTCGAAGAAATTATCTTCTCTAGATTACAAACAGGAAAACTTATTACAAATTCTTTGTTACGCTCGCAATCTCTCTAAACAATGGATAACCTTAAATTGTTTGCTAAGCTTGCTTTTACAATATTGTTTATGGGTGAAAACTGTTTCTGCGGTTTTTGGTAAATTTGGGTGTGTGGATGAGAAATCTAAACCCTAAACAAATGCACTGCATGGGAGTGCTTTCTGATTCGAGAGATCAATCTATACAATTCTGGCCTAAACCAATAAATGGTTGTTCCAGACTTGCTTCGGTCACCAAGTGAAGGAGATGGGGGTGATCTTAGGGAGGGAAGCGAAGAAGGTGTTGAGATTGTGGAGGTGTTGGCTGTTTATGACTTGTATCATAATATCGAACTGGCTTGCAATAATGTAAGCAATCAGCTCTGGGTGTTTGAATACGTTGTATCAACACTTGATTTCTGTCTCCTCTAGAAATAGGGAGGGGAACCTATTTATACAAGTCATTGAACCTAACCCTCGTCTCCTGTGGGAAGTGGAGGAAGTGGAGTGATGGAGTACTGGAGTCGTGTTAGTGTCTCACGATCAGTCTTGGCCCACTTCTCCCATCATAACTACCTTCCATGTCTTCCCGACACATTCTTGTGTTGGCACGTTGCACGCTACACGCTGTAAACCGCCAGACCAATACCCCAGTAAGTATCCCCCAGTTTGTGACATGCTTGATTTCTCGATTGTGTGGATCGTGGGATCCACAGAAGGTAGCATAAGGTGCTAGGTTAAATAACTAAGTTATTTGGGAAATCGATATTTGTGAAATATCGTGTACATTTGATGTATGTAATGCATCGCAAATAGCATGCATGAAGCATTGTCGTTTAGAAGCCTGTCCGGATAAGTCGCGGACTAAGCGTCTTAGAATAGAATCATGTCCAACCATCTTCGAGTGATCGTTTGGAGGCTGTGTAGGCAAGCCCTCCCTTGGCCGATCACTCCATGTGGTAGGGTGACGGATGGTGATCACCACGACACCTTATTGGCCACTTAACTCCTAGCTTGGGATGTCCGACCAAGCTGGTAGAGTTGGACGGACGAGATGATCTATGACGCTCATCTCCGACTGTTTATAGTGTTTTAGGGTTTTGAAGAGGTTCGCAAGCATCACTCTTCAGCTTGGTCGAAACCAAGCATGTGAGAAATTTTTGGCAGGACCGACCGGGCATGCGTGTAGACAGCTTGCCGGTGTACACGTCCGTACCTCACTGTCTTATAAAGGTGTGATCTAAGCCACTCAATTTGACCGGAAATGTTGAGTGGTTGAGATCCGTTTGCGGCAGAAATCCATTGCCGCAAAGGAATTGGAGACCACGCAACATGCCTAGTTTGGGCGCACGAATCGAGGCATTCGGCCATGATGGGCCCACAGTGATCATGTTGACATTCTCGGGACCTTTTAAGTCTATATCTACACCCTCCATCTAAGCTTGCGAAGATGGACGCTCGTGATCGATTAGCGACACATGTAACATGCCGCAAACCCTAAATAGGGTTTTGGATCGGTCGTGCGCATGCAACTTCAACCAAACAATTAGGCAAGCCATGATCCTCCCTTGTGGAGGTCGATCGTGTAGGTAGAGAGTGGGCCCGCCATAGTGTATAGCAACACTTGACCGATCAGCCACCAGATGATCTATGTCGTCCAACTAGGCCGGCGAAGTTGGACGGCCGCGATCTGTTTGAGACCGACATTGGAAGTCTTGTGCATAACCATCCTACTTCAGGCTGACGTTCGGTGGTTTTTTTGGGGGCTTAACATGCATTCGACCGATTAGGGGATAAACGGGCCCGATGGTGGTCATTAAGGTGGTAGCTTGCTCCTGCTGGGGATCATCTAGGCTGGTTAAATCATGCGGCCAACTTGCGTGGTCGTGATTGTTTCTGAGACTTACATGGACAGTCCAGATTTCCCTTGGGGAATTAAATATGCTCAATCGGGCTAGTATAACACACCGAGAGATGTAGCCTGTACGGGTATTTCGTGCATGCCTCACTATTGACACTTGGAGATTCGTGTTACTCTGCTGAGAAAAACACTCAGTCGTCATGTCGCACCAATAATGATAGGTCTGCGGGAACAGCACAGGAAACACAAGGCTAATCATGCATTATAAATAATGCTAAAAATTCACAGGGTATTTGGGATTATTGCCACATGCTCCAACTTGGATGAATTTTGTGTATTTAATTCACAGAATACTGGGATTGTTGTCACATGCTCCATTTTAGGTGAATTAGTAAAGTGAAGAAGTATTCATCACTAAGATAGCCTTATCCTCTGCAGGATATCAGCGTATTAAATTTGGATTTTACAATTTTAGCCCTGAACTAAAATCCACCATCAACATTAATTCCCCTGCCTAGTGCATAATGGTTACACTATTGTGGGGTAGGCATGAGATGGTGACGTATACAACGTAAAAAGAAAAGACAAAGGAATTTTACCTGGAGGGACTCTGGCCGGCCGTGTTGGCAATCGTCAGTGTGAGTACGCCAGGTGTGACCACGACTTTGGTGGGACCGGTTTCCTCCTTCGGGTATTTGAGCCAAGAAGGGAATAGAACTTGTATGCTCCTCTTCCCATAGAAAACCGTGCATGTAATCCTGGACGAATATGGACCCCACCATGTATATGCTTCGACCAAACGTCACCATGTTGCACCTGTTTGATAGGCATGTGGGCCCGCCTACTTCGCTCAACCGTGGGACTCATCATACGCCTGTTTGATCGAATGTGGGGCTTGTTGTGCCTGCTTCGGTTAAACGTGGGTCCACTGCGCGCCTGCATCGGTCGAACGTGGGACCCGATGTGAGCATGCTTGCTTCGAACATGGGCAGTTGTGCAAGCTTCGATCAAACACGGGTCCACCGTGTACATGTTTCAAACGTCGGCCATGTCCTGTGCCTGCTTTGCCCGCACGGTTGATGTGCTTGCTCGAGTGTCATCCTTGCTACTTCGACCAAACACCGACCCTGCTATCTTGACCAAACACCGGCCTTGCTGCCTTGACCAAACACCGGCCTTGCTGTCTTCTACGCTCGAACGTGGGACCCGCCGCGTGCTTTCTTTGCTCAAAAATGAACCTTGTGTGCTCAAATGTGAATGTGAGTCCTGCAGAGAGCGTTGAAGAGCTGAAACGCCTTCTTCTGGAGAGAGATCTGAAACGCCTTCTTCTGGAGAGAGAACATTGACGCGGCTTCTGCTGGAGGGAGCGTTGAAGCGGCTTCTTCTGGAGAGAGAGAGCATTGAAGTGGCTTCTGCTGGAGGGAGCGTTGAAGCGGCTTCTTCTTCAGTTTGGTTTCCCCTTGCGAATTACATGCTTCTTGATTGACCATCTCTCTTGTGTTGAAGAAGTTATTGACATACGGCGAAGGAATTTCATGCTGAGCCTCAGTCCCCAAGCGTGGTCTACATGGCTCTATCTTGTATGCCTGATGGGTCTACCATAATAAAGGTATCTCCATCCTTCCTTCGTACTAGTAATCATATTACTTCTCCATGGGTAAAAATATGCAGAAGTTTTTAGATTACCTTTGTACATAGTGGTCATTGATATGGTGAAGCTCTGGATGGTATCAATCGACGAGCAACAACGGTTCTTGGCAGCAGCTGTGATCAGAAGAGACTAGTGTAGGATTAGAATCTCGCAGCAATAATGCCTCAGCGAAATTATCAACAATACAACACAACAGTGTCGCAGAACAATTTCAGAAATGACATAATAAACGACGTCAGCTAAAATCATGAGAAAAATGTGATGGTCCTGCGAAAATTAGAGAATTTGCGAGATTAACATTTGTAAGGTTGCGAGAATGTCGCAATCCATATCCGAAAATAAAGGACAGATTAGCTGTCATCCACTATGTACTTCCCTATAAATAGTCGTTCAGTTGTAAAGGAAAAGAGAGAGATCTTTTTCTGAGTGAGAAACAAGTAAATAGGAGAGAGAAAATCTAGAGCAGTGGTTATTCTTGATTCCTTTATCTTTTCTTGTAAGATTCATCAATAAAATTAAGATTGTTAATCTAAAATGAGTTGAATGATAATGAAATCATATGAGGGGTGTAGTGTAGGACTTCTTGCAACTACATAATGGCGCTAGAAACAGGGAGGCTGAAGATCGAAAGTTCAAGATTGTTGTTGAGATTGTTCAAATCAAGAAAGTGATTAAACAAATCAGTGAACCAGTTAAAAGAAAAATGATTAGATTCAATGAAGATGACAAAGGATTGGAGTGTAATACGATAACAAAAACAATGATTAATGAATTCCATGAAAATATCAAAGGAAGAATACATAAACGAAATTTTGAAGGAAAGAAGGTTATGGCGGTAGAAAAGACATCACCCTTGAAAGATTGGGAAAAGCAAAAAACCACATTCATGGCGGCAGAAATACCAAAATAAAATTTGAACCACACATCTTCATTGGTTATTACAGTGCCTATTACGCGAAAAGAGAAGGGGACAACAACAAAATCCACAGAAGAATGGATATTGAACAGAACTTTAGTCGATACAGGAAGTTCAGTGGATATAATATTTTATCATGCGTTCAGGGGAATGGGATTTGAAGATGAAGAAATGTCCAGTTCAACATATCTTGTTCATGGCTTTGGAAAATCCATAACAAAACCTAAAGGAGAAATAGTGGTACGAATTCCACTAGGAGAGATCGAAACACACGTGACACTATGCGTGGTGGATATGGAATCGCCATATAATATGTTGCTAGGAAGACCATGGATACATGCGATAAAAGTTGTAGTATCAACGTTGCATCAATGTATTAAATTCCCCACACCAAATGGAATAGGTGAAATCAGAGGAGATGTTGACAATGCGAAATTATGTCATCAAATTGAAGTAAAGCATTATGAAGGACAAGCAAAAAGGAAACAATTTCGCAGAAAGTTGGCAAAGAAGGCAAAGAAAGAAGAAGAATTTAAAGTATACATGATAAGGGTAAAATAAGGCAGGGGAAAACCCAGCGAAATTTCGGAAGAAGGAGAAGGACCTGTGAAAGCAATAAAAGAACCAACACCAATGGGAGAACCCAAGTCCAGTTACACTGCCGCAGAACCAACAAAAGAAGTAAACGTTGGGACTATAGAAGAACCTCTAATATTGAGAATTGGAACCAAGATGGATGTAGAAGAAGAAGAAAGAATTGTTAACCTTTTGCGAGAATATAAAGACGTTTTCGCAGGGAGCATGGATAAGATACCGGGAATAGATCCATCAATTTCATGTCACAATTTGGATATTAACAATAATGTGAGACCATTAAAACAAAGAATAAGAAAAATCGCAACAACTTACCATTCCCAAATAGAAGAAGAACTATAGAAAATGCTTGATGCAGGAATTATAAGAGAAGCTAAATACCCAGAGTGGATAGCGAATATGGTCATTGTTCCAAAGAAAAATAAAGGAATAAGGATTTGCATAGATTTCACTGATTTAAACAAAGTTTTCCCTAAAGATAGATTTTCGTTACCAGATATTCCTCAAATGGTGGAATCCGCTGCGGGAAATGATAGGGTATCATATTTATATGGGTACAAAGGATATAACTAGATCCCTCTCGCTGAAGAATATCAAGAGCATACTGCTTTCTTCTCCCCTAGAGGTTTATATTGTTACACGAAAATGCCATTTGGTTTGCGAAATGCGGGAGCGACATACCAAAGAATGGTAGAGAAGGTGTTCGCGAAATGGATACACAAAACATTAGAAGTATATGTGGACGACATGTTAGTAAAGAGTGAAGAAGCCAAAGACCATGTACAGGACCTGAGGGAGATTTTTGAACAAATGCGGCAGTATAACATTAAACTGAATCCTGAGAAGTGTACTATTGGAGTTGCATCAGGAAAACTTTTAGGCTACATTGTATCAAAGGAGGGAATACAGGTTGATCCAAAAAAATTGCAAGCAGTTCGTGACATGCCAACACCAGCAACAATAAAAGATGTACAGAAGTTGAATGGACTTTTAGCTTCTCTGGGAAGATTCATTTCGCGATCATCAGACAAATGCATATATTTTTTCGATATACTCAAGAAGGGTGCGAAATTCAAATGGACTGATGCATGCGAAAAATCTTTTCAAGGGATCAAAGAGCATCTTATGAATACAACTATTTTACAAAAAGCAGAATCAGGAGAAGAATTATTAATCTATCTTGCGACGACGTTGCATGCATTAAGTGTCGTGTTATTGCGAATAGACACAGGAGTGGAGAAACCCATCTATTACATTAGCAAAACTTTTAATACTGCCGAGAAGAATTACTCAAAGATTGAGAAGCTAATCTTAGCATTAGTTTATGTATCATTTAAGCTCCGCATATATTTTCAAGCGCACAAGATAAAGGTATTAACAAAAGTACCAACTGAATCAGTGATGAAGAATTCAAAAATATCAGGAAGAGTGGAGAGATGGAATGCACAAGTAGGCCACTTTTATATTAAATATGAAATTTTGTCTTCACCAAAATCACAAGTTGTTGCAGATTTCTTGGCAGAATTTTCCTTTAAAAGAAGATGAAGCGGTAGAAGAAATGATGGATATAGAAGAAGAAGAACACGGAGATCCAAAAGACTTATTAACAGAACCAAATAGATGGGAGATATTGGTAGATGGATCATCAAATGGAGAAGGCAATGGAGTTGAAATTGTTTTAATTTCGCCAGAAGGCGTGAATATGGATTTTTCATTCAGATTGGAATTCGCATCCACTAATAACGAAACGGAATATGAAGCTGTGATACATGCCTTAAAGTTCGCAATAGAAATGAAACTAGAAAATTCCAGGATCACTAGTGATTCACATCTAGTTATTCGCCTAATAAAGGGGGAATACACTACAAATGAACCATCCTTGAAGAAATACAAGAATCTCGTTGAAGAATTGTCAGCGAAAATCCCAAAAATAAAATGGAGGCACATTTCAAGGAAGGATAACAGACTCGCAGA
The DNA here is from genome assembly GCF_003573695.1 of Papaver somniferum. Lineage (NCBI taxonomy): Eukaryota > Viridiplantae > Streptophyta > Magnoliopsida > Ranunculales > Papaveraceae > Papaver > Papaver somniferum. Next base: position 33,477,183 of record NC_039361.1, on the reverse strand, counting down.
CGCTTTTGCTTTCATCTCAAGCATGATGACAGATCCAACTGCGAGATGCATAAAAATACAAACACTTCTGTCACCATCAATCAATAAAGAAGAAGAAGAAGAAGAAGTGAAGGTGATGATAATAGACGGTGAAGAAGAAGAACAAACGAACAATATCGCAGATTGGAGAACAGAACTTCATGCATACTTGGCGAAAGGAGAAACACCAAGAAATAGATTGGAAGCACACAAGTTAAAAATCCGCGCAACAAATTATGAATTAAGAGATGGGCTTCTATACCGAAAATCATTTAATGGACCATCACTCAGATGTTTGACACGAGAAGAAGGAGAAAAGGTGCTAAAAATGTTACATAGTGGGGATGTTAGCAATCATAGAGGGGGAAGATCTTTGGCAGATAGAGCAAAAATTCAAGGCTATTACTGGCCATACATGCACGAAGATGCAAAACAGATATCAAGACGCTGCGAAGATTGTCAGCGACATGGAAAGAAAATACATGCACCTGGAGCACCATTGTCATCTTCAACCAGTGTGTGGCCTTTTGGAAAGTGGGGCTTAGATATTGTGGGCCCATTTTTACCAGGTTCTGGACAAAGAAGATACTTAATAGTCGCAACAGATTATTTCACAAAATTGACAGAAGTGAAGGTAGTACATCATATTCGCGACAAAGATATATTTACATTCATATTCGAAAATATTTGCAGATTCGGAATTCCTGCGCAGTTAGTATCTGATAATGGGAAATAGTTTGAAGGACAGAACATAGAAATGTTACTTAATGCATTCAAGATAAAATGTGGAAAGTCTACTCCTTTATATCCACAAGCTAATGGGAATGTAGAGGCAACAAACAAAACAATTGCAGATATATTAAAGAAGAAATTGGAAGGACATCATAGAGCATGGTGCGAACAAGTACATAATGCATTATGGGCTTATAATACAACTAGAAGAGAAGCTACTGGAATGTCACCTTTTTGTTTAACATACGGAGTTGAAGCGGTGTTACCAACAGAAGTTGTTATTCCGACAACAAAGAGAGAAGCTTGGGAGAAAAATCTTAGTGCGGGTTTGATCTTAAACAAACTTGATGAATTAGAAGAAAAAAGAGAAAGAGCTTTACAACATATAGAGAATTATCAGCGAAGATTAGCCCGAGAATATAATAAACGTGTCAAAGTACGCGAATTCCAACCAGGAGATTTAGTTCTGCGAGAGACACCAATATATTAGAGAGAATATGGTGAAAAATTAGCGAAAAAATGGGATGGACCTCACATCATTAAGGAGATAGTTGGAACAGGAGCTTATAAATTAATGGATCCAGAAGGTAGAGATGTTGGTCATAGACTTGACAGACCATGGAACAGGTTGTACTTAAAAAGATATTATCCGTAAGAATCTTTGAGAAGTTATGGATTCTGAAAGAATAATTGCGAGATTATTCATATCAAAACAAGATCATGATGTGCGAAACTTTCGCAGAGATAATCATAGAACAATGATATAAAAGAAAGGGGCGAACCTTTATGGCGTACACCCTAGTTCGCGAATACAATTTCTCAAGAGGCAAATGTAAGACCTAAAGTACGTCATATAAGGGTGTACATGTTGCATGGCTCAGGGAAAGGCTACACCGCCACCGGAACCTGAGTCATGGAGATTTGGGGTCAATAAAGCCCATCCGGGAGAGACACCTTGGATTCTCAGCTTAAGCATATGACTTAGGTTGGGCGACTAAGGTAATAAGGACTCTCCCAAGGAGTGCAGAATCTGATCAAGGCGCCGAGGTACACGGTTGAGTCAAGAGTGCCAGGGGAGTTTGAAGCGTACCTTGCCATTCTTGACAAGTCTTGGCTTATACTGCACTCGGCCCGAAGAAAACCCCACTTAGGGTGCAGTCTCGTAACCATAAACCCTATAGGTAAAAGGGATAAGAGGCTGCGAAAACAACTGGTTGTTGTTAAGACTGGATGGGAGGAGCTAACCTTGTATGGTATAAGTACTCCTCCTTGAAGGGGCGACCAGGGGGAAGATAAGGGCGACACCCTCCATTAGGGAGATGATAAGTGTCTTAAGACGCAAATGTCATGAGGCTTTTTAATCGCAAGGGTATTAAGGCTTGTAATATTTGTGCAACAATCCTGATGAGGCAATAATACAAAAGAAAAAGATAAGACGAGATCAATGGGTTTTCGCATGAAAGTGCGAAGACGTCCTGCGATTTCGTCGCAAGACGGCAATGTCATGGGGCTTTATTTTCGCAAGAATATTTAGGCCTGTCATATTGTCGCAATTCCTGAAGAGGCCATAATACAAAAGAAAAAGTTAAGGAAAGATCAATGGGTTCTTGCATGAAAGTGCAAGAACGTCCTGCGATTTTGTCGCAATGACAAGAGGTGGCATAATAAGACCTTTAATTAGGAAGGAAAAATAAGACCACATGACAAAACAATATATTTATAAGTATTCATAACATAATTTCTCGCAAGAAAGATAATGAGAGGCAAGTATGGGAATCAATAAACAAGAGGCATTATCTTTCTCACCAGCAAAATACTAAAAGGGAAAATTGATTCCAAAGTTGGTTGAAGAATATTGTTCGCAAAATATAATAAAGATGAGACAATTCAAGAAGATAGAACTAGATAAGAAGCTCATGCTTCAGTATTAATTCCAGTAGAAGGAGATAATGGACGTTCTTCACCAATGTTCTCATTATCGCCAAACTCTCCTTCATTTCGATTCTGATCTTCACCTTGATTAGCACTTTGATTATCGCCAGCAACTACTTCTTCAGAAGAGATTTCCTTTTCATTTTCATCTTGATTAACACCAGCGCGCAGTTGTTTCCTTAGAAGGAATCTCTTCTCCATCTTCCAAAAGACTATCCTCTGCACCACTTTCATAATCATAATCACTGTCAGCAGGACAAGGAAATTCATCATCATCTACTTCCAAATGTTCGATTGATGTAGGAGGAAGAGATTTAGATAATAAAATATCATTTATAAGGACTTCAGCTCGGAGATGAACTTGACGAAGAAGTGCTCTCTAATGATTCCTATCTTGAATATCCTTAAAGTAAGCAAGATAATCAAGTCTTATTTCTGCTCGGTCGCGAGAACCAGTAAGGACAGAGACGAGTAATGCATTTTCTTTGCGAATTTTAGCATATTTAGCCTCCAAAACAGAAATGGAGGAATGAAGATTTTTCTCAGACTCTGCGAAAGGTAGAATACAAAATTTCAGTAAGATGAAGAACTCAAAAAGATATGACAAAGAAAGGATACTTAAGGCAGTCAAACTATTATGACAACCTTCCTTTTGAGAAATAAGATGTTGAATCAAGTTCAGACAACTATTCTCCCAACGGTCCATCGCATCATCAAATTTATCTCCAACTAAACCTTTAAGTCGAGACTGAAGATTTTTCTCTTTAGAAATAAGAAAGGCATTTTTCTTCGCAAGAGAAGAATAAGATTCTTCTAATTTGGAATATTGTTCTTTAAGTTGATTCGCCTTTACACTTAAATCTATTCTACCTTGAATGAGTGTATCTCTTTCAGTGATAGATGACTCTGTTACTTCTTTAAGTTCATTTCTCAAAGAGTGAAGATATTGCTCTTGGTCATCACATACTTTCTGAAGGATGCCAAGTTGTTGCGAAGATATCGCCATCTTATTTAAAAAAAATCGTTTCTCTTGAGATAGAGTATTATTCTCATCTGATAAAGATTTCATTCCAAGATTAGCTTTAGTTAAAGAATAAGAGAGGCGAGACATTTCATTACTTAATAAATCTTTCCTCTGAACTAATTGGGTATTTTCATTGGTAAGATTATTTATATGATCAACAGAGTATTAATAGAGGTTATCTAATTGGTTATATTGATCCATCAAAATCTCTTTATCAACACGGGCTTCTTCAACAGCAGATTCAAATTGATATCTCTCCATTATTCGTTTCTGGTTTAAGGCCTAACATGCGAAAGAGGGATTTCAAGGATAATTAAATATGGGAAGGATAAAATCATTAGAAAGACAAATTGAAGACACAGATAAGGAAATCATACCTCTCAGTTCATCATTCTTCTTGCGAAGGTTGTCGCGATCCAGCAAAACATTCTGAAGCTTTTGATTTTCGAGACGAAGAGAATTACACTCTTTTTCCAAAGTTGTTTGTGAAGCAGCTCTGTCAGAACCAAAATACTTACTTAGAATTTCGCAAATACCAGACTTGACAGGATCAATGGGATACTTCTTGCCATCATCCAGGACCTCAGACAAGACTTTGAAAGCAATGTTTATTCCTTCCACGGTTTCTTTCGAAAAGGTAAGAGGCTCAAATAGAGAACTGGCAATGATAGAAGGTTGATAAACATTATCAACAGGAGGAGAAAAAGTTTCATTCACAGAAGGATCAATAATAGGGGTTTCAATCATTGAAAGGTCAGTTGAAGAAATGAAATCTGAGGCAGCCTTTTCGCGAATTAGAGATAATGGTTTAACTTGCGAAGATGTCGCAGGAGATTTAAAAGAGATAAGTAAGTGGAATGGAACAGAGGTTTCAACTGTTTTAAGGTGGCGAGATTTCTTGAGAGGTTTATTGATATCCTTATCACCCTGCGAATTACAATCCAGATAAGAAACAGAGGCAACAATATTGTTATTAGAAAAGAATAATGTTTCTTACTACCTTCTGATTCGCAGACTTTCTTCTGTGTACAACAATCTTATGCTGTGGTTTGGGAATATTAAGGTTCTGAACCGTAAATTTGGTATTGGAGGTGTTTTTGCTGAAATAACAACAGTATGGGAATCACATAAGCAACATCATTAAGTAAAGCAGTAAACAAGATCAATTTCAGCAAAACCCATAAGAAAGAAAAAAGAAAACTAACCTCGACGAATCCATGGAAAACACCAGTAGGAAGATTAATTCGTAAAAATTAAGAAAGTTACAAACAGTGAAGATCTTCATAGGGAACAGTATGGAGATGAAGAAGAAAATAAAAAGATTAAAAGAAGAAGAAAGAAGAGAAGTTGCAATGGCAGAATTTACGGAAGAATAATAGAGTTTCAGAGATGAGAGAATAAAAAGAGAAGAGAAAGTAAAAATAAAATGGAAAGAAGAGTAAGAAGAATATATATAGAGAGGATTTTCTAATCGAAGAAATAAACATAATTGATACGAAAGACGTGAACGGTTAAAAAACAGCGATTACAGAAGACGTGTCAAGAAATAGATGGAAGAAAGGATACGTGTGATAAATGCAGAATATGAAGAAATGAACAATTGCGGCATTTCTCACATCATTCTCTACTTCGCAGAGAAGATATGAGAAGAGGCAAGATGTAGGATCAAAATCTCGTAGCAATAATGCCTCAGCGAAATTATCAACAATACAACACAACAGTGTCGCAGAACAATTTCAGAAATGACATAATAAACGACGTCAGCTAAAATCATGAGAAAAATGTGATGGTCCTGCGAAAATTAGAGAGTTTGCGAGGTTAACATTTGTAAGGTTGCGAGAATTTCGCAAGCCATATCCGAAAATAAAGGACAGATTAGATGTCATCCACTATGTACTTCCCTATAAATAGTCGTTCAGTTGTAAAGGAAAAGAGAGAGATCTTTTTCTGAGTGAGAAGCAAGTAAATAGGAGAGAGAAAATCTAGAGCAGTGGTTATTCTTGATTCCTTTATCTTTTCTTGTAAGATTGTTCAAAGATTCATCAATAAAATTAAGATTGTTGATCTAAAATGATTTGAATGATAATGAAATCATATGAGGGGTGTAGTGTAGGATTCACTGCAACTACAACTAGCAGGGAGAGGCGTGGTGGAAACTTGCACGAACTTGGCACCCTTCATACAATGGTAGAGATCGTCTCGTTGTTAGAGGGAGAATCTGGAACCCATGGCTTTCTTGATGTTTCTTCACGGAATATAGAAGAGGGAGACAGTCCCCTGCCCACGAGTATCCACTGAGCTTTCGACTTGATAGATGTTGCCACGCTAGGTTCATGAGGTCGTCTTTACGTCTGCTCACTTGAGTATATCCTCGTCTTTGGACATCTTGGAATCATAATGATATCGTGCTCGTATCTCTCTAAATTCACCATCTTTGAGATGGGAAGTGCTAAGCAGTCCCCAATCATACTCCTTTGACATTATCGTCTTTGGATCATGTCTTTGAAGAGTAGGGAAGTTCCTTCATGCGAATGACTTAAATAATAGGTTCTGCAAATATGATGAATCTCTTGACATGGAGGATCTGTATGTACCTCTTAAGTCCTAGGTGCAATCTCCTTTGGTAACGCAACTACTTCTTCCACGGGAGACAAATTCTGAAAGCATCTCTCATTGATGTAGTTATTGTCGATCCAGATATGGAATATCTTGGACGTTGTTTCATCATTGTGGCAGTCGTGCATGTGGTACTAGAGTTGAAGTTGGAAATTTTGGACGCGCAGGATGTTGTATCTTGGTGGCTTTCCTCTTGCTGCTTCAGCGAAACTGCTTACAGAAGGCTGAAGGTTGTATTGCCTGTTGGCGAGATGTATGCTGAGTAACGAACATCATGAGGCTCTTAATTACTGGAAAACTTGGTTCTTTCTATCAGGGAAGATGTTGTTGTAGATGAACGTTCAACAGCTTCATGAAGTCCATAGGATGAGCAAAAGCGCAGATTCTCCAACATAGCACGATAGACATGCACCATCGTCTGATAGAGTGATTCGCCTGGATATTTCTCGACATGACGCGCGTACATCGTTATCTTCTTGAGGCTGCTCCCTTGAGGTATCGGCTCCAGTGGAAGATTGCCGTCATAGAGCGTTGATACGTTGCACCGGCATTCTTTAAACCAAATGGCATTATAGTATAATAAAAATTTCCGAGAGGAGTTCGAAAAGCTGTCTTACTTGCGTCATGCTCGCACATCCTTATCTGATTGTACCCGCTATATCCATCCATGAAGAAGAACATGTCGTGTCCGCTGACGGAGTCTACTAACATGTCAATGTTAGGTAGAGGAAAATCGTCTTTGGGGCATCATTTGTTCAAGTCTCTGAAATCCACGCAGCACCTGATCTGTCCGTTTTTCTTTTCACCGGGACCACATTATCCAACCAGGTCAGATGATGGATGATCTTAGTGAAGCCAGCAGCAAGCAACTTCTGAATCTCAGTGTTGATTTGCTTTTATGCCTCGTGCCTGAATTGCCTCGGAGATTGCTTGATCAGCTTGGCTCCAGGTATGACATGTAGATGGTGGGTGACCAATTTTTCATCTGGACCGGGCATTTATTCATACGTCCAAGCGAATATGTCCTGGTATTCCTTGAGAAGTTGTACAAGCTTCGTGCGTTCATCCGTACATAAGGTTGAGCTGGTGGAGATAGGCCTAGGAGATTCCTCATTCCTGATGTTAACGATTTCGAGCTCATCAATTGTGGAGTTGGTGTCGTCTTGAAGCTGTCGTGGAGCATCCATCACCTCTTCTTGTGGATCGTTGTAGTAGCATTCCGTTGGGCGGGGAGATTGGGTAACAGTCTCTCCTGCTCATTGCTAACAACGGCGTCAGTATACGGTTTTCCTTTTCTGGTCACGGATTTCCATAAAAGTTCGTTCCCTCTTAGCGTGAGCGTGGGTTGCGGCTTCACCGGATGAAGAAGAACGCCTTGTCAGCAAATATGCATCGTGGGGCTTAGCCCTCAATGATGCGAGTTGGTCCTTCTCCTGAATCAACGCCCACGTGGGGAGTGGGATACAGTGAACTTTGTCTGATCCTTCCTGCGGAGCTTCTCTTGGTTCAAACAATTCCACTCCATATATCGGTGCACAGGGAGACAGCGATGCATGGATACGAACGACTTCTTTATTCAGCATAGTCTTCAGGCACTGGTGATATGTCGAAGGGACAATCCTACTGTCATGAAGCCACGATCTCCCCAATATCATGTGGTAGTCTGGCTCTTTTTTTATGACTTCGAATTTCACCTTTGACTGGGCAGGCCCTACAGATAAATTCAAGTTGACATACCCGTAAGCGTTGGTTTGGTTTCCCTCGAAGTCTGTCATCGTAGTAGGCTTCCGTACGATCTTTCCTGGGAGAACCTTGGATGTCCTGAGAGTCTTGAGAATAATCACATTCGAAGATGCTCCTGTGTCGATAAGGGCCCTCTTGAACTCTGAATCCTTGATGCGTGAGGTAACATGTAGGGCACGGTTGTGACCTTCCTCTGGTTGATTGCAGCAAACGTCTCCGCCCGCTGATTCTTCGAGAGGTGTATAAGTTCGCATAAACTTTCCGCTAGAGAAGCCGCTTCCTGATCCACCGGCCTCTGGTTCATAGTGAAACTATTGACTTGAGGAGGATCCTTATGAGGATCAGTCCCCAGTGTAGGAGTCTCCATGACAGGATCGCTCATATCTGATGTCATCTTGAAAAGGAGATCGAGTATGTCGTTTATCGCTTCTTTGATCATGTCCATGTAGGCCCGCGCCGCTGAAGTACCTTCTCCGGGTGCGTTGAATGCGTTCCTTGTTGGCTCCAGAGGCTGTCGCGGCTCTTGTGGCAATAGATCAGTTAATGTCTTAAGAAAAGTGATTACCTCTTCCTGAGTTGTAGCCATGTCTGTCTCTGCCTTAACAAGGATTTCTTGTCTCTCTATCAAATCCACTATGGTAATAGGGGGTTGTTCTCCTCTGGCTCCTCCAGCTCCTCGTCCCGATGGAGGAGTCGCAGTTGCTCTGGTGACGGCTGGAGGCGTTACACTTGAAGAGATGTAAGGGTTTGCGGCTGCTCTGGCTATGGTGATAGGAGGTGTCGCGCCCAATGGAATATCTCCTCCTGCTCCGCTGGTACTGGTAGTAGAGGAAGTAATTCCACGAGATACATTGATGGTATTGACTGGATGCACGGTGACACCTGGGATATCAACACCGAGAGTGTTGTCAGCTAGTCCCGTCAGGATTGGTTGCTGATCCAGACCTAAGATCCACCATTTTCGAAATCAGTAAAATTGAATTGGTATTGAAGAAATTGACTTCACAACCGAGAGATTAATCTCCCACTGTGGTCGCCAATTGTTTATGGGTGAAAACTGTTTCTGCGGTTTTTGGTAAATTTGGGTGTGTAGATGAGAAACGAATCTAAACCCTAAACAAATGCACTGCACGGGAGTGCTTTCTGATTCGAGAGATCAATCTATACAATTCTGGCCTAAACCAAGAAATGGTCGTTCCAGACTTGCTTCGGTCACAAAGTGAATGAGATGGGGTTGATCTTAGAGAGGGAAGCGAAGAAGGTGTTGAGATTGTGGAGGTGTAGGTTGTTTATCACTTGTATCAGAATATCGAACTGGCTTGCAATAATGTAAGCAATCAGCTCTGGGTGTTTGAATACGTTGTATCAACACTTGATTTCTGTCTCCTGTAGAAATAGGGAGGAGAACCTATTTATACAAGTCATTGAGCCTAGCCCTCGTCTCTCGTGGGAAGTGGATGAAGTGGGGTGATGGAGTAGTGGAGTCTTGTTAGTGTCTCACGATCACTCTTGGCCCACTTCTCCCATCATCACTAACCGTCCATGTCTTCCTGACACGTTCTTGTGTTGGCGCGTTGCACGCTGCATGTTGTAAACCGCCAGACCAATACCCCAGTAAGTATCCCCCAGTTTGTGACATGCTTCATGTCTCGATTGATTGGATCGTGGGACCCACAGAAGGTAGCATAAGGTGCTAGGTTAAATAACTAAGTTATTTGGGAAATCGATATTTATGAAATATCGTGTACATTTGATGTATGTAATGCATCGCAAATCGCATGCATGAAGCATTGCCATTTCAAAGCCTGTCCGGATAAGTCGCAGACTAAGCATCTTAGAATATGATCATGTCCAACCATCTTCGAGTGATCGTTTGGAGGTTGTGCAGGCAAGCTGATCGCTGTCGTAGGCGTCAAAAGTAATTACACTTTCTTACTACTTAAAATATATAATATAGCAATGGTAAGAAAGGATCGTTCCCACAGAGAGGTCTAGGTTGTCGTTTGTTTCGATTTCTTATATAAACAAAGGTAACAAGGGGGGTTTTCAGATTTTTATAAACTAAGTTATACTAAAGAAAAATAAAGTAAAGCAAACACGCAAATCAAGATATAAAGATATTGGTTAAGGATATTGTTTTCATTCACAAACATGTTCTTGTCTTAATAACTAGAATTGATATTTAATCTCTCATTATCAAAGACCCTGGGATACCTTGATCGCAAGTTTATCCCGCAAATCTCATCTTATCATCAACAAACACATTAAAAGATGTGAATATGAATTCTATCTAAGAGAACAACCTAACGTGTAAAAGCACTAATCAAGTTTAATTCCCTAGATGCATTAAGTTCTATGAAATCAGGCCAATCAAAGCAATCGAACGTGTAAAAGCACTAATCCGATTTAACAAAGGTTATGATTCACTTGTGACTACTAGGATGTATCACTACAAGCAATATCCACAATTATGCTACTTGCAATCAGAAATTTATCACTTTTGCGTATAATAAACTCTAATCTAGCAATAAAGATGAAAGCAAACTCAATCGATTAGCGACTCGACTAAACAAGCATTCAAATCATGCAACAATATTAATTGTGAATCATAAACGATAATACTGAGACAAAACTAATATATCAAACAAGGATTCATGTTATGTGAAATCAACTTTATCCATAATCAAAAATAATAATCTAGCTCATGTTCATGGAGTTCATAACAAGAAGAAAAAGAAAAGCTTTCATGTTGTAAAACCCTAGAACCCAAAAGTAGAAGCAAAGATCGTGTCTCACAGGGAGAAGTTCCTTTTTATCTTCTTTTCATTCTCCACCCATCTCTGAACTTAGGTCACCCCCATCTGCCAAAATTCCCTCCTCAACCGATCCATGAGTCAAGCCCAGTAAACACTCCAAGTCCTCAAGGCCCAGTTAGTATTTGGCTTTTCAATCTTGTGGAACTGACGCCTACTCTCTTAGTTCAATTACTTCCTCCAACTGCAGGTCATGACCATTCTCAACTGGAACAAGTCCTCAAACCATTCACTGTCACAGCCATGTCAACTCCTTGCTTGCATTGCAACCACCACCTGCAGCTTTATATTCATCTGTTACTGCAATTCTGAATTTTCTCCGCACCAGCTTCAGCTGCTACTTATCCCAACACCACAGATCACCAATTTCAGTCCCTTGCATACAACCACAATCTCAATCTGCAAGTTCTTCATTTTCAATTCCATTACCAGCACATCTGTACCTCAGCTCACTTGCAATCTCACAACCAATTCCAGCCATCAAACATATCCACAAATTCAGCTTCAGTAGCAGCAACATACATTCCACCAACCTAAGTACCATTTAGTTCACTAAACCATCTCAGTCAGCTCCCTGAGTTTCTCCTATATCTTCGCAGAACCCATTGCAACTATAGCTGCAACATCATTCCGAGCTTTATCAACATTACTACTTCTCATTAGTCTCAGCTGCTTCCGCTGCTGCATTCAGTCCATAGCTGCATATCACTAGTTAGCCACAACCAACGGCAGCACTCAACTAGCCATTTCAGCTGCAAAGCAACAACACAACTCTTTGCCTCAGGCCATTCAACAACAGCAGCAACCATGGCAGTTTAGATACCACCAACTAACCCTTAATCTCAATTAAGCCACCACCAGAATGATCTCCATTTCATAGACTTTCAAATTCCCGCAGCAACTTCAGTTTCTTTGTGACTTGTTCATTTGCAATTGCAGCTGCCAAACTCATCCTGCAACTACCACATTACAACCTGCAATTTCAGCTCAAACATCACCATTTCCTTAGCCATCCAAGTTCAGTCCCATTTGTTCCCTGCATCATCAGTTTCAACTCAGACAAGCTATCTAACCTGCACTCCATCTCCTTGTTCTTCTGCATATATCCACCACAATCTCCAGTTGCACTATCTCAGCAATTCAGACCCGACTCAAGTATCAGTTCACAACTCCACCTGCAATCAATGGCACCAGCAGCAATCCTGCAGCTTCACAACACCACATAAGCAGCACCAGCATCAATTTGTTCTTCTGCTTCAATACCGCCAACACCATTTTCTTCTCCATGGAGCTTAAATCCAACACATACCCATGACCTGCAATAGCTTCAGTTCCTTATCAAAAATCTCCATCTGAGCTGCAACTGCAACTCACTCTTGAACAGTAATCACCATTTCTCCTCCAACATCACCTGAAACTGAAACTTCATCCATTCTGCATCAGCACAACCACTTCATATCAGTGTCCCTGTAACTTCCAACCACTTGCATACACTGAACCCATGACCATCAGCATTCCAACACAATCTGTAGCTTTGCAGCTCAATTTCACCACTTTAACCTTCACTGAACTACTCCAATTCGATCCAGAAAACCCTAATTTCGCTTTCAGAAGTCATAACCCTGGTAAATCTCCAACTTTATCTTGTTGTGATTCAATTTCGAGTGAAACCCAAAATTCTTTATCATCAACAGATTCACATCCCTTAATTCTATCCTTCTAATTCGAACTCAAGAACTGACCTAACTTTCAGATAACCCCAAGTTCACAATTCTGATTCAATTTCCTTGTTGTTTCTTCTTTCTTACTGGATCCGGCGTCAGAACCTGCCTTAACCCCTCCGATCAGTTCTATCACGAGCAGCGGCATCTCCTCAATCGATTCAATAAACAGCCACAGAAAATCTGCTCTCATCTCACTGTTTCTCGGTCTCTAACAGCCGCCATGGGTTTCTCTCGAGTTTGAAGGGGATAATGATTGAGAATTCATTTTCTCTCAAATCCATGGGTGTAATAACAAGAATTACTACAGACACCCAGAATCCGGATAAGGGTTGCCCATATTTCATTTAGCCTGAACTGACAAACTTCATCAATCTTTCGCTCATAACTTTCTTGTATGACGTCGTACTGACCTCATTCCTTCCCGCTGGCTTCGTATTTTCGTTCTCTTCAAGGTGATAAGAAGAAATCCAAGATTTGAGCGAGTTCCACTTCTTTTTGCTCTAACGACTCCAAAACACCTATAAAACTCAAAACTAAACATAAGAAATGCAATTCACAAGGATAATAGCAAAGAAATCATAAATACTAGATATAAAATTAGGTGTTTTACAACACCTATCAAATTCCCACACACTTAGACTTTGCTAGTCCTCGAGCAAATCAAACAAAACAATTTTAAAACATACATACAACTCCGTGTCATCGAGGCTACGGTCACACTTAGCACGTATAACAAGCCTTTAAACCCCTAGGTGTCCCTAGTGGACGAGTTTTAGTCTCGTGAGGGTTTACTAGAGATATACCCACAAAATCTATGTTTCCAACTTACTAGTTCTCCGTAATGATAGCATCCAACGCGCTAAGAAGACATAGAGATTCTGCACACTAGTCATAAGAAGTTAGACACATAAATGAATACAATCTCATCCTTAAAAGTTGAGAGAGAAATAACCATCCCTTATCGAAAGAAATTCGGGTTCGGAGTGATCAAAAGTCTCGACTCTGCCTCACAAGAAAGGGTTTTATGAAATTGCTCTCAATAATAAATAGCTTTTTCTGGGTCACACATGTGTCCAGGTAGGAATGAAGAGAAAACCCTAAGACACGTTGAATGGTAGGAAGGAAAAACCCTCCGAATTGTTTTGAAAACCCACATCTTTTATCATTTTGAAAACCCATTTTTCTGACGATCTCTAAGAAAGGAAATCAACCACTTAACGAAGGTGGGAATATGCTTACTTACCTCGTTATCCGTTCTACGTGTAGTTAGCACCACTCTCACATGATCCATAGAAACGTCTTCCGGTCTTCAATCCTTGTCTTCATCTTCGTCTTCGGTCTTCAACTCTTGATGATGAAATCTTGAACTTCGTAGAATCTTGACAATGTGATTCTTTCCTCTAATTCCTTGTTGGTTGAAACTTCATTGTGGATATTCCTTCTTTCCATTGGCTTTATTGAAAGAATACAAAACTAAAAATGAATTAAACAAACCACAATATGATACAACAAATTTTTCTTGTCTCTCTTCTTTCTTTTTTTTCTTTTTTTTTTCTTTTTTTTTATGAGACAAGAAAAATAAAACAAATACAAAACGAAAACAAAACAAAATAATATAACTAATAATGAACCTAAAGAAATTTTCTCTTATCTTTTCTTTTTTTCAATTTTTTTTCTTTTTTTTTTCATTTTTCTTTTCATTTTTTTAACAAGGGACCTAGCATAATGATGACCATGTCCCAAGGTTTTTTTTTTTAGAACAAGAGAAAATAATATACAAATATGATAAAATAAAAAATGCAAGTATAAAGGCCATGGTGTAAGTACTTTACCGCTTGATTCTTCACAACTTGTATGTCTCGATATCATAAACTCCTTGAAATCTCATCTTAATAATCTCCGCTCTTGTACAATAGTCTTCAACTTGTAAAAATTCTGCTCCTTGTCTTGTTGCTTTACTTGAATCTGAAATCTGCTCATTTTTGTACCGTTGCTTGTAAACCTTGAACTCTTCAACTTTGCTTCGAATTTGTGATGCTCCTCTTGTTGATGATGATGGTGTTTCTATGGACCTATTGGTGTAGAGAGAGATAAAGTGGACGGTGCTAACTGCGAACAAGATTACAAGTGGTATGTAAGTTAGCAATTCGATGTCACCATCATGATTGATAAAATAGCACTCAAGAGATCAAAGTAGTGCTTCTATTGGTGGGAGGTTGGGCAGCTCACCATTCTACCCGGAGTTTACGTACGGTGACACACTGTAAAAGCACATATTTATACAGGTACAAAGAAGTGAAGGTCGGTGCCTCTCACGATGTAATATAGGTAGGCTCCACTATAGGGGACCACTACTCTAATACCGAATTCAATTTGCACCTCATTTGGCACTGGCATGATTAAATCCAACTTTAACTCTCATACAAGTAAGAAACCCGATCACGTTCTCTGTCATCTCTAAGTTCAGTCACTCTTATGAGATTCTCAATGTAATCTTAGCGACATGTATACTATGTGACTCTAAACTAACTACAAGTTGGAGCTTTTCATGCACTATTTTACACAAAAGTTGAAAAATTTACAATGCAAATGCTTAACCACTCCCCCACACTTAAACTTTACATTGTCCTCAATGTAAATTGAATCGTCCAAAAAAAGTCAAGGTGGGAAATCTTATAATGATATGCGACGAGAAAATAAAATAAATACAAGACAAGAAAAAATCAAAAGATAAGAGATACAAAACCAATGGGTGGCCTCCCATGCAGCGCTTGGTTTAAAGTCGTCAGCCCGACTTGCAAGACGAATTCCCCATACACCAATAATCTGAAAAGTTGGGGATCCACCCATAGAACCTGTTTTGCGAATAGTAACTTCAAACAAACATTAGTACGATAAATCAAAAGTGAAGATATAGCCCAATAGAAGTTTCCCCCACACTTATTCTTTTCTACACTCGGAAGTGTATAAAGAACATAGAAATCAGGAACTTCTATGGTTTCTATGCAAACATTCGTAATATGAGAATCAAATGTTTCTAATGGTGGATATCGATAAACAAAGTCATTCAACAATATTCTCGAAGCACATACATTCAAGCCAATAAGAGGTAAAGGAGAAGGGTTAATATGCAAAGGGTTAGGCAAACCTATCACATTCTCTTGTGTTGCGGTATCCTCTTCATCCTTAAAGAATTCAAATGAATTACTTATCTCTTGCACATCGTGGTCCTCTATCAAACCTTGCAAACATTCTTCGTCCGTTTCTGCCTCAACTATAGTTTCGACATCAACATCATCATTATAATCCTTTGCAAGCTCAATTGGGTCTTCCACAATATTGGTCATATCGGCTTCATTCTCAACACACTCCTCTTTGTTGTAAGGCACATACTCTTTTGCGGCTCCAAATTTCGCTATAAGAAACTTTTTTAGAAGACTCAAAAATGCATCATCCTCAAGCTCCACCCTTTGAATAGGCTCTTGATCATTATAAAGATCAATGCTTGAGTAATATACACAAGTGTCAACATATTCCTCTTCGTCTTCATTTTGATCCCAAAAAGATTCCGTTGTACACCTTTGGGAAATGCCACCATGAGTTAGTTCAAGCGACGTATCTTCATAATCATCATCACTTTCATAGTTAACATAAGATTGGTTCTCGCTGAATTTAGTGTTGCTAATCTCATTCTCATCCTTTTGAATAGGTGAATGATCATTATTAAGATCAAGAGTTGAGGTAGCTACACAATTATCAACGAAAAAACCCAAAGGTTGTCCCTTTTCAACATTAGCATCAATCAAATATTCATCACAAACCATAGGAAAATTAGAATAGTTATTGTTTTTAAAGCAAATTTCTTCCTCATACCTTTCTTATTTGATTTGATCAATACCTCTTTGTAATTTAGCAATACCTTCACGAAGTTCTTGGAGTTTCTCTTATGTAGCCTCATTATCTTTTTGGAACTCTTGTTGTACAAAGTTGGAAACTTTGTCTAGAAAGTCAGAGATTTTTTTTCACGAGCATAAGAATCCTCCCATCCTTGTGGTTGTTCACACACATACCCTCCATAAGGTTGTTGAGGAAAACCATAAGGATCCATGGAATATTGGTCATATCCAATGAATTGGTTTTGATTATACCCCTGGAATTGTTGAAAGTTGTCATGTTGTTGAGATTGTTGGAAACTGTATCCATTGTTCCAATATGCTCCATCCATGAGAAATAAGTACCTGAAACACGATTCTCAAAACAAGGTTAAAAACCAGAAAATAAAACAAAACTAAAAACAAGAAAATAAGAAACCAAAAACAATTGACAACCGCTGCCTCCCCGGCAGCGGCGCCAAAATTTGATCGCTGTCGTAGGCGTCAAAAATAATTACACTTTCTTACTACTCAAAATATATAATATGGCAAGGGTAAGAAAGGATCGTTCCCACAGAGAGGTCTAGGTTGTCGTTTGTTTCGATTTCTTATATAAATAAAGGTAACAAGGGGGTTTTCAGATTTTTATAAACTAAGTTATACTAAAGACAAATAAAGTAAAGCAAACACGCAAATCAAGATATAAAGATATTGGTTAAGGATATTGTTTTCATTCACAAACATGTTCTTGTCTTAATAACTAGAATTGATATTTAATCTCTCATTATCAAAGACCCTAGGATACCTTGATCGCAAGTTTATCCCGCAAATCTCCTCTTATCATCAACAAACACATTAAAAGATGCGAATATGAATTCTATCTAAGAGAACAACCTAACGTGTAAAAGCACTAATCAAGTTTAATTCCCTAGATGCATTAAGTTCTATGAAATCATGCCAATCAAAGCAATCGAACGTGTAAAAGCACTAATCCGATTTAACAAAGGTTATGATTCACTTGTGACTACTAGGATGTATCACTACAAGCAATATCCACAATTATGCTACTTGCAATCAGAAATTTATCACTTTTGCGTATAATAAACTCTAATCTAGCAATAAAGATGAAAGCAAACTCAATCGATTCGCGACTCGACTAAACAAGCATTCAAATCATAAACGATAATACTGAGACAAAACTAATATATCAAACAAGGATTCATGTTATGTGAAATCAACTTTATCCATAACCAAAAATAATAATCTAGCTCATGTTCATGGAGTTCATAACAAGATGAAAAAGAAAATATTTCATGTTGTAAAACCCTAAAACCCAAAAGTAGAAGCAAAGATCGTGTCTCACAGGGAGAAGTTCCTTTTTATATTCTTTCATTCTCCACCCATCTCTGAACTTAGGTCACGCCCATCTGCCGAAATTCCCTCCTCAACCGATCCATGAGTCAAGCCCAGTAAACACTCCAAGTCCTCAGGACCCAGTTAGTATTTGGATTTTCAATCTTGTGGAACTGACGCCTACTCTCTTCGTTCAATTACTTCCTCCAACTGCAGCTCATGACCATTCTCAACTGGAACAAGTCCTCAAACCATTCACTGTCACAGCCATGTCAACTCCTTGCCTGCATTGCAACCACCACCTGCAGCTTTACATTCATTTGTTACTGCAATTCTGAATTTTCTCTGCACCAGGTCCAGCTGCTACTTATCCCAACACCACAGATCACTAATTTCAGTCCCTTGCATACGACCACAATCTCAATCTGCAAGTTCTTCATTTTCAATTCCATTACCAGCACATCTGTGCCTCATCTCACTTTCAATCTCACAACCAATTCCAGCCATCAAACATATCCACAAATTCAGCTTCAGTAGCAGCAACATACATTCCACCAACCTAAGTACCATTTAGTTCACCAAACCATCTCAGTCAGCTCCCTGAGTTTCTCCCCTATCTTCACAGAACCCATTGCAACTACAGCTGCAACATCATTCCGAGCTTTATCAACACTACTACTTCTCATTAGTCTCAGTTGCTTCCGCTGCTGCATTCAGTCTATAGATGCATATCAATAGTTAGCCACAACCAACGGCAGCACTCAACTAGCCATTTCAGCTGCAAAGCAACAGCACAGCTCTTTGCCTCAGGCCATTCAACAACAGCAGCAACCATGGCAGTTTAGATACCACCAACTAACCCTTAATCTCAATTAAGCCACCACCAGACTGATCTCCAACAACTTCAGTTTCTTAGATTCCTCGCAACAACTTCAGTTTCTTTGTGACTTGTTCATTTGCAATTGCAGCTGCCAAACTCATCCTGCAACTACCACATTAGAACCTGCAATTTCAGCTCAAACATCACCATTTCCTGAGCCATCCAAGTTTAGTCCCATTTGTTCCCTGCAGCATCAGTTTCAACTCAGACAATCTATCTAACATGCACTCCATCTCCTTGTTCTTCTGCATACATCCACCACAATCTCCAGTTGCATTATCTCAGTAATTCAGACCCGACTCAAGTATCAGTTCACAACTCCACCTGCAATCAATGGCACCAGCAGCAATCTGCAGCTTCACAACACCACATATACAGCATCAGCATCAATTTGTTCTTCTGCTTCAATACCGCCAACACCATTTTCTTCTCCATGGAGCTTAAATCCAACACATACCCATGACCTGCAACAGCTTCAGTTCCTTATCAAAAATCTCCATTTGAGATGCAACTGCAACTCACTCTTGAACAGGAATCACCATTTCTCCTCCAACATCACCTGAAACTGAAACTTCATCCATTCTGCATCAGCACAACCACTTCATATCAGTGTCCCTGTAACTTCCAAACACTTGCATACACTGAACCCATGACCATCAGCATTCCAACAAAATTTGTAGCTTTACAGCTCAATTTCACCACTTTACCCTTCACTGAACTACTCCAATTCGATCCAGAAAACCCTAATTTCGCTTTCAGAAGTCATAACCCTGGTAAATCTCCAACTTTATCTTGTTGTGATTCAATTTCGAGTGAAACCCAAAATTCTTCATCATCAACAGATTCACATCCCTTAATTCCATCTTTCTAATTCGAACTTAAGAACTGACCTAACTTTCAGATAACCCCAAGTTCACAATTCTGATTCAATTTCCTTGTTGTTTCTTCTTTCTTACTGGATCCGGCTTCAGAACCTGCCTTAACCCCTATGATCAGTTCTATCACGAGCAACGGCATCTCCTCAATCGATTCAATCAACAGCCACAGAAAATTTGCTCTCATCTCACTGTTTCTCGGTCTCTAACAGCCGCCATGGGTTTCTCTCGAGTTTGAAGGGGATAATAATGATTGAGAATTCATTTTCTCTCAAATCCATGGGTGTAATAACAAGAATTACTACAGACACCCAGAATCCGGATAAGGGCTGACCATATTTCATTTAGCCTGTCATTTTTAGGGAACTGACAAACTTCATCAATCTTTCGCTCATAACTTACTTGTATGACGTCGTAGTGACCTCATTTCTTCCCCGCTGGCTTCGTATTTTCGTTCTCTTCAAGGTGATAAGAAGAAATCCAAGATTTGAGCGAGTTCTACTTCTTTTTGCTCCAGCTACTCCAAAACACCTATAAAACTCAAAACTAAACATAAGAAATGCAATTCACAAGGATAGCAAAGAAAGCATAAATACTAGATATAAAATTAGGTGTTTTAAAACACCTATCACAAGCCCTCCCTTGGCCGATCAATCCATGTGGTAGGGTGACGGATGGTGATCACCACGACACCTTATTGGCCACTTAACTCCTAGCTTGGGCTGTCCGACCAAACTGGTAGAGTTGGACGGACAAGATGATCTATGACGCTCATCTGCGATCGTTGATAGTGTTTTAGGGTTTTGAAGAGGTGCGCAAGCATCACTCTCCAGCTTGGTCGAAACCAAGCATGGGAGGCGTTTTTGGCAGGACCGACTGGGCATGCGTGTAGAAAGCTTGCCGGTGTACACGTCCGTACCTCACTGTCTCATGAAGATGTGATCTAAGCCACTCAATTTGACCGGCAAATTTGAGTGGTTGAGATCGGTTTGCGGCATAAATCCATTGACGCAAAGGAATTTGAGACCACCCAACATGCCTAGTTTGGGCGCACGAATCGAGGCATTCGGCCATGATTGGCCTTGGTCGATCGGTCATGCGTGTAGATGGGACCACGGTGATCATGTTGACATGCTCGGGACCTTTTAAGTTTATATCTACACCCTCCATCTAAGCTTGCGAAGATGGACGCTCGTGATCGATTAGCGACACATGTAACATGTCGCAAACCCAAATTAGGGTTTTGGATCGGTCGTGCGCATGCAACTTCAACCAAACTATTTGGCAAGCCATGATCCTCCCTTGTGGAGGTCGATCGTGTGGGTAGAGAGTGGGCCCGCCAGAGTGTATAGCAATACTTGACCGATCAGCCACCAGACGATCTATGTCGTCCAACTAGGCCAGCGAAGTTGGACGGCCGCGATCTGTTTGAGACCGACATTGGTAGTCTTGCGTGTACAAGATTTTCCAAGCTTCTCCACACCAACCCAACCATCCTACTTCAGGATGACGTTCGGTGGTTGTTTTGGGGGCGTAGCATGCATTCGACCGATCAGGGGATAAACGGGCCCCCTGGTGGTCATTGAGGTGGTAGCCTGCTCCTTCTGGGGATCTTCTAGGCTGGTTAAATCATGCGACCAACTTGCGTGGTCGTGATTGTTTCTGAGACTGACATGGACAATCCAGATTTCCCTTGGGGAATTAAATATGCTCAATCGAGCTAGTATAACACACCGAGAGATGTAGCCTGTACGGGTATTTCGTGCATGCCTCACTATTGACACTTGGAGATTCGTGTTACTCTGCTGAGAACAACATTCAGTCGTCATGCCGCACCAATAATGAGAGGTCTGCGGGAACAACACAGGAAACACAAGGCTAATCATGCATTATAAATAATGCTAAAAATTCACAGGGTATTTGGGATTGTTTCCACATGCTCCAACCTGGATGAATTTTGTGTATTTAATTCACAGAATACTGGGATTGTTGCCACATGCTCCGTTTTAGGTGAATTAGTAAAGTGAAGAAGTATTCATCACTCAGATAGCCTTATCCTCTACAGGATGTCAGCGTATTAAATTTGGATTTTACAATTTTAGCCCTGAACTAAAATACACCATCAACAAATACCTCTATTAATTGTCTCATAAAATTCTCTCTTGGTCATTTATGTCACAAACCTCCCTCTCTAGGTATGTCGATCGGTCTCAAAAAGTCATATTATCTAGATGTCCTTGGCTATGAGATGAACGTCTCTATTTATATATAGATTTTGGTTTGGTTTCTCAAACCAACAAGGAATGCATTTCCTTATCTAGGAATTCTTTCTTACTTTGGATTGATTTCTCAAACCTATTAGCAATCTATTTCCTTTTTCGGAACCTGTTAGGAATCTATTTCCTTATCTAGAAATACATTCGTGCTTTGGATTGGTTTCCCAAACCTCCTAGGAATCTATTTCTTTCTCTATGAATACTATCTAAACTCAGTATTCCTTTCTAAATTAAAATTTTATCCTCAATTTATCTTGAGGATCATTAGTTCCTAAAAAGAGGAATACACTTGTATCATGGGTCCCCCTTTTAAGAACTTGAACTCATGTCGAAGTTAGAACTGGAGGCTAAGGAACTTGAGAGTTCTTTTCACCCTACTGAACCATCTCTCCTCACTGGGAACGTCACTTTGACTTCCAATTAGAAAAGTGTCCTTATCTCCTTATTTTTTTCTTAGTCACTCTTCGCTCCATAATGGAATCTTCTTTGAGTGTTCTTTTTGGTCAAACCACAAGTCTTTCACATGTGGTACAATCATATTGTCATCTCCATCATGATCCAGTAATGGTGGTTCAAAGATATGTAAGTATTCAACATTAATTACCGAATATGTCCCTAACTAAGGTGATAAATCAGGCCGAAATATATTATCACCAATCTGATCGAGAATACGAAACGATCTGTATCCCAATGTCTTTAACTTTTTACTTTCTTTGTTTCTTACCTAACATCAACCACACCATGGTCATCTTGTTCTTATAACATATAACTTTTTTTTCGAGTAACTCACCAAGTTGCTTGTAGAGAGATCTAGAGAAAACCATAAACCACAAGAGTTTTCCCTAAAAGAAACTGTTAGAGCACTGCTCGGTCGAACTCGTAAACGTTGCTATCTCAATCTTGTTTGTAAAGTTTAGTTGATCAAAACTATACACTTGATTTCTAGTCTACTTATAGTTATGTCTCGGATAAGGATAGAAGTGTGTAGTTGAGCATTAGACTTCACGGCGTTCACCAATTGAAGAAGAAGATCTACTGAAGAGCTTGGAGGAACTTCATCAACAAAAGGTATGTGGAGACTAAAATTTATCTATCACTGAGAAGTCTATTTTATTATATCTTCTAATGAAACTAACTCGTATAGCTATATAGACTTTTACAGCATACACAATTGAAATTTTGAGTCGAGTTTATCTCGTTTATCTATATATCGAAATACGTGTTTGAAGCTTTTAGCTTTAGCTAAGTTCATCATCTACTTGACAAGTTTAGTTAGAAACAATTTATTTGTTAGAAACTAAATATAAGTCAAGATGATCATGTGAAAATTACCTTGAACATCTTACATGGTTTGTGTGAGACAATCATTTGATGTTAACTTGGGAAGTTTCGTATCGATCGATTAATCACTTGAAAATTACTTGAAGCTAGTGGTATGTGTAAGACTACTACTGTTGTCTTCTAAGGATGTTTCAATGATTAAATGAGAGTTTTAGCCAATGCCTGGATATAATACAGTATGTATACTTTGTATGTGCACCGTGAAGCTCTAGTTCAGGTCCGAAACTCTTGTCTGCGAACCATGTTTGCGAACGGGTTTACCTGGGAAAAGGTCCGGAGCTGTTGTTCGCGTACTTTATTTGCGAACGCCTAGACAAGGCTAAGTCCGGAACTGTTGTCCATGTACTCTGTTTGCGAACGGCACGACAAGGCCAAAGTCCAGAAATGTTGTTCGCGTACTCTGTTTGCGAACAAAGTGGTTAGGTTCTAAAATAAGTAAGTATGGTTTTCATACTCATGAACTCAGGTTCGTTTGCAAACTCAGTTTTCGAACTAAAGTCCCTGGAAATTTAATGATATAAGGTATGCGAAACTTTTTTTGCAAATCGTGGCATTATGTTCATGAATTGGTTCTTGTATAACTACTTTGTACAATTACAAACCAAACCGAATATGTTTCAATTGTTCATGTATATTTTTATGAGATAGTGAACAATTGAAAAACTCTCTTGAAACACATTTAGATTCATTTGATTATCTACCATAGTTAATTGATCATCCTGTATTTGATCTAGAAGTGTTAGATGAATATGGCTAAGTTATAAGTGTTAATATGGCTAACTTCGGTTAACTATTATTGAGCCAACGGTTATAAACGTTTAGATACTATTTACTCATATCTAAATATAGGTATATTTCATTTATGTGTATCAAGCTAATACCATATAACGGTGGAGATTGGTTGCTTAGTTTCTAAGCAGATTTAGCTTGAATCTTAAATCAGGAGTTTATCTAACGGTGAATATCAATTTCTTTGTTACTATGCTATCTTAGATTTGATTGTAAGCAACCCTGGTTTGAAAGACTGTATAAGGGAGAACTTTAGCATCTCGGAAACCTAATCCCGACGCTTTCGTGTGTCCTAGTTGCAAACTAGAGTCGATTCTTCTTTAACCTAGGCTTTCCAAAACCATTATTAGGTTAACGACTTGAAGACTTCATTTGGGATTCGTGAAGCCAGATCCGACATTTTCTCTGTAGGTGCGTATTCTGATCTTACTTTTTCTATCGTATTGAGTTTTATCTTCTCTAAGATTTGCTCCAGATTTATCTCCGATAGGTAAGATATAAAAAGTAATCACAACAGTTCTTCATCTCAGACTCTTGTGATTCTGCAAGAACTTCTTCTGTTAATCAGTTAGGTTATTGTGAGGTGACTAATATTTCGAGGCTGCTCTTCGGGAGTATAAGGCCGGATTATTAGTGGAATTTCCTGTTTACCTTGATTTATCAAAAAACGGGAACAACAACCAGAATAGACATATATGTGGGAGACATATTTGTTTATAAGTTTTCGACTTTGTGTCGTAGCACCTCTAATTATGGGTGATATCAGCTAAGCGAATCACGTGCGCAGAGTCTGCTGGTGTTAGAGCATTGCTCGGTCGAACTCGCATGTGTTTCTATCTCAAGCATGTTTGTCAATGTTAGTGATCAAAACTATGAGTCTTGATTTCTAGCCTACATAACTAAAGGTCTCGGACTTGGATAGAAAGTGTAGTTGAGCTCAAGAACTCCATGGAAATCATCGTACAAGACGACGGACTACTCAAGGAACTGGTGGATCTTCATCGACTAAAAGGTATGTGGAGACTTGAACTTATCTGTCACTCAAAAGTCTATCTATTCTATCTCCTACTCTTGAGACAAAAGTCGTTTTGATATATTGACTTTCATTATGCACATTTGTTATTTAGAGCTGAGTTTATCTCGCCTATCTATTTCTCGAAATATATGTTGGTAAGCTTTCGCTTTAGCCGAATTCATCTTTACCTAGTGACGAAAGTCATGTTATGTTTCAATCACTTTGAAAATTGCTCTGACGAAAAATGGTCTGTGAATAACGGTTATATCCGTCCTCTGAGAATGTTTCAATGACTGAGAGTTTAGATTACATAAACATTTGTAGGATATAAGCATTGTTGTGGAAACACATATATGTATAAGTCTTTATTCCTTGAACCAAAGTTTGCGAACTTTGTTGATCAAGAGAAATGGAAGTGGCGTGAGCCAAGTCCGCGAACTAAATCCGCGAACTGGCGGAAGTTCTCGACCCAAGAATTTCTGCTGGAGTTTGTGAACTCCTTCCATGAGCTTAAGTCCGCGAACCCAGTCCGCGAACTTGAGCAGGTTATATCTAAAACCGGTTGTTCTTGAACTCATGTTTATTTAAACTAAGGAATGCTTTTGCAAACCGTGGCTATAAAGTTCATGAACCGATTCGAGTGAATCAAACCGTTTTTGCTTCGATTGTGTCTTGTGTAGTTACATAAGATCTAAGCAATTGAACAACTCTCTAACTAATTCATTTGAGTCATGTGAACTAGTTATGGTGAAGAAGAATATGGTTGATGTGAAAGTAATCATATGGCTAACCATTTGGTTAACTATTGTTAAACCAACAAATGTTAATGTTTGGGAACGGTTCGTAAACCCAAAATTGGACATTTCATTTGTGTGTAACAAGCTAAGTTTTCGATCCAACGGTTGGGAAATATTAGCTTGAATCTAATCAGGTTTTCATCAAGCGGTGAATATCGAATGCTTTATTACCAAGCTAACATTGATTGCAAACCCTGATTTGAAAACTATATAAGGGAGAACTCTAGCAACTGGGAAACCTAATCCCCACACCTTACGTGTGATACTAGTTGCATAGCTAGAGTAGATTCTCCTTTAACCTTTGGTTTCTTCTTCTAAACTAGATTAAGGACTTAAACACTTCATTGGGATTGTGAAGCCAGACCGATACTACTTTTCTTGTAGTTGTGTGATCTGATCTTGTTGTTTCTATCGTACGAGTACAATTGAAATAATTGGATTGAGATTTTTATATCTCGGATAGGAAAGATAGAAAAGTAATCACAAACACTTCGTCTCATCGTTTGTGATTCCACAATATATTTTTTCGCTGCGTCGATTAAGATTATTGTGAGGTGATCAATAATGTTAGGCTGTTCTTCGGGAATATAAGACCGGTTTATTGATTGGTTCCTGTTCACCTTGATTTATCAAAAGACGGAACAAAACTCGTAGGTATATTCGTGGGAGACGGATTTATCTATTACCGTAGACTTTTCTGTGTGATACAGATTTGTTTATTAAAGTCTTCGACTTTGGGTCGTAGGAACTCTTAGTTGTGGGTGAGATCAGCTAAGGGAATCAAGTATGTAGCATCCTGCTGGAATCAAAGGTGTAAGAGAATAATTCTACCTTGGATCAGTGTGAGATTGATTGGGGTTCAACTACAGTCCAGACCGAAGTTAATTTGGAGTAGGCTAGTGTCTGTAGCGGCTTAATACAGTGTGTGTTCAATCTGGACTAGGTCCCGGGGTTTTTCTGCATTTGCGGTTTCTTCGTTAACACAATTCTGGTGTTTGTGTTATTTCTTTTCCGCATTATATTTATTTATATAATTGAAATATCACAGGTTGTGCGTTGTTCAATCAATTAGAATATCCGACCTTTTAGTTGTTGATTTAAATTGATTGCGACTTGGATATTGGTCTTTGGTACCATCCAAGTTATCTCTCTAGTATTTGATAAAGACTCGCAGATTTCTATTTGCTTGAGTATATATCAAATCGAGAGATTGATATATAAACTCTTTGATATACTTTTATCTAGATTGAGTCTGACTATCTAGTTGATTCTCTAGAAAGTATATTGGAGTTTTTCCATACAGATTGCTAATTGAATTGTTGGGTGTGGTTGTTGTACCCCCGCTTTTTCAATTGGTATCAGAGCAGGCAAACACGTTTAAGACCTTAAAAGTCTGTGTTTGTAGACTCTATGGACAGAGGTGTTATCTCTATTAACGTACTACCAGTCTTCGATGGCTCAAACTACTTATGGTAGAAAATTGTTATGCGAGCTTTTCTTCAAGCGCGTGATTTTCAATCATGGGTATATGTTGTTAATGGCTATAATCCTCCCATTGTGGAAGTTGGAGATGTAAACGTTCCCAAACCTATTGGTGAATACACCCCTGCTGAGATAAATGTTGCAAAGCCAAACTCCGACGATTTGAATGCCATTATACATGCCATTACCCCAAATCTTCGGCATCATGTGAATAATTGCACTAAGTCGCAAGAAGCTTGGGATATCTTGGAAACCGTATTCGAAGGTAACTCCAGTGAAAAGGAAACTAGGCTTCAAAACCTTAATTCCGATTGGGAAAACCTTCGTATGGAAGATGAAGAAACATTTGATGAATTTAATCACAAAGTGTCTGAAATTGTTAATGCATCCATTGCATTGGGTAAGACTATTCCTGAAAAGGACATTGTGATGAAAATTCTCAGATCGCTGCCATCTAGATACGATTCTAAGAAGCATGCCATCGTTGAGGGAAATAACCTTGATAATCTTTCCAGAAATACGCTGGTTGGGAAGCTTAAGATCTTTGATCACGAATATTCATCCAAAACCAAGGATGTTGCATTCAAAGCACACAAGGACACTAAATTACTTGATAAGAGTAAAAAAGTGTATATCTATGAAGATGATCACTCTGAGACAGATTCATCAGATGAAGATCTTGACAAGTCAGTCTCGATGATCACAAGACATTTTAGGGTTCTTCTGTTAAAGAGAAGTAAACGGTTCTCCAGAGATAAGCCTAAGGCATCAGTTAAACCTCATAATCGTATTCCTCCTAAAAACAGGGAAACAGATGAGACTGATGATGAGGATATGCCTCAGTGCTTTAAGTGTAAAGGATTTGGTCATTTTGCAAACGAGTGTCCAAATCGTAGAAAATACATTGGGATCAAAGGTCTTGCAGCAACTCTTGATGAAATGTTTGACAACTATGATTCTAATGGAGACGAGAAATCAAGTGTTGCACTTCTTGGTGAAAATAGTGATTTTGATAATTGTAGCAATACATACATCAATTTTGATATCCTTTCAGAAGAGAACCCAACTAATCTGGAAGAAAAAATTGACCCAATTCTTGGAAACTCTATTGGTAATGTTTTAGGTTCCACCATGTGTCTAGCTACGTGCACATCTCAGAAGCCTGACTTTTATCCTAGTTTGACGTGCTCGTATTGTTCTTTAAAGGGTCATGAACTCTCAAGGTGTTATAAGTACAAACACCAATTGAGGCATGTCAGTAAACTTCAACGAAGAGCAAATCAACGAAGAGTAAACTTCAACGAAGAACAAACACCAATTGAGCAAATCATTTTGGAAATCTTGTCTCATGTGCCTGATCAAAAGAGACAATGATTTTGTACCTCTCAGGCTTTAAGAAAAGTTTTTCGTTCTTTTTCTTAGTTTTTTGTTCTTTCCTGTCTATCAACAAATAAGGGTTATTATCGATAATTCGACTCTTTATAGGGTTGTGAGTTGGATGTGTACGAACATGTTTAAAGGTTTCGAAACCCTACTGAAAAAGCGGGGGTCTAATAACACCACCCAATAATTCGATTAGCAATCTGTATGGACAAACTTCGAAATACTTTGCTAGAGAATCAACTAGACAGTCAGACTCAATCTAGATTAAAGTATCTCAAGGAGTAAATATCTCTCACTTGTTTTGATTTACTCAACCTAAAACAATAGCGAGTCTTTAATCAAACACAAGGAATAACTTGGACGGTACCAAAGACCAATATCCAAGGATCAATCAATATCAATCAACAACCAAAGGTTGGATTTCCAATTGATTATCTTAACGCACAACCTGTATTATTTCAATTATATAAAATATAATGCCGAAAAGAAATAACACAGACACCAGAAGTTTTGTTAACGAGGAAACCGCAAATGCAAAAAAACCCCGGAGACCTAGTCCAGATTGAATACACACTGTATTAAGACGCTACAGACACTAGCCTACTCCAAGCTAACTTTGGACTGGACTATAGTTGAACCCCAATCAGTCTCCCACGATCCAAGGTACAGTTGTACTCCTACGCCTCTGATCCCAGCAGGATATTGCGCACTTGATTCCCTTAGCTGATCTCACCCACAATCAACAGTTGCTGCAACCCAAAATCGCAGACTTAATAATAAACAAATCTGTCTCACACAGAAAAGTCTATCAAAGGATAAATTTGTCTCCCATAAATAAACCCTAGGTTTTGTTCCGTCTTAAGATATAAAATCAAGGTGAACAGGAACCAATTGATAATCCGGTCTTATATTCCCAAAGAACAGCCTAGATTAATCAATCACCTCTGTACAATCCTTCCTGACTCACAGGAGGTTTGTCTAGGAATCACAAATAGTGAGACGAAGATGTTTGTGACTTCTTTATCTTGCCTATCGGAGAACTCTCACGATCTCAAGCCAATCAAAGATTGTACTCGTACGATAGAAGATGCAAGATCGGATCACACAACTACAATAAAAGTAGTATCGGTATGGCTTCACAATCCCAGTGAAGTCTTTAAGTCGTTAACCTGGTTTTATAGAAGAAAACCAAAGGTTAAAGGAGAATCGACTCTAGCGAGCGCACTAGTATCACACAGACGTGTGGGGATTAGTTTTGCACAATGCTAGATGTCTCCTTTATATAGTCTTCAAATTAGGGTTTTGTGTTAGTTACAAAGCAATCCATATTCACCGTTAGATGAAAACCTGATTTAGATTCAAGCTAATATTTCTCAACCGTTATATCGAAAACTTAGCTTGTCACACACACTTGGGTAGACGTTTACTGGGTTTGTGAAAATCATGCCCAAACGTGTACGTGTATGTTGGTTCAACATAGTAACCCAAAGGTTAACCATATGAACATTTCATATTAACCTTGTTATTCTTCACCATAACTAGTTCAATTGACTCAAATGAACTAGTTAAAGAGTTGTTCAATTGCTATGAGATCTCACGTAACTACACAAGACACAATTGAAACAAAGATGATTCGATCCGATTGAATCGGCTCATGAACTTTATAGACACGGTTTGCATAAAGCATTCCTTAGTAATTTAAGTTTCATGTTCGGAGAACATCTTTAGATCATAACCTCTTAAGCTCACAAACCAGTTCGCGGACTTAATAAAACCGGTGGAGTTTTCCAAACTCAGCAGAAAATCTCGGCAAAGAGACTTTCGCCAGTTTGCGGGACTGAGTTCGCGGACTTACACGCAAACGAGTTTTTGAAAAAACCCAGCAGAAATTCTCGGTACAAGAACTTCCCAATTCCTTCGGTTTTTCTCAATCAAAGTTCGAAAACTTCGGTTCAAGGAATACATGGTTATGTAATCTAAACTCTCATTCCAATCATTGAGACATTCTCAGAGGACGTTATATAGCCATTATTCACAGACCGTTTCGCGTCAGAGCAATTCTCAAAGTAATTGAAACTTTTCATGACTTTCGTCACTAGGTGAAGATAAACTTGATCAAAGCGAAACGCTTTACCAGCACATGATTTCGAGATATAGATAGGCGAGATATACTCGGCTCGAAATATCAAATGTGTATGATCCAGTCTATATAGCATACGACTTTTGTCTCATAAGAAGTAGGATATAGAAGAGATAGAATTTTGAGTGATAGATAAGTTCAAGTCTCCACATACCTTTTTGTTGATGAAGTTTCACGGTTCCTTGAGTAGATCTTCGTCGTTGTATGATGAATCGCCATGAAGTCCTTGAGCTCAATTACACTTTCCTATCCTAGTCCGAGACTTAGCTATGTACGCTAGAAATCAAGACTCATAGTTTTGATCACTAACATTGACAAACATGCTTGAGATAGCAACGCATGAGAGGTCGATCGAGCTATGCTCTAATAATCTCCCCCTTTGTCAATTTTAGTGACAAAACTATTAATACATATGGAATACAAAAAAGATAAACTTTAGTGGCTCCTATTCCATAGTCTAATCTTCAACGTTCCCTGAAATCTTCGTCCTTCCAAGTACTCCAATGATCCCAAAGGTTGTAAGTTTAGCATCACCGTTGTCGAAGATCCGTAGCTATAACAATGAGAGAAATCGAGATTTTCGATCATTATTATACAGTGTCATAGTATTATTATGTAACATCAAAGTCCAATTGCATCACGACTTCAACAACAATACTATGGTGATATATATCACTCCCCCTTAGTCAATACTCCATCTCGAACATGGAAACCACTCCCCCTTACACAATGATCCAAAAACCATATGTATTTGTAGTGTGAACTACAATATTTCTCCCTTTTTGTCAATAAAATTGGCAAAGGCACAAGAACGGGATCATAATGAAATTTCCACAAGAGACATTTCATAGACTAAAAGAAAAATACATACCAACTTAATTTAGATGCAATCATAAAGCCAAAGCTAAATGCATTCATCAAGGAGTTTTAAGATACAAGATAACTCCTATAAACTTCCACAGCCGCACACCCCGCAAGATATAAACATTAAGCACAAGTTCAAAAGAACTCTCCCCCATTTGATGTCATTCCCGAAAGAACAATAAGAGCAACCTTAATTTCGAAGGAAAAGAAGGATTTTTAAATTGGACACCACAAACCATAGAAATGATTTTCTATATCCAAAACTCAACCAAATTAATTATAAGTAAACCCCATGATTAATTTAATCGGAATACGCAACTAAATCAAACCACAAAAGTGATCAATTTAATTGATTGTGCTCAACATAATAAAACTCACGGAGATACGACTAAGATAACCCCACGGAGATGACTACCTTAATCGTTCAAATACTCAACATAAGGAAAACCTTACGGAATATACGACTACATCAACCAATAGAACATGATTAGTATGGCCGTTCATATACTCAACACAAGAACTTGTGGAATATATGAAAAAAAATCAACTAGATTAATTATAAGAGAACCTATAATTAATCTAATTGGAATACACAACCAAACTAATCACCGAAGCAATCAATTTAATTGTCAAAAGATTTTGCTCGAGAAAATAAGGCTTTCGAAGCAAATAACTAAAAAACCAATCAAGATGATTAATTTAGTTCAAGAATGCTCAACATATAGCATCTCATGGAACAACCAACAAGGCCAATATTAATCGACATAGTTGTAAGGTGCTCATGATAAGATACACAATGGAGCCTTCCCGGTAAAACATAACAAAATGGATCAATGAAGATCAATACCGTGGATAACATACAAGGATCTATTCTATCTTTCCATCATTATATGCGTAATGACATAATAGACTTTATCCTTGTCACACAAAAGATTTTATCCTATTTTCCATCAAATAAATGACTGCATAGGCATAACTTTTGTATTTGTCAAAAGTCCATTCGTCATTTCATCAATACGAAAAACCAATTCATGAACGACTTTACTTTTGACAACATATGGGACCTTCAAGTTCACGGATACAAACAATACATATCCCATAAAAAATTGCAACATCACAAAATCATAAAGATTAATACTACAATAACAATCTTTGCCCTTAGAAGGTAGAATCAATCTTTTTCGCACGGATTTATACCAAGAGTGGTTACCAAAAGCGTATAAGAATATTTCCTTAACAAAGAAGAACATACAAAGTCATTGACGACTATGCACCATAGTTCACATGAGATGATTGTGAACACTCAAGAATATATAGCAATGTGAACTACTACCCATTCTCGAACTTCCTTCTTTGTGATTCACCAACATCACTCTTTTAAAAGCCACAAAATAGCTTAGAATAGGATTTCTCTAAGAATCCCAGTTCCCAAATCCAAGAGAATAGAACAAGTGCAACGAAACAGAGCAACCACTAAAAAACAAGAGACAGTACAAATACCAATATTAACTCATCCAAATTCAACAATTATTATCTTCATTTTTAAGGGAATTCAATAAGGAATATAATGCAAAAAGAATGAGCTAAATCCGAGTTCGGACGAAGAAGTTACGGCCAAAACAAGTTTTCCGAATATTGAAGTCAAGTATGCATACGGGTTTGCGAACTTAAACCCCTGGATTTTGATTTTGAATGTTGTTATGCATACTTGGTATGTGTACCATGTAGTCCAAACATCCCGAACTATTATTTTCAAACCTAAACATTTAAGAACCTTAAACACAGATCAAGTTAGGTATAAATGAACGATAAGCAAGATTATTATAAGTATTCTAAGGAAATAAAAGTACAAATCTTGGTCAAGTTTATAGACATACCTTTTTAGATGAATCCAATCGAATTCTTCCGCCTTACCGAACATAATTTGTGTGCCCCAATTCTTGTGCTTCCCTCACCGTATACAAAGCAGGGCATTCCTTGGTAAGGATGCACTTCCAACACAATCAAGTTGCGTTGGGGTGAACAAAGTCTTGATCACCACAAGTGACCTTTGGATTATCATGAAAGAGATCACTTTTAGAACCTTTCACATACAATTCCATTTTTCCAAAAAACTTGTTAAGTTCCAACATCATGGATACTGCATTTCCCATAGTCATGGTGTTTTCTGGAAGATCATTCCTTTTCACAATCAACATATCATTGTCTTTCTTCGGTATCCACTTCTGAGTGCGTTTAGGAATAGTCGGAACCTTCTTCCCGTCACTCTCTTCTAGAATTCTTGGAAGAGAATTAGATTGATTATTCTTTTGCAAGTTAGTCTTTCTCCAATTGGGAGCATCGGATCTTTTCTTTGTCTTTACGAATTTATCCTTTTGATAACCATTACGATTATGAAAAGGATTCGTACGACGTTTATAGGCAAATCTAGGTCTATCATAGCACTGATTCATTTGCCTAAAGTTTGGACAATTACAACCTGTACCGTTAAGAGGATCAGTCTTAACGTATGATCTTGGTTTCACAACTTCTTGTGATGCCCAAACAAGAACATCATGAAGTTTCTCTTTCCTTATACGGAAACGACATCTCCTTTCCAGGTGACCTTTATTTCCGCAATAGTGGCAAACATAAGGAATGTTCTTACCTCGATCCGTGTGTGCTAACTTTGGAGGTTGATAAACTTTGGTCTTTTGAACCTTAACTGCTGGAGAAGGTATTTCACTTTTGCCAACGGTGGAAACCTTTTGTTGAGAAGAATCACTAGCCTTGACAAATTTTACCTCTTTGCTAGTACTTGGAGCATCTATTCCCTTATAGCCAAATCCTCGTGTATGACGATGATTTTTACTTGCTCCTAGCATAGTGGTTAATTTGCTTGAACTAGTGTTGAACTTTTTAAAGTCATCTTCCAATATCTTGATTTTATCAAGAGCAGCAGCTAAATCATCCTCAAGGCGTTTTTCTCGAGTGAGATAAGCGCCTTCTCTGTCGTCAAAACTTGTTTGCTAGAAGTTAAACCTTGCTTCAGATTCTGCAAGTTTCTCTTCCAACAAAAAGTACTTTTGATAAAGATTATCACATTCAAGTGACTTCATACGTAGGTTTTCCTCAGAATCCTTGAGGATCGATTCGGTAGAACGATTCGAAAAATAAACACCTGCGTAATATTTTCTCAATTTCTTGTTTTCTCGACAGAGAGGAGTCAGAAGAGGTGTGACATGAGAAGTTGTAATCTTCTTCATATTCCACGAATCCAAAAACTTAACATACTCCGAGACTTTAGATAGACACATTTATGTGTCTAATTTGTCCTCAGTGTTTCGTATTGTTCGTACTCGTTTTCGTCCTTATTATGGTGTTTTGTGTATTTGTAGGTATTTTTTGGAAAATAAACTTTGGTGGAAAAATCGCCTCGAAAAGTTGTCTAAAGCACCCGGAGGAGACATGTTATTCGGACTCGCATTGTTGGATAAGGGGCACCCAAATGATAAGGGGTACCCAAAGGATATTTATACCCAAGAAGTTGACCAAAGGCGCCCCTCATGGCATTTGCTATTCGCACCCCTACTCTGGATAGGGGGGGACCATCATCTTCCCCATTTGAATCTGGTTTTTGGCGGGAAAAGAGTTCTTCAAAACAGAATTTAGGGTTTGAGAATTGGACGTGTTGTAGGGAGATTCAAGGGCAAAAACTTGTTGGGTTTGTATATATCGACACAACAGAGCTGGTAATGGTCGTAGTTTAGACCAGAATTGGCTAGAAAGATGGATTCAGGGATTGAACCGATTCTAGGGTTTTCTTCCTGCGGAAACCCTGTTAAGAGATTGGGCAAGTTTGAGTGAGACTCGATCAATGATTTTTGTTTCTTTGGGCCTGTTTAGACCACACAGGGATGGCATGGTCCATGGTTCAGTCAGAATTGGTTGCATTTTTTGGATGAAGAAAACAGGGACGTGAGGTTTCATTGGACCGTTTTTTATTCTTTCCCGAGTTTCTCTGTGGTTAGCATATGATGGGAGAAGACGTGACTCATTATGTATTGTGTTTGGAGTGAGTAAACACGAATTGACAAGCTGAAGACGTGTGCAGGTGAAGAAAATGAAACAAAATATTCCCGAGAATATTATTTTCGAGTTATGGGAGATCTTCTGGAGTTATGAGCGTGATTTTTTTGTCCTATTGGGTATAAAAGCGAAGTAGGGTATGTGTAATGGGGGATCGAGAGTTTGGGGAAGAGACTGGGTGTAAAATAGGAGGTTGCAGAGTGAATCATCACCTGCAGGAAGAATAAGTCACGAAGAAAATAAGACTGCAAACTGCAGTCGTTATTTCTAGTGTCTTATTTTTCCAACATCCTAGCGTCTTAAATTTTGTAACAGTCCATTGTAACAAGTAGCTTCAGTTTGCAACAAATATTGTAACAGTGATTTCTGTAACGCCTATACAGCGTTGCAGATTCATTGATTATTAATAAAAACACCATTTGAGCTATAAATCATATTTTTCGAGTGTGTTTTTATCATGAGAAGCTAGACCCCAACACTGGGTCGACGGAGGAAGCTGGACTTCATACATGGGTGAATTTGTTTTATTTTCTATTTGACTTTTGCACTTAATTAGAAAAGAATTATGATTTGAAAAAATTAGTTATTATTTTATTAGATGGGTCATGCTTGCTTAGATGTTTGATGTTTCATGCTTACGATTTATAACTAATGTTTGGAGAATCTACCTTGGCAAAAATAAGAGTCGATGTTGTTTTATTTGTCGAGCGATAATTGTTTGAGAATGAAT
The DNA here is from genome assembly GCF_003573695.1 of Papaver somniferum. Lineage (NCBI taxonomy): Eukaryota > Viridiplantae > Streptophyta > Magnoliopsida > Ranunculales > Papaveraceae > Papaver > Papaver somniferum. The sequence continues at coordinate 33,440,716 of NC_039361.1, read as the reverse complement.
AATTGAACCTATTGATATGAATTTGGCCGAATCCTAGACCCAGTAACTCTCTATTTTATTCCTTTAAAATTAATCTTAACAAGTCTTAGAGTTCGAATCCTATTTACTAAAAATACAACGACAATCAAAAATCTGAATCATTTTTGGCGCCGCCGACGCGGATTTGTATTTAGGTTTTCTTTTTATTTTATTATTTTTGTTCTTTTTTATGCGTTTTGGTATTTCTTATTTGCTTTCAGATTTGGAGCTAAGCTAAAGAAAAGGGAGAAAGTGCTGAAAAAAGGCAAAGCCCAAAAAGGAAAGAAAAGAGTAATCCAAAAGGAGTGAATAAGAAGATTTTGTAAATAATTTTATTTTATTTTTTTTAGAAACTATAATTAAGGTTTTTATATTTGTAATCTTTTATTTTTGGACCTTTTTTCTTTTCTTTTTGGACATTGGGCTTTATTCTATTTTTAAAAACCCTACGGAAGGGTAGTTTTAAATAAACTGTTTGCAGAGAAGGACGACGATTACGGTATCGCCTCGGCCCCTCGGGTTCGTACATGACATAGGAGTCGTGGCCCGAGTCGACTTCAACAGTTCATCCCCCGTCTGGAACGGGAGGTAAGAATTCTAAACTTTACTGGATGATTTTGTATGCATATATGTTGAGGAATCGAATACGGCTGTTTTAATTTCCTAGTAAAGGGAAAGGCCTGGCCATACAAGATAAGGTTTCGGATTTCATCACTGTTATCTTATTGCCCGCCTTAGGAACACGTAACCTACGTGAACCTAAGCCTTAAAATTTGGACTAGAACGAAACTGATAGGGTAATGAGCTTAATAGGAAAGTCGTTCGAAAAATATTGGTTGCTCTATTGAGCGTACTTCGAAGTTCATGATGGTTTCTGTGAGTTGAATGTGTGACTGCGCCGCCTTGTAATACCGGTGAGGCCTTGGGTATCAAAGCTCCATCGAGCTTCCCTTGCCTCTATTCAACTTACTTTGACTCGGATTGATTCCAGAGGGGTTTTCTTAAATTGTAACGAATTATTTTTCGGAAGAATAGAAGCTGGTCTAGAAACAATCTAAGTGGAGCCATCATGTTTTTTGTTTGCTAGATAAAATAGGCTTGTTGTTGTCGAGTCAGCCTTCTTTGTGTTTGTTTAGAATTTCCTTGCGGTTAGGATGTCGAACTGGTATTAAATATCCAATACAATGAGTATCCGACTGAGCAGCTTGGACATTATCCTTTTTATGACCATAGTGTGAATAGTGATTGGGAACGCGAAACTTTTGAAGGTTATGGTCCATACCATTGTGAGACCAATTACTATGCATATACCCACAGGTCATACGAGCAAAACAATCCTTCTATTTCTCTGGAAGAGTCTCTCAAGAGTTTCAATGAGTCAACACGGAAGTTATTTATGAAAGAGACTTATAATAATCTTCTCCCAGAAGAGTCCATAGAGCAGTCAACTAAGATGTCTCTAGAAGAGTCCCTCAAGCAATTTACTGAGAGTACAAATAGGATTGTGGAAAAACTTTCTCAGGATAGTCTTAATTTCCAGTATAGTGTTCCCAATACCACCCTTGAAAATAAGGATAGTTTTTATTCACATAATCAAGATGACGAGGTTAGAATTGGTAACACTACTTGTTTTGATGGGGTTCGATCTTTTTCATGTTATTATAAAGATGATTATGATGAGGATAGTATTGATGAAGAACATGAAATATGTAGGCATAGTGATCAGGAATTTGTTACTCCGATTGAGATTTATAATGATAGTGTTGTTTCTAGTACAAATACAAATAATTTTAATAATTATTCACCTATTCAAAAGGATGAGGATTTGACTAGAGATACCACCGTTTTAGACGATGTAGTTCATGATCCTTTAGCCTGCGGTATGTTGGATAATCCATTATTTGATGTGCCTATCAGTGAATCGGAGGAAGTAACTATGATTAACACCTTAGTTAATGAGCCTTTACTAGAAAATTTCGTTGGTAAACCTTTATATGATGATGGTTTAGAGGAAAGAGTTTACCCTGAGAATAATGTTTTAGAGTCTAGCGATTTGGAAACACTAATCTTACAAGACCATAAACTCGTAGAGATGAGTGAGGATGAACCAGACTTAGGAGAATCAATTGACCATTTTCAGGAATCTGATGACCTAGAAATTAGAGAAGTTGTGACTAGTCTTTATAGAGACACAGAAAACTCTAAGTTTGGGGGTGATTATCATTCTCCGTGTTCTTTAACTCATAGAAAGTCCCCTCGTGTAGGACTTGACATTCGTGCCTCAACCATCTTACAAGATTATCTTCATACACATTTTACCAAACCTAATGATGTCTATAGAGAAGCTCAGTTGTTAGAAACCCATCCTCTGGTTGATGTGGTTAACCCAGGCTATGATACCAAGATTGACTTTGTTTTCCCACCAAAACCTTTTCAACCAATTGTGGGAACATATAATTTTCAGATGTGTCGGTTATTAAGTTTTGAGACTAAACCTAATTACTTTAGGATATTAGGGTCGACACATTTTCTTAAGAATGACCATTATTGTGGTCAACTATGTGAGTCAAATCTAATTGACTTAGAGGATCCCCAATTATTCAGGTTGTTGTTATGTGCTTTTAAGTTCTTAGTTTAGTTTTTACAGACTCTAATACCTGAACCGGATCTTATCTTTGAGGAAATCCAACCGATGAAAACCTTTTATTTAGACCCTTTTATAGAGCATGAACCTGAACAACAACTAGATGTAGTTGTCTTAAGCAAGGGTATGTTCGGTATCTTCTTGGTATGTTGCAGTTTTCTCTTCTTGTGGGTAACACTTTTTGATCCAGATGACCCACAATTATTTCGGCTACTGCTATACGATTCTACGATTTGACTAATTCTTCCAATGTCTGGCTGAAGACTTTAAACTTAGCACTTCTTGGGAGGTAACCCATTTTCATGTGACACGGTAATATTCTTCCTTATTTCTTTTCCCTCAAGTGGTAATAGTTTCTCCTTGTTCATGTTTTTAATTTTATCTTTAGAACATTGAGGACAATGTTAGATTTAAGTTTGGGGTAAGGGAGAAACTTCTAGCGTCACATAGTATCTTAGCTAAGTTTACATATTGTTTCTCACCAAAAAGATAGAAATTGGAATGCTAGAGATAACAATCTTTTGAGACATTAGAGAAAAAGACATTGAGATCTTTGAAATTCAGGAGAGAACTTGTTCCTTTTAGAGGGTAACCGTGATGGACCTAACCATCCATGATAGAAAGGAAAGTAGGTCAGAAGGAAATGCCATAAATACAAAGCAACCTCACAATGTAGTCTTAGTTACTGGATTACGACTCTCTCTCAGTAGAAACTTATCATCATCAACAAGCGGGGCGACATTAAAATCTATGAAGAAAGTTGAAGACATTTAAGGTTTGGAAGCAACAATAGAAAAGAATAATTCAAAAATCAAAGCTGAAGACTTAGTTACAAAAAGTTATAAGAGAAAATGATATAAGTTGTTGAAGTTCATGATACCAAGATATCACAAGTTGCGAAGATCTTAGTTTTAAAGTCCTTCTCTCATGGCCATTTAAATTTTTGTCTTGTTATTTTTGTGTTGAAAAAAAAATGAAAGAAAAGAAAAGAAAAGAAAATCATCATTACGTTCTTTTTGTTATATAATGAGTTTTTGTTTTTTGTTCAATAAGGCCATAGGGAAGTAGAAATTTTTAAGTCAAGCAAGAAATCGAAGAGAAGAGTTAATTGTCAAGTTTCTATGAGGTTCGGTAGTTTATCATCAACAGTTGAAGACCGAAGAAGACGTTATTTCTACTGAGCACTATGAGAGAGTCGAAGAAAGATACATTTGGTTGCTTTGTTAGTCCGCTTTCAATCTGGCACAAGATCTTTCTAGCACTGGTTTAACTCATCATACGTAATTAGTCCAGCTGTGTAGCAGATGTCCCTCTCATCTTTATCTCTCTCCTAATCTTATCCAGCTGTAAAACAGCGGACGCATCTTACAATGTTTACCTAGCTGTGTATCGGATATCTCTTTATCTAGCATTGTTGCGGATGTGTCTCCCCTTTTCTCCAGTCAGCTTTAGAGTTGACACCTTTAATTTCTCTGGCATTCTAGTTACTTGGAGATAGGTTGAGAATATGTATGTCCTCATAGCTCTTTGGATACTTGTTACCAATTAGAAGTCATGGTTTTGTGGGTACACCTCTGGTAAACCCTCCCGAGATTAACTCGGTTTTATTTATTAGTTTTGCTTGAGGACTAGAAAATAATAAGTTTGGGGGTATTTGATAGACGCATTTATGTGTCTAATTTGTCCTCAATGTTTCGTATTGTTAGTACTCGATTTCGTCCTTATTATGGTGTTTGTGTGTTTGTAGGTATTTTTTGGAAAATAAACTTTGGTGGAAAAATCGGCTCGAAAAGTTGTCTAAAGCACCCGGAGGACACATGTTATTCGGACTCGCATTGTTGGATAAGGGGCACCCAAATGATAAGGGGTACCCAAAGGATATTTACACCCAAGCAGCTGACCAAAGGCGCCCCTCATGGCATTTTCTATTCGCACCCCTACTCTGGATAGGGGGCGATCATCATCTTCCCCATTTGAATCTGATTTTTGGCGGGAAAAGAGTTCTTCAGAACAGAATTTAGGGTTTGATAATTGGACGTGTTGTAGGGAGATTCAAGGGCCAAAACTTGTTGGGTTTGTATATATCGACATAATAGAGCTGGTAATGGTCGTAGTTTAGACCAGAAATGGCTAGAAACATGGATTCAGGGATTGAACCGATTTTAGGGTTTTCTTCCTACGGAAACCCTGTTAAGAGATTGGGCAAGTTTGAGTGAGACTCGATCAATGATTTTTGTTTCTTTGGTCCTGTTTGGACCACATAGGGATGTTATGGTCCACAGTTCAGTTAGAATTGGTTGCATTGTCCGGATGAAGAAAACAGGGGCGTGAGGTTTCATGGGACCGTTTTTTATTCTTTCCCGAGTTTCTCTGTGGTTAGCATGTGATGGGAGAAGACGTGACTCATTATGTATTGTGTTTGGAGTGAGTAAACACGAATTGACAAGCTGAAGACGTGTGCAGGTGAAGAAAATGGAAACAAAATATTCCCGAGAATATTATTTTCACTGCCGAGTTATGGGACATCTTCTGGAGTTATGAGCGTGATTTTTTTGTCCTGTTGGGTATAAAAGCGAAGTAGGGTATGTGTAAGGGGGGATGGAGAGTTAGGGGTGAGAACAGAGTATAGAAATTAGAGTTGCAGAGAGTTGTTGATGTTGCCATTAGAGAAGAACACGAAGAACAATAGACTGCAAGTAGTAGTCGTTTTCTAGTGTTTTAAAACCGTTTCGTTTTCTTCCAGAAAAAGATTGTTGCTTCTGCGACTGTTTTGTGCTATAATTTTGTTACAGCTTCTTTGCAATATTTGTAACACCCGTAGACCATTGCAAATCTCTGTTTTATCTTATTTCTCCAATAAAAACACCATTTGAGTTATGAGTTATCTTTTTGAGTGTGTTTTCACAATGTGGAGCTAGAACCCATCACTGGGACGACATAGGAAGTTGTATTTCATCCTTGGGGCAATTTAATATATTCCTTATTTATTTTTTGCACAAATTTTAAATGATTTATGATTTCTATTAATCAATTGTTATCTTGTTAGATAGTGTATGCTTAGTCTTAGATGCTTTAGATACACTATGCTTGTAATTTACAATTGATGTTTTACGAAATCTACTTTGGAAAATAATAGAGTTATTGTTTCTTTTGTTTTGAGCTATAAATGTCTAGGATTAATTTATGAACCCCATGATCATGAAAATCAGTGGAATCCCGAGTCCCGGTCTCTCTTCATCCTATGACAAAATTTGTATATATATTTTCTTATTTGTAGTATTTTTATTTTATTAAAACTTAAAATCAATCCAACAAAGTACGAGTGAACGACAACCTTTCTTACCACTATATAAAAATTCGATCAACTTTCTCATCAACATCTCTATCAATATCTGAATCACCTTCATCAGAAAGTTCATCCAACTGTTCTTCTAGGAGAGTTTCCCAATCAACAGTTTTTACATCAAGAGAATATTTGGATATTGACTTAGATGTGATAGTTCTCTCAAGTGAATCCAAGCTTTTAGAATCATCTGGTAATTTCTGAACTGGTACGTTATTAGAGATAGACTCGTCCATAATCAAATCGCTACAAACACAGACTTATAAGGTTGTTAACGTGTTTGCCTGCTCTGATACCAATTGAAAAAGCGGGGTTCTAACAACACCACCCAATAATTCGATTAGCAATCTGTATGGACAAACTCCAAAATACTTTTCTGGAGAATCAACTAGACAGTCAGACTCAATCTAGATTAAAGTACCTCAAGGAGACAATATCTCTCACTTGTTTTGATTTACTCAAGCTAAAATAATAGCGAGTCTTTAATCAAACACAAGGAATAACTTGGACGGTACCAAAGACCAATATCCAAGGATCAATCAATATCAATCAACAACCAAAGGTTGGATTTCCAATTGATGATCTTAACGCACAACCCGTATTCTTTCAATTATATAAAATATAATGCCGAAAAGAAATAACACAGACACCAGAAGTTTTGTTAACGAGGAAACTGCAAATGCAGAAAAAACCCCCGGGACCTAGTCCAGATTGAATACACACTGTATTAAGCCGCTACAGACACTAGCCTACTCCAAGCTAACTTCGGGCTGGACTATAGTTGAACCCCAATCAGTCTCCCACCGATCCAAGGTACAGTTGTACTCCTACGCGTCTGATCCCAGCAGGATACTGCGCACTTGATTCCCTTAGCTGATCTCACCCACAACCAAGATTTGCTGCAACCCAAAATCGCAGACTTAATAATAAACAAATCTGTCTCACACAGAATAGTCTATCAAAGGATAAATTTGTCTCCCACAAATAAACCCTAGGTTTTGTTTCGTCTTAAGATATGAAATCAAGGTGAACAGGAACCAATTGATAATCCGGTCTTATATTCCTGAAGAACTGCCTAGATTAATCAATCACCTCTCTACAATCCTTCCTGACTCACAGGCGGTTTGTCGAGGAATCACAAATAGTAAGACGAAGATGTTTGTGACTTCTTTATCTTTCCTATCGGAGAACTCTCACGATATCAAGTCAATCAAAGATTGAACTCGTACGATAGAAGATGCAAGATCATATCACACAACTACGATAAAAGTAGTATCGGTCTGGCTTCACAATCCCAATGAAGTCTTTAAGTCGTTAACCTGGTTTTAGAGAAGAAAACCAAAGGTTAAAGGAGAATCGACTCTAGCGAGCGCACTAGTATCACACAGACGTGTGGGGATTAGTTTTGCACAATGCTAGATGTCTCCTTTATATAGTCTTCAAATCAGGGTTTTGCCTTAGTTACAAAGCAATCCATATTCATCGTTAGATGAAAACCTGATTTAAATTCAAGCTAATATTTCTCAACCGTTAGATCGAAAACTTAGCTTGTCACATACACTTGGGTAGACGTTTACTGGGTTTATGAAAACCATTCCAAAACGTGTACGTGAATGTTGGTTAAACATAGTAACCCAAAAGGTTAACCATATGAGCATTTCATATTAACCTTGTACTTCTTCGCCATAACTAGTTCAGTTAACTCAAATGAACTAGTTAAAGAGTTGTTCAATTGCTATGAGATCTTATGTAACTACACAAGACACAATTGAAACAAAGATGATTCGATTCGATTGAATCGGCTCATGAACTTTATAGCCACGGTTTGCATAAAGCATTCCTTAGTAATTTAAGTTTCATGTTCAGAGCACATCTTTAGATCATAACCTCTTAAGCTCACAAACAAGTTCGCGGACTTAAGACAACCGGTGGAGTTTTCCAAACTCAGCAGAAAATCTCGGCAAAGATACTTTCGCCAGTTCGCGGACTAGGTTCCCGGACTTACACGCAAACGAGTTTTTGAAAAATCCCAGCAGGAATTCTCGGTACAAGAACTTTCGTCAGTTCGCGGACTTGGCAAAGCCAATTCCTCCGGTTTCTCTCAATCAAAGTTCGGAAACTTCGGATTAAGGAATACATGGTTATGTAATCTAAACTCTCATTCCAATCATTGAGACATTCTCAGAGGACGTTATATAGCCGTTATTCACAGACCGTTTCGCATCAGAGCAATTCTCAAAGTAATTGAAACTTTTCATGACTTTCATCACTAGGTGAAGATAAACTTGATCAAAGCGAAACGCTTTACCAACACATAATTTCGATATATAGATAGGCGAGATATACTCGGCTCAAAATATCAAATGTATATGATCCAGTCTATATAGCATACGACTTTTGTCTCATAAGAAGTAGGAGATAGAAGAGATAGACTTTTGAGTGATAGATAAGTTCAAGTCTCCACATACCTTTTTGTTGATGAAGTTCCACGGTTCCTTGAGTAGATCTTCGTTGTTGTATGATGAATCGCCATGAAGTCCTTGAGCTCAACTACACTTTTCTATCCTAGTCCGAGACTTAGCTATGTAGGATAAAAATAAAGACTCATAGTTTTGATCACTAACATTGACAAACATGCTTGAGATAGCAACACATACGAGGTCGATAGAGCTATGCTCTAACACCTACATTCCTTTTTCCTTCCTCAAAACCTCTTTTTATCTCAAGACTACTTGTTGAGTTCAATTTGTGATTTCCTCTCACAAACCCATACGTTATGGATACTCCAAGCATGATGTATTCTGATGGAAAAGATGTTAATGTGATTATTAATCCATCAATCATGAAGGAAAAAGAAAAATCTCTGTTATCTCCTACCTTGAAAAGAAAAAGAAGGAATGTGAGGAAGCCAAGAGCCGTTCCTTCACACTCTCAGAAGTTTTCTGGTGTTCTTGAAGAGTTGAAGGAGATGCGAAAGGAGATTCAACAAATAAAGGCTTTTGTATATAAGACTCATGATATTCAAAAGGCCCTGGTTCGGCAACATAAGCCGAGAAGGTTTATTGATATAAACTCCTACCTTAATGAACCTTATGTCCCAATGGTTGTTGACGACAAGGAGTTCGGGGACGATAAAGAATTCTTCAAAGGTCTTATTGTCTAGTAAATCTTCTATTTTTCTTGTTTTTATTAGAAGAATAACTAGAGTTTGGAATAACCATTATTGTGATTACACATAGCTATGTCCAACGTTTTCATCTTCATGTTTTTAGATTTATTGGTTTAAATTCTAAACTTGTTTGGAAGATGATTTTTGCAGTATTAATATTTATGGTTTTATATATTGCAATATTGTTATGGGATTTGTGTGTTTACGTCCGTGAACTTGACCGTCCCATATCTTGTCAAAAGTAAAGTCTTTCATATGTCGATATGCATGTATTGATAAAAGAATGAACGAACTTTTGACAAATACAAAAGTTAAGCCTATATTGTCAATTATTGATGGAATATAGGTTAAAATATTTTATTTGCAAGGATTATGTCTATTGTATGTCATTGTGCAAATAGTGATGGAAAATAGAATGAATCCCTGTGTACTCCGCAGTAATTGATCTTCCCTGATCCATATTTTATGTATTACTGTGAGGCTCCGTAAAGTGTCTTATGTTGAGCATTAAACAACCAAGTTGATAATTTTTATTAGCTATGTTGTTGTTCTGTAAGGTACTTTATGTCGAGCATTTTCAACTACGTTAATCATCTTGTTTGGTTATTTAGTTGTTGCTCCGTAAGTTTTCTTATGTCGAGCATGACCAATTAAATTAATTACTTTTGTGATTAATTTGGTTGTGTATTTCAATTAGATTAATTATTGGTTCTCTTGTGATTAATCTAATTGTATTTTTTAAGTCTCCATAAGTTCACTTATGTTTGAGCATTTGTCGATTAAATTAATCATGGGTTCTCTTGTGGTTAATTTAATTGAACTTTTTGGATTCAAATTCATACTTGTATGTGATTTGTTATGTCCAAAGAAATCCTTATTTTCTTTCGAAATTAAGGTCACTCTTGTTGTTCTATCGGGAATGACATTTAATGGGGGGGAGTTCTTTTGAACTTGCGCTTAATTGCCATATCTTTGTGGGGAGTGCAGCTGTGGAATATTATAGGGATTATCTTGTATCTTTATAAACTCCTTGATGAATGCATTTATCTTCGGCTTTATGATTGCATCTAAAGAACAAGTTGATATTTTTGCTTTCTTTGGTCAAGAAATGTCTCTTTCGGAAATTTCATTAGGATCCCGTTTTTGTACCTTTGCCAATTTTATTGACAAAAAGTAATATGTAGTTCACACTACAAATACATATGGTTTTCGGATCATTATATAAGGGGGAGTGGTTTCCATGTGAGATGGAGTATTGACTAAGGGGGAGTGATACATATCACCATATTATTGTTGTTGAAGTTGTGATACAATTGAACTTTGACGCTGTGTAATGATACTATGACACTGTATAACAATGGTTGATAACTATTGTTTTCTTGTTATTATAGCTACGGATTTTCAACAACGATGATGCTAAACTTACAACCTTTGGGATCATTGGAATACTTGGAAGTGTCGAAGATTTCGAGTAATGTTGAAGATTAGGCATGTGGAATAGGAGATACAAAAGTTAATTGATTTATTCTTTTGTATTCCATATGTATTAATAGTTTTGCCACTAAAATTGACAAAGGGGGAGATTGTTAGAGCATTGCTCGGTCGAACTCGGATGCGTTGCTATCTCAAGCATGTTTGTCAATGTTAGTGATCAAAACTATAAGTCTTGATTCTAGCCTACATAGCTAAAGGTCGCAGACTAGGATAAAAAGTGTAGTTAAGCTCAATAACTCCATGGCAATCATCATACAAGACGAAGGACTACTCAAGGAACTGGTGGATCTTCATCGACTAAAAGGTATGTGGAGACTTGAACTTATCTGTCACTCAAAAGTCTATCTATTCTATCTCCTACTCTTGAGACAAAAGTCGTTTTGATATATAGACTTTCATTATGCACATTTGCTATTTCGAGCCGAGTTTATATCGCCTATCTATTTTTCGAAATATGTGTTGGTAAGCTTTGGCTTTAGCGGAATTCATCTTTACCTAGTGACGAAAGTCATGTTATGTTTCAATCACTTTGAAAATTGCTCTGACGAAAAATGGTCTGTGAATAACGGCTATATCCGTCCTATGAGAATGTTTCAATGATTAAAATGAGAGTTTAGACTACATAACCATTGGTAGGATATAAGCATTGTTGTGGAAACACATATATGTATAAGTCCTTATTCCTTGAACCAAAGTTTGCGAACTTTGTTGATCAAGAGAAATGGAAGTGGCGTGAGCCAAGTCCGCGAACTCAGTCCGCGAACTGGCGGAAGTTCTCGACCTGAGAATTTCTGCTGGAGTTTGTGAACTCCTTCCATGAGCTTAAGTCCGCAAACCCAGTCCGCGAACTTGAGCAGGTTATATCTTAAACTGGTTGTTCTTGAACTCATGTTTATTTAAACTAAGGAATGCTTTTGCAAACCGTGGCTATAAAGTTCATGAACCAATTCGAGTGAATCAAACCATTTTTACTTTGATTGTGTCTTGTGTAGTCACATAAGATCTAAGCAATTTAACAACTCTCTAACTAGTTCATTTGATTCATTTGAACTAGTTATGGTGAAGAAGAATATGGTGATATGAAACTAATCATATGACTAACCATTTGGTTAACTATTGTTGAACCAACAAATGTTTATGTTTGGGAACGGTTCGTAAACCCAAAATTGGACATTTCATTTGTGTGTAACAAGCTAAGTTTTCGATCCAACGGTTGAGAAATATTAGCTTGAATCTAATCAGGTTTTCATCTAATGGTGAATATTGAATGCTTTGTTACCAAGATAACATTGATTGCAAACCTTGATTTGAGAACTATATAAGGGAGAACTCTAGCAACTGGGAAACCTAATCCCCACACCTTACGTGTGATACTAGTTGCATATCTAGAGTCGATTCTCCTTTAACCTTTGGTTTCTTCTTATAAACCAGGTTAATGACTTACAGACTTCATTGGGATTGTGAAGCCAGACCGATACTACTTTTCTTGTAGTTGTGTGATCTGATCTTGTTGTTTCTATCGTACGAGTACAATTGAAATAATTGGCTTGAGATTTTATATCTCCGATAGGCAAGATAGAAAAGTAATCACAAACACTTCGTCTCATCGTTTGTGATTCCACAATATTTTTTTCGCTGCGTCGATTAAGATTATTGTGAGGTGATCAATAATACTAGGCTGTTCTTCGGGAATATAAGACCGGTTTATTGATTGGTTCTTGTTCACCTTGATTTATCAAAAGACAGAACAAAACTCGTAGGTATATTCGTGGGACACGGATTTATCTATTACCCTAGACTTTTCTGTGTTATACAGATTTGTTTATTAAAGTCTTCGACTTTGGGTCGTAGCAACTCTTAGTTGTGGGTGAGATCAGCTAAGGGAATCAAGTACATAGCATCCTGCTGGGATCAGAGGCGTAGGAGCATAAATGTACCTTGGATCAGTGTGAGATTGATTGGGGTTCAACTACAGTCCAGACCGAAGTTAATTTGGAGTAGGCTAGTGTCTGTAGCGGCTTAATAGAGTGTGTTCAATATGGACTAGGTCCCGGGGTTTTTCTGCATTTGCGGTTTCCTCGTTAACAAAATTCTGGTGTGTGTGTTATTTCTTTTCCGCATTATATTTGTTTATATAATTGAAATATCACAGGTTGTGCGTTGTTCAATCAATTAGAATATCCAACCTTTTGGTTGTTGATTTAAATTGATTGACACTTGGATATTGGTCTTTGGTACCATCCAAGTTATCTCTCTAGTATTTGATAAAGATTCGCAGATTTTTATTTGCTTGAGTATATATCAAATCGAGATATTGAGATATAAACTCTTTGATATACTTTTATGTAGATTGAGTCTGACTGTCTAGTTGATTTTGTAGAAAGTATATTAGAGTTTGTCCATACAGATTTCTAATCGAATTGTTGGGTGTGGTTGTTGTACCCCCACTTTTTCAGCTGGGATTCAAGAGGCGTAAAGAACGCGACTGTACCTTAATCGGTCTGAGACTTGGTTAGGGCTCAACCACATTCCAGTCCGAAGTTAACTTGTAGTAGGCTAGAGTCTGTAGCGGTGTAATAAAGTGTGGTGTTCAAAGCTGGACTAGGTCTCGGGTTCTTTTTTTGCATTTGCGGTTTCCTCGTTAAAAAAATTTCTGGTGCATGTGTTATTTCTTTTCCGCATTATATTTGTTTATATAATTGAAATATCACAGGCTCTGCGTAGTTCAATCACAGTTGATAAATCCGACCTTGTTTGTTGGATAGAACTTGATTGAGACTTGGGCATTGGTCTTTGGTACCGTCCAAGTTATTCTCACATCAATCAGGCTCACGAATTTCTATATGTTTGATTTGCTGATTGTATTGAGAACGAGATAAATCTCTTTGATATATTTCTTGATTGAGTCTCGCTTTTAAGTTGGTGCTCTCAGAACTATATTGGAGTTTAGTTCATACAGATTGTCGAACGAAATATTGGGTGTGGTTGTTATACCCCTGCGTTTTCAGAAACTAACCTTGCTTTGTTATCATCTTGATACGTATGATCTACATACCCAGTAACTATTATATTAGAGGCAGAATTCAGAATAATAATAGACGAAAAATAGAAACAGAACACACAAAAACATAATTTCGAAGAAAATACCTTCTCTATATTATGAACAAGAAAACAATTACAAATTGTCTTTTTGTTATGCTCACAATACGATGGAAGATCTATATACCTTGATGACTATTATTATAGAGGCGAAACTCAGAATAATGATACACGGAAGTAGAAAATATGAAAACACAAGGAACTGATTCGAAGAAATTATCTTCTCTAGATTATGAACAAGAAAACTTATTACAAATTATTTGTTACGCTCACAGTCTCTCTAAATAGTAGGTAGTCTTAAACTGTTTGTGAAGCTTGCTTTTATAATACCTCTAGAAATTTCTGATATAATTCTCTCTAGGTGATTTGTCTTACAAACCTCCCTCTCTAGATATGTCGGTCTCAAAAAATCACACTATCTATATGTCCTTAGCGATGAGCTAAATATCTTTATTTATAGCTTTTGGTTTGGTTTCTTAAACCTACAAGGAATGTATTTACTTATCTAGGAATACTTCCTTACTTTGGTTTGGTTTCCTAAACATTTTAGGAATCTATTTCATTTTTCCAAAACCAACAAAGTTATTGTTCACGCATAGCCATAGCAAAACCAGCAACGTTATTGTTCGTTTTCATGAAATCATCAATGTTAAGATTCATCCAATTCAATGGAAGTCGTTTCCAAACAGGATTTTTAGGTTTCAACGGTACGATATCCAAATGATTATTTGTGATATCATGCTCCACATGGAATGTCATATAGAAAAATTATTATGCGTCTAGGAAGATACGCTATATTTTCAAAGACTCGCGTCTGCTAGAGAGAAACAACATCTAGGTTTATAAGACATGGGTTATAATCCTCAATTGAGGAAAACTCAAACCAGATCTTGCTCCAGGTTTGTAATCATTGTGCCTTGAGCTAGAGACGTGCAGAGAAGAGTAAATTCCCAACCATATTACTTCTGCGTAGTGACACTTCAACATGAGGTGAGCAGTTGTTTCAATTTTTTTCATTGCATATTAGTCATGTCATCCATTTCTTTTATGTTAACTCTTATTTTACCATTAACTGGAAAAATACTGTTGCATAATTTCCATAAAATTATTGGACTTTATATGGGAGTTTTGAGTTCCATAACTTTAACCAAACACTTTTTGTCAGTTGGGAAGGATTGTTTCCACGCTAATTATATTTCCTTTAGTGATCTTTCTTTACACAAAATCAGTATTAAAACTCATATTTCTACTAAGGGTTCACCTTAATTTATTTTCTTTCTTTGAATTGGCTCTGATGGTGGGTATTTGAGTAATCTGATCTTGGTTGAAGTATTGGTCCATATTTGGCACGTTTCAGGTTCTTGTGTCTTTCTCAATTAAATCCACAACTTTCAAGTCTTTATTTCTGTTGATTTCTTGGTTCTTGAACTGATCAGCATTATAATCTGAAATCTGATTATGATAGAAAACCTTAACAGAATTACGATTACTTATTTCTCATATGTAATGTCTTTTTACTATTTCAAATACCATTTTTAAGCTCTGCCAAATCCATGTGCCTTGTTTAAGACCATTTCACGAAGGATCCTTGTTTTTAAAATCTTTCCTTTGGATACTTGACCCGTCAAGCATCTTCTCATTTAACATTTTTATTAATTAGAAGAGACATGTTGAATTTCTCAACATTTATGAATCCCAAACCTTCGTATTTTTTTGTTTACATATTGAAACTCAACCCTTTGGAGACGGTTCAATGTTTCAAATGGAGGATATTCAACACTTGATTCTAGAGTGTCAAGCTACAATTAAGAGTTTATTTGATTGTCATATTTCTTTTTCAAAGAAGGTCTTATAATAAGGCAGTTGACAAGCCTGTTAAAATAATTGAGGTTAGTATTAGATTTCAAGTGTGGTTGGATGTCCCTTCCAGTCTGTTAGACCGAGACTTAAGTAAGGATTTGAAACAGTACTTAGATGTTCATCCATGTCTTTTTGGTTTACATATTGAAAACCCAACATTTTGAAGATGTTTTAAAATTTTAATGGGAAAATATTCGAAACTTGATTCTGGATTGTCAAGCTATAATTAAGAGTTTTATTTGATTGTCGTATTTCTTATCATATTTCTGTTTGAAAGAAGGTTCTATAATCAGGCAACTGATAAGCTTGCCAAACCGCTCAGGTTAGTATTATATCTCAAGTATGATTGCTAGAGTCTCTCCCGTATGTTAGATCGAGTCTTAAATAAGATTTGAAAGAGTCAGTTTAGTGTTTAATGGGGTCTGGTTGCTAGAGTCTGTATCTCCCTCTTTTATCTAATGAAATTCCTTTTCTCAAAAGGGAAAAAGAAAAGAAGAGTTGGCGAACTCTTACGAATACAGCTGTTGGATATTAGATATGCATGTATAAACTAACATTTTAATATCCCCACAATCTTCATGAAGTAAATTTATAAAATGAGAAGATTTATTTTCACAAAAGAAACCTCACATCAAATGTATGCTTATGATCATACATAACATCTCTTAAACAATGGGCCACAACATACTCAACACACTATATATATATATATATAAGACTCATTGGAGCATAAACTTGTCTCTATAATAGCTCAACATGCAATAAAATCATTAATCCTTCGAAATTAACTTAATAATGCTGTCTTAAAATTATTTTTTGCATTTGAACAAGTATCCATAAATCTTAAATAACCGAGTCATGAATGAGATGCTGGAGAAAACTGAGTGTACTCGTAAAAAATAATTTCTGGATTGCGTTGACTTTACGGGAAGGATGATTTTAACAGTTGGATTCCCAACCGAGATTCACTTATTACAAACACTGATTAGATCCAACTTTAGTGTTACATTCGAAATCATGATCAATATGTGGTAATCCTTAATATACGAAGTTCCCTTAAAGGTTTACCGAAGATATATTCTCCATCCAAAGTATTCATGTAAAATGATTTAAAGTTATTAAAAGAAATTTTGTTATTAAAAGAACTTTTGACACTTCAATTTGGGCTTATCGAATGTCCATAGTCCATACTCAGTCCAAATAACAATTTATCTCCTTATTTACCCTCAGTTAACTTATGTAATTCTTAACCTACCCAAAACCGGATTCACTTACTTCAATCATCCTCTTATAGATATCCACTTCAAAATCCAAACTACTTTACTTCTCACACAACTTCACCATTTCCACAAGCAATCAAATTCCAACACAAACCAGGAAAGATCTTTGAAACCAAACCATAAATTTCCTCTCCTCAATTACCTTTAAATAATCAATTAAACTTATCAGAAATTCGATAAAATAAAATCATTATAATTTCTTAATTAGGTTGCCCCAAAATATATGGTAAAATATGGTTGTTGGAGTGATTTATGTGTTTGTTATATCTTCTACAGCTGCAATAGTTAGATGTTCATCCATATATTTTTGGTTTACATATTGAAACCCAACACTTTGGAATTTCTTAAAATTTTAATGGGAGGATATTCAGAACTTGATTTCGGAGTGTCATATTTCCGCTTGAAAGAAGGTTTTATAACCAAGCAGCTGATAAGCTTATCAAAACATCTCAGATTAGTGTTAGATCTCAAGTATGGTTAGACGTCTCTCTTTGTTAGATGGAGTCTTAAGTAAGATTTGAAAGAGTCAGTTTAGTGTTTAGCGGGTTATGGTTGCTGGAGTCTGTATTTTATCTAATAAAATTCCTTTCCTCAAAATGAAAAATGAAAGAAGAGCTGGCAAACTCTTACCAGTACAGCTGTTGGGGATCAAATATGCGTGTGTAAACTAACATTTGAATATCACCACAACCTTCATGAAATAAATTAGTAAAATGAGTAAAGATTTTATTTTCACAAAAGTAACCTCACATGAAATTTTTTCTCATGATCATACATAACAACTCTTAAACAATGGGCCACAACAATCTCGAAATGCAATATATATATAAGACTTATAAGAGAATAAACTTGTCTCTATATTAGCTCAACACACAATACAACCGTTAATCCTTTGAAACTAACCTACTAATGTTGCCTTAAATTATTTTTTTGAAATTTGATCAAACATCCATGAATGTTACATAATCGAGTCGTGAATGAGATGTTGCCTTAAATTCTTTTTTTGAAATTTGATCAAACATCCATAAATGTTACATAACCGAGTCGTGAATGAGATGCTGGAGCAAACTGAGTGTACTCGTGAATCATTAAGCTCTTGATTGCGTTAGCTTTTCCGGTAGGATGATTTTCACAGTTGGATTCCCAACCAAGCTTCACTTTTTATAAATACCGATTAAATCCAACTTTAAAGTCATGTTGAAAAGTAAGACTAATACGTGGTGTCACTAATATACAAGGTTCGCTCAGAGGATTACTGAAGATATATGTTTTCTTTCTCATGAGGATTGGCAATTCAAAGGCGGGCGTGAGAATCAAAGACACCAATGGTCGATTTTCCAACGCCCATATTTTCAACGTTATAATTTTGAAAACTATAAATTTCTTTGACTGAATTAACTTTCAGTCACACCACCACTATTTCCTTCTTCTAAAACTCTTCTAAACCAAAAATTTTGATACAATATGAGAAACTTTTTCTCAAGGGCGATCCATTCTGTAAAGAAGAAAAGAGATCGAAGAAATGAATCGGTACCGTGACCTGCCACAGGTGTATATTTTTCTCAAAATCGGGAAGAACATTTGCTTCCCCAAGTGTCGTTGCTGCTCCATCATTAGTACAAGGTCATGTGTCGGGGCATCAAGAGCGGTCTGAGGATTATTATATAATGAGAGGTGGATTTTCAGACTTAAAGGTTGTTTATGAAGGTCTACCCCCTCGAGTCCGAGAAAGGGTTGACAGATATCCCTAGCGTGCGCTTTATAGTGCAAATCCTAGAAGACACAACAACAGAATTACGACAACAGTGGTATAAAGGTGGTGGCCGACGACGCACACGCTCCATTTTATGGATTTTGAAATTGGTAAGCTTGTTTAACTTAACTTAAAATTTATTTTTTGAATAATTATTAAATAATCAAAAGAATTAATCATAGTTGATATTATTCTTGTAATAGGAATTACGCCCCTTGATTTGTATTTCGTTTGTGGGATCCCAAGTGGAGTGGAAAGACGGCACCATTCAACCAATACAAATGGATATCAAATAATAAATGGGAGAAGCTTTTTCCCTCGTTTATAGAATCGGAAATACGTGAAGATCATAAAAAATTCAAAGGAGGTGGGATTAAATGTTCAGCGTTGAAGTATTTCCTTACCCAACCCAGAAACCCAGAATGACTATCCTGAACTCGAAAAGGTGTTTATCTTATGGGTACTGGGTCAGACGTTCTTTCCAAACTCAACTTATGTTTCTCGTATTGGTTGGATTCAAGCGTTAGAAGATCTTGACAAAGCACCAGATTACGACTGGGGCTCTACAATTTTAGCAGAAATGTACTGTGATCAAGCGTCCATGGGTGAACCTAACTTTACTGGTTTCTGGGGCATCATAGAGGTAAATATCAAAATTATTATTTTTAAATTTAAATAATTTTTATGATCAAATGTAGATTAAGTCAAAACACTAATATTATGGAGTAATTTGCAGTATTGGTGGTATACCTACTTCCGTGTTAGTAAACCAATCCTTAAAGACGCTACCCATAGATTTCCAATCTTGGACATGTACGTCTCGACCAACTGGGCGAAGGACACTGACAACGACGTCTCGAGTTCCAGTTTTGTTCAGAGGTTTCAACAGATGACTCGGAGCCACAAGAATATTGTTGTTTACCCTTACATTGATCTTCCTCAGTATGGCGGTAATGATGGGGTACGTATTCTTGATTATTCTTTCCGTAGAGTTGTTTTTACACTCTAGAAATGGACAGAGGGGTTTGGTACATGGGAGAAAGACTGCAGTACCAAATACAAGGTATATATGTAATTGCAATTAACCCACTACAACAGATACAAACCTCTGGGTCATATTTTTATCGGCTGAGAAGAAACAATTGGGAAAGGTATGAACTAAATACAAAGAGGGATATTGGTGAAGCTGAGTATGTCACCTGGTACGAGTCGATTGCAAAGCCTGTAATTGGGACACACAACATGCACATCTATGGATTTGATTTCCCGGGGTTAACACGCCTATCTCATGATGCAAATATCGTTCCTAGCCAGCCACCTCCAAAATAGCCATGCTTTATGACTTACCCCACCACGGGTGTAAGTTCTTCATCATCTTCGTCAAATATACCCTGAAATTCGTGGGGAGATGCCAAGTATTACTTCACAAGGTGATCCAACAACGATCCCGATTGTTTCTCAAGCTATGGAACGTGATTATCCTTACTACAATGTGACTTCCAGTAATGAAGAGTTGAAGAGCCAACTGAACGATTTGTATTGGATGAATCGGCAAATGGAGGCTATATACTTGGGTGCGTGTCGGGAATGGCACGATGACACAATATTTGGATTGAGTCCAACTGTAAATGATGATGGGCGTTCACTATCTACCGATTCCACCAGGAGCGACAAATCATTGCTCGATAGTCATAATACAGTGGTGGGAGAAACACAATTACGACAGAGTTCTTCACCACATGTACGACACAGTACTTCACCACAAACTGTGCGTGTATCTCAAACTCAAGTATTTCGGCTAGATCCTAGGCGCATTTCATCATCATTCTCGTCGTACAACCAAAATTATTGATATAATGTTACACCACAACAACAAACATCTTATATGCTTGGAGGACCGAGTGCTTTCCAATCTCCTAATGTTGTTCAACCAGCTTCATCCCCTTATGGAAAATTATTTAATATGTTGGCAAGTGGGGATATCCCAGGTCTATCCCTAGGTCTTGGAGAATTCTTGACTCTAGAAGATAACAATGGGGGAGCTACCAATGAGCGACGTTAGAGATATTATAATTTTTAATTCTGCTACATTCGTCATTTTAGTTTTAAAAGTATGACGGTCTGAATTAAATGAAATTACATATATTTAAAATTAAGCGTTTTATATAGCTGCACTGAATTACGACGGACTACATTAGCTTCACTGATGAGAAGTACTAGGTGGAACAACAACTACAAAGAAGGGGTTGAAACTGTTCAACACCTTAAGGATTTCGAAACATTTTTCCATCTTCGCCATTCAGCCAAAGATGTTGTTACCATCTCAGCATCAGTTTCACCTCCCAGTCTATATCGATTAGCATGCATCGTTAAAGATACAAACTCACTTACTTCTTTCTTAATTATACGAAAACGATTTTCTATTTCGCATATAACACGACGACTCGGATTACGGGTGTCATTGCAGAACCCGTCGTGAATAACTGCCCAGAAATTCACCCATGGATAGTTTGCTGAAGCAAGCTGAGTAAATAAAAAAATATAGTTTCTGCAAATAGATTCATCTTCTTCTTTAGTATACGGAGCTCGCCGAACTAACAAGGGCCGAGACATTTTCAAGAATTGAAGAATTTGTTGAACTTGAAAAAAAAAATTAAACTCAGAGAAGAAGAGTAAAGAAGACTAGATGTGTGAATTTGGAGTTGAAATGGAGAGTATTTATAGAACTTAAAATTCTAACCGTTGGATGACAAGGATTTACAACCCTTCATATGTAGCCGTTGGCGGTTTTGTATCAAACGCTGGATATTTTAATACAGACGCTGGCGTGTGAAATACCAACGGGCGGTTTTGCCATAAGCACCAACGTTTTTAGCTCACACGCCAGCGTTTGTGCCAAGCTCGCCCGGTCTTCCATCGCGCGCTACTTGTTCCATCTCACTCAACAAACCAACAAATTTATTGGTTTGAACATTCATTTTTCATGTTTGTTGAGTCCATAATTGGATCAAAATCAACAAATCCTTGTTTTGTTGAGTCCATAAGAACGGCTTTAAATGTAGAATGATTTATATACTTACTAAAAGAATTTTTGGCACCTCAATTTGGGCTTATCGAATTTCCACAGTCCATACCCGCAAATAACAATTTAGGTCCATATTTACCCTCAGTTAACTTATGTAATTCTTAAGAACGATTTTTTAGGGACCATGGTTTTTTTGAGGGGACCATGGTTTTATTAGGCCACCTTCCCTATAGTTATAAGGGGTGTCCTAAATCATTGAAATGGCTAACCTACCCTTAACCTAATTTAATTTAAAACCAACCCAATAACCACCTATATATATATATATAACCACCACCTCCTCCCATCACCACGTCCCACCATGGCCGATTACCACCACCACCTACTATTATCACCACCACCAACCATCGATTACCACCACCACCACCGCCCACCACCGCCGATTACCACCACCACCACCTCCGATTATCACTACCACCAACCACCGATTACCACCACCACCTCCTCCGATTATCACCACCACCACCTCCGATTACCACCACCACCAACCACCACCACCACTATATATATAGCTTAATTTAAAACATTAACAAAGATATTCTCACAAACCTATTACTTGTCATTCGTTTTTGGTTGAATAAATGAGAAGTAATCATTAAAATGAGTTGAAAATGGAAGTTGCAGAGAGGTTTAATGGAGGTTTTTTTCAGAGAAAAGTTCGGTTATCACGAATTAATTTTTTCTTAGCCGAACTCAGAGTTCGGTTGATTCGCAAAAAAATACTTTTAACCGAACTCCTTGTATTAGAACAACACAAGTCCATAAGTTCGGTTCCTTCGCAAAATAAGGATATCACCGAACTTTAGTTTACGAAAATAATGAGAAGTCCACAAGTTCGGTTCGTTCGCAAAAATGTTAAGTTTTCTTTGTAACCGAACTCTACCTTTGAAACTTCGTAACCGAACTCTACCTAATTCGCCAAGAAATAAATTTATTAGTAACCGAACGTTTTTCTAATTGCATATATGCATATATAAGCCCAGTTCGGTTGATTCGCAAAATATGTTGAAGTTTGCGAACCAACCGAACTTCTAACACTAGGTTACTTTTAACCTACAGTTCTGTTGGGAACTTGGTTGCGTTGAAGTTTGCGAACTAACCGAACACACAAGATGTACCCAAATAAATTGTTAAGTTCAAAATTCGGTTACCTACCATTTTATCCTAGGTAACCGAATATTACATTGTACGACCAAAACCTCCATTAACGAGCGAGTTCGGTAACCTGCGTGTTTGGAAAACGTAACCGAACTACACTTTCAGGTGTGTTCGGTTACATGTTCTTCACATATGGTAACCGAATATCTACATAAAAAATTTCATTTTTTTTTTTTTTGAAATTTTGGAGCAATTCAACCAACATTATATAAGTTTGAAGCATACCTGGGTACCCAAATACCCTTCCTCCGGTTGTGGTTGGTAAAATCCATCGTTTTTCATGTTTTCCTTTTTCATCTTCTCTAACTTTACTT
The DNA here is from genome assembly GCF_003573695.1 of Papaver somniferum. Classification (NCBI taxonomy): domain Eukaryota; kingdom Viridiplantae; phylum Streptophyta; class Magnoliopsida; order Ranunculales; family Papaveraceae; genus Papaver; species Papaver somniferum. The sequence continues at coordinate 33,417,499 of NC_039361.1, read as the reverse complement.
TCTCAATAATTCTACTTCTTTTAAAAAAACCATCTGATTTTTTAATCTCACTAATTATCTTTAACTTAATCATCTCACTAACCATTACACTAACTATTATTAACACTAACTAATCATCGCCCAAAATTAATCAAAAGGATAATTTAGGTATTAATATAAATATCTAGATAAGGGGTGCTCTAAATTTATTTTTAATGTCTTTACCCAAAATAAAACCACGGTCCCAAAAAGAAAAAACCATGTCCCCAAAAAATCGTTCATTCTTAACCTACCCAAAACCGAACTCACTCACTTCAACCATCTTCTTCTAGCTATCCACTTCAAAATCCAAACTACTTTGCTTCTCTCACAACTTCACCATTTCCACAAGGAATCAAATTCCAACACAAACCCGGAAAAGATTCTTCAAACCAAACCATAAATATCTTCTCTTCAGTTATCTTATTCATTATTCAATCAATTAAATTTATCAGAAATTCAATAAAATAAAATCAGTATAATTTCTTAACTAGGTTCCCCCAAAATCTAGGGTTTAAATGGCTGCTAGAGCGATTTCGGTGTTTGCTATATCTTCTACAGCTACTGCTGCTACACCTACTGGTTACACTAAACAGGGTCAATCTTTTTCTCCTTCTTTTCTATCTTTTCCTCGGAATTTTAAATCCGATTGCTCTTTATTAGGGCAAAATCTTTTGATTCAGTCTTCAAATTTGTCTCCTGTACTTCCTAAGAAGCCAACATGCTCAGCTGTTACTGTTCTGTATAGTCTCCCTACTGCGTAAGTCTACATAATCTCATTACTGTGCTATTTGGAATTCTGTGAAATGTATGTAAGAAGTGATGGCAATTGAATGTCTCATTTATAATGTCTTTCTCGTGTAGCAAACCCGAGAGGGAGGCGGTGGAGAACACTCCAAAGTAAGTTCCTTTATCATATTTTCAGTTATTTTTGGTGTAATTTTGATGAGATTATATTTATTGAAGTGGTATTTATAATGGGTATTGGTTGTAGATGGTCTGCGAGAGGAATTAAATCATTTGCAATGGGGGAACTGGAAGCAAGGAAGCTTAAGTACCCGAAAACTGGGACTGAAGCTCTTCTCATGGGTATCTTGGTTGAAGGTAATTTGAATTCATGAATCGTCTGATTTGTGTTTTGTGCACTATGCTTTTGTTGTTTGTTAGAGTAGTATAGGATGGAAATTTTGAAAAGAAATTTTGATCTAGGCATTAGTCATCTTTGTATGCCTGACCAGTTACCTCGTATGCGTAGATATGAAAAGTAAATCAGTTGGAACTTGGAATATAACAAGAATGTTTTGGTTCGAATATGTTTTTTATATCTCAGAGGAGTTGGTTATAGTGTGAAGAAAAAAGCTTCGAAAGAGCCTCTTAGGTTGGTAATTGAAATTGTCAGAAACAACGACCTTTGCTGCAAATAATCGAATGGAACCACAGACTTAGGATTGATATAAGTTATCGAATGTTTTTGCGCTGCAGCATATATTGGTTGCTTAAGATGGATTAGTTTTTATAGCAAAACACTGGTTAGAGATTAAACAGCTAGAAACATGATATAGATGGTTATATTTGTGGATAAGTGCCTTGGACCAATTTTGGTATGTTGTTTCTGTTGTTTGCAGGAACCAGTAATGCAGCAAAGTTTTTACGTGCAAATGGTATTACTCTTTTCAAGGTGCGAGATGAAACTATCGAATTACTTGGAAAATCAGATATGTACTATTTCAGCCCTGAGCATCCACCTCTAACTGAACAAGCTCAAAGGGCTCTAGATTGGGCTGTTGATGAGAAACTGAAATCAGGCAAGTCTTTCCGATCTTTCCGCAGCTTTCATGTGTTGTTGAATATTCATGTGTTTCTGGTCTTCTGTTATTCTGTTCTAACACTTGTTTGGATTTCGGAGTAATCATGTGTTAGTAACTAATAAGATAATTACATGCCACTGTAAGAATTTAGGATGTGAAAAAACACACCCGTTTATCAAAATTGCAAATCACAATGAGGTCGGCCTTGACAAGGATATTCTGCTATAGTACATTTTAGAAAATCTTATGATAAGGGATGGGCATAACCATGTACACGTGTTAAGATATGTTCTTCTTCCCCCTAAAGGCATAAAGCGTAGATGCCATAAACATGTGAGGGTCTCGGAACGTTAGAGTGCTGGAGATATGTTTTGGTGAGAAAATGGTATTAAACTCTATGAGCCTACCACCAAATAGTGGTTAGTCATCAAGTGGTGGTAAGAGCTAAGAACTTTCGGATTTTAATTTCTTATTTGTGAGCCTTTTGGTTGTTAAAGAACTGTTTACAGTAGCTATGTTATCTTTGTGGTTCTTCTATGACCATTATGGGCTTGTAGATGTTGGGTGTGAATGCTTTGCAAAGGCTCTAAGAATATGAGCAGAAGAATGTTTTTGCTTAAGCAGAACTTAGTTCGATTCTGTTGCCTGTATTAGGAGGTAGTTGAATTTTACTTGTGTGCCACTGTGCCTTCAGTAAAAATCTGATGAGGGTCCTACACAAACCCTGTGAGTGCCAAGATCCCTCAAAGAGATTAACTTTAAAGAAAATTGTTTATAGAATTCGCCAAAGGATTATTTTGTATGAGCCTTTCTGGGTTGCAGCTATGTTATCTTTTTGGTTCTTATGTAACGTTATATTTCAACTCCCATCTAGCATAATTTCAGATTATGCATTTTCTTACATGGCAATGTCACTCTGGTTTCTTTCCTGCGGTTTACTTTTGCACTTTAGTTATGAATCATCAAGCTCTTAAAGGCGATAATTTTCTGGATCCATGGAACCTGACCATACTCGTAGGATCCTACTTGCATCGTTCTAATTATCATCATCGTCACCAGCCTTAAACAGTATAAGCTTGACTCTATGCTTAAGGCAACGTATGCCGTTATGGGTAGCATGAGTAGATACTGTAAGTGCTTTGGAATAGAGTTTCCTTCGTTCAGGGAGTGCCTTATGTGCACCACAGTTGGCGATGCTCTGGTTAACTCAGTTTTCATCTTTAAGGTGTCATTAGGAAAAAATGGGCGTTGTCTAATGATGACAAGAAGACCATTTGATGATAGAAGGAGCTGAATCCTAAACATAAGCACACGCATATCCACGTGTGCAGACGAAAAAAAACAAAGACACAGAAGAAAAAAAAAGGAACTAAAACAGCAAATCATTTGATAATCTAAATTCTGACATTGAGAGATGGTTGGTCCATCCTCTATCTTGTAAACCATGTGAGGCATGTGCAGTTAATGGACTGTGAGTATGTTGGATTTTGCATATAGCATGTCAATGTGAACCTAATGCTTAGTGACGGATTGCATTTCTCTAATACACACCTGAAGACTTAGTTTGAAGCTAGGATCTTGGTAACTCCAAGTAGAATCTGAGAGTAGAAACTGGCTGGATGAAAGAAAATAATAGATTTGAACCTAACGGCAACCTGGTTAAACTTCTTGTTATGTTGGCTGCTTGTCGGTTGTTCATCCTTTCATGCCATCAGTAGTAATCTATGTTTTCTATAAGACTATAACATAATTAGAAAAAACATGATGTTTTGCATTTTTGTTATGAAATGCAGGTGAACCTGGAGAGATAACCACAAGCCATTTGCTTCTTGGCATTTGGTCAGAGAAAGAAGCAGCGGGTCACAAGATAATGGCTACTCTTGGCTTTGATGATGAGAAAGCGAAAGAGCTTGCCAAGACTGTAAGTTGCTAAAACTTTAATTTCTGCAGTAAATTATTCTCCATAATGTAGACTCGTTAATCATGTTTTGTTGTTCACGTTGATTTTGGTATTTTCAGGCAAACGAGGATGTTACTCTTAGCAGTAGTTAACAACTGTACTTCTAAGTGGCATATTTATTCTTTTCCTCAAAACTCATAAAGAAGAAGATTTCCGAAAAAAGAAATCATGATTGCTGTTCAATGCAGAGTTTGTCTTATCGGGAGTTTCTTTTCACTTGTGAGTTTATAAATTTGTAGCAGGTTTGAGTATTTCTGTAACAGAACAGGAATGTTTATAAAGGCAGGCAATTCAATTTTCCAACTTGCTAATACTGGGATCCCCAACTCCATTCCATTGGGGGTATAGAAACATATAGTTTTTCTTAGGTTGTGTTTGTGTAAACTCCTATCTGGAATGATTTCTTCTGTTTTGGGTTGTAGTCTTCTAGAGAGGTGATCAAGTCATTTTGATAAAGATGATCTCTCGTTTGGGCTCACTTAGGTCAGCTGCAGCAAAAGCGTAGGCCTTAGAAATCGTCATACTATCCCAAAAAATGTGGGTTAGGCGATTGTCGCTGGCACAAATTCCTGCAAGTATTGAACTTGCCTTCTCCATAACTAGTTGGTGCAACGGCCATCTTTCAATGTTGACCTTTTTTTTATTGTTAGCCTGCTAGTGCAACTGCCTCCTCCGACTAATATCTCCTCCTTTGGACAGGAATGAGACTTTAGATGAAGTGGTCTGGAAAAGATACGCTATTCCCATCTGAACAATTGTTTTACGCCCAGGATGCTGGTAGTTGTCTACTACCCTTCATGATCTTTCCAAAATGACCTAACAGCCCTAAACCAGTGTGTCCCTCGGTTACTTTTGTCGGAAGTCATTGGCACTTGGCAGCACCTATACGTTGGTTGATTCGGCTTTGCTACATACAGAACGAAGTGTATGCACCGAGAGGATCCAATGGCAGAAAGGTCACCCTCTCTGCATTGGGATAGGGGTGAGGCATGAGTGGGCCCCACCCCCTCTCACACGGTGCATACACTTCATTGTGTATAAATCATTTTCGTAGTTGATTAGGGACTATCACTGACGTCGGACATTGGCACCACATACAAGCAGTATACCAGACATTTTAATACCATGACGGATTGCAGACGCAGATACACATGCAAATTCTCTAAAAGGCAAAACAATGATCGAGAAAATGTCGTAAATGTAAGAAATTTCTTAACTCGCATGCAGAACTGCACAAGAACATGTCAGCTGATGCCACTCTGATGGACATTAACCAACAGTTACTTCCCAGTGTAAGTGCATTAAAGAAGTGCCACCAAAAACACTAACACACAAACAACAATGAGTCGTCGTTTTTTCTTTTTGATCGATACTTCGGAGCCATCAGCCATCTTCTTCTAGCTTGACTAAACAAGTGAACACTCGAGACATAATTCTTGGACCGCACAAAGAAAAACAACTGTGACCCCTCTGTTGGAGGTGCATCGTTATCCGATTATATTGATTAATGTTGAATTATGAATTATCCCCACAATTTTTGATGATTATTATCTTATCACGCTAACAATCAATGGTGGCTTTTACATGGTTTTTGAGTTGACCAGTGATTAGTGAATGAACAAATGATTTGTCTTTGTTTATGAAAAGGAAGTTTTGTTTGTTGCTCATTTCGATTTCAAACTCTTTGACTAATACGCTTTGATGTTACTTGCAACTTACAGGTATTTCTTTCTCTCTTTTGACTCCTTTTATGATTAAAGACTAAACCCCAAATCATAACTCGTATTAATTAAGCTAACACAGTTTTGTGGCCTATGGTTAAGGTGACATCCTGCAATTTAAAACCCATTTTTATGAACTAAAAATCAGCGAAACCAGTTTTTTTTCCTCTTTGTTGGTGTTGTTGTTGGTGATTCCCAAGCGTTGACCGCACGAATGGATGAAACATTTTCAAATCCATCTTTAATTATGTCCCTAGTTTTCTGGTTGGTACGTACCTAGTATTCACCTAACCTCGAGGTTGGATACCTTGTTGTGTGTTGTATAGCCCCCTTGCTGATGGGATGATTTGGCCGGAAGTAGCCTATACGAAAGGGTAACTTAAGTTCTAGGTTTCAATAAAAAACTATGGGAATTTAGGTCGATGTATGGGAAAGTGCTGCATTGGTGGCGAATCAAAAGAGATGGAGATTAGTAAATAGAACGTCTTGTGACCAAAATTTCAGGAATTGTGACGTGCCCCAAAAAATTGCTTGAATTTGCACTGCTATGCAAATCATGCTTAGTGAACCAAAATTCAGCTATATCTCAACTTTAAACATTATTCACTGAAATGCTTGTTGTCAAAGTTAGATAAGCAAAACTATCAGATGTCTGCTGACTCGGCATCTGGATCTGACTTGGTCCCTGACTCGACACGAGTCAGATATCTGATAGTTTGTTTTTTATTTTGAGTCAGATCTGACTCGCGACCTGAGTCAGACCTAACCCATGACTCGGACCCATTTGAACGGGGAATAAAATGCCCCTGACTCATGGTATCAAGTTACTGACTCAAAAAACAAACACATTGAGTCAGATTCATATGAGTCAGGTGAATCCAGTCAGATCCAGGCGAGTTAGCAGAAAATAAACATACTATATATCTTGATTTATAATCTACTAAAATCAGTCTCGGATTAGGATTAGAGCATGATAGTTGATTATCCGAATACTCTCGAAGATTGAAAACTGAAGAATAACGAAGACATCTGCGAGAACTTCATTAACAAAAGTATGTGAAGGATGACTATCTTATTTACTCATTATTTCTACAATTCTATCTTCTGAGACAATGTCATATAGCTTTATTATGTGATAAATCACAACGAAAAAGTTTTGAGTTCAAGCTTGTACTTGAAATTTTTTGATACATTAACCCAAACATTAGATGTTCATTGGTCCTATCACTTATGAGTTTTAGAATAATTTTTTGTTCAAAAAACTATATAAATGAAATACAAGCCTAAAAACGTCAAATTGTACTTCTTTTCACAAACTGCAATTTCAACGTGTTCCTGGACATTTTTTGAAATTTGATCTTGTGTTCATGAACTATGCACTTATGAGTATGTTCCTGGACACTTCAAACATATTGAGTTCGCAAACCACTTTTCTTAGTTCGCGAACTAGTATGTTTTTGGGTGTTACTGAAATCCATCATTACTTGATGGTTCACCAACCATAATTGGTTATCCGTGAGTTAGCTTTTATGCATGGTTCTTAAATCGACAAATATGCGGGTGTACTAACTTCTTTGTATTATAAGGTGGACTTCTCACATGCTTTCATGATTTTCATTCTTTAGAATCAGTCTATGTTGAGATATTTTTTATTTATTTATAATTTTTTTTATAATAGCAATTTGATCTTGTGTTCATGAACTAGCAATTACTCTAGTAATCTAATCAAGCGACCTTGAGTTTTGAAACTAAAATATGACAACCAATCTTGACATACCGATACTTGTATTTATGATTAAAGTAAATACACTTGTGCGTTAATCAAAACACTTGGTTTGATCCCATAGTTAGGTTCGGTTACGGACTTATACTATATACCAAGTGTATACCTTGTGGTTGCTATCTTTTTGACAGTCTTTGTCTATATTAGATCATGCAAAGAATCTGTCATATAGGTTGCCATTGAAAATATCGTGATGTTCTTGGTACCCTCGTAATTTCATATTTTTCTTAGCTCACGAACTTGCGGTTTATCACAAGAAACAATTGCTTGAACCTTAAACAATCTAGCATGTTTCATCATGATAAATAGAGGACTCACTGCATGTTAGAATCCCAATCCGTAAATGATGTATACTAGATGCAGATAGATTCAGACTTATATTTCTTCGTGAAACATAACTAGGTTACGACTTTGAAGACTTCACTTGAGATTCTTGAAGCTCGGTCAGACTATCTTTTTACATGATAGATCTTTGATATCCGGAATCTTACAAGGATTTGAGCAATTAATATGATAAACTAGACGACCACTGCCATGGGGGGACGAGGAAACGAAAAAATACAATGATATTTGGGACATTGATGAGCCTGTTCCATAAATAAATATTTTATTTTTGTAACAAGTTAAAATACCATGAACTCTCTCTTTTAATTTTTGATAACTAAATTTAACAATTCATATGGATTTTGCCAAAATTTCACTCATTTTCACTGCTCATCGGATCATCCCATTGGCCATTCATCTATAAAAATTATCTAAGTGTGCAAATTTATTTAATTCTCATATATGCTTGTTTTCAAATCTGAATACCTTAACGAAATTTCAAGTTGTTTATGGGTGAAAATCGTTTCTGCCAATTTTGGCAATTTCGGTAGGTGAATGAGAAACAAATCCAAACCCTAAACAAATGTACTGCACAGGAGTACTTTAGATTCGAGAGATCAATCTATACAACTCCGGCCTAAACCAAGAAATGGTCGTTCCGGATTTGCTTCGGTCACAAAGAGGAGGAGAAGAGTTGGTTTAGGGAGGGAAGAGAAGAGAGTGTTGAGATCAGAACAGTTCTGGAAGAGTAGTACTTGACTTGTATCAGAAGGTGAAAGCTTTGGGAAATCTAGAAAAGTTGCCTTTCTGAGTGTTGTATTTCTCCTTGACCAAAAACTTGTTGTCTTGGTGGAAATAGGTAAGACCTATTTATACAAGTCTAAGTGAAACGTACTCTGGCCTCGTAAGAAAAAGAAACGGATGAGTTAAATGGGAAGAGGTGGTAACGCCTGGTATTGATGGAATTTGATGGAATTGATGTTCCATAATGAATGAGCGTTTCACCATTACTTCCTGCATTTACTAACCGTTTTATTCTTAATACACTGTCTTGAAACGGGCATTTGTGTATGCTGCACGTTGTAAACCACCAAACCAGAACCTTAAAGAGCATCCCCCAGTTTGTGACATGTATTGATGTCTCGAGTGTTTTCGTGGAAAACGTGTAGCATGTCGCTAGTGTTTGATAAGTTGAGCTTGAGAGATGTGTCGGCTCAGTGGCGACCTTCGACGATCGAGATTTTGCATCTTAAGAGAAATCGTGGCCTTTGATGTAGGCGCGGCATGCCAAAGTGCAAGGGTTGCACGGCATGTGCCAATGGCTTGTGCGGAATGCCTTGGTTGTAGGTTGCACATCGGGTGCAAGTGGTAATGCCAAAATGCAAGTGTTGCATGGCATGTGCCAATGGCGCGCTAACGGCTTTGTCCCTAAGTTTGCACGGCTTGGCATGCTAGGTTGCAAGGGTCGCTTGGCATGTGCCAATGGCGCGTGTGGCGGCTTGGCACTAGGTTTGCACGGCTTGGCATGCTAGGTTCCAAGCTTCGCTTGGCATGTGCCAATGGCGTGTATGGCGTCTTGGCCCTAGGTTAGCACGTCTTGGCATGCTAGGTCGCAAGCGTCGGTTGGCATGTGCCAATGGCGCGTGTGGCGGCTTGGCCCTAGGTTTGCACGGCTTGGCATGCTAGGTCGCAAGCGTCGCTTGGCATGTGCCAATGGCGCGTGTGGCGGCTGGGCCCTAGGTTTGCACGGCTTGGCATGCTAGGTCGCAAGCGTCGCTTGGCATGTACCAATGGCACGTGTGGCGGCTTGGCCCTAGGTTTGCACGGCTTGGCATGCTAGGTCGCAAGCGTTGCTTGGCATGTACCAATGGCGCGCGTGGCGGCTTGACCCTAGGTTTGCACGGCTTGGCATGCTAGGTCGCAAGCGTCGCTTGGCATGTGCCAATGGCGCGCGTGGCGGCTTGGCCCTAGGTTTGCACGGTCGCTTGGCATGTGCCAATGGCGCGTGTGGCAGCTTGGCCCTAGGTTTGCACGGCTTGGCATGCTAGGTCGCAAATGTCGCTTGGCATGTGCCAATGGCGCGTGTGGCGGCTTGGACCTAGGTTTGCACGGCTTGGCATGCTAGGTCGCAAGCGTCGCTTGGCATGTGCCAATGGCGCGTGTGGCGGCTTGGCCCTAGGTTTGCACGGCTTGGCATGTTAGGTCGCAAGCGTCGCTTGGCATGTGCCAATGGCGTGTGTGGCGGTTTGGCCCTAGGTTTGCACGGCTTGGAATGCTAGGTCTCAAGCGTCGCTTGGAATGTGCCAATGGCGCGTGTGGAGGCTTGGCCCTAGGTTTGCACGGCTTGGCATGCTAGGTTGCAAGCGTCGCTTGGCATGTGCCAATGGCGCGTGTGGCGGTTTGGCCCTAGGTTTGCGCAGCTTGGCATGCTAGGTCGCAAGCGTCGCTTGGCATGTGCAAACGGCGCGTGTGGCGCAATGAGTGTGCAACTCGAATTTGGCACGGTTGCCGTGAAGCACAATGATTGTGCGGCTTTGGTTTTGGCATAGTTGTCGTGATGCGCAGCGATCGTGCGGCTAGGTTTTGGCATGGTTTCCATGATGCGCAGCGATTGTGCGGCTTTGGTTTTGGCATAGTTTCCATGATGCGCAGCGATTGGGCGTCTTTGGTTTTGGCATAGTTCCCATGATGCGCAACGATCGTGCGGCTTGGTTTTGGCATGGTTGCCATGATACGCAGCGATTGTTCGGCTTTGGTTTTAGCATAGTTGCCATGATGCGCATCGATTGTGCGGCTTTGGTTTTGGCATAGTTTCCATGATGCGCATCGATTGTAGGGCTTAGGGTTTTGTGTGTCGAAACCCTAGTTTAGCATTTGAAAAAAGATACCCTGGTAATTTTTTACATAAGTGCATTAAATGTTCTAATAAATGTGTTTAGCGTCACCGGTGACGTCATGCTATGCGTAAGGTTTTACGATTTTACCCCTTGTCTAAAAACCACCATCAATATTAAGTCCCCTGCTTAGCTTGGAACAGGGGCCTTGTTGCAAGGTAAGCATAAGATGGTGACAGACGAGGATAGAACTGAGACAGTAAGTCATGAAAGAGGGCCGAGGATATTTGTCTGACCTTTTTCAAGATGTAAGTAGAATTTGCAATCCTTGCATCTGGTAGCTTTGCACGAATCCCAGTATGACTAGGTGTCTTTGGGGCCAGGCTTTGGGACGCGAGGCGGAGCTGCTAGCATAGACTTGGCATGAAAGGGATTTGTCAGCACCAATGGGCTAAGAATGGGCGTGGGCCGCTTGGAAAAGCATGGAGTCGGCGAGGGCAGCGCGGCAAGGGGAAATGCAGGTTGCCGGCAAGGCTTTGACATGGTCCACTAGTAAGGCGTTGGCATGGAAAGCGCGGATTGTCCTGGCTGGCGCGGAGCGTTGGTATTGGATGGGATTAGCATGAAAGGCGCGGGGTGTTTCAAAAGCTGACGTGGAGTGTTGGCAAGACTGGCACTGGAAAGGAAAGCGCGGATGTCTTGAGAGTGGCAAGGCTTGCTCTTGTGGGCCCGATCGCCTTTCTTCATGCGCGACTTTAACAGGGAATTCTTTCCTTATTCAAAAATCTTTTTCGAGAGGTAGGTAGCATTCGCAATCCTTTCATCTGGTAGCTTTGCGCAAATCCCGGTATGATTGGGTGTCTTCAGGGCTAGGCTTTGGAACGCGAGGCGGAGCTGCTAGCATGGACTTGGCATGAAGGGGACCCATTAGCACTGACGGGCATGGAACGGGTGTGGACCTCTCTGTAAAGCGCTTGGCAAGGCATGGCGCTGGTAAGGGAAGCGCTTTGGAAGGAAACGCTTGCAAGGTAAGCGCTTGCGGTTTAGGGTTTGACACGCCGCAACCCTGATTAGCGCCCTTTGCTAGAATCGTTGTAGAATCCGCGTACAGACTTGGATTTTGACGGTCCGCTCATTTATCGGACACGAAACAGAATTCTCTATCTTCCCACGAGGGAATATTTAGGTTTCGAGCTCGCTTAGGAGGTGAAAACGGCCCGACAGTGAAAATCAGGAAGAAGTCAGGAGGGATGTTGCAGGCCCGGCGTGGCATAGTCGCGCGCCAGTCACTTATTCCTGTTCATGGAGCAAGAAGGAATCTTCATTCTGTTCAAGCTCTAAAAACTCTGTTCGCATGGAAAGAGGTATCGACCCCTCTTCTGTTTTCTGTTGCTCATCCGGGTTCGTGCTTTCGTTCGCAGTGTCTCTCCAGTGGATTCCAAAATTTACCAAACTCCATTGCATTCTTGGGATGGATGGATGAAACATACGCTCGACAGCGATCATGTCAGGGCTAACCTTGGAGGTTGTGGTTGCGTTGTCGGTCCATCCTTGACTTGAGGTTGTTCAGTGTCTGGACCTTCCGATCAGGACGATGATATGCCGTGGATGATTGTATGGTAGAAATCTCCCAAAGCCACAGTATGAAATAGATGAGTTGGGAGACATTCTGTTGCCGATGTGCTGATATCAAGTCTTCAAGTACTTTGTACCAAGAGACATCCTTTGAACCAGCTTCTGAATCTTGGACTGTCATATGGAATAAGATGCGGTGAGCAGTCCCCAGTTATCTTCTTGTTAAATCCGATGACGTGGCCGAATATGTGAATGTATCCTTGTGGTGTGCTTTTGGAGTCTTCGATGCACATGTACGACTTCATGTTGAGAAATTCTTGCGGATCGTAAAACTTCGGCAGCGATGATGTTGAAATCAGATATAACCAGGTTGAGGGGAGTGAAAGCGTCCCATGCTGGTAGTCCCCATGTGTAGCTTACTTTCATTGCATCGCCTTGCATCCACGTCCACGGAATTTGATGCAAGCTTATTGTACTCTTCTAGATGTGATGTCGGGATGGACTGCGATGATCAGTGCCCAGTCGCGCTCTTCTTTAGTTTCTGAAGTTGTTTCCTCTGGGAAGGCTTGGGATCTGTCGCGGCCTCGTAGAGTGTCGAAGGCGTCTTCTATACAGAGAGGTGATGATATTCTTGCGCTGCACCCTTGAAGAGTAGATAACCTTGTTGTGGCTATGTCCTTTTTGGTTGACTGTGTCTTTCGAGATTTGACAGTGAAGGGATTCCGTATATATCCTCAGTTCCCAAGTATGGTTTACATGTTTCCATCTTTGTAGTGATTGCTGCTGTGGTGAAGCTCTGGCTGATATCAACAAATGAGCGGCAACATTTCTTGGTAGCAGATGTAGTCAGAGGAGACTGCATTCTCGTGGTAACAAGGTAGGTTTGCTGGAATTGTACGGGCATCCATGAAAGTAAAAGGATTGGCTGGATGTGTTAACGAGCAAACTGTCCATGATCACGAGTTTTGGCGGGATGGATTAAGAGGCGGCCATGACTATGAATAATGGTTGGTTGTGATCATGATCCTTGACATGGGGAGCGCAGTGGTACGATCCTTTGCAGGAAGAAGCGGCGTTGAAGCAGCTTTGGTTCTTGTGGAGGATGTTAAAACTTAGGGAGCCAAACGCTGAAGTTTCGGCTTCGGATCCTGGAGCAGTTTATGGAAAGAACGCTGAAGCGGAGCGGCTGAGCGAATGTTAAAGCGGAGCGGATGCTGAAGCGAACATTGAAGCGGAGCCGCTGGAGAGGCTGCGTCAATCAGTGTGTTGTAAGGCTGGACGTACTTCAAGCGGACAGTGGTTAGGAGTCCCCAGTTCCATCTATCAATCGTTCTCTCCGAGGGAGGTTGGGATTTGGGGACGATTTCTCTGGTTGGAAAAGGATGCTTCCCTGATGCGGTACGGTCGAGGGCTGCAAATATGTCTTGACGTTGTTCCTTGGAGAAACATATAATCTCATATAAATGTTTCATCACGGACTGTACAGTTTTGTGGTCGAAGTCCCCAGAAATCATGCGTCTCTTGACAAGAAGAGAGTCTTCATGAACTCAGGGGGTTTGATGATTTTCTTTGCTTCGATTTTGGAGAAGTCGTTCCTGATCTTTACGTGTGATGAAATCGGATTGCTGATTCCCTACGGGGAATTCAAGTGCAACGCTAGAAGGATGTAAGCTGCTAGCACTGGGAAGATGTAAGCTGCTGTAAAGATCCAAGTTGTTGTAAAGATGCAAGCTGGAAGTGCAAGTGTGACACTGGAAGGACGCAATCTTTCAGCGCGCTGGAAAAGATGCAAGCTGCCGGTGCTGGAAAGATGTAAATTGCCGGTGTCGGAAGGACGCAAGCTGTCAGCGCTGGAAGACGCAAGTTGTCGGTGCCGGAAGGACGCAAGCTGTCAGCGCTGGAAGACGCAAGTTGCCAGTGCTTGAAGGACGCAAGCTATCAGCGCGCTGGAAAAGATGCAAGTTGTTGGCCCTGGAAAGATGCAAGTTGTTAGCTCTGCATCTTGTTGGAACGAGCGCTAGCTTGACATGGACGCTGGCTTGGCATGGCGCTGGTTCCGGAGTGGGCGCTGTCTTGGCGTGGTGCGGTAGCAATAAAGCGGGCCAGCATATTCCAGGTATGTACTCCAGAGTTTCTTGTGTTGGTGCAAACCCTATCCATAGGTACGCCTCCCATAAACCTGTAGAAATATTGTTCTTCTCTTCGAATATTACCGTGGTAGCGTCAGCTACCTCATGAATAGTGACTGGTAATCGTTATGATGCAAAGTAGGTATACATGGGCATGCAACTGATTCCATGAAAACTGGGCATTAGGGTTTCTTTGAGATCCAAGGTTGCAGGCCAAGGCGACCGAAGGTCCTTCTGCGGACGTGGTCAAACAACAAGAGGCGGAGGTTGGAAGGCTGTCCAAAGAGTTGGATCTGAAACAGGCGGTCCTCCAAATGACGAAGGACGTCTTCTTCGAGAAGAGCAAACCACTGTTGAATGGCTTCCTTTGGATGCACTTCTGTCTTCTGAAATTCTTTTTTTTTTGAAAGGCAAATGAAACACCTGCCTTATGGTTTTGATTTTCTGGATTTCTGGGTTGATAGACAAGTGTTACCTATGAGGGTTTTGGGGTTATCATTCGGGATGAACAGTTTTAGGATGATGTCGTTTTTTGATTATGATTGTAAGTGTACGAAAATCCCAGGGAAGATATGGAATCGTGAACATTGAGTGTTGGTAGATGACATGGGATGAAACATAACATGGCTATTGGTTGTGTCATTCTCGTGAAAACTTGAAATTGTAAACCATATATTCTGTCTAGGAAAGACTTACTCGGTTTCCCGGATCTTCTGATGAAAAGGGGAACCTCCTTGTGTAAGATCGAGTTTTGTGGGAAGAACCTCCGCGATTGTGGGAAGTCCCCAGTCGTTTTGAGTCACTTGATGACTGGATCGTTTGCTTTCGGTTTCTGTGAAATCCCCAGCCATCTCTCGCGGTCTGCGACTGGTAACCAGGTTGTTTGGTAGTCGAGTTGTAGATCCCTGAACAGATCTCTTGCTTCTGCCGTCCTGATGTCTGGATCGAAGTATGAGATTGAGGATTGAAAAATGACATTGTAACCGAAAGATCAATCTCCCACTGTGGTCGCCAGTTGTTTACGGGGGAAAATCGTTTCTGCCGATTTTGGTAATTCCGGTAAGTGAGTGAGAAAAAGATCTAAACCCTACACAAATGTACTGCACGGGAGTACTTAAGATTCGAGAGATCATTCTGTACAACTCCGGCCTAAACCAAGAAATTTTCGTTCCGGATTTGCTTCGGTCACAAAGAGGAGGAGAAGGGATGGTTTAGGGAGGGAAGCGAAGAGAGTGTTGAGATCAGAGCAGTTCTAGAAGAGTATTACTTGACTTGTATCAGAAGGTGAAAACTTTTGGGAAAGCTATCAAAGTTGCCTTTCTGAGTATTGTATTTCTCCTGACCAAAAACTTGTTGTCTTGGTGGAAATAGGTAAGACCTATTTATACAAGTCTAAGTGAAACGTACTCTGGCCTCGTAAGAAAAAGAAACGGATGAGTTAAATGGGAAGAGGTGGTAACGCCTGTTATTGATGGAATTTGATGGAATTGATGTTTCATAATGAAAGAGCGTTTCACCATTACTTCCTGCATTTACTAACCGTTTTATTCTTAATACACTGTCTTGAAACGGGCATTTGTGTATGACGCACGCTGTAAACCGCCAAACCAAAACCCTAAAGAGCATCCCCCAGTTTGTGACATGTATTGATGTCTCGAGTGTTTTCGTGGAAAACGTGTAGCATGTCGCTGGTGTTTGATAAGTTGAGCTTGAGAGATGTGTCGGCTCAGTGGAGACCTTCGACGGTCGAGATTTTGCATCTTAAGAGAAATCGTGGCCTTTGATGTAGGCGCGACATGCCAAAGTGCAAGGGTTTCACGGCATGTGCCAATGGCTTGTGCGGAATGCCTTGGTTGTAGGTTGCACATCGGGTGCAAGTGGTAATGCCAAAATGCAAGTGTTGCATGGCATGTGCCAATGGCGCGTGTAGCATCTTTGGCCCTAGGTTTGCACGGCATGGCATGTGCCAATGGCGCGTGTGGCGGCTTGGCACTAAGTTTGCACGGCTTGGCATGCTAGGTTGCAAGCGTCGCTTGGCATGTGCCAATGGCGCGTGTGGCGGCTTGTCCCTAGGTTTGCACGGATTGGCATGCTAGGTCGCAAACGTCGCTTGGCATGTGCCGCCACACGCGCCATTGGCACATACCAAGCGACGCTTGCGACCTAGCATGCCAAACCGTGCAAACCTAGGGCCAAGCCGCCACACGCGCCATTGGCACATGCCAAGCGACGCTTGCGACCTCGCATGCAAAGCCGTGCAAATCTAGGGCCAAGCCGCCACACGCGCCATTGGCACATACCAAGCGACGCTTGCGACCTAGCATGCCAAGCTTTGCAAACCTAGGGCCAAGTCGCCACACGCGCCATTGGCACATGCCAAGCGACGCTTGCGACCTAGCATGCCAAGCCGTGCAAACCTAGGGCCAAGCCGCCACACGCGCCATTGGCACATGCCAAGCGACGCTTGCGACCTCGCATGCCAAGCCGTGCAAATCTAGGGCCAAGCGGTAACACGCGCCATTGGCACATTCCAAGCGACGCTTGCGACCTAGCATGCCAAGCGTGCAAACTTAGGGCCAAGCCTCCACATGCGCCATTTTCACATGCCAAGCGACGCTTGCGACCTAGCATGCCAGGCGGTGCAAACCTAGGGCCAAGCCGCCACACGCGCCATTGGCACATGCCAAGCGACGCATGAAACCTAGCATACCAAGCCGTACAAACCTAGGGCCAATCCGCCACACGCGCCATTGGCACATGACAAGCGACATTTGCGACCTAGCATGCCAAGCGGTGCAAACCTAGGGCCAAGCCGCCACACGCGCCATTGGCACATGCCAAGCGACGCTTGCGACCTAGCATGCCAAGCCGTGCAAACCTAGGGCCAAGCCGCCACACGCGCCATTGGCACATGCCAAGAGACGCTTGCGACCTAGCATGCCAAGCCGTGCAAACCTAGGGCCAAGCCGCCATACTCGCCATTGGCACATGTCATGCGACGGTTGCGACCTAGCATGCCAAGCCGTGCAAACCTAGGGCCAAGCCGCCACACGCGCCATTGGCACATTCCAAGCGATGCTTGCGACCTAGCATGCCAAGCCGTGCAAACCTAGGGCCAAGCCGCCACACGCGCCATTGGCACATGCCAAGCGACGCTTGCGACCTAGCATGCCAAGCGGTGCAAACGTAGGGCCAAGCCGCCACACGCGCCATTGGCACATGCCAAGCGACGCTTGCAACCTAGAATGCCAAGCCGTGCAAACCTAGGGCCAAGCCGCCACACGTGCCATTGGCACATGCCAAGCGACAGTTGCGACCTACCATGCCAAGCCGTGCAAACCAAGGGCCAAGCCGCCACACGCGCCATTGGCACATGCCAAGCGACGCTTGAGACCTAGCATGCCAAGCCGTGCAAACCTAGGGCCAAGCCGCCACACGCGCCATTGGCACATGCCAAGCGACGCTTGCGACCTAGCATGCAAAGTCGTGCAAACCTAGGGCCAAGCCGCCACACGCGCCATTGGCACATGCCAAGCGACGCTTGCGACCTAGCATGCCAAGCCGTGCAAACCTAGGGCCAAGCCGCCACACGCGCCATTGGCACATGCCAAGCGACGCTTGCGACCTAGCATGCCAAGCCGTGCAAACCTAGGGCCAATCCGCCACACGCGCCATTGGCACATGCCAAGCGATGCTTGCGACCTAGCATGCCAAGCCGTGCAAACCTAGGGCCAAGCCGCCACACACGCCATTGGCACATTCCAAGGGACACTTGCGACCTAGCATGCCAAGTCGTGCAAACCTAGGGCCAATCCGCCACACGCGCCATTGGCACATGCCAAGCGACGCTTGCGACCTAGCATGCAAAGTCGTGCAAACCTAGGGACAAGCCGCCACACGCGCCATTGGCACATGCCAAGCGACGCTTGCGACCTAGCATGCCAAACCGTGCAAACCTATGGCCAAGCCGCCACACGTGCTATTGGCACATGCCCAGCGACGCTTGCGACCTGGCATGCCAAGCCGTGCAAACCTAGGGCCAAGCCACCACACGCGTCATTGGCTCATGCCAAGCCTTGCAAACCTAGTGCCAAGCCGCCACACGCGCCATTGTCACATGCCAAGCGACCCTTGCAACCTAGCATGCCAAGCCGTGCAAACCTAGGTCTAAAGCCGCTACGCGCGCCATTGACACCTGCCATGCAACACTTTCATTTTGGCATTACCACTTGCATTCGATGTGCAACCTACAACCAAGGCATTTCGCACAAGCCATTGGCACATGTCGTGCAACCCTTGCACTTTGGCATGCCGCGCCTACATCAAAGGCCACGATTTCTCTTAAGATGCAAAATCTCGACTGTCGAAGGTCGCCACTGAGCCGGCACATATCTCAAGCTCAACTTATCAAACACCAGCGACATGCTACACGCTTTCCAAGAAAATACTCGAGACATCAATACATGTCACAAACTGGGGGATGCTCTTTAGGGTTTTGGTTTGGCGGTTTACAACGTGCGGCATACACAAATGCCCGTTTCAAGACAGTGTATTAAGAATAAAACGGTTATTAAATGCAGGAAGTAATGGTGAAACGCTCTTTCATTATGGAACATCAATTCCATCAATACCATGCGTTATCACCTCTTCCCATTTAACTCATCCGTTTCTTTTTCTTACGAGGCCAGAGTACGTTTCACTTAGACTTGTATAAATAGGTCTTACCTATTTCCACCAAGACAACAAGTTTTTGGTCAGGAGCAATACAATACTCAGAAAGGAAACTTTGCTAGCTTTCCCAAAAGCTTTCACCTTCTGATACAAGTCAAGTAATACTCTTCCAGAACTGTTCTGGTCTCAACAGTCTCTTCACTTCCCTCCCTAAACCATCCCTTCTCCTTCTCTTTGTGAATGAAGCAAATCTGGAACGGCCATTTCTTGGTTTAGGCCGGAGTTGTACAGATTGATCTCTCGAATCTAAAGTACTCCCGTGCAGTACATTTGTTTAGGGTTTAGATCTGTTTCTCACTCACTTACCGGAATTACCAAAATCGGCAGAAACGATTTTCACCCATAAATACAAGTCTAAACAGGTTCTCCCCTTTTGTCGACATTATGCATGACAACCCTAGTATGCGTTATCTAAAGACTCAAAATGATAAACACATAATAAAATCATAAGTCAAACAACTAGACAACGTCATCAAAGTAATCCAACAACATTCATACTCGAATGCGGTGTATCCTTGGACTCATTCGAACAACCAATGTTGTTTCAATCTTTACATTAGTTATTAGCATTACACATTGAAATGAGGGGTTATCAAGTACACCATCAAATTTTTCGTAATAGAAGCTATAGACAAAACCTTGAGTGAACTTTATTCAGGAATAAACCAAACAAAGAAATATTCTTGGTTATTTATTTTATTTGGTAAGTAATGGTTAGTTTTAATAAAAGATTCTTAAATCACAAGGATTGGTTAAAACATAACATGCTTGTACTTTTAATTACAAAGACAAAATAAATATAATATGAAAATTAAAAGCAAATAGTACACTAGAAATTTTGTTATCGAGGATAACTGTAAAGAAGCAAAAGCCAGTGATCTTGTACAGTAAACACACATTATATTAAGTCGCTACAAAAATTAGCCTACTATAATACTTTGGTCTGGAATGTAGTTGAGAAAGAAAAAAAAAAAACGTCCAAGCTACCCTATTGTAGTTGTGCCCCTGAGTCTCTTGATTCTCGCAAGAACCTATGCACTTGATCCTCCTTGGATATGCCATTTACATCCCTATGAGTTGCTCCACAGCTCCTCGTGAAGACTAGCGCTACCCTGCCTTCAATATGACACCTGATGATTTCCTTTCTGATCCTAGATCAGGGATACATAAATCTATTCCCTAATTCAAACAAATATAAATCTCCAAGACTAAGGTTTATTCTCTTTAAAGTTATACAGATACTTAATCAACTATCGACACAAAAATATCAATCTAGATCAAATTCCAAGAGGAATTCTTATGGAAAACTTACACATAAGATTTCAACAGATAAGAGTTATACTCAATTGTGTTTTAAGTTTTCTATCAAATATGGATTTGATCGATAACTTTTGAATGGCCTCATATCAGAAGAAAATGACCTTAAAATAAACAAGAATTATAAACATAACACAAGTACAAATACAGGTTATGAAACTACCTATATTTTGAAGATATGGTGTACCTTTGCTTCACGAATCTCAGGTAAAGTCATTCAAAGTCGAACATTAGATCACGAATATCCTAGGTGTTTAGAGGATAACATTTGCAACTAGATACATAAGCCTGTAAGAATTGAGTGTTCGATGTTGCTGATGTCTCCAATTTATAATAATCAATCAAGGTTGGGTTGCTTAAGGTGTAAACACTAAATTTCTTGTAACCAAAGTTAATTCTCAATTGCTCTAAGTTGTTTCTTTATATACAAATATGTGTTTCTTTGGTAAGAGTTAGACTTCCAACGGGGTTCATTCCATAGTTTGAAGTTGTACACAATTGTTAACTCAAGTAAATTCTGTGAAAAGAATTACTACCAAAGATAACTTCAAACTACTTAGATAAGACAATGTATACAAAGAGGCAATTTTCTAGAAGAAAATCTAAAAGCTTGAATCTCAAGATAGATAACTTTTTAGAAACAACTTAAACCTTTCCATGGAAAGGAATTAGTTAAGAAAAAGCAATTCATAAGTGTTTGAAAATTTGTCCTTCAAAATTAAAATAAAAATGAATGTCTGAAGCCAATAATGTATTAAGTTAACCCGTTAAGATTATAATCTCATGAACTAAGGTGATGAGTTAGAGAACTCATAAGAGAGAAAATAGAATTCAAAAGCTCTGTAGGTTCGAGAACTCAAAATGCAAATGAATTTAAAGGAAACTTTCAAGCCTTTAGGTTCGCGAACTTAAATGCTCAAAAAGTCAAAGAAGAATTTTTCTTGTACTAGGTTCGCGAACTCATATCGCGTTAGAATTTAAAGGAAACTTTCAAGCCTTTAGGTTCGCGAACTTAAATGCTCAAAAAGTCAAAGAAGAATTTTTCTTGTACTAGGTTCGTGAACTCACCCTTTTGGGTTCGCGAACTCATATCGCGTTAAGTCTCAGGAGAAATTTTCTTCACTAAGTTTTCGAAATCACCTTTTTAGGTTTGCAAATTCAAATGTTAAGAAGGTCTCAGACTATAATAGGTTCTTGAATTCACCTATTAAAGTTTGTGAACACAACTGACTTATTGACTTTGTTTATTAAGTTCTACAAGCAATAGATTCACAAATCTTAAATTTTGAGTTCATGAAGGGAGCGAAAATCATTAGTAGTAAACTACCAAAAAAACAAAAACCTTACAGACTCAAGAATGAATTTGCAAGTCTTGAGATTTACATTAAAACACTTGTGCTTCCTCTCAAGCTTAATTTCGAGTTCTGGACAAGAAAGAATTTGAGAAGTTGAAACATCACTAGAATTATCAAAAGCTAATACGTGATATGATCTTCTTCGAATATTATTATTTAATCCTCAACTTTTGATATGATAAATAGATAGATAGAATGGAAAAGAGTCTCAAAGAAAAGACCAATCTTCATTATTACTTACCTCGATGAAGTTTCTTCAAATTTATGTATTCATGCGACTTTAATTTCTCATTATTATTGAGCAACTTGTAACTAAGATTCTACTACGTAATCTATCACAAACCAAAGCCGACTTTAGTTGTACAAAGCATCTAAACTTGATAACATACTTGACATAGCAAGGAAACCAAGCATTCACTCTAACTCACCTTCTTAAACGAGATTTTAAATGTATGTTAATATTTACGCTTGAGTCGATGAATTTAGATATTGTTCTATTACCTGTTATCAAGCATGTTTTTTCGTATACAAAAAATAAATAACTCGAGGTAGTAGGTGTATACCAATATATAAATTGTAAATTCCTCTTTACACATCAAAATTATTTTAATCAACATTTACCCATATTTTTCATAAACCTAAAGCGATTTCCAATTAAGGATTTGCAAACCCCAAATATATATATGGATTGAGGCACTTTTAAATTATTGAAGAAAAATGTTATATTTTGAAGAAAAAAAAATAGTTTACACATGTGAAATTCATAACATGATTTATTCTCTTGCATTTGAATTTTTTTCTTACATATGAATTACATTTACTGTCCGTATTACTACTACTTAATCGTCAAAATATGTCTCATGAGTGAAAACACTAAGTATCATAATATGAACTTTCATTTTTGTTGATGAATATCGTTTTACAGTAGATACAAATCTAATAAGAGAAATCAAAAGCAAATTCGAAATTTCATCTACAACAATTAGATACAGACGAACTGAAATACGGATTCCTGGTATCAATCGTTTCTATAGAATGAATAAATCAAATCCAGCACAGAATCAGAATTTCACCAAAACCCTAAAAGTTCAAAAGATCTTAATATCAATGACGAAGATTTTCAAATCTAAAATAACGAGTAAAAGAAATCAAAATCCAATGGACTCAAAAGAAACATTCAGACGATTATTAAACATGCTCATATTCTTCATAGTTGAAGGCACAAAATTTAGATACTACATACATCACGAAGATCTTCAAAGTAAAAATCGAAAGAAAAAAAAATATATATACATATCCTCATATGAAATCTTTAGATCTGAAAAAAAACCGTTGACATAAATCGAAATTGAGATAACCTAAGCAAAGAATCGATTTAACAAGAAAGAATAATCATACCTTTAAAACTGATGAAAAAATATCTGCTTCTAGAGACTTTTTGAGAAACAGCGGCGGCGAGTTGAGATAACAGAAGAAGAAAAACCCTAAGTGAGAATTTATAGTGCTTCTTTTTCAAAAGGTTTTCACTTAAACTTGTTTTGTTGCATGAGTTATGAAGGGAGTAATGCTCACCACCGCTAAAATTAACGAAAACTAACTTGTTTCTCGCATATTTTTTTTAATAATTTCCGTCGGACTTAAAATGACAAAATAAAAACAAAAAGAACTTATGAATTAACTGTTACGAAGTTCACCGTTTCATTCTTTTCTCTTAAACCATCTTTTTTTTCTTCGTTCTTTCCTCAATTCTTGTTCTTACATATACTTATTTTAGTGCAATATGATTTATTTTCTTTTCGTATAAATATCTTTTTTTCGCATATATTATCAGAAATAAATTCCTTAATTTAAAATAATTCATATGAAAAATAAATATTGGTATGAAATGCTAATTATTTTCTCTAAAGCCAAGAAACGAAGATCTTAAAATATTTTTTTGTATTTTAGATATAGATAAATATCCATAGGAGGGTAAAAGTGGAATGTTGTTTGGTAGGAACCAGCAGTTGGAACGGAAAATTTATTAGCCTTTTTACCATCATACTTCATCTTGAAAACCCTAAAAGAAAACCTACTTACTAGATAACTTTCTCAAAGAATTGAAAGACTTCCACTGGAAGGCTGGGCTTATTCTCTATTTTTATTTATATTGTTGTTGATGATGTTATATAATTTCAAATTTTGGTGTGTTTCTTCTCTATTTCCTCTACAAAATTGGGTTTCTTTTATGTTTCTAATTGATTTTCATTTGTTTGTTCTTAAATGGTATTTTTTTCATCATCAGGCTTGAGTAGTGTAATGCCTACTATGTATTACAGTTCGATTGGTTTATATCAGAAGAAGAGTGTAAATGATTTCAATTTAGACTCCTCTTGTTTTATATTAGGAGAAGAGAGTAAAAATTCAATTGATTTTCATTTGCTTGTTCTTAAATGATTTTTTATTTTTTTTTGCATCATTATGTTAGAACAGTGTAATGCATCATCAGGAGAAGAGAGTAAAACTTCAATTGATTTTCGTTTGCTTGTTCGGTCTTAAATGTTAATGATTTAGAAGATTACGGAAGTTTGTTGTTAAATGTTAATAAATGAGAAGATTATAGAAGTTTCAATTAGTATTTATTGTATTTTCTTGTAATCTACTTATCAATCACACAGGTTCTAAGACAACATGGCTTTTAGTGAAAAAGAAATTAGAACTAATATGTTGATGACTCGGGGATTTGCCAATTTATTCTTTGTAAACTCTTTGGATGTGAATGATATGATAAAGAATACTTATATGAAGTTGTAGAGCAACTGGAGAAGCGTGATATGTTAAACTGGATCAACAACATTTAGTTTGTGTACGTGAAACATACGTGCGATAGGTAAAGGTCCTAAATATGGACTGTTGATTTCCTTGCAATATTCAGCTTGGTGTACAGTAGTACAAGAAACGAAGCACCGAGGATTTCAAACGACGGAATGGGATAAACTCTATGAACAAATGTATCGAACGAAGCCGATTTTTACCCCGTACCATAACCATTACGGGGGATGGCTGGTAATTTGGGATGATAAACATCTGAAATATTAGGAAGAAAAATTGGAAGGAAATAAGTTTAGTGATTTTTAGAATTACCAATACCAACATTAGATTCACGGTGACTAATGTGTATTGTCCAACGGATGAGTTATTAAAAGAACATTTTTGGGAAGAACTGGCACAATGAAGGCTAAAAAAATGTCGTGGGTAGTAGGCGATTTTGATGCAACTTTAGGTGACCATGAAAGAAACTGACATAGGTTGCGGACAATCCTCAAAAGTAGAGTTTGATTGATTTTATTGCAAAAATTGAACTAGTTGATCCTCCATTATTAGTGTGGAAAATTCAGCTGGTGGAATAAAAAAAACATGATCCCATCAAGTGTAGACCGCATAGGTTCATATATACCAAAGCTCTTAGTGAGGATATGTATTCAGTCGAACAATATTCGGTAATTGATTTAGCTTATACTGATCACATTCAAATTATATTCACTGCGGATATTGTGCCAAAAGGCAAACTTTTATATTTAACCAATGCTTTTTCTTTTTTTAATCATTTTATTGATCAATAATATCAAAATACTACTAATTGCATCAAAAAACAATTAGTTTGGCATTGATGACTGCAATGTAAAACACACATAAAGAGAAAGGTAACCAACAAAAGGTTTATCTAATTTTAGTACTATTTTATCATTTCAAATATGGTTGTGATCAGTTCATACACATATATATATTATTTCCTATTTATATATATGTTCAAATATTTTCAATCATAAAGTCAATATAAATTTGTAAGAGCTGGATTTTTATTGCTTGGTTGTTCTCAAAATTTTCAACAAAACTCATGTTGAAGAATATTTAGCGTGGGATGTATGCTCCAGTTATAAGGTATACCTTATATTATTTCTTATGCTTTTGTTTATGTCGGCATTTAGTACACTTGAGAGCATATTTTGTATATGTAATATATTTTTCTTTGTACATTTGGTAGATAACTTTTTCGGATGCTTTCGGTAGTAATTTTCCTTTGGTATATTTTCCTTTAAATTTTTCCCTTTTTTTTTGTAAAACTTTTTCTCCGTAGTAATTTTTCTTTGGTATATTTTTACTTTGAAGATTGAGACCAAACTTGTCTTCTTTACAAACATGAACTATATTGGCTTACATGCAGTCATCTCAAATCTCTTTAAAAAATTTCCAATATATGCTTTATGTGAGATTGCTAATGTCCCCAGTGATCTATCACGGGATATTTTTATCCTAATCATATAAGAAGCTTTATCCATATCTTTCATTTCAAAAAAAATTGAGAGATATTTCTTAGTTCCATGCATAAGGCCGAGCTCAGTACTCGCAAGTAATATGTCATCAACATACAATACCAAAATATGAACTTCGTCCCACTGATTTTGATGTATATGCATGAATCTACAGTATTTTCTTCAAAAACAAACTTGTGAATGGTTTCGTTGAATTTTAGATATAAATGCCTGGAGGCTTGCTTAAGTCCAGAAATTGATTTCTTAAGTTTGCAGACCGTGTGTTTTTTTCCTTCTAAGGAAAAACCTTCATGTTGACACATGTAAATTTCTTATTCTAGTTCACCATTAAGAAAAACCTTTTTCACATCCATTTGATGTAACTTAATGTCATATTGAGTTACCAATCTGAGAGATTCTTTCTTTGACACTGAAGAAAAAATCTCTTTGTAATCAATGTCATCTTTCTGAGTTAAACCTTTGGCTACACGTCTAGTTTTATATCGTTCAATATTGCCATTAAAGTCGTGTTTGGTCTTAAAGACCTATTTTCACCCGACTTTGTATCCTTCAGGAAATTCAACGTTATCCAAGACTCATTTTCATTCATCGATTTTACCTCCTCTATCAAAGCATTAAACCACTTTTCAAAATTATCACACTTGATATCTTGTGAATAAGAAACTTGATCTTTCGCAACCCATAAATTAAAATCCTATTCTTGTAGATAAACCACATAATCATCAAGAATAGCCATTTCCTGTTCTCTAAGAGATATTCTTAAGGATGGTTCTTGTGGTTGTTCTACAATTTCTTTATTGGCAATAGTCTCATCATGAATCTCTAGTCATGTTATTTGTGTTTCTTCCTCATCAATTCGTTCAACAACCGGATGAGTAACAACATATGTAGAAGTCTGAGATAAAGGGATTATTACCCTGACTTCTCGAATAGATGGTTCTTGCATTGGTGTACTCGTACTAACTTTCGCCATCCTCAATGGGGATTATTACCCTGACTTCTCGAATAGATGGTTCTTGCATTGGTATACTCTTACTAACTTTCGCCATTCTCAATGGGGATTATTACCCTGACTTCTCGAATAGATGGTTCTTGCATTGGTGTACTCTTACTAACTTTCGCCATCCTCAATGGGGATTATTACCCTGACTTCTCGAATAGATTGTTCTTGCATTGGTGTACTCTTACTAACTTTCGCCATCCTCAACGGATTATTCATTTCCAGTTTCAACATTTCTCATATTATGGCTAGGACAATAAGGAATATACCTTTTGATTTTTTATGGAAAACCGATAAATTAACATCTACACATAATTTTTTTCCTTTAGGATTATAAGCTTTCGCTTTTGCTGAATACCCCCAAACTCACAGTCGTTTTAAACTAGGTTCCCAGCCTTCGCACTGTTCAAAAGTAGTCTTTAGGACATCTTAGATCGGAACTGATCTATTTAAAATATACACAACATGGCAAAGAGAATACATCAACAAAATCAAGGGTAAACTCGCATGACTAATTATGCTTCTAACTATTTCCTTTAGAGAACGGTTTCTCCTTTCTGGTACACCATCCTACGAAGGAGAACCAGCCGTTGTGTATTGAGCAACAATTCCAAGCTTTTGAAGAAGTAAAGCGGAAGGTCCAGGATATTGTAATGATTCATCATACCTTCCATAATATTCTCCATCCCAATCAGACCTTACGATTTTCATCTATTCTCTAATCGCCTCTTAACGTCAGTGATGAATGTCTCAACAACATTCAAAACTTGAGATTTATCATGCAAATAAGTAAAGATAACAATAACGTAAAAAATCATCAATAACAGTGATAAAATATTTCTCTCCTCCAAAAGTTGGAACGCCAAGGGTCCAAATATATTTGTATGTATAATGTCAAAGAGTGCGGAACTTCTTGTGGCGCCTTTCTTTATGTGGTTTGTCATCTTACCTTTAACACAATCCATACGACTCTTATAATCAGTAAAATTTAGGTTTTGTAGAATCTCATGTTTTACCAAGCTTTGAAGCATTTCACTGGATATATGTCTTAGCTTTTTATGCTACAACAATGAGGAATTACCCTCAACATGTTCAGTTCTATCATTAGCATAATGTTTAGTGAATTACCTACAAGTATTGGCATGTGAATACTTGTAGGTAATTCCAGATGCCGAGTCAGGAATTACCCTCAACTTCTTATGCTACAACTCACATTTTCGGGACAAAATTTTTGTGTTTGTGATCTTAAAGGCTACCACGCAACGAAAATTATACGGTTTGATCCAGAATTTGCTTAGCAAACCAAAAGACAAAAGTTAAGTCCCTCACAAAATCTGCCCAGCAACCCAATCACCTCGTGAACACATAATTGTCATATAAATGTTCCATTGTATCCCCAAATAAGTTTCATAACTCAAAATATGCTCAGTTATCGAAAATTTATGCTACGAATCTTTTGTTATATGACTTAAAATAATTTATGTAACTCAAAATCTGTCATATGATCCAAAACCTATCTAGCAGTACGAGATTTATCGGCATCAAATACAAACTAACCTAAAATGTATTGCTATGAAATTTTATCGTGAATCAGAAAAAATCGTACTGACCTAAAATTTACCAAAAAACAACCCAAATGCAGCTTTTGATTAAAAATTTGCACTGAGACTTAAAAGTTGCAACTATATTAAAATCTGCCTCGTGGCCTGGAATCTATTCCATTTATCAAGATATTGTTATGCGACACAAAATTGTTTCGTAATTCAAGATTTACTAAAGGGCTCGAAATTTGTTGCATAACTCAACATCCGTCTCCACTTACAAAAATTTCCTACATTTGGCATTCTAATCTAAAATCTGTCATTAGACCGATTTTTATCTTGTAACCTTAACTTTGTCACTAATTACTAAAATCCCGACTTTGCCTTGTGACCCCAAATATATCACTACGATCAATTATAGGCTGGCAAACAAAAATATACATATATGTAGTGTGATCTTAACTTTGACATAGTGAGGAAAATAGGCTTGCAACCAAAAATTCAACAACTCCAAAATCTAACACAACGACTCAAAATAAATCTATCTTGTTATTCAAAATCTGTCTATGTGCCCAAATTTTCAGTAGCCCAAAATTTACCTCCTGATCTAGAAATTTTGTGTCCCAAAATCATCAAAATGGCACAAAATCTTCCAATGTGACCCTATAATTTTCAGAAGACTCAAACTTATTTAGTAGTAAAAAAATTACAACATGACCCAAAATTTTCAAGTGAAACACAATCTCCTACTATGATTCACGACCTCTTGGGACTTAAGATTTGCCTTATGACCAAAAATTGACATATGACGTCTGCATGGTGACCTAAATTTGCGTTTGAATTAAATTTTAATCTTAACTTAGAAATTACCACTTTAACCCGATAATGTTGGTCCTTTTTTTCACATATTTGTCCTACCACTCTTTTTTTTAAAATAAACCTTAATATTCTAGAACTCCTAGCATTTAATCAACTATCATGAGCAAAATAAAAGAGTATCTTGCCTTATCTTTCTTGAAGCAATCATTCGAAGAATCTGATTAAATCAAAAGCTAGGAATGATCAAATCAGAGTTAATTTAGAAAACTAGTTTAAAACTGGAATAAGATTTTTGCCAATTTAATCAGCCAAAATCCTCATTTTCTATTATGCATTCAAATTAAAAGCTAACCATGATAGATAGCAAAGAAAAAGAAAGAATCTAGCTTGTATGCCTAAACTTACTTCTTGATTATTTTCATAAATTTCAACGTTATTTGAATAATAAAGATAAATACAGTAGTTATTTTTTCATAAATATTCAGATTTGATTCGTATAGGGTTTGGATAATATTTGATTAAGTGTCGAAAAAATTGCTAATTATAATTTTACAATTATGGTGACCATTCAAAAAAAAAT
The DNA here is from genome assembly GCF_003573695.1 of Papaver somniferum. NCBI lineage: Eukaryota > Viridiplantae > Streptophyta > Magnoliopsida > Ranunculales > Papaveraceae > Papaver > Papaver somniferum. The sequence goes on along the minus strand of NC_039361.1, from coordinate 33,387,691 downwards.
GTTTAGTTATTTTCGACTTATGTCTAGAATATGACTTCTTTAGGTTGTATTTAGTTATATTTAGATTTTAAAAGATGAGAATAATAAAAACAGAATTTTGGTTGTATTTAACTCAAAAGAAGGTTATCTTTAGTCATTTTTAATAATAAAATTTACATTGTGATTAGAGTTTTACGTCGAGATCCGCAATTAAAACCAAAATGTGAACTATGATTCAACGTCTTAATTGTGATATGATTCCATACCCAAAATATACCACTGTAACATAATGCATTTATCGAGATAGCTCTGCAACTAAAATCTGGTATATAATCAATGTTAGAATCTTGCAACAATGAACAACACATTAAATGCATCAAATAACATAAAAAAATAATGAATGGAGACAATTCTACCACAAACAACTTGGAGGGCATAATCAAAAGTTCAACAAGTTGTCCTTAACACATTAGTTTGCAGGTTTACTCAAATATGAGCGATGCTCAATCCTAATGTGCAAAGATTTGTCTTGGATAACACTGTCTGATATAGCTCGTGTTAGCACAATGCAAGCTACTCGCTCTTGAACTTAACAACAGGGATTGAAAGTAATTAAACACACAGTATGCAAAACGAATAAAGAAGATGTGAAAAGAAGAAGGGATAGTAGCCGCTTCTGGATGCAAGTTTCAACTGTGAAAAACGTTTTACATTTGTAGGAGAAAAGAAACCTCTAAGGTTACGGATTTCTTGTAAATCAAGTTTTGGTATTTTGTGGGTCCAAGAGCATAGCTCAGTGGTATCCCATCAACTCCAGTAAGGAGGAAGTCAGGGTTCGATCCCCACAGTAGTAGAAGTTTGTATTTAAATTAGTTATATAGAGGGGTTTGACGGGGTTGGGTCTAGCAGTGGGGCTAGTCCAACTAGCTGAATTTGGGTAGGGGCCTAGGTCCGGCTTTAGCCTATAAAAAAAAGTATCTTGTAAAACAATTAAACGCGCGAAAGGAATTCGCCCAAAAATAAATACCAAAATAATATTTTGTAAAATAATTCCAAAAACAAATATTAACTATTTTGTAAAAAATAGAGCTTGGTTAATGCGCGTCTTCCACAAGCGCTTGGCCTAAGCATTGTTTGCCCGCCCAAAATTCCAAAAATAAATACTTATCCTATTTTCGGAAAAATATAGATCTTGGTTGATGCACGTCATCCACAAGAGCTTATCCTACTTTCGGAAAAATATAGATCTTGGTTGATGCATGACCCCCTGCCTCATATAGCTACCGATAAGAGAATAGACATACAGTGGAGTTTCTTTTTAGTTTTACCTAATTATGTGAAGATTCCATTTCATTCAAGTATCCTTAAATCTTTGGGTCATTGGATCAAACCAAAAAAAATCCTTTGTTAAACTTATTTTCTCCAACGACCAATACAAAGTGTTTGAAAAAATGGCCCATGTTTGTAGGCCTTTTGCATCTCAACGTATAATCTCGAAAGACTTTTAGTATCGAGGAAGGGTAAAAAGAAACACTACAAAAAAAGAAGGCTTCTAGGGACGGCCAGTTTTGAAAAAACCGTCCCTAAAAAAGGATATTTGGGACGGTGATGGCTTGACCGTCCCTAATAGTCATAATATATTTAGATCAAGGCTAAAATATGTCCGTCCTAAAAAGAAAACATGACCAAATAGTATTAGTGACGGTGGAACAGGGGACAGTATATAAACCGTCCCTAATACCTCTTGGGATGGTTTTTTGTCCTCTTGGAACGTTTTTTGGCCGTCCCAAGAGGCCTTCTGTTTTGTAGTGAAATAAACACAAAAAACAATCATTGAACACTGTGTCAATCAATTCTCTTAATCTTTACTTGTTAAAGGAAAATGAAAGGATCACTCTTTCAAATAGGATGGTAATATCCGACATGAATAAAAACAATGAATTTGAAACATTTGAGTCTTGAGACCTGCATGGGACTTAAATTAACGCGTGGGGAAATGAATTTAACTTGATCTCATTTTGCTGGTCCCAAATGAATGGTTGCGAGTCTTGTGACTTGTGATGTTACCAGTATGTAGCAATGAATCCTCCTCAATAATTTTTTAACATGCATTCTGAAAAAATGTAAAAAAAAAAAAAAGAAAGAAAGAAAAGGTCTCACAGTCTCACTAAGCCCCGTATGCATAAATTTTCCATACATGGATGTCAAGTACATCAATGTATCGAAAAAAAAAAAAAAAATTCCATACTCTGCAGGTTGGCTATAAACCAGCCATCTGAACACTCGAAACAAACTTCTATATGTGGTATAAAACGAAAAAAAAATATAATCTAGCAGCAGAGACTCTTATAAGGTGGTGGCGGGTATGACACCAAATACGCTATCAAATTGTCCATGGTATCTATAAACATCATAAAAACACATGGGTGGGCCCAGTATGGTGGTGGGGGTATGGGTATAGTACTATTGTGGTGGTGCTGCTTGGACAAGAGCCGGACGGCCCGGTGTTGTCTCGTAAGGAATTGCTACAGAATCCCTTCTTCTCTTTATTCTGTTCAACAAACAAATTTATTTTCACTTTATATTGTAATGAAAAAAGAAAGAAAAAGGAAAAAGAAAAGATAAACTGACATAAAGATTTGAAACAGAGAGCAGATGAAGCAAAAACGTTTCTTTTTCCTTTCTCTGTCTGCCTAGAAAAATAAAACGGCGAGTGGGACAGTCATGTTAAGGGATGAGGTCATTCTCTTAAACCGGCCGTTACGTCTATCCCACCGACTTAGATGGGTAAACTACTGATTCGACCCGGTGCCTTTGTTATTTAGGCAAACGAGATCTAAGTATCTAACGCAAAACCTGAAATTCTTTAAGTGTACATTAATATGTTTAAAAATCTCATGTTAATATCATTTGCGAGAAACATAATTTGGAACTTTTGTCGTGCACAACCGATATACTAAGAGAACACTGGTTTTGCAAGTAGACACTACAAAAACTGCAATGGAGGAAGTGTGATGTGTTTGGTGTACCTCTCTATACCAGAATCACGTTTTCAAATGTTATGAATCTTATGAATCTTATGATGATGCCTGAAAGAGATGGAGGAATATAGAGCTGGCAAATCTAATGTAAACAGCCTAGCTAGATCCTTTGTCCCTAAGCTCTATGTCCTTTCTCACCTTCTCTTGTTGGCCCTACGTAAGGAGATATCCAACGACTGTTGTTTTTTTTTTACTGACTTTATAGATCGACCATAGAAGCTTAAGATTTGCTTTAAACCTATAGTAAAAAAGGCTGATGAAGAATCAACGCGTAAATGGGAAAAGGGACCTAGGGCCGTCTTACAGTCTTTGGGTGCCGCCCGATATATGGGGCTTTTTCTATTGCTACTAGAACAAAGGGAAATTAGAATTTCAGTTTATGGGGGAGAAATTATGTATTTGAAGTGATAATTTGAATTCAATTATGCGGCCGAAAGCCGCGAAAATATTTTCCAGCATTTTTAAGCTAGATTTTAGTTTGTAAGCTCGGTATTTGGTATAAAATAAGCCCCAAAAATTGGTTGTTAGTGACATTTATAATGTGATATAGAAAATTTAGTAACAATTATAACTGTTACATTTATATTGTTGTTACAAAATGCTTTCGTACACTTATAATTGTTACAATTTTTCTGTTAGCTTTAAAAAAGAATTTTTTTGGACCCCAACAATTTGGGGTCCCTAGGCGGCCGCCTAGATCGCCTTGCCCTTAAGACGGTCCTGAAGAGACCGGACTAGAAAACACATGAATATTAGTCATATTAGCATACCAATATACCACCATCAACCGCTAAAAAATATTCTCAATCGAATGTCATGTAACGTAGCTAGGTAGGAGGAAGGAAAAAATTCCGCGGACAAACTCAAAATTATCAACCAACCAGAAAATTTGTATAGCTATGCAGAACTCAAGATAAAATTTATATTTAATCTTGATTTTACCTTTGGAGGAATATGAATATACTGCTCCGAATGGATTGGTAAAATATATCTGTGACCTGAGATCAAAACTCATTCAACACATGATTTAACCATAGTGGATGTCAACGGCCATAGACTTCGTTTTTTGGGTGATCGATAATTATGAATTTAATAGGTCATTTTAGGTAATTCAAAAGTCATATAACTGAAGAGAGAGAGAAGGGAGTTGGCGTCTTTTGGCGTCTCTCTATTATCTCTCAAAAGAGACTGGCTTAAAACACGCAGCTCAAATAAACGACAGAGAAACCTTGGACACGTTCTGAGTTTCTCTCTTAGTTCTTCTCCACTTCTCATTCTCTCTCTCTATTTCTCTCTATTAATAAATATTATTCAATACGTTTGTTAGTTTTAAAAAAAGAGATAGCTCTAAGCAAAAGAAACCTCAAAACAGATCATCAAACAGTACTTTGATTAGATAATATATATATATATAGTCGACAAATCAGGTTGATTGAGATAGCGAAAGAAAAACATACAATTGATCATCACGAGAGATAAAGGAATAAGGAATTTAAAGATCAACTGATGAATTGAATAGTTGTAGTCACAGTGATGTGAGAGATATTATTGATCCATCAGAGTTTGCTACGTTTAACGCATGTTTGCTTCACGCAAGCAGCTAAAAAAGATGGTTGCTGCTGCTGCCTTCGTCGCGTGGCTTTAAAGATTTTTCTCTTTCACAAGTACTATTACCTATATTATTCCTATAATTATTTAGAAGATTTTCATTTTTTTTTTCTTTTTAAATTTTTTTTAACAAACCCCAAAACTTCAACTACTCCTACCTAGCTAGCTACTAGAAATTAAATCTTTCCATATTTCTATACCATCTTGCCTCCCCTCCTCTCTCTTTGTCTCTCTCTCTCTCTAAATCAACAGTACTAGACAGGATTCAATCTGCAAACCAATTTGCTTCATGGGTTATCTCTTCACCAGTTCCAAAGAGCCACAGAGTCAATATAAAGTATAAACAAATCTCGATCTCTTTAATAGTAGTTGAAATTGAACTAAACTGCCTCTTATTAATTTCTAGCTCCGGTGTAGTATCTACAAAGAACGTTTGCCTCTTGGGTTTCTCTCTCTTGCTCTAGCTATAGCTATACTAGTATTAGGGTTTGCAAAAATGAGTGCAAATGCATGCAGTAGTAGTGGTGGTGGTGGAGGAGGTAGTAGTGGTTGTGGCAGTGGTGGAAATAGTAGTGGTGGTGGACCATGTGGTGCATGCAAGTTTTTAAGAAGAAAATGTGTAAATGGATGTATATTTGCACCTTACTTTGATTCAGAACAAGGTGCAGCACATTTTGCAGCTGTTCATAAAGTCTTTGGTGCTAGTAATGTTTCCAAACTACTATTACATATACCAGTTCATCGTCGTCTTGATGCCGTTGTTACTATTTGTTATGAAGCTCAAGCTCGTCTTCGTGATCCTGTTTATGGTTGTGTTTCTCATATCTTTGCTCTGCAACAACAGGTACGTATATATTTATTTAAACTAATCAAATCTTCATGTCAGGAATTAATTTTATTCATGATCAGATATACTTATATAACATTTTTAATTAGCCCATAATACATCAGTACTGCACTCGTATAAAGATTTCACTATACTGATCAGGCTTTTGGTTTAGTTTAGAATATAGATCCATTCCCGTTTCCCGGTCATTGCTAGTATTAGGCTTTTGGTTTAGGCTTTTGATATTTTTTGCTTGACCCTGTGAATTGTAGTTCTTGTTGTATCAGATCTAAGACTTAGAAATTAACAATCATTTCTAATGAACTATTTTAAGTAATCATTATGGAAACCGTAGAGATAAAAGATACAGGGTTTGATCATTATTATGTAGAAATTAAAGTACTTAAGAGTTCTAAACTCATAAGTAAACCAAAATTAGAAGAAGTTGATGTTAGGGTTGTAAGATGATTTCAACCATACTTAGAAGAACACAATTATACATGTCAAGAGTTAGGGTTTCACTGAAGAAAATATCTGATCTTCAAATGGTGTATCAAATTTGCTAATGATCCTTCTGCACCAAAGTTTTTTCCTACTTCTGTAACCGTCACCCATATGGTCACGTCATCTACTGAGAACTAAATTTAGGTTACATTTCATGAGTTTTGGTTGTATACTCTACAGAACAATTAACACTAGCCTAGTTCAGACTTCTATATGTGACACGTGGTGCACAAACTGGGACTTACTGAGGTTTCTATGATTGATTGTTCATACGTCAGTTTTTCTAGCAGGTAGTGTGCACCAGGTTACACGTGGCTCTGGAGGCTATGTGGAGTAAGTGTACATTTGTAACCCCTGAAGTATGGGATATGTGTTCCTCTTAAACCGGAAACCAGTCGGGTTTTCATGTGATAAAAACGGGCCGGGTTATTAATTTCCGTCACTTTTGTCTGCAAAGGGAATATTTTCCCTTTTTGGTATATTTTAAGTACAGACAGCAAACGCGATCCGAGTTTTGGGGATTTGAGTGGGTCCGTGTGATTAATAATTGTTAATTTTCCTCATCTTGAGGGGACATCATTTGAGGACTAGCTTAAGTGACTAAATTAATATCGATAAACCAGTAGTTAGCATGATAGTTAAGGTCTGTAAAATAATTGTTAAGGGCTGTTTTTTTGTGTTGGTGAATAATCATCGGTGGACTTTGGTCGAGTTTGTTTTCGCCAGCTTTGTTTAGTAGCTGAACTTCTGCTTTGAGTGTGCATCAACTTTGAGTTGATGGTGTGCTAACTAAGATTTTGTTATTTCGCAACTGATGTAGGTGGTGAATTTACAAGCAGAGTTAACTTACTTGCAAGCTCACCTTGCAACATTAGAGCTTCCATCGCCGCCACCATCACTTCTCTCGCCGCCACCGCTTTCCATATCCGACTTGCCATCAGCAGCTACTATGCCAGCGACTTTCGACTTGTCAGCTCTTTTTGACCCTCTAGTGCAACCACCATGGACAATGCAACAGCAGCAGCAACAACAATCAAGACATAGTACAGATATTGTTCAACAGTTTGGAGGTGGTATTAATAGGAACCCGAACGATATTTCGTTAGCTGGAGGGAATGGTGATCTTCAAACGTTGGCGCGTGAACTCCTCCATAGAAACGGTTCATTAGGGGTCTCAGCACCTTTGGCCGGTCCTTCAGCACCACCACCTAAATGAACATACTGGAACGCGAATGAATAGTACTGTTCTTTGGTATACCAACTAACCCTAATGAGATTATTGTTACATGAAGTCTGATTACGTGGTTTTTTCCTTTAGGGTTGTTCTTTCATCCATGGCATGGTTAAGTATGAATTTCACACATGGAGTCATGTCGTTCCGAGCTTGGTTCAACGGATTGCTCGAGTTTCATAACCAGTGTAAAATGTTTCGGGTCACATTGGGTTGATTCTCTGAATTCGTTCATTTTTACTAATATCAGCTGATATTTTCAACTCTCTTGCAAGCTTTACCTTTCAGATGTACTGATTTTTTTTATTTAGAATAACTGAATACCTTTCAGTCTGTTCGTTTTCAGATTCCGAACTGTTTCTGAAATATATTCAAAAAGGTTACCCATTTTCATCTAACAAGTTAGAACTGGTGCATCCTGTAATGAGAAATAATTCAGAATAAACTGATACGGCGTGTTTCATGAATCTTCAGAAAAAATTCAGAATAAACTGATTAAATTGGGATGAAAGTTACATCAGTTTTCCAGTAGGCAAAGAACTATGTTTACATGCGACTCATTTGTACCAAAATCTTCTCTAATTCCCTTGAAAGATATACATATGTTGACACAAGCTCAAAAAATTACCTGCTGCAGAGGCATGAAAACTAGTTCAACTAGATAGCCTTAATTAAAATGCAAATTCTCGTATGGCCGAATTGGAAGATTCCTTGCCATTAACTCCAAAATTTCCCTCCAAGCAAAGATCTAATGAATGCTAATCTCATCCTGTTTGTTGATGGTGTTTCTCAACTGACAAGTGATAAGGACAGAACTATGAACTTGGAAACTAAAAAGCAGGCGTTTTCTGTTTATCTTCTTGTTCAGTGTATTCCCTCAAAACAAGCTCCACCTCACCTACCACGCCTAACTTACGGAACCACTTGGCCAGAATATCTGAAGCTTCTTGACCAACCATAATACCTTCTTTCTCTAAGCCGATCAAGAGATCTAATGCCATATTAAGCTTGTTTTCCTTTTCATAAGACGATAATATTAGAGCTATACATTTATCACTAGGCTTGAGTCCGGCACTTCTCATATTTCCGAAGACGCTACGAACCCCAGTGCAATCACCTGCTACTGCATATGCATTCATGAGGAGGGCACATAACCGCTCATCAGGAGCAATTCCGGCAAACTGGATTGAATCGAACACTCTTTGAGCTCCTTTAGTATCACCCACGGTAGAGTAAGCTCTTAATAACGCTTTATAAACCTCACTTCCCGCATATATCTCTTGAGATTCCATTTCAATCAGTAAATTCTCTCCACGGCCAGCAATTCCAGCTCTAACATATGCCATTATCATAGATCCATAAGCTCGTTTATCCAATGGCAAGCCCAACAACTTCATATCCTCAAATGTTTCTTCAGCCCGTTGTAGGTTGCCGTTTTTGCTGTACATATTAATCAGAGTTGTTAGGGTTACTTGATCGCAGACAAATCCCCTTGTTTTCATAGCATGGAAAGCAGTTTCAGCATCTAGTATTCGACCTTTCTTAGCATAACCATCAATTATCTTGGTGTAATCTCGAGCATTGGCCTCAAAAGATTCTTCTAGAAGTGCCAATTCGATCACCTGATAAGCAATTAATAAAAATTTCAGTTTTGATAATAATGTTGAGAGCATATGAGTGAAACTATTAGCACCATTAACCAAATAAGCAGCTTCAAGAAAACTTAGAAGCAGAAATGCTGTAAATACATATACATGAGCGAAAAACAAAGAGATAATAAGCATTGTATAATAAATGAACCAACTACTTTTCTATCAAAGGTCTACTATGCAACCAAGTACCACAGATTTCAAAGTTTCACTTCTTTCAACTTTCAAGGAACTGGGCATGGTTACTGCAAACTAGGTAAACTAACAAAACATGGAACTGACGCTTACTCAGTTTTACTAGTAAAGATTTTAACTTCAAACCAACTGCTTCAATCAACAAATAACATCAAACTAATGAAGCGTAGGAGAAACCTCATGGGATGCTACTTCTCACACTTTAGTCTGCCCATATTATTCTAGTATTCTACAATGGTATCTATATTACTCGCTGGCTAGGGATGAGACTAATGGATGAAATCTCACTACCTTCTCCATCTGTTCTTCAGCAGCATGCTGTATGCTAGAAATCCTCGTGAATCTATGGACAAGCATGTACTTGGGCACGGCTATTCATGAGGATACAGAATGAGATAACCCACAAAAAAAGCACCTTAAATCTATTCTACAGTATTTATCAAAGTAAAAACACATACTCAGATTTTTACTATTTTGCCACAAAGTTTGATCAAGATTTTTAAAATACTGAAAAGCCAAGATTCTTTAATTAGAAGAAAAAGTTGATATATGTTGCCTATCAGATCTCATGCAGATGGGGAAACAGAATCATGCTTAAGATTTCCTAACCAGTTATCCTATGTATATCGAGAAACCCGATGACAACTGATGAGGACCAGTGAGGGTGAGATACTAAAAGCAGAAGAGAGCATTGGGTCATATACACATGGGAGTTTTGTTCCTTGAAGCAATTGTCTTGTGAGACTCAGGGTTTGCTTGTTAAGTATGACATCTTCAAAAAAGGAGATATCTCGTCATTGTTGCTTCTATCTTTCTCTTACTTATACTGCAAAAGGTGATCATATATGGAATCTGAAGAAAGGGAAAGAAAGAGTAGATAACCCAAGAATACAAAGTATTTCGTGCAAGAAATTTCAGGAAATTTAATTCATGAGTCATGACTAATGTGAAAACAAAAACGAACAAAAAGTATGTGTAAGGACGAGATTGCTGATAACTACAAGGTAATAACTGAAGGTAGATAACACGGGCAAGCTAAAGTACTCATGTAGTCACCAAATGATAAAATTTCCAAGCACGACAGAAAGGAACACAAAGTATGTGTGAGAACAAGATTGTTGATAACAATTAGGTGATTAACTGAAGGGAGATAACACAGGCAAGCTAAAGTACTCATACTGTCACCAAATGATAAAATTTCCGCGCATAAAATTGTAAGAGAGCGAAAAAACTGAACGAGCATCTAAAAGGACATTGAAAATGTCAAAAGATTCAAAAGCTTATTCGGGTTTGAAACCTGTGATAAACCATTGATAGCATAAAAATACTAGTTGTGAGTCTGTGACCATAGCATACATATCTAAGATGGTTATAGATTTCAAGAACAGTACAATGGGTTCAAAAGGTTCCACGATCCACAACATTTCATCATATAATATATAGCTAGCTATCAAGTCCCACATTTCACAAAAAAACATTTACAACCATGAGACCAATTTTGAATGTTGTCCAAATTTGATAGTTATGCACTGATTAATGAGAAACCCTTATATAACTCAACATAAACCAATTTCGTTCCCCATAACCTTAATTCCTTCTTAGACCATATAGACATACTAATCCCTAAACAAAAAGATTATTGAATAAATAATCAAAATTGATGAAGCAAAAGTAAGGAGAGGAAATAATCACCTCAAACAACAAAGGATGATCCAAATTAGTCAATTCCTTGAGAACTGCAAGCCAATCACATCTCTGTGGCTTCATAATCTTAACCCAAGAAGTCAATAGCTGATTCAAATCACTCTCTTGATTATTACCAAAACAAATGAGCTGTTTCATAAGTGCTTTACATCTTTTAGTCATCTTAAATGGAAGTTTGGAAATGGCTTGCTTTTGTTCATCACTGATATTTGTTCCAATTTCAATCCACTTTAATTTCACTTTCTCCCCCTCTTTCTCTTCATATTCAACTCTCAATTTCACTTCTTCTTCATCAACTGTTTCTATCTTGTTCTTCCTAATCCATACATTATTTACTGGTGGTAAAACAGAGGATTTAACAGGAATTAGGGTTTTGAATATGTTTTTATATGGATTTAAGTAATGGGTTTTGGCTGAAGTATTGAAATGAGAGATTGGGTAAGTATAGGTTAACATATTGGAGGCATGTATATTCATTTTTGCTCAACCCAGAAGAGGATATAGTCATATAGAGCATGTTCCTGAGAGGCGTTTTACACTAACAAAAGGGTGCCTTAAGATTTTGGCACAGCGCTTATTTTACCTGGCGTCATTAGGGCCTACCCTGAAAGAATTTGGGGCGACATAAAAAGACAAAAAAAGATCACTCAAACGTAAATTTAAGCTACCCCTTATCGGGGATTTTTTGAAATGGCAATTTTAGCCTCCATAATTGATAGATAAAATTACAATCGTAATCGGTAGATGTTAGGATAATCGGAGGTTATTGTCTGCATATGTAGTTTGAAAGTTTTGTTATTTTGAAAAAAAAACCTACAATCGGAAGGTATTTGTTTACCATGTCCCCCGATTATGAAGTTGCCCCAAAATTGATATTTGAAAAAAAAAATCTCAGGTTTTTCGAATTTAGGAACTACCATAATCGATAGATTATGAAGTTCACCACAGCTACCGATTATGGAGTTGCCCCAAAATTTGAAAAATCTCAAGTTTTTCGAATTTGGGAACTACCATAATCGGTAGATTATGAAGTTCACCTAATCTACCGACGTTAAATCCCACGTTAATCAGTAGATAATGATATAATGTTGTGTCCGATTATAAGGCTATTTAGGTTCAGAAGAACAATAAAAATGAAGTCACTATAACCGGTAAAAATGGTATACCTCCGATTATGTACCTGTCTGACTTTTTTTTGAAAAGTCACCAGAATCGGTAGTTAAGGTTGATAACATTACTACCGATTTTGCACATATCTCGCAATTTTTTGAAAATTTACCAGAATCGGTAGGTAAGGTTGATATATATCCTCCGATTCTGGTGAAATTTTTTGCAGTTTCAGACAATCAAGTAATAAACATAACTCAAAATACATTCATAACCCATAAACTTAAGAACATATAATCCAAAACAAGTATTTAAACACACCATAATCCGAAAGAAACTGTTAAAACAACATAATCCATAGCATCGAACAACACATTATCACCTAATTCCTAGTTTTCTTCTTAGTATTGTCAGCTAAAGTTTTAGAACGCTTAACACGACCCGCATTATCACCAGCATCACCTTCATCTCCCTCAATATTTCCTTCAGCATGAGAGCTTGAAGAAGCCTGAGATCTTTTGTTCGCCTTTGAAACTTTTTTCTTCGGCGCTTTCTTCGTCACTTTCTCCCCAAACTTAGCTGCATACTCTTCATTATCAACATTATCAATCATCTCCCTGTGCTTTTTTATCTTCTCAATTGGCACAAGCTGTCCAGCCGTTATGCAATCAGCGCACCATTTGGACAAAACCTTGAACCTATTCACCTGTTTTTTTAGTTGACAAAACATCAAATGGAGTTCATCTAAGAAATTGAATCGTAATATTAGAGGAAAAAGTCATAACCATACGTACCAGTTTTTCATAACCTGGGGGTTTTTCTTTGATGATACATCTGTAAATGGAAGCCGCCGAGGTCGTCTTTGCTTTAAGCTCACGGATTACACGAAGATGTGAATGCTCCCAGTACCACTCCATATAGCCTGGAGCATTTTCATCACCTCGGTTGACAGCTCTCCCAGTGTTCACCATGTGGTACTCCTTCTTATCCCAGTGATCAACAACATATGGTGTACCATAGTAAACTACCTTGATGTTGTCCTGGTTATACTCGCTATGCTCCACGTCCAACTTGAACTTGCCATTCATGTGATGCCATGGTACTGTTTGGCAAGCACCATGTTGTCGCATCACCCTGGAGCCATTGTACATCACATAACCTGTGGGGTGCCACAATGGTCCAAAATAATGGGACAACTCGGAACGACCCGCTATATGTCCACTAGCCCGGTCTTCCTTGTATGGATCAAAACATACATCTGAGGCCTTCATCGCGTCTAGTTTCTCCCTCAGGCTAACCAACTGCTGCTCCTTTGTCCTTGAAAGGTTGTCATTGAACTTGTACTTTGTTCCTCTCGGTGTACCTTTCTCCCACTCGGGGTTCTCTGCTGCCAATTTCAGACCAGGGTAGTGGTCATAGATCCATGTCTACATAGATGTTGAACCAGGTATTAGAAATTGATTCTTACATTAGATGAACAAAAAAACACACTGATCAATGGATTAACAGTGTTGAGCAGCAAATACCTGGAATAGACTCGCGTTCCCGGCAATTTGACTAGTCTTAAGCCTCGACGCCTTTCTCAACTCTATCATCAAGAATGCAAGGTATGTCGTGCCCCAAGAGTAGTCCGCGACCTTATGGAGAGGATCCAATCGTTGTAGAAGATTGGCGTCTACTCGGTTGCCACTGGTATTGGGGAATATAACACATCCCAATACACACAACAGATAGGACATAGTTACAATCGGTAGATAAAATAACATCATGAGACTACAGATTATTAAGGGACATATATGTATTTTCAATCTATTTTGTCTTATTAGTCGCCCCAAATTCTTTCAGGGTAGCCCCTAATGACGCCAACTTATTTTATCTGTACACCCACAATGAGATCTGGGGCATGGGATGGTTGTATGTGTATCCGACTCATGTAGTAAGTATATTGTATTTTATTTTCTAGTCAAGTACTCCCTCCGATCCCACTATTAATTGACTTATTTACTTTTAGATTTTGTCCCATAATAGATGACATATATCACTAAATAATGAGATATTTCTAAAATTATCCTTTTAATTGTTAAGAAATATGTATAATTTGATAGGCATGTTTATATTCGTCACGTAGGTGTTTTAAAATGATTTTTAATGGTATGAAGTTTGCGAACATCCATGGTGTAGTTTGAGAGATAAATCATTTCAAAATTTCTTTAATTATTATTTATAAGGGTATATTTGTAAAAAATACTTAAGTTATACTTTTTCCCTTCCTTTCCTTAAAAATTGTGCAAACTTGAACTAGGTCATCTAATAGTGGCACGGAGGGAGTATTTTTTTTCCGAAGCATTTTTTTTCCGAAGCACTTGTCATGGGTTTGATTCGATAATTTCCAAGTTCCGATGCTAGATGATGCATGTTTTCTTTGTTAAAGAGAAAAATAAACTTCATTAAAACCAACTAATTAATTTACATCTTTTTGTCAAAGAGAAAAATAAACTTCGTTAAAACTAACTAATTATTTTACATAAACTTCTTATTGGATGGCTATTTTCGAAGCTTTGAGCTGGGTTAAAGCTTTGGAGATTCACATAATAGCTGATGCGGAAACTGTGATGAAGCCAATCACAATGAATAACTTATTTATCAGTTGGTAAAATGGGAAAGTCATTAGAGATATTAAACTCATTTTATTTTGTTTTTAATTGTTGGAGAATTACTCATGTTAGATGGAAATCATATAGCTGATGCCATCTCTAAAAATGTGAGAAGAGGGAAATTTTCAGTTGAGGAGACACAAAAAGTGTTTCCTTCTGTATTGATACTCTTTTAGAGAGGTATATTGAGCCTTCTCATATTTAAATAAAATTCTTCAGTTATCTAAAAAAAATTATTGGATAACCTGTTGTTCAATTAGAGACATATTTAACGAAACTAATACGCACGTTCAACAACTTGTTTAACAAAATTTTACACAATCTGAAAATATAATTTCCTATGTATTACTAGCTAGAGAACCATTTATAGCGAGCATTCAGTTTTTGCAATCTGATTTATTTCAGCTTGAGCCTTCAGTTAAGAGATTGGTAAAGAGTACATGTTTCAGCGAGTTCTATATCTCCAACCCTAATTATTGTTTGATTAGTTGTTACAAAAAAAATTACCAGAGTTGTTTATACAAAAGCAGTGCATTACATGTGAGGTAGAAGATATGCGCATCCACATTTATTATCAAACAATGGTTATAATTGTTATATTATTTTCAGAATTAGTAGCAGAGTGAGTGAGCTTATTAGTAGACATATTAGGTTGCGCTCTAACTTGCGAACAGTTTGAGGAGCTTGGCGATAATGATCAATAACAAAAGTGCATCTAACTTTTCAAAGCTGCCACATTGTGATAACCATTGTATTAATCAAAAACTTGTTGCAAAACGGAAATGTGTTAAAAGAAACCAGCCACTTTGTCAAACATATTATTGAGAAGTGATGAAACTAGAATAACTTGGTAAACTTGCAACCAAATTATAGTTGTAATTTGACAAAGAGGGATTTATCTGTAATGCGAAGATCACAACCTAAATTAGTCCACTATATTAGGATATCTATTTTCATAAAAAAAAATGATATCTTCATGAAAAATTAGTTTGTGATAGTAATAAATATTACTGTTGTTGTGAAACTTGAAAATCTGATAGGAGACACAGAGTAAAGAGGAAAAGGAGAGAGATTTGTTATTAATATGTGTGTATTACAGGGATTTATGTCTCTATTTATAGGGATAGAAGAAACCATAATGTTAGTACAATGGCATCTAAGTAAATAAACATTGGTTTGTAACATTTCCCCTGATGAACATTGTGGCTAAGTCGTTACAAACATACCAGGAAAACTCAAACAAGAAAAAGCTGAAATCGATGGACATGCAAATTTTTCCTCGTTAAAACCTTGACAACGAAAACCCAGTGGGACAAAACCTTGACGAAAGAAAAAGAGTACAACGCGATAAGTCAAGTAAATGCACCTTCAATGATGGCGCTCCCCCTGATGAGCATTCCGATTAAATCTTGTCTTGCAAATCTTCGAGCCGAGACTTCTCAATTCTGATGAAAGAATTTTTTGAATGCGGAAGAAGGTTGTTTTTCATAGAAAATTGCTAGTTGATGAAGTCTGCTTTTCCTTTAGTCTTATAATAATAGTGTTCTCGAGTCTTCATGATTCTGTAAATACATTGAGGACTTGTGACTAGATTGCTAGCTTCTCGGAGATGATTTGTAGAAGTAGTTGATGTAATTTCTTCAACAAAGTGCCAAGATATTAATGTGTTACAATAGGTGAACAAAAATCGTATTTGTGACTAAATTTTATGTGGTTGATAAGGACATCCAAATTTCTAAGAGATGATTATGTTGATTTGGTCTAGTCAAATGCGGACATCCACAAAATAACCGAAATTATACAACTCCCCCATGGATGACCAACATGTTGAATAAAATTGCCTCACTAAAACCTTGCTAGTAAAACCAAATGGGACAAAATCTGGACGAAAGAAAAAGAGCACAATATCAATATTTTAAAATTAAACGTCAGTGAGATTTCGCCTCGTTAAACCTTGTCAGCAAAACCACATGGGACAAAATCTGAAACGAAAGAAAAGAGTATAACAACTTTTGACGTAAATATGGGTGCTAACTCAAGTACACAAGTATTATAGAAAACAAGCACTAAAATCGTAACTCTAGTCTATATCATAGAAAAATTTAATGCAAGCATAATATTTAACTTCATATTTAAGAAAATAATATTTATGCTGTTAAAGCGTGGATATTTGTGTTTTTAAGGACTCCTCAAGAGACCTGTAAAGTTGATATCATCAAGTGATTCGTATTTGATCTTTTACCGATTTAAAAAACACAACAAGGATTGCAAAACCTGATATAATCGAGTCAGGTGGCTGCCTGAATATAATTTGAATCATATAAGGATTACAAATCGAATATGTTATCCGACCATATTTCTTGTGTAATGCAAAATATTATTGAATAAATCCTAACGCTTGAGTAAAATACAACCTTCAAATCGTTTTTAAAATAAACATATTTTTCGTGTAACGCATTTATGATTGTACACCAACCTGTAATTAATAGGCTTGTCAATCTATAAGTGTTGGTCTTAGAGCCAAAATTGCGTCAATCAACCAAGATTAATCCAACTTAATTTGGATTGTATGTCAACCAATCACATATGTCGATATTCCTCTGCAGAGGGGTTCACAACCACCATCATTTATTTCAGTAGCTATTATAAATGAATATTCGACAATCATTAGTTTACTATGACCCGACAAAATTCTTTAGCACGGCGTTATAATCTCCTCTTCTTCAAAAGAATTATTTGGTAGCTTGTACTAAAATACCACGTTCTTACTAGAAGTGGTTGGATTTTCCTTTCCAAACGGCATAAGCTTATGGAAAAGATAAATGAGATATTTACACGTATATTATTATTTAATGGAAGCCTTTACCGGTTTGATCATTAAAAAACCGGGGGTATAACAACCTCACCCAATATTTCGATTAGAAATCTGTATGGACAAACTCCAATATACTTTCAAGAGAAACGAACCAATCCACATGCTATCGGTACGAGTTCGTTAGCCAGCTAAAGCAAGAGAGTGGACTACAGAAGGAGGGATTTTCTTAGCTAGAACGCCTTTAAGGACCTGGACCACTCTTCTGAGATGCGACTGGAAATCAACGTGACTAGACTCAATCTTAATAAAGTATATCAAAGAATTTTAATATCTCTATTTCACAATTTAATCAGCAAATCGAACATATAGAAATCCATGAGCCTGATTATTATGTGAAATAACTTGAACGGTACCAAAGACCAATCTTCAAGTGTCAATCAATGTAAATCAACAACCAAAGGCTGGATATATTAATTGATTGATCTTAACGCACAATTTGTGATATTTCAATTATATAACAAAATATAATGCGGAAAAGAAATAACACAGACACCATAATTTTGTTAATGAGGAAACCACAAATGCAGAAAAACCCCAGGACCTACTCCAGATGGAACAAACACTGTATTAGCCGCTACAGACACTAGCCTATTACAAACTAACTTCGTTCTGGACTGTAGTTGAACCCCAATCAATCTCACACTAATCCAAGGTACAGTTGCGCTCCTTACGTCTCTGATCCCAGCAGGATACTACACACTTGATTCCCTTAGCTGATCTCACCCACAACTAAGAGTTGCTACGACCCAAAGTCGAAGACTTTAATAAACAAATCTGTATCACACAGAAAACTCTACGGTAATAGATAAATCCGTCTCCCACGAATATACCTACGAGTTTTGTTTCGTATTTTGATAAATCAAGGTGAACATGAACCAATTGATAAACCAGACTTATATTCCCGAAGAACATCCTAGTATTATCAATCACCTCACAATAATCTTAATCTACACGGCGAAAGAAGATATTGTGGAATCACAAATGATGAGACGACGATTTTTGTGAATACTTTTATATCTTGCCTATCGGAGATATTAATCACAAGACAATCGTTACGATTGTACTCAACACGATAGAATCAGCAAGATCAGATCACACAACTGCAAGAAAGTAGTATCGGTCTGGCTTCACAATCCCAATGAAGTCTTCAAGTCGTTAACCTACAGGGTCTCGAGAAGAAACCTAAGGTTAAAGGAGAATCGACTCTAGCTTATACAAGTAGTATCACACAGGAGGTGTGGGGATTAGGTTTCCCAGTTGCTAGAGTTCTCCCTTATATAGTCTTTCAAATCAGGGTTTGCAATCAATGTTAGCTTAGTAATAAAGCATTCAATATTCACCGTTAGATGAAAACCTGATTAGATTCAAGCTAATATCTTTCAACCGTTGGATCGAAACTTAGATTGTTACACACAAATGAAATGCACGATTTTAGGTTTGTGTAACCGTACCCAAACATGTACATTTGTTGGTTCAACAATATTTAACCAAATGGTTAGCCATATGAGCACTTTCATATCAACCATATTCTTCTTCACCATAACTAGTTCAAATGACTCAAATGAACTAGTTAGAGAGTTGTTCAATTGTATAAATCTTATACACAATTGAAGCAAAAACGATTTGATTCCCTCGAATCGATTCATGAACTTTATAGCCACGGTTTGAAAATCGCATTCCTTAGTTAATATAAATATAAGTTCACAAATAATCGTCTTTAGATATAACCAACTCAAGTACGCGGACATCGTTCGCGGACTAAAGTTCCCGGAAGGAGTTCACAAACTCCAACAGATATTCTCGGGATGAAAAATTCCGCCAGTTCGTGGACTGGGTTCGCGGACTGAGTTCACAGCTCTTGTTCCGGTTTTCCTGATCAACAAAGTACGCATACTTTGGTTCAAGGAATAAGGACTTATACATATATGTGTTACCGCACAATGCTTATATCCAACGATGGTTATATAATATAAACTCTCATTTCAATCATTGAAACATTCTTAGAGGACGTTATATAGTTGTTTATTCACAAAATATTTTTCGTCAAAGCCATTTTCAAAGTGATTGAAACATAACATGAATTTTGTCACTAGGTAAAAATGAACTTGACCAAAGCGAAAGCTTACCAACACGTATTTCGAGAATATATAGGCGAGATAAACTCGACTCGAAATAGAAAATGTGTATAATCAAAGTCTATATAGCAAAACGACTTTTATCTCAAAATAGGAGATAGAGTAGATAGACTTTTGAGTGATAGATAAGTTCAAGTCTCCACATACCTTTTAGTCGATGAAGTTCCACCAGTTCCTTGAGTAGTTCTTCGTCTTGTATGATGATTGCCATGGAGTTCTTGAGCTCAATTACACTTTTTATCATAGTCCGAGACTTAGCTATAGTAGACTAGAAATCAAGACTTATAGTTTTGATCACTAACATTGACAAACATGCTTGAGATAGCAACTCATGCGAGTTCGACCGAGCAGTGCTCTAACAATCACGATGGGAGAAAAATTGATATAATTTTGAAGTTAATGAATACCAACATTTGCTAGTGTATAGTTTCCCCCTGATTATGACAAAAATATTTTCATCCCATATAAGAAAACAAGTTTAGTAAAGTATTATCTCGATTAAATTGAAGACATATATTGATAATCTATGGATATTAAGAACACCAGGTTAGATAGTAGATACTGACTTCAATAGTCATACAAAAAATTATCCTAAAATTGGAGTCTATACAATTTGAACGTCAACTGTGGATTTTATTGGTTACAGCCAAAAAATCTTTAGAAATCTCCAAAAATTTTGTGACTTGAAAGGCCAACGAGATAATGATTCAAAATAAAATTATGGACACTTTCCTTATTAAAAGAGATCAGTTTCAAGATTCATTTAGTCACTACAAGGACTAATAATATAGGCTAACGAGCTGAGTGCGCACCCAATGACCTTGAGTGTCCTACTGTATTCCAACTACAAATGGAACAGTTTCAAATTTTGGAGATTATTACCACGAGAAAAAAATTCAAAATTACTAGATATCTTTCAAGAATGCAGCAATTCCTCGTTTGCTAGTATTTGCAATTGGCTTATACCGTTATAACGATATTTCCATCCAGAATCGATAGGAAAAAAAATTAATTGGATATTATGTTTTTTATTTAAAAAAAAAATACATTATCATTATTCTTGAAAAGAAAATCCACTTTGTAGTTGATTGATGGTTTCTTCTAAGGAATAGAAACCAATGGTTTATTAGAAGAGAAAACCATGTGTAATGGTTAAGGATTCTTGTAATCCTACGACCCTTGCCAATGTATTTGAATCGGCCAGAAAGATTAAACCATATTAAAAAAATATGTTAATCAATTTTCTTTTATATTATAAAAATTATGGAAAATTTTTACACCATTTGGTTCGTATGATTTATCAAACATGTATTGACAAAATAGATTAACAAGAATATTAGATTAACAAGAATATTATCGTTTAGTCATCGCAAAGGGGAAAATCCATTTTGTTAAGATATCGACTACCCAATATGTCAACAGCCTCACATTTTAAGGTACTTTGTTAGTCACAAGCTGTAAAATGCAATGTATTTACTTTGTATCGTTGTAAGCTAACATATCGTGGGAAACAAGTATAATAGTAAAGCAAGATCAAAACATCGAGAGACTCATACCTTGTTAAAAAATTCAGACATGGGTCATATAGGGGACGAGTTCATGAAATTCGAGTGCGTCTCCCCATTGACTTTCATTCCCAACGTAATTTTCTCATGAACGGTACAATGTATTGACCACCATCTCTTTGTAATCCACAAACGGAACCCTGCCAGCGTGTACCAATATCAAGGCCTTCTTTTCTTGATCCAGATACAACATCTTGAAATTGATACAACATCTTGAAATTGTAACCGTACGACATACTGGTATGTAAAGTTGTTAGTCCTTTAAGATCAACTTCGTATTCATGGTCCAACCAGGACATTCAACTATCATTTCATACACATCCATATAGCAACCCTTCATGGACACTTCCACGAACCTCAAATTCCCAATCTGAACTCTGAAGAATTTAATCTTGTGATCGGCAACCCACTCATGCCAACCGGTAAGAGGTCTGGGAAGTTCCTCCAAGGTTCGACGATCAATATTGAAAGAAACCAGCGATCCACACAACTTGATCCAGCTCAAGCAGTCATTCCAATACACACTTGACTTGCTCCTAGAAGGATTTGGAAGATCAACATTGTCTGCATAACTATTCCATGTGGAGGTTTCTGATGAGTAAACCTCCATAGAAAATTTACCGGTGAAATTCCTGATGGTTTCTTGTAAAAAAAAAGTAACCGAATGGGTAAATCACATGATCCTTGTCTACTGGACAAAAATACCAAAGTTAATTGGTCGTAGGTTTTCAAATATGCACGTGATTATTTATTGTAACGGTAACTAAATTGTTGTAAAACTATTTTTTGGTGATTGCAATTTCAGAAGAGAAATAAAAATTACAAACCATCTTTTGATGGATTTTTTTTTCTCTATGAAATTGATTAAAGAAGAAAGGGAAACCAAACTTATTTTACAAAGTTGATCACCCACGCCCTAAAAGTATATACAATACTTTTTATTTTATTTTTTTCCTTTTAGGGTTAACCAAAGGATTTAATTGCACCAAAAAAAAAGAAAAAATGAGTATATTCATATTCTCAATTACACCCAAAAAAATTAGCGAATGAATATAATCATATTCTCATGGTAGGGTTGCGGAAACATATGAAATCCTCTCTCCATCGGGCTGCCACCTATGTAATTTTCTCTGAAGAAGAAATTGCTTTTTTTCATTATAAAAAAGGGCAGGATGAGTTATGTGCCATTTCCAGGGGTTGTTATAATTATCGGGCAGATTTTGATAGCATGTGTGTGTGTTTGAAGATTACATTTGCTTAACTATTGTTTTAAGTAATACTGACTTTGATGTGTGGTGATGCATGATTATGAAGTAAAAGAATCCTAGGCAAAGAAGTTTAGCATTACTAGTGACCAAGTGACAATGGACGAATCTCTTGTGTTTAAATAAGTAGGGTTTTTTAATAAAGTGACCAATTTTTTCAAGTATATTTAAGAAAGTGACCATTTGTTCAAATCATTACATAAACCGGCCGAGTTTGACATTTCCATCCGGTAGTTCACTGCCTACATTTTGTTATCTTACTTAGGAAATGACATTTATATCCCTCTCAACTCACTAGGTCGGACCTAGTTAGAGCTGGCAAACAAGCTGAAGCCCGCGGATTAACCCGAGCCCGGCTTGACTTGGTCCTAAACAAGCCGGGCGCGGACTGGAGAAATAGCGGCTTGTGAGAAAACGGGTTTACCCGTCCCGGCCCGTAAACCCGCGGGTTAAACCCGTCAACCCGTCTTGTCCTATTAATTTCTACCGTACGATTATTACATTTAATCATGTTCGTTCATTTACGGTATAAATCTCAAAAAACCCTAAAAGATTTCATTTTGTTTCATTCCTTCTCCACTCTGCTCTCTGCGCCTCCTTAGCACCACCTCCATCTTCTTTTTTCTTTCTTCTCTGCGTCTGTTCTTCTTTGCATGTGTAAATTAAAGCTTAACAATAATGGATTTAATCTCAAGTAACTGATGTGAGGATTTGCTTCTTCACTTTTCTTTTTCTTTCTGTTTATGGGTTGAGTTTTAGTCGGCTAAGGGTTCTGAGTTGGAGACTGAAAGTGCAAGTGAGTGATTAAGTGTGGGTTTTAAAAGTAGAACATGAAGAAGAACATTATCATACTAATAGTTAAGGTTTATTTCAATGAAGTACTGGAATTGAAAACTCCAGAAGAAATTAGGGCTTTAATTGAATTTGGGGTTTTATGAAATTGAGAAGATAATTGAGTTAATGATATAAGAAGAAGACTAGGGTTTTGATTCAATTTAAGTTATTGGGTTAAGATGTATTGAATTCGCCCCTTGTATGTCTAATGTGTGGAACATCTTGTTCTTATAGATGTTGGTTTTGTTTGTATACTCTTGGGATTTTAGTTACTAAAATCGAACCTCTGTTCTTTCTCTCCAAATCTTATGTTGTTGTTGTTGTTATCTTCCATTGGGTGTTGTTGGTGGGAGCTGCTAAGAGAGTAGGAGAAGGAATAATGGGCTTTGGTATCATTGATTGCTGCTTCCTGAAGTGTAGTTGTTGTTGCTTTTGATGTAGTTAACTGAAATGAGACGAAGATGTTTTGGGATCGAGAAGAAAACGGAGAAGGTGAGAAATTTTGTTCGGGATTTTGTTGTGGTTTACAGAGCAACATAGAAAGCTTGTTGTTGATATGAAGTAGATTGGATGGTCCGGATGGAGCTGCTGATGTCAATCTATTCCAAAATGGAAGATTGTGGAATCCTTTTTAGGGTTTTGAAGGATTAAATGGAAGAATTCGATGTGGGTTTGGAGATTGAGTTTCTACTGTTGAATGGTGAAAAGAACATAAAGAAAGGGATCTGAGAATTGGGATGAAATTGAGGTGGAATTAGAGTAATATCAGATATAGAAAATGGGTTTTCGTCTGATTTTAGTTTGAATTGCAGTATGAGAATTTGAGGAAGATGGAAACTGAGAAGTGATGATGGGGAGTTTGAAAACGGAATTGTGGGATTATAAGAATCAAAAATCAGTTTTGAGTTGTGTTTACGATTTTTATCCTTGTAAATTGTGAGTTGGTGTTTACGATTTTTATCCTTGTAAATTGTAATTTGTCACAAATTAGCTTAATTAAGTTTTAATTAAACAAGCCGGGCTAACCCATGAACCCGCAAGCTTTACCCGTTACGGACACGGGTAGAAGAAATGACCACCCGTGAAGAATATCAACCCGCAGGTTTTGGCCCGTGTAAACCCGTATCCATGTAACCCATAACAAGCCAGCCCCGACCCGCCCGTTTGCCAGCTCCAGACCTAGTTACACAATACCAAAACCTGTTCATCTTCCACTGTAACATGTTCTTCCCCAAATTGAACCCCAATAATCAACTTCAAGAACCCTAATCAACCAAATAACAAAAATTAACCCATAGCGAAGATAAATTGATTTATCAATTGATAATCTCTAATTATTTCCCCCAAAATTCAATACAAAATCGACATGAAGAACAAATACAATCTCTGTTATGATGCCAAGTTAACAAAATCAAACCCCAAAAAAAAAACTGAAACGTCGTTCTCAAATAAATCACTGAAAAAATTCATCAATCTTCACTGTAATTCAGCCGCAATAACCCAATTCCTTCACCGATTTCTCAAACTTCAAATCCCATTGTTCTGTAACAAAACTCAAAACCTAACATTTCCAATCCAAAAACAACCCATTCTTCTACTGTTTCGTACCAATAATTCCTTAGCACATTCGAATCAGAAACCATCTCGATTCCCTTCGTCAAACATCATAAATCAGTTCCAATAAGTTCTGTTCACAAAGAAAAATTGCCCAAATCAGGGAAAAGTATTTGGTACTTAATGTTTTCAATTTCTTTTAAATGGGTTTGTAAAACGGGATGTGTTGATAGTAAGTCTATCAACCAAATTGACATCGGTTTAGATTTTACAAGAAAAAAATCCACTTTTGTTGAAGAACAAACCCTAATTTTCACAAAAAGTTTTAAAAAAATTTCACGCAACAATTTCAGATATGAACAGTTAGAACTATATAAAAGAGAAAAGAAGAGACTAACCTTTTAAACTAATCGAACAACAACCTTAAGTACTGTTATCCTTGAAGATTTTTTTCTCACTGGTAAGCTAATTGTTTTTTGGTGGTAAAGGCAAGAGCAGATCGTGTTAACGAAGAAGAAGCAACGTTTGGTTGGTTCTTTTACCTTTACGGTTTTGTAAAGATATGATGGACATTTTAACGTGAACAACTGACTTAATCAACACCTTTGACCAATTTGGTGGACACGGGTGTCAAAAGTAACAGAAAGACCACTTTATATAAGGCCTAAAAAAACTGGCCGGTTTATTAAACAGGGGTCTGGAAGCTGGTTACTTTCTTAATTTGCCCAAATAAGTACGGTCTTTTGAAATGATGAGGTGATTCTGATAAATGTCGTGAAGGGTTATGGTTCCTATAATCTAACAACTTGAAGTGTTGGGAAGGTCTACTTTCCCGATGCTGCCATCAAAAAAAAAACATAAACAACTTCAACAACATTTTGTAAATACTAAAAGTAGCATTATTTCTTTTAATTTGATTATTAAACATGCAAAAGATAAACGTTTTTCACCATTTAAGTTCGTTTCAAAATTCCTCATATCCCAAGTAAATAAATTTATTATATATACATGTTGATAATATTTTTCGTTGAAATTTTTTTTTATCTAATTTCATGTGTTTTCTTGCTAATAAATTCTTATAATATAAGTCTTGTTATTTTGTACTCTAAGATACATGTGAATAAGTAATAGAATGTCAAAAAAAAATCATTTATTTTAATACATCTTCCAATTATAGTGGAATACCATAAATCTTCTGGAACCATAGATGTATTTTTTTTTCCGAAAAAGAGGCATGCCTTAAATATATTAATAATACTTCGATTCTAGATCGGGTTCGGTTACAGGATAGACCTGGTTGTTTATAATAATTACAAGAAATTTGAGAAGACAACAGATACATCAAAGGCACTTAACATTATAGCTATAAGGCTCAAACAAAAGAAGAATTCTATCAATTTCATACGGATTTCTAACTAACATAACAAGTCCAAATGGCCTAGTTTGGATTAAAATCAACTCATCCAAACTATATAACAAACCGCAAACAACAGAGATGTTAGGATATAAAGATCAAACCCTTTCTCAAGGGGTTGTTTTCTAAAACATGGAAAACAAGTGACATGGGTAAAACGAGATCCATAAATCCAACCATTTATCGAGAGTATTTTCTTTCAAAATAATAGTAGCAAAAATAATCTTAATCGGACATCATGTAATGGTATCTGTTGAAATTGATCTGGATCTTCATCGGAATCGTTCTTCTGTACGGTTTATTCCCGGTGTCTTTGGAGTCATTGTTGTTATTGCTGGTGTGTCTTTAGAGAATTTGTTGCTTCTGCGGTTCTGCCGCTGTTGTAGCTCTCTTGGTGATGTTATTGTGTATGTTTTACTTCATCAACAGTTACATACTATATGAAAATCCAATAAAAAAGTTTCTGCAACTAAAATCCCAAAAATATAAATATAAAAACTGAATGAGAAACCTAGCCTATTAGTGAAATCAAAAGAAGGGAAAGATAAATCTACCCTAGGATAGAAATCAGTAAAGGAAAAGGGGGGAGGGGGTGAAGGTCGGCTTAGACCTGGCCCCATAGGAGCAAATATGAACCAGCGGAAAAACTAGGGTTTCTTGGGCTATAATATCAAAAATAATACTGAGAGAATTTTTTTAAGAACCATCGATGTATTTACATAATGGCTTTTGGGTCTAATTAGGAAAACACCTACTATATTATGGTATTCCACTATCGATGGGAGGGTGAGGCCCAAAATATTTCTCATTCTCACTCAAAAATTTGTCACTCTCGCGATCAACCTCACCTTAGATATTTCTCACTCTCTCAATCAAGCTGTCATCCAAGATGAAGTTTTTGATTGTGAATTAAAAGATAAAGTGAAAACGCGGGGGTATAACAACCACACCCAATATTTCGTTCGGCAATCTGTATGGACTAAACTCAAATATAATTCCGAGAGCACCAACTTAAAAGTGAGACTCAATCAAGAAAGATATCAAAGAGGTTTATCTCTTTCTCAATACACTCAGTAAATCAACTAGATAGAAATCTGTGAGACTAATTGTTATGATAATAACTCGGATGGTACCAGAGACCAATGTCCGAGTCTCAATCAAGTCATATCCAACAAGGTCGGATTTATCAACTATGATTGAACTACGCACAACCTGTGATATTTCAATTATATAATGAAATATAATGCGGAAAAGAAATAACACAGATACCAGAAATTTTGTTAACGAGGAAATTGCAAATGTAGAAAAACCTCAGGACCTAGTCCAGACTTGAACATCACACTGTATTAAGTCGCTACAGACTCTAGCCTACTACAAGTAAACTTCAAACTGGAATGTAGTTGAGCCCCAACCAAGTCTCACACCGATTAAGGTACAGTGGCGTTCCTTACGCATCTTGAATCCTAGCAGGACCCTGAGCACTTGATTCCCTTAGTTGATCTCACCCATAACTAAGAGTTGCTACTACCCAAAGTCGAATATTTATAGACAAATCTGTCTCCCACAAATAAGTCTATTTTGGTTGTTGTTTCCGTCTTAAGATAAAGATCAAAGTGTACACGAAACTCAACTAATAATCCGGTTTTATACTCCGGAAGAGCATCCTAGAAATATTAGTCGCCTCACAACAACCTAACTGATTAACAAAAGAAGTTATTGCGGAATCACAAGAGTCTGAGACGAAGAACTGTTGTGATTACTTTTTATATCTTACGAATCAGAGATAAATCTCGAGAAAATCTTAGAGAAGATTAAACTCAATACGATAAAAAAAAAGTAAGATCGGAATTAGCAACTACAGAGAAAATATTTGGATCTTTCTTCATGAATCCCAAATGAAGTCTCCGAGTCGTTAACCTAATAATGGTTTTTTGAAAACCATGGGTTAATGGAGAATCGACTCTAGTTTGCAACTAGGACACACAAGAGTGTCGGGATTAGGTTCCCAGATGCTAGAGTTCTCCCTTATATGGTCTTTCAAATCAGGGTTGCTTATAATCAAAGCTAAGATATTTTAGTAACAAAGCAATTCATATTCACTGTTATATGAACTCCTGATTTAAGATACAAGCTAAATCTGCTTAGAAAATAAGCAATCAATCTCCACCCTTAGATGATATTAGCTTGATACAAACAAATGAAATATACTTTTATTTAGTTATGGATGAACCGTACCTAAACGTGTATAACAGTTGGCTCAATAACAGCTAACCGAAGTTAGCCACATAAACACTTATAGTTTAAACATATTCATCTAACACTTCTAGATAAAATATGACAATCAATCAATCATGATAGATAATTAAATGAATCTGAATGTGCTTTAAGAGAGTTTTTCAAATGTTCACTATCTCATAGAAATATCCATGAACAATTTGAAACATATTCGGTTTGGTTGGTAGTTGTACAAAGTACTTATACAAGAACCAATTCATGAACTGTAAAACAAGTTCGCATACCTTATTTCATTAAAGTTCCAAGGACTTTAGTTCGCAAATGAACCTGAGTTCATGAGTATGAATTGTCATACTTATCGATTTTAGAACCTAACCAATGTTTTCGCAAACATAGTAAGCGAACCACGGTTCTGGACTTACCTAGTCTAGCCATTTGCAAATACTGTTCGCAAACCACAGTTCCGGACCTTTCACAGTTAAACCCGTTCATAAACACAATTCGCAAACAAGAGTTCCGGACCTGAACTAGTATTCACAGTTCGCATACAAGGTACGTGTACTGTGTTATATCCAGACATTGGTAGTAGTTCTAAAACTCTCATTTCATCATTGAAACATCCATAGAAGACAACAATGGTAATCTTATACATACCACTAGCTTCAAGTAATTAATCAATCAATACGAAACTTCCCAAGTTAACATCAAATGATTGTCTCACACAAATCATGTAAGATGTTTAAGGTAATTTTCAAATGATCATCTTGACTTAATATTTAGTTTCAAACAAATAAATTGTCTACAACTAAACTCGTCAAGTACATGATGAAGTTTAGATAAAGCTAAAAATCTTCCAACATGTATTTCAATAAATATATAAATGAGATAAACTCGGCCCAAAATTTCAAATGTGTATAAAATAAAGTCTATGTGGATATACGACTTAGTCTCTTTAGAAGATAGAATAAAATAGACTTTTGAGTGATAGATAAGTTTTAGTCTCCATATACCTTTTGTTAATGAAGTTCCTCCAAATTCTTCAATAGATCTTCTTCTTCAATCGGTGAACGTCGTGAAGTCTAATGCTCAACTACATACTTCTATCCTAATCCGAGACATAGTTGTAAGTAGACTAGAAATAAAGTATATAGTTTTGATCAACTAAACTTGACAAACAAGCTTGAGATAACAACGGTTGCGAGTTCGACCGAGCAGTGCTCTAACAATCTTCCCCTTTGTCAATTTTAGTGACAAAACTATCAATACATATGAATTACAAAAAAGATAAACTTTGTAGCTTCTGATCCATCATGCTTGATTTCCTTGGCTCTTCAACTTCCTTGAATTCTTCGTTACTTCAAGTTCTCAATCGATTCTGAATGTGTTCAACTCAGCATCATTGTTGTTGAAGATCCGTAGAAATAACAATATGAAAACGGAAGTTCTCAAACATTGTTATTCAGTGTCATAGTATTATTATATCGAATCAAAGTCCAATTGCATCACAACTTTGAAATAATACTACAATGATATGTATCACTCCCCCTTAGTCAATACTTCCATCTTAGAATGGAACCCACTCTCCCTTACATAATGATCCGTAAACCATATGTATGTAGTGTGAACTAATAAATAATTCTCCCCATTTTTGTCAATGTAAATTGGCAAAGGTACGAAAACATGAGATCATAATGAACTCACAAAAGATAATTCATGACTAAAAAGAAACATATCAACTTTTTTCGACGATTTCACATAGTCGAAACTTAGTGTATTCATCAAGGAGTTTATTAAGATACAAGTTAACCCCTTCAAATTCCACAACCGCTTTCCCCACAAATATATGGCAATTAAGCAAAAGTTCATATAAGAACTCTCCCTCATTTTATGTCATTCCGAAGAGAACAACATGAGCGACCTTACTTTTACAAGAAAAGAAGGGAGCGACCTTACTTTTACAAGAAAAGAAGGATTTCTTTGGACGCGATTTGATAATTTCCAAAATATCATCGAGTAAACTAATCAAAAGAAAAACTTTATGGTTAATTTAACCGGAAACACTCAACATAAGAAAAATTACGGAGTAAATACAATACTTTCACATAAAGTGGATCAGGGAAAGATCAATATTGCGGAATATCTCAAAAAGTTCATTCTATCTTTTATCAATATATGCATAAAGACATAATAGACTTAACTTTTGAGCTTTTATGAGATAATAGCACAAAACACAAAAAGTAAAGGCACATATCTCATAAGATATTTGCAATATATAAAACCAATAAGATTAAATTCTGCAAGTTCATCTTCCAAAAACTTAGAATTTAAATAAATAAATCTAAAAACATGCAAGATAAAAATTGTTGGAAGTAGCTTGTGTAATCACAATATATGTGTTGATGGTGGTTTTTAGCTTAGGGTTAAAATCGTAAAACCTTGCATCGGATATAATGTCACTCTGCAAGGAAGCGGTGCTGTGAGTGCTAATCTCTCCACCGACATATTTATTGATCCGCTCAATATACTTTTATCCATAACACTCTGTAAATTTCGGCACCTCGCCAATACGAGACTCACTGAGTACTTTCCTGTGCTATGTTCCCCAGCAGAACCCTTAATCGGTATGGCATGACAAATTTATGTTCACTCGCAACGGAGTAACATGAACCTCCAAGTACCAAAGTTAAAGCCATTGCACGAAATGCTCAGACAGAAAGCACACTGCATTCTGTAGATAAAGATTTTGTGTGGCAGCATACAAAATCCATCTAATTATTGTGATAACTCGCAAATAACTCATAAACCGACTAATTTGCAAATTAGGGTTTCGCGCCCCGCGCAGTATACTGGACCCCGTTGGTCGAAACCATGCTTAAACAAGCTAGGCAACCAAATCCGCCACAGCGCTAAAAGTGCGGCCGCACCTTAGCATACCGGCCCTCTTCTAGTCGACCAATCAAGTCGCTTCAAACCTGCCACAGCCTCAAAAATGTCGCCATGCTAAGTTGGCTTCCCAAAACACGCCAGCTTCCCAAAAAAACGCTAGCATGCCGCACACGTATACCGCACATGCCAGGCGCGCATGCCAGACGCGCTTGCCAGACGCGCATGCCAGACGCGCATGCCATACGCGCTTACTAGACGCGCATGCCAGACGCGCTTGCCAAACGCGCATGCCAGACGCACTTACCAGACGCGCATGCCAGACGCGCTTACCAGACGTGCATGCCAGACACGCTTCCCAGACGCGCATGCCAGCGCCACTTACAACACCACGACCACTGGCAGACCATCATGCCACGGCTACTAGCACGTCTCTATGCCACGACCACTGGCATGCCACCATGCCACAGCTACTAACACGTCGCTATGCCATGGTCACTGGCATGCCACCATGCCACAGCTACTAGCCAAAAAGAGCCTAGCATCACATATGCTATTTACCTACGGCAAGCCTCTCAATTTTAACTTGCCACACGTAGCAAAGTGCTACATGTTTTCCACGAAAACTCTCGAGACATCAAAACATGTCATAAACTGGGGGATACTCATCAGGGTATTGGTCTGGCGGTTTTACAGCGTGCGGCGTGCAATACGCCCGTTACAAGAAAGTGTCATAAGAGTGAGGCGGTTAGTAATGGCAAGAAATAAGTGGTGAAACGCATCTTCATTATGGAAACATCAATTCCAGGTGTTACGCGTTACCACTTTTCCACCACTCAACCGCTTCCGCTTCTTACGAGGCCAGGGTACGTTTTATTACGATTTGTATAAATAGGTTTCACCTATTTCCACCAAAAAACAAGTTTTAGTCAGGAGAATAACACCACATCCAGAAATCACCTGGTAGCTTTCCATTCAGCTCACCAGTTCAATTTTCTGATACAAGTCACAAAAACGCCCACACTTCCAGAATCAACTATTCTGGTCTCAACACTTTCTTCGCTTCCCTCCCTAAGACCAACCCTTCTCCTTCACTTTGTGACCGAAGCAAGCCTGGAACGCCCATTTCTTGGTTTAGGCCAGGATTATACAGATTGATCTCTCGAATCAAAAGTACTCCCGTGTAGTACATTATTTTGGGTTTAGATTTATTTCTCACCCACACACACAAGATTACCAAAATCAGCAGAAATATTTTTCACCCACAAACAATTGGCGACCACAGTGGGAGATTAATCTCTCGGTTACAATATCAATTTCCAAATCCCGATTTCATCTTCAACCCGATCTCAAGATGGTAGAACTTAGGTCCGGATCAACAACAAACCCTGAGAACACTAGCGCTGAAATCATCCCTGGTACTAACGCTCCTTCCAGGGGCACTAGTACGCCACCTGCCAACACCAGCAGCGCGGAAAATATTCCTCCAGGTGTTACACCGGCGATCACCAGAGCCAGAGTCGTTGCCGCCACTCCCAACGTTTATTCAAGTGTGACACCTCCAACCGTCACCAGAGCCACTGCTACTCCACCATCAGGACGAGAGACTGGAGGAGCCAGAAGAAGAGGACCTCCTCTTACCACTGTTGATTTGATGGAAAGACAAAAGGTTCTCGTGAGGCTCAGACAGACATGGCTACAATTCAGAAA
Source organism: Papaver somniferum (assembly GCF_003573695.1). Lineage (NCBI taxonomy): Eukaryota > Viridiplantae > Streptophyta > Magnoliopsida > Ranunculales > Papaveraceae > Papaver > Papaver somniferum. Next base: position 33,354,723 of record NC_039361.1, on the reverse strand, counting down.
GAGATACATATTTTTCTCAAGACACTAACGGAGCGGCCAGCACAAGAGTCACGTCAACCCCAGGTGGAGCTGACAAGGAATACTTTTAACATCCGGCGCAGACACTTCAGCAGGACGCGCGTTTATAGATGAAGAGACTCGTGTTTCTCTTGAACACCCAGTAGAAGGGAATCAGCAATCCAATTTCATCACACGTGAAGATCAGGAACGACTTCTCCAAAATCGAGGCAAAGAAAATCATCAACCCTCCTGAGTTCACAGAGACCCTCTTCCCGTCAGGAGCTGCATGATTTATGGGGACTTCGCCCACAAAATCGTGCAGTCTATGATGAAACATTTATGTAAGACTCTATATTTCTCCAAGGGGCAGCGTCAAGACATAATTGCAGCCCTCAAACCGCACTTCATCAGGAAAGCAGTTGTTTCCAGCCAGGGAAGCCGTTCATAGACCCCAACCTCTCCTGGAAAGCACGATTGATAGATGGAACTGGGGACTCCTAACCGCTGTTCACTTGAAGGATGTCGAGTTTGACAGCACGATGACTGACGCGGCCTCCGACTTCAACATTGTAACCATCAAGGCTCTGAGAGTTGCAAGGGAAAATCAAACAGAAGAAGCGTATTCTTTAACATCAGAGAAAAACATGACTTGTCGACCAGCACTAATTGTGCCATCTTCTCATATACCATATCGTATCAAGTCGTTTTACGAAGTCAAGGGTTAATAGCGCCTTCACTGGAGTTTTCTCCCGGAGCCGCTTCGACGTTTCTCTCCAGGAGCCGCTTCAACGTTCTCTTCAGAAGTCGCTCCGCTTCAACGTTCTCCAGCAGCAGCTCCGCTTCAACGTTCGCTCCAGCATCCGCTCCGCTTCAGCGTTCTCTCCATAAGATGTTTCAGGATCCGAAGCCGAAGTTTCAGCGTTTTACTCCATAATATTCAACGCCTCCTTCTTGCCAAGGATCGTGCCGTAGCCGCCACTCCTCCCTGTCAAGGGTCGTTATCGCAGCCAACCAAGGTTCATAGTTGTGGCCACCTTTTGTTTCATCCCATCAAAGACCTGGGGACTTTTGTCCGTCTATCAACCCGTCATCATCCTGATGTCATCACTAACGCCTGATGCTGCTCACTCATGGGGGAGCCTAAAATACCCAAAGCCCAATCATGGACGAAAGACTTGCCTACAGGAGACAGAGCTAAGTAACTATCGTTAAATTAAAAGTTTTATATCTATTAGGTATATTCAATAAATTTTAAATATCTTAGTGTTGAGACGTGCAAATTCCTCAACACTCACCACTGTGTTGCTAGGCATACTTCCTCGACACACCCCTCTTCTTGGTGTTGAGACGTGCAAATTCCTCAACACCACTATTGTGTTTCCAGGCATACTGCCTCAACACATCCTTTCTCTTAGTGTTAAGACGTGCAAATTCCTCAACACTCACCACTGTGTTGCCAGGCATGCTACCTCAACACATCCTTTATCTTAGTGTTGAGACGTGCAAATTCCTCAACACTCACTACTGTGTTGCTAGGCAAGCTTCCTCAACACATTTTCCTCTTGGTGTTGAGACGTGCAAATTCCTCAACACCACTACTGTGTTGCTAGGCAAGCTTCCTCAACACATTTTCCTCTCGGTGTTGAGACGCGCAAACTCCTCAACACCACTAGTGTGTTTCTAGTCATGCCTCCTCAACACATTTTTCCTCTTGGTGTTGAGACATGCAAATTCCTCAACGCCACTACTTTGTTGCTAGGCAAGATTCCTCAACATATTTTCCTCTTGGTGTTGAGACGTGCAAATTCCTCAACACCACTACTGTGTTGCTAGGCAAGCTTCCTCAACACATTTTCCTCTTGGTGTTGAGACGTGCAAATTCCTCAACACCACTACTGTGTTGCTAGGCAAGCTTCCTCAACACATTTTCCTCTTGGTGTTGAGACGTGCAAATTCCTCAACACCACTACTGTGTTTCTAGGCATGCTTCCTCAACACATTCTTCCTCTTGGTGTTGAGACGCGCAAACTCCTCAACACCACTACTGTGTTTCTAGGCATGCTTCCTCAACACATTCTTCCTCTTGGTGTTGAGACGCGCAAACTCCTCAACACCACTATTGTGTTGCTAGGCATGCCTCCTCAACACATTCTTCCTCTTGGTGTTGAGACGTGCAAATTCTTCAACACCACTACTGTGTTGCTAGGCAAGCTTCCTCAACACATTTTCCTCTTGGTGTTGAGACGTGCAAATTCCTCAACACCACTACTGTGTTGCTAGGCAAGATTCCTCAACACATTTTCCTCTTGGGGTTGAGACGTGCAAATTCCTCAACACCACTATTGTGTTGCTAAGCATGCTTACTCAACACATTCTTCCTCTTGGCGTTGAGACGCGCAAACTCCTCAACACCACTATTGTGTTGCTAGGCATGCTTCCTCAACACATTCTTCCTCTTGGTGTTGAGACGCGCAAACTCCTCAACACCACTACTGTGTTGCTAGGTATGCATCCTCAACACATTCTTCCTCTTGGTGTTGAGACGTGCAAATTCCTCAACACCACTACTGTGTTGCTAGGAAAGCTTCCTCAACATATTTTCCTCTTGGTGTTGAGACGTGCAAATTCCTCAACACCACTACTGTGTTGCTAGGAAAGCTTCCTCAACATATTTTCCTCTTGGTGTTGAGACGTGCAAATTCCTCAACACCACTACTGTGTTGCTAGGCAAGCTTCCTCAACACATTTTTCTCTTGGTATTGAGACGCGCAAACTCCTTAACACCACTACTGTGTTGCTAGGCATGCCTCCTCAACACATTCTTCCTCTTGGTGTTGAGACGTGCAAATTCCTCAACACCACTACTGTGTTGCTAGGCAAGCTTCCTCAACACATTTTCCTCTTGGTGTTGAGACGTGCAAATTCCTCAACACCACTACTGTGTTTCTAAGCAAGCTTCCTCAACACATTTTCCTCTTGGTGTTGAGACGCACAAACTCCTCAACATCACTACTATGTTGCTAGGCATGCTTCCTCAACACATTCTTCCTCTTGGTGTTGAGACATGCAAATTCCTCAACACCACTACTGTGTTGCTAGGCAAGCTTCCTCAACACATTTTCTTCTTGGTGTTGAGATGTGCAAATTCCTCAACACCACTACTGTTTTGTTAGGAATGCTCCTTCAACACATCCTCCTTCTTAGTTTTGAGACGTCTAAATTCCTCAACACTCGTTACTGTGTTGCTAGGCATGCTTCCTCAATACATTCTTCCTCTTGGTGTTGAGACATGCAAATTCCTTAACACCAATACTGTGTTGCTAGGCAAGCTTTCTCAACACATTTTCCTCTTGGTGTTGAGACGTGCAAATTCCTCAACACCACTACTGTGTTGTTAGGTATGCCAGACGCGCTTACTAGACACGCTTCCCAGACGCGCATGCCAGCGCCACTTACAACACCACGACCACTGGAAGACCATCATGCCACGTCTACTAGCACGTCGCTATGTCACGGCCACTGGTATGCCATCATGCCACAGCTACTAGCACGTCGCTATGCCACGGCCACTGGCATGCCACCATGCCACAACTACTAGCACGCCGCTATGCCACGGTCACTGGCATGCCACCATGCCACAACTACTAGCCAAAATGAGCCTAGCATCACATATGCTATTTACCTACGGCAAGCCTCTCAATTTTAACTTGCCACACGTAACAAAGTGCTACATGTTTTCCACGAAAACTCTCGAGACATCAAAACATGTCACAAACTGGGGGATACTCATCAGGGTATTTGTCTGGCGGTTTACAGCGTGCGCCGTGCAATACGCCCGTTACAAGAAAGTGTCATAAGAGTGAGGTGGTTAGTAATGGAAAGAAATAAGTGGTGAAACGCATCTTCATTATGGAAACATCAATTCCAGGCGTTACCCGTTACCATTTTTCCACCACTCAACTGCTTCCACTTCTTACGAGGCCAGGGTACGTTTTATTACGACTTGTATAAATAGGTTTCACCTATTTCCACCAAACAACAAGTTTTGGTCAGGAGAATAACACCACATCCAGAAATCACCTGGTAGCTTTCCATTCAGCTCACTAGTTCAATTTTCTGATACAAGTCATAAAAACGCCCACACTTCCAGAATCAACTATTCTGGTCTCAACACTTTCTTCGCTTCCCTCTCTAAGACCAACCCTTCTCCTTCACTTTGTGACCGAAGCAAGCCTGGAACAACCATTTCTTGGTTTAGGCTAGGATTGTACAGATTGATCTCTCGAATCAAAATTACTCTCGTGCAGTACATTTTTTTAGGTTTAGATTTGTTTCTTACCCACACACACAAGATTACCAAAATCGGCAGAAACAGTTTTCACCCACAAACAATATGTTATACCAAACCCTAGTTATCCTTCTCGAACACAAGAATAAATTCTCACAAGAAGTTTCCTAGATAACGGCATTGTTTCTTCAAACCTGATCATTTAAGAATCTTAAACACAAATCAAGTTAGGTACACATGAACGACACTCAAGGTATATGAATTATTAGTCGCGTTGGTATGTCTATCATAAGTACTTCACCTAAAATATATTATCTCTTAGTGAATGTTGAATGATGTACCCTAAATCATTATGATTATCATGTCTTGAGAGTTTTTACCTAGATCCTCAATTCATTACAACTTGGAGTCACAAGTAGAGTGAAAGAAGTGTGACGAAACGGAGCAAAAGTGCTCAAAATCAAGAGATGTGCCAAAGACAAAACTTAACTCATTAAAATTAAGAATTTTTTATCATCGTCTTGAAGATAATTGAAATACAATGAGAATTCAAAAATAATGAGGTCATTCCAAGTTCGGACGAAGAAGTTACGGGCAAAGCAAGTTTACCGAATATCAACGTCTACAGGCCAGCTCGCAAACTGGGTTTGCAAACTGGCGTAACTGGAAATTTCGTGAACTGGAGGAGTTTGAAAAATGGGTTCGCAAACAAAAACTTGGATTTTATTTTAAAGCATGGTATGCATACCTGGTATGTGAACCACGAGGACAGAAATTCACGAACTCTTTTACGTCTTTTTTGACACTAAATCATCTCTTTGGAGCGTTGGCTCAACAAGGTAGAGATATAAGTTCTTGCCTTCCAAAACATTGGATATTGAACTTCAAGGTATAAATTTTTCAATCAAGACGACACTCGGGTTTTCACCAAAACACTTAGCGAAAAATAAGAGTACGAATTGCAAACACAAAGATGTTTGAGATAAATAGATCATGATATCAAGCAAATGAAATCATAAAACTTGCTCAAGTTTACCAAATATTACATATCTTACCTAACACAATATGTACGCCCCAATTCTCGTGCTTCCCTCACCGTATACATAACATAGCATTCCTTTGTGAGGATGCACTTACAACACAATCAAGTTGTGTTGAGGTGAAAAATGTCTTGCTCACCACAAGTGACTGAAATAAACTTTTCCGCAACTATGTATTTTTCACCATCTATAGTTTTTGGCTTGTTCCGTTTCTTCTTCCACCAATTCTTGTGTTTCACTTTTGGATTATCATGTAAGAGATCACTTTTAGAACCTTTCATATCCAAATCCATCTTTCCAAAGAACTCTTAACTTCAAACATCATGAATATTGCCTTCTGCATAGTCATGGAATTTTATGGGAGATCATTCTTTTCACACTCAATAAATCATTGACTTTCTTTGGTACCCACTTTTGAGTGCGTTTTAGGAACAATCAGAACCTTCTATAGATGGTGGATTATCGACAAAGGCTAAAATCGTAAAACCATAATTGTACATACTCCTGATTCAGCAATCAGATGAGTATTGAGGCTCATGTTCTCATCGAAGCATGAAAGCTCATGCCGCAAGAACCTTTGACTGAGCAATTTCAGAGGCAACGACATATCTCATGAATACTGAGCAATTTCAGTAATTACTTCTATATAAAATCGAACGATTGGACGACTCCTAGACAGCTTGCCTGCTAGTATAGAGCAATAACGTCTTCAAGATATAATAATGTTTTTCCTGACTATATAAAAGAAATATGACGCTTCAACAAGCTCATATCACTCAATTATCAAATGATTAATGCTTCTAGATAGCACGCCTGCTAGTATAGAGCCATCAATTAATTATTTCTAATCCTTAAATTCATTAACTGAATATTCAGAAACATTCTACGTTCTTCATAATATTTCATTACTTCAATTCATGGTTCTTCCCAGCAGAATTCCATGGGTTAGTGATAAATATTCAGCGTACGGGCATCTGAGCCGCTATCGAGTAAGCCCCGACCAAAATGGTGCAAGTTTACTCAGTAATAATGCACTAACGAGCACCTGAATGCATGAACGAACATTCCAAAATACGAAGGAACGATGAACCTATACAAAATAGGAAGAAAAAAAATAATAAAAAAATATTAGCTAAGGCGCTATGGGATTGGGCCCACCGGCCGGCCAGTCACGCCGTGGCCAGTCCCACGCCTAATTCTCTATTTTATTATTTTTCCTTGATCTCATGAAAATCCCTTCATTCGAACAAACCTTCATTTTAAGGAAACTCCTCAGTTTCATGGTGTTTCCTCCGTATCAAGGAAATAAAAAAAAATAGGAAAGGTGTCGCAGGACTAAGCTCACTAGCGGGCCAGTCATTCCCTAGCCGTGGCCGGTCCCACACCTTGCATTCCTTACTATTTTATTATTATTGTTTCCTTCATCCCATGAAATTCCTTGGTTTCATGATATTTCCTTCACATCAAGGAAAAGATATAAAATTAGGTAAGACTCACAGGACCAGGACCGGGCCCTAGCCGGCCGACCACGCCCTAGTCGTGACCAGTCTCACATGCCTTTTATTTTATTATTATTAATTATCATTGTTTTTTTCATCTCATGGAAACTCCTTCACTTTAAGGAAAACTCCTTTATTTCAACAAACTCCTTGATTTCATGGTATTTCCCTAAAATCATGAAAAATAATATAAAATTAAGAAAAGTGCTATGGGACCGGGTTTATTGGCCGGTCGGCCATGCATTGGCCATAAACAGTCCCACACTTCATGATTTCTTATTTTATTATTATTAATTCCATCATCTCATGGAAATTCCTTAACCTTATGAAAATCCTCAATTTCATGGTATTTCCTTCACATCAAGGAAATTACATAAAATTGGGAAAGGTGTCACGGGACCGGGATTGCTAGCCAGCCGGCCATGCCCTAGCCGTGGCCGGTCCCACACCTTGTAATCCCTTATTTTATTATTATTTCCATCATCTCATGGAAATTCCTCAGTTTCAGCAAAACCCTGAATTCTTCATATTTTCTCAAATGAATGCTCAAATGCACGCCAGAAAATATCAAAATTCTCAGGACTGAGACACGAACACTTTGGTGACATGATCATATTACCTTGACCGACCAAGGTTGGCTCTCTGGCTTGCAAAAGGTCGGTCCCGCATATTTTCATCATTTGACCTAATTTGTTCACATTAGGTTCAAACTCTTCCAAACAACTTGGAATTTCATAAACCGATTTTCAGTCGATCCCATGACCAACCGGGGCCGGTTTCATGACCCCTTGATCGGTCCTTCATCTCTTCATAATGAATTAGGTTCTATCACCTAAGGTTCAGACGAGCATTATTTCAATAAATGATTAAACCAACATTTGATCATCTTTTCACCAACTGGTCTTCAAGAGACTTTGGTATTTTGATCACTAGAGCATTTGGGCGTTACATGGTCGAATCATCATCCCATGTAGTCGGTCCCTCCTTCACTCTTTGGTTGATTTTCAATAAATCATCAATTGATCAAAATTAGGGTTTCGAATCCAAAGCTCTGCAAAACATAATTCTGAGCAGATTCAAACACTAATAATTTTACGTTGATCCCGTGATTAACATTTTAGTTAATTATACTCGGTTCAGTTACCAGTATTTTAAATTAATATTTTATTTGGTCCTGTTACCAATGATTCATCAAACGAGCACCATTTGCTCAAACGAGCAATATTTGCTCAGACTAAGGAATATTGGTTCAACTATCAATATTCAACAATTCATCAAATGAGCAATATTTGTTCACCTTAATTATCAACATTTATTCGACAATTATACCTCTGTCTCAACAGACACGTTCAATTCATGAGTCCCAGAACATTTGTTCAACTCAGCAATACAAAGACTCATCGTCTCATCAAGTCAGCAACTGACTAACTAAAATCACGAGACATCAATCGTGTCACATGGGGGATATCAACTAGGGTTTTGGTCTGGCGGTCTACATCACGTGTTCATACACAATGAGAATGTGAGCAAGTCGTGCAAGCAGTTAGAGGAGTTAACAAAGTAGTGGGTAGAAAATCAACTAAGTCTCTGCGTGATGAGCAACTGGTTTTAACACGATTTCCACTTCCATCACTCTTTGACTCCAGCAACTGTCACACTTCATGGGATCAAGGTGTTTACAATTTTTGCAATATAAATAAGTCTCTGAATCATGATTGGAAAAAAAGACACTCTTTCGTCAAACAGACAATTTTCGTAAAACAAGAGCACACAAACTCATTGTCTGAAAAATTACTCTCAACAGAGCAAATTCAATCAATCAGAACTTATCTTATTTCTTCACGCAGAATACACAACACACCTACAATTTCGATCACCAATGATCTCACATATTTCTCAGCTTCCCTCTTACAGATCGATCCATCCTCTCTTGTGACCGAATTGACTCTGGAACGACCATTGTCTTGGTTTAGGTCGGAGTCCTACAGATTGATCTCTGGAACGGCCATTCGCTCGGTTCAAGGAGTTTCCTCCGCACGGTTGTCTCCTCAATTCCTTAAAAACCAGCAACTCGTTTTTCCCCATCTACACCTTCTTCCCATTAATCTTTTCTAGATTTCTCAGAAGAGAATTCGATTGACTATTCTTTTGCAAGTTAGTTTTTATCCAATTGGGAACATCGGATCTTGTCTCCGTCTTTACAAAGTTATCCTTTTGATCAACAATACAATTGGGAAAAGACTTCGTATGACGTTTATAGACAAATCTAGGTTTATCACATCACTGATTCCTTTGCCTAAAGCTTGGACGTTCACAACCCATAATGTCAAGGGTATTAGCCTTAACATATGATATAGGTTTAATCACTTCTTTTGACACCCAAACAAGAATATCATGAAGTTTTTCATTCCTTATACGAAAACGCCATCTCCTTTCTAGGTGACCTTTGTTTCCGCAATAATGACAAATATAAGGAACGTTCTTACCCGGATTCATGTGTGCTAGTTTTGGAGATTGATATACTTTGATCTTACGAACCTTAACTGCCGGTGAAGGTATTTCACTTTTTCCATCAGTTGAAACCTTTTGTTCAGAAGAATCACTAGCCTTGACAAATTTTACCTCTTTGCTAATACTTGGAGCATCTATTTCCTTATAGCACAATCCTCGTGTATCACGATGATTTTTACTTGCTCCTAGCATCATGGTTAATTTGCTTGAACTAGTATTGAAATTTTTCAAGTCATCTTCAAACATCTTGATTTTATCAAAAGCAGCAGTTAAATCAGCCTCAAGGCGTTTTTCTCGAACGAGATAAACGCTTTCTCTGTCATCAAAACTTGCTTGCTGGGAGTTAATCCTTGCTTCAGTTGCTGCAAGTTTTTCTTCCAACTTAAAGAAATCTTTACGAAGATTATCACATTCTAGTAATTTTTTACTTAGGTCATTCTTACGATCTTTGATGATTGAATCATTACTGGAATTCCATATATAAACACCTTGATAATTTCTTCTCAATTTCTTGCTTTTGTGACAAAGATTAGTCAGAAAAGGTGTGATATGAGAAGTTGTCATCTTTTTCTTTTCCAACAAATCTAATAGCTTAACATACTCTGAGATTTCCTCATCAACATCTCTATCAATATCTGAGTCACCTTCGTCAGAAAATTCATCCAACTATTCTTCTAGACGTGTTTCCTAGTTATCAACAGTTTCTATATCAAGAGAATGTTTAGATATTAACTTAGATGTGACAGTTCTCTCAGGTGAATCCAAGCTTTGAAACTCATCTGGTAATTTCTGAACTGGTACGTTATTAGAGATAAACTCGTCCATAATAACTAGATTGCTTCAAAACAGACTTATGAGGTCTTAACGTGTTTTCCTGCTCTGATACCAATTGAAAACGCGGGGTATAACAACCACACTCAATATTTCGTTCGACAATCTTTATGGACTAAACTCCAATATAATTCCGAGAGCACCAACTTAAAAGTGAGACTTAATCAAGAAAGATATCAAAGAGCTTTATCTCTTTCTCAATACAATTAGTAAATCAACTAAATAGAAATACGTGAGAACGATTGTTATGAGAATAACTCGGATGGGACCAAAGACCAATGTCCGAGTGTCAATCAAGTCATATCCAACAAACAAGGTCGGATTTATCAACTATGATTGAACTACGCACAACCTGTGATATTTCAATTACATAAACAAATATAACGCGGAAAAGAAATAACACAGACACCAAAAATTTTGTGAATGAGGAAACCGCAAATGCAGAGAAACCTCGGGACCTAGTCCAGACTTGAACACAACATTGTATTATGCCGCTACAGACTCTAGCCTGTTACAAGTTAACTTCAGACTGGAATGTAGTTGAGCCCCAACCTAGTCTCACACGATTACGGTATAGTGGCGTTCCTTACGCCTCTTGAATCCCATCAAGACTCTGCGCGCTTGATTCCCTTAGCTGATCTCGCCCACAACTAAGAGTTGCTATGACCCAAAGTCAAAGACTTATAAATAAATATGTTTCTCACAGATAAGTCTATTCTGGTTATTGTTTCCGTCTTAAGATAAAGATCAAGGTGTAAAGGGAACTCAACTAATAATCTAGTCTTTACTCCCAAAGAACACCTAAAACTGTTAATCACCTCACAATAACCTACAAAAAAAGAAGTTATTGCGGAATCACAAGAGTCTGAGACGAAAAACTGTTGTGATTACCTTTTATATCTTACCTATCGGATATAAATCTCGAGAAAATCTTACAGAAGATTAAACTCGATAAGATAGAAAAAGTAAGATCAGAATACGCAACTACAGAGAAAATAGTTAGGTCTGGCCTCACGAATCCCAAATGAAGTCTTCAAATCGTTAACCTAATAATGGTTTTTGGAAAACCCTAGGTTAATGGAGAATAGACTCTAGTTTTCAACTAGGACACACGAGAGTGTCGGGATTAGGTTTCTCGGATATTAGATTTCTCCCTTATACGGTCTTGCAAATCAGGGTTGCTTACAATCATAGCTAAGATAGCTTAGTAACAAAGCAATTGATATTCACCGTTAGATGAAATCCTGATTTAAGATTCAAGCTAAGTCTGCTTAGAAAATAAGCAATCAATCTCCACCGTCAGATGGTATTAGCTTGATACATACAAATTAAATATACTTATATTTAGTTATGGATGAACCGTACCTAAACGTGTATAACCTTTGGCTCAATAACAGTTAACCGAAGTTATCCACATGAACACCTATTGTTTATCCATATTCATCTAACACTTCTAGATCAAATATGATAATCAATCAATCATGATAGATATTCAAATGAATCTAAATGTGCTTTAAGAGAGTTGTTCAAATATTCACTATCTCATAGAAACATACATGAACAATTTGAAACATATTCAGTTCGGTTTTGTAGTTGTACAAAGTACTTATACAGGAACCAATTCATGAACATAATGCCACGATTTGCAAAACAAGTTCGTATACCTTATTTCATTAAAGTTCCGGGGACTTTAGTTCGCAAAGTGAGTTCGCAAACGAACTTGAGTTCATGAGCATGAATTGTCATACTTACCAATTTTAGAACCTAACCACTGTGTTCGCAAACAGAGTACGCGAACCACAGTTTCGGACTTACATAGTCTAACCATTCACAAAAACTGTTCGCAAACCACAGTTCCAGACCTTTCACAGTTAAACTCATTCGCAAACAAGAGTTTCAGACCTGAACTAGTATTCACAGTTCGCATACAAGGTACGCATATTGTGTTATATCCAGACATTGGTAATAGTTCTAAAACTCTCATTTAATCGTTGAAGCATCCTTATAAGACAACAATGGTGATATTACACATACCACTAGCTTCAAGTAATTTTCAAGTGATTAATTAATCAATACGAAACTTTCCAAGTTAACATCAAATGATTGTTTCACACAAATACGCAAGTTGTTGAAGGGTGGATTTAGTTTTGTCCCGTCCTAGCTACACCAAGTGACTTCACTATACCAAGAATAGTAAGAGAGAGAGTTGTCTTTCCATTGTACCTTGTCCTTCTTTATATAGACTTTCCAAAAGCCCCTTCCTTTTATGACATCATGCAATGTGTCCTAAACTTCTCTAATTACCACTAATGACATTCCTTCTCTAATCAAACCTTCTTCTTTCCTATTAATTCCTCCCTTGTCCTTTCCATCTAATTGGATATTTTCTTAGTGGACTTGGGCTTTAGTCCCCAAGTCCACATGTCTCATGTTGGGCTTGCCTTCCTTTTAGGGGCACACTAGCCCGGCTAAGGGGTTTCATTTTTCATGTATCAACATTAGTCCCCTGACTGTTGGGTCAATTGTTAAATGACCCAATAGTCATAAAAATCTTTTCAAGTGTCTCTCCCTTCACGAGCAGTTGACATGAGGATCCCTTCCTCCTTATTGATTCTATGATCATGGGCGACGCTTAACCTTCCATCGTGCGGATTTCGGTTTCTGTCGGTTGCTATTCCCTTTGCATAACTGCCACGTTCAGTTCCTGAGGTTCTCTATATATATGGGGGGGGGGGGGGGGTTAATTTGTTTCCCCTTCATTTCTCTTCTTCTTCCATCCTTTTAAACGTATCTACATACTCGTTATGTCTAACAGTTCCAACAGCAGTTCATTTGAAGAATCTAGTGAATCTGAAGGGACCGTGAATGAAAGTTCCGAGGGGACCGAGTACTCGGAGCAGGATGAAGTCCTTTTACCTCCTCCAGCAGATGATAAATCATATACAATCGCGGAGTTTACAAGCGGGCCCACTCTGAAACACGTGCTGAGGCTAAGGGAACTCCGCGGAGGTAAGCGCGTTTTTCCTCTTGACGATGTCTTAGTTACTCGCCTTCTAAATCCCCTTGTATTGCATTACCCTTCTTCCCCTGGATGGCTCATGCAACTTGAGTCGGAGACTATGGATGCTTTTGCGTTTAAAACGGTGTCGCGAATGGCTACCCATCGCGGCGACTATGATCTTCCCCTTATTGATATTCGGTCCAAGTCAAAATCTCATCTGGTGTGGCCGCATTGGGCATCCCACATACGCTCCAATCCCAGCCACGCGACTGCCCTTCGTAGAACGAGTATCGATGAAGCTATAAACTCGTCTCTTAAGCGGGAAGTGAAGACATGTATACGGGATATAACACGTCTTTTTGTCGTTGGGGTCCTCCTGTTCATATCCTTTTTACAACGTGGGGAGAAGCAACCATCGTTCTAGAGGATGTAGTCGCCCTTACAGGGCTACCAATCCACGGTAGTCATTCATACGACGAAACGGCTGTTTATGAGACGCTGAACGATGAGGACAGAGAGCTGTGTACTTATTTGTTGAAATTTAAGGAAGATTCCCGCCGTGAATTGGTGCGGAAAGACCAGGTGCCGCCGAAGCAGAGTGAGGGCAAGAAAATTGCTGGCTCAGACAAGAAAGGGGGATCTTCATCTGTTGTGAAGGGGAAAGATAAGTGGGTCGAAGAGAAGAAGGTTCATTCAACGCGCCCAACGGTTGAGCGATTACTTTCTAGCTCTTTCCGAGCATATGAGGCGATTCATGGCTCGTCAGATCCTTCAGAGACTGGTCCTGAATGGGTTACTAAAACCAATCGCCGTGCTTCCTTTCCTCTTTGGCTGAAATATTGGGCTCCACGGATAGTTGATGGAAAAGTTCTTCCCCCCCAAGCGGAAAGAGAAAAATCCCCGCGCGGAGTTAGACGCTTTTATTTTATTTTGGCTTTGTCATGATGTGTTTGAATACAGTCCTCAGGATACCATTAAGGGTGAAATCGTGCCGATGGCGGTGTTGCTGTCTCGCAGCGTCTCTTTCCCGCTTGCATCGATGTTCTTAGGTGGTTTGTATCGCCATCTAGACTTGTTCTCTCGGGACCTTCAGACAGTGGGTTCGTCTCACAAGATTGAGACTTATATCCCGGCTTCTTTCATGCAAGCGTGGTATTGGGAGCATGTTTCTCCATGTGCGCCTGATCCTAATGAGCTAGCGATTCACCGTGAGGAAGATGTTAGGCAAGATGATGGTTCGATCAAGAGGGTCCCTATTGTTTACGGATACCCGCGGATGGCTCTTTGGAATCTTAAGGGGCAAATACCCAAGGGAGATGTTGGCAAACACTTGGACGTGGCTAAGGACTTTGTACCATTTCCTTACCAAGACGGTCGATCGGGTCCATCGCATTATGACTTCAACGCGCCTTTTTACACGGAGTTAGGATCGACGAAGCTTCTGAAAGAGGAAGATTTTGATTCGGTGAAGGCCGTGTTGCCTGGTTATCTCCCTGGCTTCTATGCTGGCAAGTTTATCGCTATGTCTTATAATCCTGATCGTGCAGCTCGGCAAGTTGGGTTTGATCAAGGGGTTCCCCATAGATTTCCTCCTTTGGAAAGCTCTGATATCGGGGATGTCATCGCTAGTTTTGATCGTTTTGTCTTTAAGGAGGCGACACGTATGTATGATCGAGGGATCAACTTTTCATTTAAGCAGCCTATTCTCGCGCGCCCCTTGGCGGTTACCGAAAGGGCCACGAGTACCATGATTTCTTACGATGTCGAGCTTTGAATTTTCTTTTGCGCGAATCATCTTCTCCCCGTGACCTGTTTGTTCAGTACCTTCGAATACTTCATGCATCTGGCCAAATGAAACTTGATGATGCCGTAGCTGTTGAGCACCGCCTCGCTCCACCCAATAAGGGTCGACCTTTAGAGCCTTTAGTGACTTCTTGGGCTCCTTCTGAGGGTCATGAGCCTATACAGCCGAAGAAGGGATCGAAGTCGTTTTCCAATCGTAAGCCTCCACGGGTAGATGTGTCAAGGCCGCCTGTTAATCCTCTGACTACACAGGTACTTGTAATTCCCTTTGTTTTTCATTCGTCTTTTATCGTCTCCCCCTTTTCTCTTTGATAAAATGGATAGTGGGGTTTGCTTTTTCAGGAAGCTCCTCATTCCAATCGCGTGAGGTGTAAGCCCTTTTATTATGTGATGGAAGAGTACTTGAACATGCCTGAAAGTGATTGGACTGAGAGGAGCCTCGCAAAAAAGTCCAGGCGAGAAGCAGCCAAGTTACCTGCTTCACGCCCTTGTTCTTCTGCTAATATTTCACCTTTACAACCCAGCAGGGCCGTCGGAGGAGCGCGTCACAACCTCCTAGAAGCGTGAATGAAAGTCCTACTTCCTCGTTTGTGGACCAGTTGAGGGACCTTGGGGTCACTCTTCCTAAAGGCTCTGGTTGGGTATCTCCGCGCTTTCATGTATCGTCAGTCCATCCTCTTCGGGCTGAAACTGTCAGTGATATGGGGAACTTCCAGTGTCCCCTAGTGCCGTGATGAAATCAATGAGCCCGTCTGGGTCCAGTCGGTCAGTTTTTGGTGGGTCTTCATCCCACGTGGCACCAACCGTTAATGATCCTGCGAGTAATCTCCTATTTAATATGTGTCTTCGTTTTCATCATTATTCCTTCCTCTTACATTCCTTCTCCCCTCTCTCTCTCTTTATTTTTTTTATAAATCTAAGTTGTTTATCGCAATGGTGGTCATCTCTCATTTTCCAGGTTCCACTACTGACTCTAAGTCGTCTTCTAGTTCGTCAGCATCTCGCCCTAACCCTGCTGATATCTCGCCTGGTTTGTCTATTCCTAAGGTCAGTTCCCTGTCTCTCTTTCTCTCTATGTATATATATATATATATATATATATATATATATATATATTTTTGTTTCTATTCGTTTGTTTGTTTGCTAAAGTTTCCTTATCGGCGCCAGGATATAGGTAAGAAGCGTAAGAAGACTGTTAAGACTGACATTGATGGCGTACGGCGTGTTGTCCCTGGCGCTGAAGGGTCTGGCAAACGCTCCCGGACAGATGGTAGTGGTTCCTCTGCTCCTTTGGAGAAGCAGACTGATATTCCTGATTCTGAAACACCAGTTATTCCCGTTGCGTCGGAAAATTCCGAGGATGCGCAGTTTCGCTTCCCTTTGGTAGTGAGTGCTGCCGAGGCTGGGGTAGACCCCGCCACTCATACCCTTGTTCACGGCTTTTGGGTTCCAACCGTGTTTTCTGCTGCTTATAGGGATATTTTGGAGCGTGGTGGTGGTCATATGGCAAAGGCGGGTCTTCTGGACGTTCGCATTCTGTGTTACATGACTAGGAATCTCTTGGAGGTCGCCGATCTACTCACGCGTGTAGGAGATGATTCTGTTGATGCTGCGACGATGCGTAACTGGGAGACTACCGTGCAGTTTGCGATCAATGTTCAGTTTCCGATAACGTGGTTGGAGGAATTGTTGTCGAAGGTGAAGAGTCGTAATGACCCTCGTGGCCGACTTACGAGTCAGATTTCTAAGCTAGAGGAGGAGCTGGGGAAGCGTTATGAGGCGCTTGCCAGTAAGAAGACGGTGTTGAACCTGTTGCTTGCTGATGTTGGGGCAGCTAACGACGAGGTTCTACGAGCTGAAACCGCGGAGGCAATGTTTCGTGCGGAACTTGAGGAAAAGCGGCAGGAGTTGGCTAAGCTTTAGCTCTTTTTTTTTTAGTGCTTCTTTGTGTTGTCTTTCCCCTTGTCTCCTGGACGATATATTCGATGTTTGTTTTTGTTATTTTTATTTGTTATGGGATATTGGTATGGTGCTTGATTGGTTGTTAGTTTGATGTTGGTACTTTTCATTACTCTTGGCTTCTTGAATTATTGTATGTTCATAATCTGTTTCTTTTGGTTGTTAATTAAACGCGCCTACTTCCCCCTCTTTTGGGGTGGAGTGGGTATTAGTGAAATGTGTCTTTTTCTCCCCCCTTTTCTTTTTGAAGAGTGCTGGGTGGGGTGGGTGTTAGTGAAATGTGGCTCCCCCCCACCCTTTTTTTTACCGAAGGGTATTGGGCGGGGTGGGAGTTGATTGAACACGCCTATTTCTGCGACATATTTTTCTCGGGTTTGCGTGCCGTGCCTTGGGATTTCTGATGACTGTAGATTTGTCGGTCAATCAGGCGTCGTTGGCTTTCCTGGGACCCTTTGTAGATTTGTCAGTCAATCAGGCGCCATTGGCTTTCTTGAGACCTTGTGGATTTGTCAGTCGAACAGGCGCCATTGGCTTTCCTGAGACCTTTTGTAGATTTGTCAGTCGATCAGGAGCTATTGGCTTTCCTGAGACCTTTCGTGGATTTGTCAGTCAATCAGGAGCCATTGGCTTTCCTGAGACCTTTCATGGATTTGTCAGTCGATCAGGCGCCATTGGGTTTCCTGAGACCTTTTGTAGATTTGTCAGTCGATCAGGCGTCATTGGCTTTCCTGAGACCTTTCGTAGATTTGTCAGTCGATCAGGCACCATTGGCTTTATATTTTCCAGTCGATCAGGCGTCATTGGCTTTCCTGAGACCTTTTGTAAATTTGTCAGTCAATCAGGCGCCATTGGCTTTACTGAGACCTTTTCCACATCATGTTTCTCTCAAATTTCGAAAGGGAAAATTGTTCTTACCATGAAAAGGTGGTGTTTACAATGTGGTGTTGTCATTCGTATCCTTCCCCTCCTTTCTTTCGCATTAATGGCGAGGGAAAGGGTCATGCTCAATTGCTTGCTCAGTTTCCCCAAGCTCCCCAGCGACACGCTTGGATTCAAATATACTTCTTATAGCAAAACATTCTTTTGTTGGGTTCCCCGACCTTCAATGATAATTGAAGTACCTACCCGAGTTCTTATCCATTTTGTTAACATCTACTACCGTCGGGGGTAGCTGAATTTCTTGTTCGGTGACCCACTGGCCCAGCAATTCGACTGTGCGTACTTTGCTGCAAGGAAGAGGGGGTGGTGGGTTTGAGTCATGCCTAGTTCTTCCGTTTCTCCCCTGTTTTCTACCAATGGTTTAGAATTGGTCCCTCTTTTCTCTATTAGTGTTGGGTCTTACGTTTCTACCAAGCAGGGTTTATGGGTATTTCTTCTATCTAGTCGGAAATCCTTTCTGCCGCTTCTTCTAGCTCGACAAAGGTATGGAATCTAAAATTGATCAAACTCCACTTGAATGTTGGGATCATTCCTCGCACACAGATCTCGACGAGTGCTTCCTTACTGATGTTTTCGTGACAGTCTAGTGCCAGGCACCGGAACCGTAAGATAAACTTTCTTATTTCTTCTCTCACCCGCTGTCCATTCTTGCTCAAGTCTATTGTCGTAATTTTCCTCTTGGCTGAATAGAATTTCCGAAGAAAGAGTGCGGACATAGTTGGACAGGAATCCATGCTTTCTGCCTTTAGGTTATCATACCAGGTGAACGCCGTGCCTATGAGCGATCTGGGAAATTCTTTTAGGCACAACTTCCCGTCGGAGGCTTTATCATTCATTGAAGAAAAAAACTGTCTAAGATGTTCTCGTGTGTTCCCCTGCCCGCCGTAAGTCTTTAATTTCGGAGAAATGTAATCCTCGGGATACTGGTATTCTCGGATATTTGTTGGGTATGGACTGCTCAGGCGACAGTGATCATCTTGTTTTACCACATGATAATTCTGTTCCAAGTACCTAGCCATTTCTTCCTGGGACATCACTATTGTCTTGTTGTTTTTGTGCCCCTCGCCTTTCGTCGTTTCTTCGGGAGTTTTTTGTCCTGTCATTACCGCTTATGCTATCCAGTCTTCAAGCTCCTGTCTCTTGCGTGAGCGCTCCTCCAATTCCTTTTGCATATTTTACAGAGTTGGTGACATGGATTCTGGCAGTTGGTTTACCCGCATGTTCTTCTTTTGTGTTGCAATTGTCTCTCTGTTCTGGGACCCATGTCTCGCAGATCGTTTGGTAACACCTTGGATCGGTGTTTCTTCCTCGCTGTCTTCATCTTCTATTATTACTTCCTCTAGGTTAATGGGTTGGTCAGTCGCTTGGTTTTCTGCCGTACCAGAGTTAGCGCATCCTGAGTGTGTCATGATGAGCTAGACACGAGCCTCCGGGTGTGGTCTCCAAATGTTGAAGGGTGGATTTATTTTTGGTTCTACCCGTCCTAGCTACACCAAGTGACTTCACTATACCAAGAATAGTAAGAGAGAGGGTTGTCTTTCCATAGTACCTTGTCCTTCATTATATAGACTTTCCAAAAGCCCCTTCCTTTTATGACATCATGCCATGTGTCCTAAACTTCTCTAATTACCACTAATGCCATTCCTTCTCTAATCAAACTTCCTTCTTTCCTATTAATTCCACCCTTGTCCTTTCCATCTAATTGGATATTTTCTTAGTGGACTTGGGCTTTAGTCCGCAAGTCCCCATGTCTCATGTTGGGCTTGCCTTCCTTTTAGGGGCACACTAGCTCGACTAAGGGGTTTCATTTTTCATGTATCAACACAAGTTAAATGAGAATCCCAAATGAAGATCAGAATACACAACTACATAGAAAATAGTTGGATTTGGCTTCACGAATCCCAAATGAAGTCTTTAAGTCGTTAACCTAATAATGGTTTTGGAAAACCTAGGTTAAAGGAGAATCGACTCTAGTTTGCAACTAGGACACACAGAAGTGTAGGGATTAGGTTTTCCAGTTGCTAGAGTTCTCCCTTATATAGTCTTTCAAATCATGGTTGCTAACAATCAAAGCTAAGATAGCTTAATAACAAAGCATTCAATATTCACCATTAGATGAACTCCTGATTTAAGATTCAAGCTAAGTCTGCTTAGAAATTGAGCAATCAATCTCCACCGTTAGATGGTATTAGCTTGATACACACAAATGAAATATACATATATTTAGATACGAAATAACCGTACCCAAACGTGTATACTCGGTTGGCTCAATAATAGCTAACCGAAGTTAGCCATATTAACAATTATAACTTTGCCATATTCATCTAGCACTTCTAGATCAAATATGATGATCAATCAATCATGATAGATAATCAAATAAATATAAATGTGTTTCAAGAGAGTTGTTCAAATGTTCATCATCTTATAGGAATATCTATACGAACCATTTGAAGCAAAATCGGTTTGGTTTGTAATTGTACAAAGTATTTATACAAGGACCATTCATGAACATAATGCCATGGTTTGCAAAACTAGTTCACATACCTTAATATATTAAAGTTCCAGGGACTTAAGCTCGCAAACAAGTTCGCAAACGAATCCTGAGTTCATGAGTATGAAAATCACACTTTACCGATTTTAGAACATAACTCCTTTGTTCGGAAAATGAGTACGCGAACAAGAGTTCTGGACTTTGGCTTTGTCCAGCCGTTCGCAAACAGCGTACGCGAACAGAAGTTCCGTACTTGGCCTTGTCTAGTCCGTTCACAAACAAGGTACGCGAACACAAGCTCCAGACCTTTTCACAGGTAAACCAGTTCACAAACAAAGTTTGCGAATAATAGTTCCGGGACCTGAACTAGACTTACACAGTTAGTATATCCAGACATGGTAGTTCTAAAATTCTCATTTAATCATCGAAACATCCTTGGAAGACAATAATGGTAATCTTAAACATACCACTAGCTTCAAGTAATTTTCAAGTGATTAATCGATCAATACGAAGCTTCCCAAGTTGACATCAAATGATTGTCTCACACAAATCATATAAGATGTTTCAAGGTAATTTTTACATGATCATCTTTTGACTTAATATTTAGTTTCTAACAAATAAATTTCTCCAACTAAACTCGTCAAGAATACTATGAACTTAGCTAAAGCTAAAAGCTTCCATCACATATTTCGAGAAGTAGATAAGGGAGATAGACTCGGCTTGAAATATCAAATGTATATTGTAAAAGTCTATATAGCTATACGACTTAGTCTCATTAGAAAATATAATAGAATAAACTTTTGAGTGATGGATAAGTTTTAATCTCCACATACCTTTTGTTGATGAAGTTTCTCCAAGCTCTTTAGTAGATCTTTTTCTTCAATTGGTGAACGCCGTAAAGTCTAAAGCTCAACTACACACTTATATCCTAATCCGAGACATAGCTATAAGTAGACTAGAAATCAAGTATATAGTTTTGATCAACGAAACTTGACAAACAAGCTTGAGATAGAAACGCTTGCGAGTTCGACCGATCCGTGCTCTAACAGATTCATTCCACTATCATACTTTTACTCCAGGGAGTATCAACCGTGATTAAAGTAGTGGCCATAACCCTCTTATAATTGGTAGGGATTCCATTTGGAGGATCCACATCAAGAACATTTCTTACAAATCCTCCTAATCTGTCTTCCCAAGCCTTTGTTTGATATTCTTGAGGTAAGTTTCTTAATTCAGATCCCACCCTACTAGATTCCAGTTAAGTTTATTGACTTATAGCAACAAATCCCAATGATGCATAAGAAACAAATTTTCGTTGAAAAAAGTGTATTTCTTGGGTCGAAGGAATTTTTTATCCATTTCGTTTTCAAATTTAATGATAAACAAATTTTTATCATGATAACTAAACTTAAATTCTCCAACAATTTTCCAGATTCGCTTAACCGCTCTTTCTGCTGCACCAACAAACATAATATCTTCAAGAAAAACCTCGGCTATAATACTATTTTCCCAACTATCCATACCTTCCCAAATATCCATTTCATCATGTATCAATAGCCAATCTTTCAGAGATGAAGATACCATTTGATTTGTTATAGAAGCAACCGGATGTGATGAAGTACATGCCATAGTAATAACAAGATAATAAATAAAAATAGCCGCAGAGAGAAAGACCTAGAGAAGAAAAAACCAGCTGATATAACCAAGATAGGCAATTGATGTGACAGGGTTTCAATGGTGATACGCTTACGAGATTCCAACTGGAACACACGCTGCCCTAACACTAACAACGCAAGTGGGGATTTTAAAGCTCATGGATTGAAAGATGATCTACATCAGATTGTTAGATCTACACATGAAAACAAAAGATAGGAAATCAACTATGAATGCGAAGCAATTAAAAGACTAAAAGACCTAATAAATATAAAAATCAATAAAGAAAAATTAGAACTAACA
This sequence comes from Papaver somniferum, assembly GCF_003573695.1. NCBI lineage: Eukaryota > Viridiplantae > Streptophyta > Magnoliopsida > Ranunculales > Papaveraceae > Papaver > Papaver somniferum. The sequence continues at coordinate 33,332,405 of NC_039361.1, read as the reverse complement.
AATTATGTCAACTAGAACATCAATTATTGGATTTAAGAAAACTTAAGCAGATATATACCATGCAATACTATAAGTAATCTACATGCAAACTTGGAACGAACAAAGGGGAAGAAAGGGCAATTCAGGATAAGAGAAGAAATCGCTTGAAAATCGCCCATGCAGACGCACCAACCTAGACAATAGACAAGGAGTTGATCGGAATATTCTCTATTGCACTAATTTTTTTTTCTCAAACCAATATATTATTGTTGTATTTATTATGCAGGAGAAGATTCAAATACATGAGAGATAATATCATATAGAGATTTTGCTTCAACACCTAGCATAGGCACATAATGATTCAAAATAGATACGATGAGATGCAAAATAATTCTACATTGACTATGGGTAATCACGTGTGACTATATCTAAGGATTGTAATTTAAAGTTGAGGTCCATAATCTCATGACTTTTTCTGTCAGATTTAACCTGTTTGGATGGCACATGAGAAGTTATTTTTTGACTTTTGAAAGTCGAAAAGTCATAAGGCAGTTTTGGTATCGGATTTCTCAAAATGATTTATAGTAGTCGAAAAGTTAACTTTTATGAAGCAAAATAGTGTTGCCTCTAACTTCTTCCTGTTAACTTTTTGTGACGAAAAATAGTGTTGCCTCTGATTTCTGCTTCTAATTTCTACTTCTGGAGAAGGAAAAGCCACTTGGTAGGGATTTTCCTCTCAAAGTCCTGCGGACAACGATTCATGCAAAAAATGCAAACCTTGTTGCCGGGCCTAACCCAACGATATTTAAGGCCATGCCAGCAACAATTAGGGGTGAGCATGGGTCGGTATGGACCGGTTTTCGCTTTCATCCGCATCCAATCCATTGCACTACGGATTTCAAATTTGGCATCCGCATCCAATCCAGATCCAACGGATTTGCATCCATTGGATGCGCGGATGGACGGATTGAATGCGGATAATCCAATGTATTTGTTTTAGTTAAAATTTATAGTAAACAAAATAAAGCTAACACAAATGACTCCTTATAAAACCTACGTATCCTATATATGTATAAAAATATAAAAGTGCCATATACAACGCCCCAAGCAAACATCTTAAAACTTCCTAAATAATCCATAATATTTTCTAGAACTATATAAATGTCCTTAATTTAACAGATATGGATGTCCGACGGATTTTCATGGTTGCATCCAGGCCCGATCCGTTGGATTTCAAAAATTCCATCCGCATCCAACCCGTTAACGAACGGTTCAGGCATCCATCCGCGAAAGAACGATTGTTCCGCTTAAATCCGCGGATTACGGGCCAAATGCTCACCCCCGGCAACAACAGTAGAAGAAGACTCATAAACTCGAATTGACTCGAGTCCTTCTTCACATTAATCCCGCCAATGCACAGAAAAGGGGTTTAAGCAAAACCTCCACACCAGATCTTCATCCCGTCTTCGTACAAATTTCCACCTCATTCTCCCCAATCTAAATCCCTAATCTCATCTTCTCGGAGTTATTCCACTACTACTACCTCTTCTTCTCAAATTATCAGTTTCTAGCAAAACCCTAGAAAAAAGAAAACCCTAAAAAGATGAGTTATGCGGCATTCAAGATGATGCATTGGCCAACAGGAATCGAAAACTGTGCATCTGGATTCATCACACATTCTGGTTTTGATTCAGCAGTACCACAAATTCCTTTGATTCGGAGTTATGATCTTGAACCGGTAGTGCAAGAGCGGAAAGGTGGAATCGGTCCTATACCTAACTTAGTTGTAACTTCTGCTAATATTCTCGAAGTGTATATTGTTCGAGTACATGAAGAAGATGATAGTAAAGGAACAAAGTCTTCTTCTCAGTTGGAACCGAAACGTGGTGGTTTCATGGCTGGATTATCTGGTGCTTCGCTTGAGCTCGTTTCTCATTACAAGTAAGTCATAGTTGATAGTTGATTGAAATATGACACTGTCAGAATTTTGTATGCTGCTGCGATAGAATTGAATACGAGACATAAATAATTAAATATGTTATTGTAAACATGTGAATTAGGTCATTCTGGTTAAAGTATAAGAGGTTAACATCTTATATTATAAAGCATGATAGTTTTATTATAAAGCATGATAGTTTATGCTAAGTGATAGTCTGTAATGAACTCGCAGAAATGAGAACAATGTGGTTAAGAGTTAGGTCTTTGTGGAAAGTGGTAGCTTGTAACGAACTGTTAGAAGTTATACATATGCATTAAGCAGCATAAAATCGAATATATCTGTGCAAGGAGGTTTTATGTTAGCACTTCAATGGGAAGTGCTTTATTGTGGACATATTGGACATTATTACTAAATTAGATGGTGCTGTTCGGGTGCACATTACTACTATATTAGATGGTGCTGTTTGTGTTTTTGAGTTGCTGTCTTACAGTTAGTACTTAATTTGCAAACCGCATTTTTTTGCTTGTTTCTAGGCTGCAAGGTAATGTGGAAACAATGGCAGTTTTATCCAGGGGAGGTGATAAATCCAAGAGAAGAGATTCAATAATCCTAACATTCGCAGATGCAAAAATCTCCGTGTTGGAATTTGACGATTCAATTGATGGATTCCGGACGAGGTGAGGTGGATTTTCACCATTTTTTTTTTTGAGGACATGTATAACGGGGTTAAATGAATCAGTTTCTGTTAATATTTGGGGGTTTGAGTATTTCCTGTGAAAACACTTAAAATTTTAAACTCATACTGGTCAGAATTCAAATATTTGAGATGATCCTGTCTTTTATACAAAATTAGGAGAAAGTATGTTCTTTTTTTTCCTTTACCCGATGCCATTTGAAAATCATTTGTGTTTGGAACCAACTAACTGAAACTTTCAATTTTATCTTCAAGGTTACTTTATCCTAGGTGTTGTATCTTAATATAGTTCTTCACTTTCTAAATTCTCTTCTAGCAGAAATCTCCCTTTCTCAAAATGTACCAACTGCACACTACTTGTAGACTACAGCTCTTTTGAAACTAGTAACTAAAGAAATAAAACCTCCTAACAAATTCATAATTTTCAGGAAATATCAACTCTAACTTTTCTCTCAGAAAAAGAATTCTACATCCGAGTAATTTCTTGGGTCTTTCTTGCTTACTGAATTGTTTGCTCATAATAGTTAATCCATAGGTGTTATTGTTAAGCATGATTTTCTATTTAGTGCAGTTCTATGCACTGCTTCGAGGGTCCCGAGTGGCAGTACTTGAGAAGAGGTCGAGAATCATTTGCTAGAGGTCCATTAGTAAAGGTGGATCCTCAGGGTCGCTGCAGTGGGGTTCTTGCGTTTGGACTAGAGATGATTATACTTAAAGCTGCACAGGTGCTTTCTCTTGATAACACATTTGCGTATACCATGTTCTTTTTCAAATTCACTTGAAATAAAAATAAATAATAAAGTATATACAATTAGTATTAGATGAATATTGAGCCCCATTTTAGATATTCCTAGGGAACCCTGATACAGTATCGTGGGGCTCAAATAACGGAAAGCCATCTGTTAAAAGTTGAGAATTTTCTACCTCTCTTGTAAAATTTTAGATTTAGATTTTCGGAAAAGCTTTTTATTGAGTTGGAAGTTGTAACTTGTTAGTTTTGGATGTGCTGTTTGAGTTAATTGTATAGCACACCCCACCCAATGCAAGGCTGATTCTTCATCATATGGGTCCCCACAAGGGATTGGTCATTGGTGTTATGTTGGGGTTTAAGCAAGTTTAATTGCTGTAAGCAATTAAATCTCACATATAGATTTAATTGCTTTTATTGGGTATTATTTCTATTTTCTTAAACTAGTCTCGTGTTACATTAGCTGAATCAAAGATTTTAAGCAAGTTTTTTACTGCATAACTGATTTCTTAATATGTCTGACAATAGTGAGCTACCTTTATAACCTCAAGCAGGGATGAATTGTCACGTGTTCCTGCAGAAATATGTAAACTGATACTTGTTCAAATCGAGCATCTTGCCTAAACAGAGAATCTAGTATCAGCAAACATGTTTCTGCTGGAAGCCTGGAACATATGATCGGTATTCCTTTGATTGTATATCAAATACTGGCAGTCTCTTAAGTATCAGCAAATATGTAGCTACTTTCTCCTGTCTCATGGTGTATAAGTTTTCCCCTTTCTAGGTGTAAGCTGTAATTCTCTTCTCTAATTTTTTTGATGGTTATTAGGCTGGTTCTGGTTTAGGTGGAGACGATGATGTGAGCGGTTCTGGAGGTACAGAGTGTGCTCGTATAGAGTCATCATACGTGATAAGCTTGCGCGAGTTGGACATGAAGCACGTGAAAGATTTCGTATTTCTACATGGTGAGAACGGATAAGTGGTTCATTAATTTTGATAGTTTCAGCCCAAGAGCCTTTGTTTTTCGTCATTGTTTTTACTACTTCTGTACTTAACTGCAATTGAAGTTGCACAGTATCAGTTAGTACGCTATTAAGCCTAGCTTTTCAAGTGAAGATAATATATTGCCGCCTTGTTCTGTGAAGTCAACTAGCCAGGTGGAAACAGTTTATATCCATGCGGAGATTACTTTATGAGATTCTTCTGAATTACTAATTTGCCCCTTGTTGTGTAGCCCTAAAAAAACGGAAGAAAATGTAACAGTAATTAGAAAAGCTTGAATAGTTTGGATAAATATAATGTGTGAATATGTTGTTTATGTTTGCGATAATTCCATCGTGCTACTTGTTTTTGAGAGTGATATGTCCTTCATGCAAGTTCAACTATTCTTGCATCTTTTTGAGTGTGTCTTATTCATATTTAGGGTTATTTATATTATACTCATCTACAGGTGATTGTCGTATTTTTTAGTTTTAAGATTGTCATGTTATTGGTGTAATATCCCATTAACTGGTTCGTGTACTGTAGGATATATTGAGCCAACGATGGTCATCCTTCACGAAAGAGAGCTTACTTGGGCAGGACGTGTCTCCTGGAAGCATCACACCTGCATGATTTGTGCTCTTAGTATTAATACTACTTCAAAGCAACATCCCCTCATATGGTCCGCTATTGTAAGTGCCTTGCCCAAAGGATGCCTATTTCATCATCTACGAAACAACTTACAAAATCCTCTTTATTCTTACTATTAACATGCATGTGCACTACATTATTAGTTATCATTTAATCACACTATCAACACATGGTAAATTTTGTTTCTCTATGTACTTTAGTTGGCTTACCTTAATGTTAATGGCTATATCATAATTTCAAAACTTGCTACCCATAAAATATATTCAGGGAGTACAGGAGTACAGTTTACGCAACTTAATTAAAAGAAGGTAGAAGTTGGCAAAATAGGTTTCATTACTGATTCAGTTTGTTCGATTTCTTACACTTAGGACAAGTTTCATGATTAAGTTTTGCTCCATTATATGATAGAAGCATATAACAAAAAATTACTACCTCAATCTTTTTTGTCGTTTCCATTTTTGGCAGAATCTTCCGCACGATGCGTACAAACTTCTTGCAGTGCCTTCTAAAATGGGTGGAGTTCTTGTAATTAGTGCAAATGCTATACATTATCACAGTCAAGTAAGCTGTTATCTGGTTTGCTGGATTAGTCATTGATTGTTTTGTTAGTGACTGCAAGAAATTTCAGTTTGCAAGACCGACATGCATTTGTACGTTTCAGATCAGTATATAATTGTTTTACTTTTTTTTCTGCTTGTAGTTGACGTCTTGTGCCCTTGCCTTGAACCATTTCGCTGTTCCTGCTGATATGAGGTTCTCTTCCATTTCTTATGAAGGATTATGATCTACTCAATGTTTTGTATTTCGTAAAGGGGCTATTTGCACACTAAGATGATTAGCATTAGCATTTATTATAATGGGAACAGAAGAGCTGTATTATTCTTGTTTTAGCTTGGCCACAATAATCGGATGGTTAATCTCCCCACAATGTTAAACTTATCTTTAACTTGCTGAGTGCACTTTTACGAATGAATTAAGAGATTGTCTCAAACCTGCTAACCGGAAGATCCTATTACTGTTTCTTTTCAGTCAAGAATTGCCTCGATCAAGTTTTAGTGTCGAGCTTGATGCAGCCAACGCGACATGGTTATTGCCCGATGTGGCCATGCTTTCGACCAAAACAGGAGAACTACTGTTGCTCACGTTGGTTTCTGATGGACGGTATGTTTCTGTGGGGTTGTTTACAGATTATCTTCAATCTAAAAGTCACTAAGAACTGAAGTATACCGATTTGCCAAACAAGCCCTGGGTACGAGGTGTCTGTTTCACAAGGATCATGCCTGTTCCCCTGGCAACACCTTCAACTTTCAACATTCAAATAAATATTTGTACTCGCATACTAAGATGGCTTGCTTGTACATGTAGAGCTGTGGTTAATAGATGTGTTTGTATTTTTCTTGTTCAGGGTTGTGCAAAGGCTGGAACTTTCAAAGTTTAGAGCTTCAGTCTTGACTTCGGTTGGCCGCATCTTTAACTCGTGAACAATTTTTCTTTTTTTCTCGTATCGACGACTTTCTGTTATTCTCCTCCACAACAATAGTATCCGACTGACCAATTTATCTGTTAATTGTACAGGGTATTGCAACAATTGGCAGCTCGTTCTTTTTCCTAGGTAGTCGTTTGGGAGATAGTATGCTTGTCCAATATACGTCTGGAGTGGGAGCTGCCGCTTCAACTTCTGGTCATGTGAAGGAAGAGGTGAGCATTAGAATTCTGTAACATTTCATGCTACTTCATTTTGTTAGAGAGCTGTAAATTTTAGTTGGAAAACTCTTTTGACTGAAAGTATTCTTGGCACTCTAGTGATGTATGTTTTGCTCTTTCTACCGGCATACCATTTATTCTAAAGTTTCTCTGTCTACATCTGCAACTTTCATATCTGATGCTTTTATTATATACTACATCTCTATCTCTACTATCAAAGTATTATTGTCACTCTAGTGATGTATGTTTTGCTCTTTCTCCAGGCATACCATTTATCCTAAAGTTTCTTTGTCTACAGCTGCAACATTCATATCTGATGCTTTTATTATATACTATATCTCTACTTACTATCAAAGTATTGTTGGCACTCTAGTGATGTATGTTTTGCTCGTTCTCCCGGCATACCATTTATCTGATGCTTTTATTATATACTATATCTCTACTATCAAAGTATTATTGGCACTCTAATGATGTATATTTTGCTCTTTCTCCCTGCATACCATTTATCCTGAAGTTTCTCTGTCTACAGCTGCAATGTTTATATCTGATGCTTTTATTATATACTATATCTCTACTATCAAAATGCACCACCACCACCACCATTTCACTTGTACAACAAATTGACTACATATTACGTATATTCCTCTAGAATCTCCTCTAATTCATGTGTGGCAACACCTTATCAAATTAAAGATACTGTCATAATGCTCTCTGTAATTGAATTTCCTGAAGGACTTAATTAGTAATGTTGCTAAAGCTCATTATACCCAGATAAATATTACTTTGCGGATTTTGGTAATACTCTTGTTTTAGGTTTTCCTAAAAGATCAAAAGTTTTAAGTGCGTGCTCATAATATGAAATTCAAATCAATCATATTACTCTTCAGTGGCTCCTGACATATGTAGGTCTGGCGACTGATGTGCTCTCTTGTGTGTGACAGGTTGGAGATATCGAAGGGGATGCTCCGTCAGCAAAGCGATTGCGCCATGCATCCTCTGAAACCTTGCAGGATATTGCAAGTGGTGAGGAGTTGTCGTTATTTAGTTCAGCTCCAAATATGTCTGAATTACCACAGGTTGTCTGAATTGTCATATCAGCTTCTTCATCTTCTCTGTCTTTAATTAGCTCAAAATTCTCTCTTGGTGGTACTTGCATTAACAATCTGATTTCCTCTCCACTTAGTTCTAGTGTTAAACAATCTGAGAATTAGAAAATACGTGCACACCAAGCAAATGTTATCTCGGTCAGATAGCTGTTTGTACAAATTTGTGTTACTTTTCGCTAATGGGTTGTCTTGCCTTTTGATCTGCACAGAAGAGCTTCTCATTTGCTGTGAGGGATTCATTGATTAATGTTGGTCCTTTGAAGGATTTCGCATATGGTTTGCGGATCAATGCTGACCCAAATGCAGTAGGGACTTCAAAACAGAGCAACTATGAACTGGTTGGTCTTCAGATGTTAATATGGTTTCTTATTTGGTCTTTTTTAAGTGATTGAGCTTAAATTCTGACCGTGCTTCAGTTTTCTATTGTTTCTTCTTAACCGAGAGTACTTCAGTTATTGTGAATTAATCAATTGATGTGATGTATCATACAACTGCAACTTTATTGAATAAACTTTTGGATCAGCTAGAGACGTTTTTTGAAATTCTTTGAAGGATAACTTATTGGCAACCTTATAACATTAGTTAGCTAATGTTTTTAATTCTTCTCAGGTTTGCTGTTCTGGTCATGGGAAGAATGGTTCTCTTTGTGTCCTTCAACAAACAGTTCGCCCTGAGCTGATTACTGAGGTTTGCCCGGAGTTCTCTTTGAGGTTTAATTCGTCATATTCATCACACAGTGTGTTTGCCACTGGAATTTTTGTTTTGTTTCCTGTTAATCTTCAAATTAATTTACCATTGAAATCGGGAAGGGTAGATATCTCTTATTTGAAAAAATTGAGCCACATGGATTGAATTGGAGGAACTGTAGATGTTCTAAGAAAAATAGCAGTTTATGGATCTGAACAATTTTTACTAAAGCATTTTTCTTCGAGGCAATAGAGTAAACCGTTGAAAACTATCTAAATCCTAAAATGCCGGTTCATTCAATTTCTGGTTTTGTTACTATCAAATGGCATCCGACATATGCTCTACTTATTTACTACTTTCTGGTGGAACTTGGTTTTAAGTTGGTACTTGATTAGGGTGACATGCCTATGCTCCTTATGGCCCTGAGGGTCCTGTTGTGAATCTATTATGCATCATATTTATATGTAGTTCTACTGATCTATAACTAGTTTCTTTTCTCTTTTTTTGTATACTGGAAAAAGGTTGAGCTGCCTGGTTGTAAAGGGATTTGGACAGTGTACCACAAAAGTACACGTGGTCATAATGCGGATTCTTCTAACGCATCATCCGCAGATGATGAGTATCATGCATATTTGATAATAAGTCTCCAGTCACGAACAATGGTAAAATTTCATTCTTTGACATTTTTTTGTTACACTGGAAGAAATATTTTTGGCCATGCATGTTTGTTATGCCTTCCTCATTTCCCTAATCACAGAATCGACTATATATATGTGATAGTTGCTTTATGTTGGGCACAATAAGCAACAGTACTCAGAAAAAAGGGATGGAATTCTAGTTGGATAAATCTTACCAATGTTGAGCTATCTAAGCATTTTATAGATGCATTAATTTCTAAGAAACACTGATGGCAGTATTATCATTTTTTTTGCCCAAGTTTTTTGCCAGCAGCTAGTGGAACTTGGTTTGCAAGCATTATAACTTAAAACTCTTGTAGATTTTCAACTGTACATTTTGTATTTTTCGTTCTCGTTTATTTTGCTTTGTTTTCCTATAACCATTTCCGTACCCATACAATCTAGGTTCTTGAGACAGCTGATACCCTGGGCGAGGTCACAGAAAGTGTTGGTTACTATATTCAAGGAAGTACTATCGCTGCAGGGAATTTGTTTGGAAGGTGAATGTTTCTCTGATCCCGTTCACCCTGTTTAAGCGTCACAGTAAATAAAGGAATTGTCTGTTACTATTTTTTCACCTTTACATTGAAATTCTTGTCTTTTATTTTATTTTGGACTTTGCTTCTAACAGTTTCCCAGTAGCTAGAAATATTGGTAGGGAAAAACAAATATTTGTACATGGTATCAAGTTGCACGACACAATATTAAAGAGAAACACACAGCTCATAGTTTTGTTGACGAAGGGCTGTCTTGTGCACATGAAAATGAATTTCTGCTTAGAATATTTGTAAATCACTTTGATGAGTTTCTCGGGCACAAGAGCAATGCGGTGTACTTTGGCTAGTGATAATGTTTATCATATGATGAGCTCCCAGATATCATCATGTCTTGCGTCAATTAATTACACCATAGTGGAGCATCTAAACTTACTTCTGTATTCCGATCAGGCGACGTGTTATTCAGGTCTACGCTCGTGGAGCTCGCATTCTTGATGGATCTTACATGACTCAAGAGTTAAGCCTAGGAACTCCTCCTCCTGAATCAACACCAGCTTCTGAGAGTTCAGCTGTGCTGTCTGTTACTATAGCTGATCCGTACGTGCTGTTAAGAATGACTGATGGCAGTATCCAGCTTCTTGTTGGGGGTAAGGCATTCGACGTACTCTTGTGTTTTGAGATAATCTAATGGCTGACATTTAAATGTTGCATCCGTCGAGTTTCTTTCTGGCGTTGTACTGCCTAAACATTTTGATTGAGCAACATGCATTGTGGATGCGTATCAGTTTTAAGTAATGTTACATAAGAGGTATTTTCCCTTATTTCATGCCGTTTTCGTTCTATTTTCTTGTTCAGATCCATCCTCATGCACTGTGTCAGTTAGTGCGCCTTCATTATTTGACAGCTCTAAGAAGTGGATATCTGCGTGTACTCTTTACCATGATAAGGGGCCTGAGCCATGGCTCCGTAAAACAAGCACGGATGCTTGGCTTTCAACAGGAGTGGGTGAGGCCATCGATGGCACTGATGGCGCAATGCTTGATCAGGGTGATATTTATTGCGTGGTTTGTTACGAAAGTGGTACCCTTGAAATATTTGATGTTCCTACTTTTAACTGTGTTTTTTCTATGGATAAATTCATCTCTGGAAAATCCCACCTAGCTGATACCTTTACTGGGGTGATGTCTAACGATCCCCAGAAAAACAAAAATAAAAACTCAGAAGACATAAAAGTGATGAAAGAAGATGCTCAGAACATGAAGGTTGTAGAGTTAGCCATGCAGAAGTGGTCGGGTCAGCATACCCGCCCATTTCTTTTTGGATTGTTAACTGATGGCACAATGCTCTGCTACCATGCTTACCTGTACGAAGGGCAAGACAACACGCCTAAGATTGAAGAAGCAGTGTCATCAGAAAGTTCTGTTAACCTTAGCAGTAACAGTACATCCAGGCTGAGGAATTTGAGATTTGCTCGTGTTCCACTGGAAACTTATACAAGGGAAGATGCCTCTTCTACGGGCCCAAGCCAAAGGATGACCATGTTTAAGAATGTTGGGGGTTATCAGGGTTTATTTCTTTCTGGGTCAAGACCAGCTTGGTTTATGGTCTGCAGGGAACGGCTTCGAATCCACCCACAAGTGAGCAATTCTTTTTTCTTTTTTCCTCTTTTTTTTTTTAATATGAAAAAGTAGAAATGGAAAAGAGCAGTCATCCTCCAACCATCTTACAGATGGTGTTTTTAACAATATTGTATTTCTCATATGACACGAAATACTCCTACTCCTACTCCCACTGAAACTAGGTTTTTTCTGTTTCCACTTCCTTTGGGAGATTTTGGTTGGTTAAAATATCAGTGTAGTGTATGGCAAGGAAAATAAACAAGTACTTCCCCTAATTCTATTTGCTGGATGCAGCTTTGTGACGGATCTGTCGTGGCGTTTACTGTTCTTCACAATGTAAATTGCAATCATGGTCTCATATATGTCACATCCCAGGTATGTATAGCAATTCAACTTTCACCTGTGCAATTCATGCTTTGCGAGAAGCATTAACACTCTAATGTATTGAACAATGTCTTACTTACATCTTCGCCATCATCATTCTTTTAGGGTTTTCTCAAAATTTGCCAACTGCCATCTTTATTGAGCTACGATAACTATTGGCCTGTCCAAAAGGTGTGTGGCTTCTAATTCTTCTTTTCTTTTTCCTTCCTTTTATCAGTCTTTGTCTTGTTTTAGCCCTTTGAAAGTGATCATTGTTCTTACTAATAAATGTTTGCATTTATCAGATTCCTCTAAGGGGCACTCCACATCAAGTTACCTATTTTTCAGAGAAAAAATTGTATCCGCTTATAGTTTCTATTCCTGTGAGTAGATTCTCACGAACCTTAATTTTTATCCGCTTATTTGAAAAAAGCTTAATTGTTTTTTCTCTATAGGCTGTAGGATAGTTAAGAGAATGTAACTGAAGTTAAAGCTTATATGTGTGAAGTCAAAGTCTGCAAGTGGTAGCGTTACACCAAATCAAGTCCTAGATCACCTTTTTGAGGTCTACTGAAAACTTAATTTCCTGTTGCAGGTTGCTAAGCCATTGAATCAAGTCCTTTCGTCTCTGGTTGATCAAGATGCCAGTCATCAAATCGAGCATGATAACATAAGCCCTGACGAGCTTCAGAAAAGCTACACAATAGAAGAGTTCGAGGTTCGGATTTTAGAACCAGAGAAGTCTGGTGGTCCGTGGCAAACAAGAGCTACAATCCCGATGCAAAATGCTGAAAATGCACTAACTGTGCGAATGGTTACCTTATTTGTAAGTTTTCCTGCCTATACTTTGCAAAATGGGCCTCCTTTTCTCACTGGGTATTGTTAGATTATTCAGCAATGCCTTTTTTTCCACATCTAATTTTAGTAACACTATATATATAACTTCACCTTCCATCTCAGAATACCACAACAAAAGAAAATGAAACGCTTATGGCTGTCGGGACAGCATATGTGCAAGGAGAGGATGTAGCTGCAAGAGGACGTATTCTTTTGTATTCTATTGGACATAATGCTGAGAATTCTCAAATTTTGGTATCAGTCTGGATAACTTCTACTGAATTAGTCCATGGTTTACTTTATGTATTGTTTTTGGGTTTATTATCGTTAGAAATTCATTCCTAAACTTCTTCTCCAGGTTACGGAGGTCTACTCAAAGGAATTGAAAGGGGCTATATCTGCTTTGGCATCACTGCAGGGTCATCTATTGCTTGCGTCTGGTCCAAAGGTCATCTTACACAAGTGGACTGGTACCGAGTTGAATGGTGTTGCATTTCATGATACCCCTCCTCTGCATGTTGTAAGCTTGAATATAGTAAGTCTACCTCTCTTATATATCATTTAGGCGTATATTTCGTAGGTTTATGGTTACGTTGGGCTTCAGTGTTTGGTTTGGTTTCTTCTCAACTGGTCTGAACCTACTGTTGAGTTTCTGAGATAGTAATTCTGGCATCAGTTCTAAAGGATAATTGATATATATTTATTGTTGACCACTGATAGGTAAGCACTTTATTCGTAGTACAACTACTTCGTCCTGGTCCTCTAGAGTCCATTTCATGTGCATTTGGTTTTTCGAAACCTTAATCATTACCTCGCACATCTTACCTTGTATCTTGCAAGTCATAACTTCCCTTTTCTTGGCTCTGGGCTTTGACTATATCCTATTCTTGATCAAAAGGATTCGCCTTTTTTCTTGAGCAACTGCAGTGCTAATCTTTTATAATCTATAGAGAAATTCATCTTATAAATAAATTCTTAAATTTTAATCCCTTGACGTTATTTAATGTAATTATTTATTGTGCACTTTCATGTGACAGCATGCCTTGATGGTCATATTAAATGCTTTGCAATTTGCAGGTCAAAAACTTTATCCTAATAGGAGATATTCACAAAAGCATATACTTTCTAAGCTGGAAGGAGCAAGGGGCTCAATTGAACTTGCTAGCCAAGGATTTTGGCACACTCGATAGTTTCAGCACTGAGTTTTTGATTGATGGATCTACTCTAAGTCTCGTAGTAACAGATGAGCAGAAAAACATCCAGGTAAGCACGTGCTTCTTTTACCATATTATTACAAAGTAATGACTGCACCAAAAATAAATGTTTGTCTAAGCAAAATTGCCTTGTTCGCTTTTTGTTTTTTCTTTGATTCATACATCTTGATTTTGTCAAATCGGATCCCTCGAAATAGAAAGTAAAACAGAAGGTTTGTAAGTCATAATAGTTGAGTTATGAAGTGAATGTTGAGCTTACAGTTACGATTTGCGAATGTAAAAAGGTACCAGTGTGCCTATTACAAAGACAATTCGAGTCCCATGTTAGCGTAGCTTGGGGAAATGCTATGTTGGAACGAAACTTCTATATATGTCTAATTTTAGAAGTTCTTATTTGCCAAAGAGAATAGTTTCCGAGAAGACTGACTCTATATGTTTGTGTATGTGCGCGCGCATGTGTAAATTATTAGAATAGTGTTTCAGACATACAGTAAAGATGTTAATTAAGTCAGAGTTTGATTTATAGATCTTTTAGCGAAGCTTCATTCACATTTAAGTGTTTTTTATTTGACCAGGCTGTCGAAGTTCAACAAAACTTGAAATGAAATTTCTTCATGTTTCTTTTGGAAATAACTCGTTAATGAGGATTTCCAGAAAGAGTTTAAGAGTACCTTTCTCCGTTTCTCGACCTTTGAATTCAAACATTTATGACCATAAATAGGATTATCAACGGTGCCTGCTATCTGAGCTTTTTAGAATAATGACATGCTAAAGTAACCATTGCATTAATAAGCTTAACCCAGTGTTGGTAGGAAATTCTACAGGGATACTCTGTTATGATCTTTTCTCTGGAAGAATGTAACATGTATTGATACTGTATGCTCATGCATTGACACCTTTTTTATTTGGATCCGTGAATAATATTAGATAAGGGTTGGGAGTCGGTTCCCCATTGAACAAGAGAAGTTAGCTAAAAACAAAATTGTAGAAATTGGGAGTCGATGTAGGCTTCACCATGCAGGAGAAATTAGTGTTAGGGACGGGCACATTTTGCTGATGGTTACTGATTTTGAATATGCACCAATGTTGTGAAACTTGATATGAAAATTTAGTGAACTATATAGACAGATCCTGTGACTGAGTTTATCATCCAAGAATAATACTATAATATATGGAAGAGTAAATGCAGTGATGTCAGGGTACTTTGTAAGTATGAGTTTTTCAATTGTATATGTCTGCATCATGCTGTATTGTCTCCCAACAAGGTATATAATTGAAGAGGGCCTTGTAGGCCTAAGCTGATAATCACTATAGGTTAAGTCCAATAGCAATAGCAATTATTACTTCTGGAGTTACTGTGTTTGTCTGACTCACTAATGTGTTTTTCATATATTCATATACCGTTTTTTCCACTACAGATCTTTTATTATGCACCAAAGATGTCTGAGAGTTGGAAAGGGCAGAAGCTGCTATCTAGAGCTGAGTTTCATATAGGTGCCCACGTGACAAAGTTCTTGAGGTTGCAGATGCTTCCTGCTTCTGATCGAACTGGTGCTACTACCGGCTCGGGAAGGTTTGCCCTATTATTTGGTACCCTTGATGGAAGTATAGGTTGTGTCGCACCCCTTGATGAGCTCAACTTCCGCCGGCTACAGACCCTACAGAGAAGGCTTGTTGATGCAGTTCCTCATATGGGTGGCCTGAACCCTAAAGCTTTTCGACAGTTCCACTCAAAAGGGAGAGCCCATAAGCCTGGCCCTGACAATATGATTGACTGCGAGCTGCTCAGCCAGTAAGTTACCACACTTTGCCATTTAACATGTTTAGTTTTCTGAGTTAAACCGAAGACCTTAGTGTACAAATTGTTAATTTGTGTGATTTGGACTCATCAGTTTATGCCCAGTTAAGACTGACTTGGCGCTCTGTAACATGAAGATGAACAAGCACTGGTTTTACTATCTCATTAAAATATCAGTTTAAATTGAAACCTGCCAAATATTCAAAATTCTGAATTTCAGCAAGCGTGTCCATGTAAGCCCGTTGGAGCTGGTATATGCATTGTGATCGTCAGGGTTGCACATGGATCCCCTCTATAGTCATACCTTTGTCTAATAGTGTAATCTTTTCGGGTTAGGGGGTTCTTATCATAGTATAGGAATGAAAAACTAGAAATCGACTATTTCGATTATAGTTCCATGGGAGACAGTATCTGCTTGTCGATTTGCTTTTTATTAGGCTCAGACCCTCATTATCTGGATTTGTTCAAGCTCTAGCAGTTTGATCTTCTTGATTAAGCTGTTGTAAACAGTTGTGCAAATTCGTCTGTGATGCACCAACAGCCTCCTGGCTATTGGAATTGATTGATTGGCCCTTCATTTAAAACAAGCTGAATCATCAGGGGATGAACCTGTTGGAAAATCATGTCTAATGATCTATATATAATTACACTATTATGTTCCTGAAAAATGCTGCATTTAGGGTTATTTTTATGATTTAGTTCCAGTGTTTGTACGATTTGAGATTTAAATGTTTCTAGTACTTCTTGCAGCTTCTACAAATACAGCCATATGACTCCTGATTTCATTTCTCCCTTCTTAATTCAGTACCGAGGGTTTTAAACAAGGTTTAAGTAGGCAGGGAGATACTCATAATACTTAGTCATATCTATTTCTTCTCTGCTGGAAGAGCCCCTCAAGTATTTTGTGTTAGAATTTGATCGTCCAGTTGACGGTGTATTTATATGATTTTCTGTTTTCCCCTCAGTTACGAGATGCTAGCATTGGAGGACCAATTGGAGATAGCTCACCAGATTGGGACTACGCGTATGCAGATCCTGACCAACTTGAATGACCTATCTCTTGGCACAAGTTTCTTATGAGGGAAAGCTAGGTTTGGTAGTCCACAGTATCAGCTGCAACAAATGTAAATTTTCCCCCTTGTAATACCCACTTTTGGCTTTGTCAGAGCTAAGCTGTATATTAAGTCCCAAGTTTTTCAGCAATGCAAGTAATATTCCAAGCTTTATCATATTTGGTTCACTATAGTGTAGCGTAAAGCTTTTCTATCCTGTTGTATCTCTTATTCATAAACTGGAATGTGTATCATGTTAAAGACCATTTAATGATCCTCGTTAGGTCTGTAAACTGTGGATTCTTCTATTCTCATTCATTGTAGTTAAGGTTTATAGTTGGGATGAGTCAGATTAAAATTAGCTTTACCGCTTGATGAGAGACAAGAAGTAATTTTACTGAGTCCTTGTTTTTATTTCATGAGTGGTTAGTGCAATTATTTACAGGTGTTGGATTTTTCAAAGGATGGATCTTGGGGAGATCTTGTTATCTTGAAATTTAGTTCTTAAAAGTTTCCTACTTTTGTTTGGTAGCTCAATATGCTAATCTCTGTAGCCTGCCCTAAATTATTTCAAGTTCCATGAAAAAAACATAACAAGGAATGGGCTGCTGATTTCTCCAAGCTGTCTCTCTTGGAAGGAAAAGATAAATCATGTTTTTTCCAACTTGTACCAGGCTGTGTATATTGTCTATACACAGATGAAGATGTATATTATTATGCAACATGATTTAGGGCTGTAGTAGAATGTGGACACTAGAATGACACAAGGGTCGTACAGTCTAGGCTTCTGACAAATCTTGTGTATAATGGGACCGGATACGGCTTTTCCCACATTCTGATCCCTCGATTTAAGCTGGGTCACTTGAGAACTTTTGGGTAGTGAAGATGATACCTGTTACCCTGTGGATAGAGCGTTAGCGATGCCATCATAAACTTATCATTTTGTTTTCATGGTCGATGTTTCATGATAAACAAGTGTGATTGAAACCGGAAGTAAAAGAAATGAATGTGTTTTCGTTTGACCTAAATCTTTGACCCATAATTGTCTAAAGTACCAGGGTAAAGAGGCTAGGAGATTATTACTGCTGAAGTGCTAGGTTCTGGAGGAGCTTGTAGTTGATAAAATCAGGGGTACCCTGTAAAAAAAAGGGAAAGAATATTGAGGTTGTGGGCCACATTTTGTATTTCCGATATAAGAAAGTGCTACTGTTTTTTTCAAAATATATAAAATGACACGCACGTTAACTATTCCGTTAGGGCCCACTAAATCAGTCAATTATCATTGAAAAAGTCTAAAAGATGTGATATCATTACCAAATTGTCCTTCTCATACTTAGTTGTTACATCTTGCTCAGAAAAAATTCCCGATCGCATAACCCTTCTTGTTTTTTTTTTCTGTGTATACAAACTTCCTCTATGTTCTTCCGTACATAAAAACCATCTTCTTATATATTTGGTCCGGTGGATGATATAGACGATTTAATTAAAAGATTGATTGAAGAGATAGACGGAAGAGGAGCAAGAATTATGGTTCTGGGTAAACAAACATGACCATCAGCAGTAAATCCTCTCAATTTGAGATTACGGTTCGTGCTAATTCATCTTTTTTATGTTTGTTTGAATTTCATGAATTGGGTATTTGTAATTTTGTATACATCGAATGATTTGTCGTTTTCAATTCATTCGATTTAATTTATTGGGTTTATGAATTTTTAGAGTAAGTTTGGGAATGTTTGCTGTAGAAAAATAATGGTAAACATGGGAAGGAGGAACAAATGAGTTTTTTGTTGATAAGAATACAAGACATGGGTTCAAATTCGTTTCAGATTCAGTTAAAGTTTAAACTCAAAAAATTTGTTCAAAGTTGATTTTGTTGCCGTGAAGTTAATTTTGTGAGATGAATGGCTTAGATTAATGATATTATATAGTTTGTGTATCTTTGGATTGTTCAGTCTCTATCCTATTCGATTTACAGGGAAGATTGGCTAAAAAGGAGTCTTAAGACATGAAGAAATCTATCTCTTGCTCGGCATCAGCGCACATACACATTTCCTGTTTGATAGAATTCCCCTTTCATTTCATATACGTATACTACCACACAGATTCAATGTTTGCCATAAGTTCACAACCAATCATATTATCAGTTCCTTAATATTGTCAACTTTGATAGCCTTCAATCTAAATCTAACAGTAAACGGTGAGTATTGATTGGGGAAGAAGAAAAACACCAGCCAAATTCGGCAATGACTCACATTACTAAGCTGAGTAGAAGAAGAACACCAACGGCAGGTAATAGACTAAGGGGGCTTAAATGTCTTTTAATAGGGGCCGGTTGAGCATTAACGGCAGTTACTGTTTTTTCAAAAAATAGGATGGAAAAAGTGAATATCGTGGCATTTTATAAATACTGAAAAAAACGGTGGCACTTTCTTAAACATAAAATCGAAAGTGTGGCACTTTATTAAAATTCCCTAAATAAATTTACTAAATTCCCAAGACACATTTTTAGGTACTGTATCCTGTACGTACACGGTACATCCACTTATTGGTTGAGGTAGGTGCAATGCAACTTGCATTTTTAGCTCATATTCTGAACTTGGAGTGTCTGTATCCTCTTCTTTCCTTATGGCAAGCACACGGTTTTTGTATTATCGAAGTCAACCACTACCTTTCTTTTCTTTTACAAATTATATTGGTTGGTTTCCATACAATTGCAATGTACTTGTTTTCTGATTTGACTTCTAAAATTTGCATATCTGTAAGTTGGATTCTGACCTCCTGTTGATTATTGAGCCCAAAATAATTGAGATTTGCATGTGATTAAGTGGAATAATACTTCTGCATTTTCTTAATTGCTTCTTTTTTATTTATTTAAATGTTCTAACTGCCAAAATGTATGTTCTAGTATATTACTGCCGGTATTGCACGTCGAGATACTCCGAATTATCAATCAAATCTTTCAAAAGTAAACCTTCTTGATATTTTTTGAACCCAAGGGAATTCGATTTCTTTTCTAAGCAAGAAAAGTTTACACTAAACTTTGATCTTTAAATCTTTTGATAATAAAGCCAACTTTAAGCTTGGGTCCATCCGAAACGGCGGATAAACATAGCTTAGGGCACAAATTACACACTAATGGATGAATGGTATTGATTCTTGTGTTACTCTCATAAGATGATGAAAAGTAAAAGTATGTTGGTTAACAGTTACATATCTATATATACACATATATAACCAAACTTTGGGACCATATTAAAGCTGTTTTAAGATGATCTAATTATGTTTAAATTTGACATAAAGTAAACTCACTAATCCTTTTGCTGGTGAGCTGGGGTTTAGATTACAGTTCAATGGTTTTTCCATTTCGTATGGAATGATTAAAAGAAGAGACTAAATGACTTAAAACTAGATTCCTCTTTGCATTAAAACTCTAAAGTAGTTAGTCCCACTACCTGGAATAACATTATGGTGCAAGTTGAAGTTATAGTGCCAAAACAAACCCTACTGTTTTTGCTTTCTTTTTTCTAAAGCATCTCTTAACAAAACCCTTCCATTATGATATGATTAGTACGAGTATTTGTTTATTGGTTAATGTTATCATAGTGAGGAGTAGGGTTAGTGAATTGAATAAAAGAATTTTAGTAAAGATGAAACTTGTTTTAACATGCTCTATGTTACCCTACAAGCTGTTGGATAGTGATCATCCATATTTTACGATGGTTAGTTGTAATACTGATGGAACAAATACGCTCGGGTATAAAATTTTTGTGGACAAACATACACTAGAAATAATCAGTATAAAATTCATGTTAAAAATGAGTTCATAACATCCACAAAAATATTCAAATGTTTGCAAGTTGCAACTATCTGTGAGTGTGACTAAGCTCGATACAGTTGACTCCAAATTTGTCTATATGCTCGAAGACGGATTGATATCGCTTAGATTGCAATTTTTCCGTGTGTAAGCACCTTCGCCTAACTTCCCCTTTCTGGCCACTTGCGTCTCACCGGCCAACCAGAGACGTAAAACCACCTTTTTTTGGCATACACGCCAATGCAAATTATGCAATGTCTTTTTTGCTCACGGAGACGGCTAGAAGACATCTGCAACTGTTGATGATCTTGATCCATATTGGCATATGATAAAGGACACCGAGCACAAGCAACCATCTTAGGGCCCATGACAATCAAAGCTAAAAGATTAGGCGTAATTTCAAACAAGGGCACTCTCACACGCATACACACCATGGTTTGTGGTGTTTATGTATAAGCATGCGCTGTTGCATACACACGCGAGAATCAATTTAAATCATACGATCTTCCAGGTACGTAAAATGATGATTTGCACGTGTATATCATCCGACTCAATAAATTTTCATTTTAGGGTTCATATACTTTATTTCAGGGTTCATATACGGTATGTTTTGTAGGACCATTGATCCAAACAACTTTGTCCATAAAAAGAGAAACAATATTCATCCCCATACCACACTCTCTCTACGTATAGTGAAGAAGAAACCAACCTTCACTAAAACAGATGGATATATGGTCAGCTCTTTTATTGCTATAGCCTTTCTAATTATTCTTCTCCCACTACTTTCATCTCTCTCTCACTCTCAAAGACTAAAGCTTAATTGCATTGCGAAACCAGCACCAAATGACCCAAAACCATGTCATAACACTAGAAAGAATCCTAAATAAGTAGTGGAATCCTTGTAAAAATGCACATAATATATGTAGTAAGCTAGCTAACAAGGTCGCGATCAATGGAATAATACTAGATGGAAGAAAATTATAGGGTAGAAGAAAAAAAGAAAGTGTTTTCCAACGAGAGCCATCCAATTCTTCTACCAAGTGTTGGCACTGTCGAGTTGATGGCGAGACGAAATTCCGACCTATCAAAAATGTGGCACGTGGATCAATAATTTTTTCGGTTGCAAGTCGCATATGAATTCCTATCTTCATCATTCAGGTTTCGTCCCACGAAATCAAATCCTAGTTGGGTAGGAGAATTATGGGTCAACACCCATAATCCTAGTTCCATATTCATCTGAATATACCTTTTGTTTTCGAAAAATTTGATTATGACTTGTTATGGATTTATCTTTTTCGATTATGACTTGTTATGGATTGATCCATCAATCGCTTTTGTTGAGTCGACTGATTCGATGCTATGGAGTAGATCTTTGGATATTCTCTTGCACTGCTAGGCAATAACATGTGCATGCCTTACTTTCGGCATAACTAGTTTAACTGATTCGTTTATAGCTATGCCTTGAAAAGACTTCGACATAACTTGAACTTCCAAAATACCGTGGAAAATGATTGTTAACTTTTTTTTAAGGCAGTTAAGTTCATTGTACACAATAAAGAAAAACAAAAAAGATGATTATTTAGAGATCACATTTGCCATTGTGATCCAATATGTTTCATGATCCAAAGCATGACTCGTGACCTAAAATATACCAACGGGACCTAGTATGCTTTGGGACTTAAAATGTGCTACGCGACCTAAACTTTTGCCTCATAGTGATGCATTTTATATCTTGGATAACATCCTAATTGCGTCATGCACGATGGTGGAGAAATTTCAGTTCTTGATTAACATTGCTTGAATGTGCAACACAAGCTTGAGATGAAGCTTCACCTCATTTAGTGATGCATTCTAGAGTGTGTATCATGTAAAATATGCGGGTATTATATTACTACACCCTTTAAGAACTTCATCCCAAATTTCAAAATAAAAACTGTCCTTGACAAGTTTTCTCAATTAGGATTTCCTGAGCATATGTCCTATACCATAAATTCCACAAGAATTTCAAAGTCTATCTTGAACAACGATTATGACTTTCTGAGCATACATCCCATGTCGTACACCCACAAATCCTAAATGAGTTTATAACGATACTGGGAATATCAGCTTGATAGCATATGTTCCACACCACATGTTCAAGAACACCAAGGAATTTTTTAACGTGAGATCCTAAATGCACGTCCCATACCATAACACTCTGGAATCCCCAAAGTTCACAATGATAAAGTCAACAATTTGACAAGAATCATTGAATGTGACAAGCACACTTTTAAGCTAAAACTGTGAGGTCCAAACTCTAACGCAGAGTACTCGGAGGCAAGCCACCGTTCCGGTTCGGATTGTCACTAATATAGTGGGAGTTAGCGGGCCCGAAAACGCCAGAAAATAGGTGAAGGATGATTAGTCCCAGTGTCTTCAACTGTTCGACACGGTTTTCCGGGTATTCGACTATTTGGCGGGTCACTAATTAAAGTGAAAAACTCACAATATTCGACTAAGTCCAACACGATTTACAAAGTAAATGATAGTTACGGATACTCTTTCCGTACAACAACTGTCCTATTCTTCCAAATTTACTTTTACCTTTTGTATAAAACTTTGTAGTCACATTAAAAATACATCCTAATGAGTTTGTTTTATCTCAAAACTTCTATGATACCAACTGTATATGAGTCTATGACAGATCGAAATATTCCTCCTCTATCGGCATGCTCGACAGGTCGAAACTCAACTGTTCCCATTTAATATGGTGACGGGCCATAAAAATTCTAAGGCCACAAGGAAAATGCACGTCGATTGATATGCTTTCCAAGTATGATGCTCGAACAATAGTTTCCATACTAGCTCCATATCGTTCCAACTTATCCTTGTCCTGGAAGCCATAAAAGGCTAATATTGATGTATTTTGCAAGCATCATGCCTTCACAATCTCTTTCCAGGCATAAGGCATTGTCTTGGACTTGCATATAGGCAATCACAGACCTAATTTTATCTTTCCTACTTCCCTTCGACAATGAGCTAGATTCATGCACTGATCTTGCTTGTATTAAGGGTGTATCAGCCAGGCTCATGCCATTCATTCCGTGCATCATCCTTACGATGCACATGATTACAAAATCCCCATAACTTGCAATCTTAGTTAGCTTCTTTTCTTAACCGTGCACGATTCACAATTTGTGCAAGCCAATATCGAATAATTAACTTGATAGGAAATATGAGCATCCAGTGAATGGACTACAACTACCGCATCAAGTGTGTCACAATCATCTCACAATTATATGGAATGAGAAATAAGGAGCACAAATGCTGCAACGCATTGCGGCTACCTAGTTAGTCTCCTTCATAGCTCGAATTATTAAGCACATACCGAAATTCATCAATCAAGGAACTAGCAACTAAAACCAACTCGTTTTACGAGTTCAAAGTCTAAGTAAAGCCTAATATGTATAGGCCAAGGGAATTTTGGAACTGATGCACCACTTAGCTCGAAATCATGTATACTCTTGTTTGGGTGATGCAATTTGGTGCAACACTCACCTTACCTGTCGGATTCATCAATATGATGCACTTCTAAGTTTAGCAACACAACATAAATGATGCATACAATCACGAAGCTTTATTGAATAAGAAACACGGCATAATGATGCCTCCACATCATGTATAAGTTACCGTCTAAGCTTTATGGATTAAAGATGCATTTTCCCTTGATCCAACTTCAAATCAACATTCCCTCCCTGTATATCTCTTATTAAAATTTTAAAAAAATGAATATTTTTGGATTAGAATAAAACTTATAACCACCAAATTCTGTTTAGGGGGTAATACTCGACTGAGTGATGCATCATCGTGATACATTTTCAGTTCTCCAATGCTCAACTTGGGTAATTCATGCATTTTAGTTCTTAACCAATGCCCAACTTACGAAATGCACCATAGTGATACGTCTTATCTCTTACCCAGCATCCCACTTGCATGATGCACCATAGTTGCACAATTTCAGTTCTTAGCCAACATGCTCTGATTGCGCAACACAAACTTAACATGAATTGTCATTTTATTCAACGACACATCCTAAAATATACATCATGCAAAAATATGGGTGCTACATAATGCTTCTGCCGTATTACAAAATATATCTCTCGTGACACGAAAATCTGTATCCCAACCAAAAATATTTCAGTACGGTCCAAAATTTTCTCGTGACCCAAAATTCACGTCATTATTCATGGCTGAAAAGTTCTTGTTTCTGGACATAAATAATTGTACATGCACCAGAATATCCATTATAGGTATAAATTTTCCCCTACGATCCTAAATTGTCTAGTAAACCGAAATATACAATGTCACCTTAGATTGTGTATGTTACCAATGATTTTATATAACTCATAATATGTCGTAACTCATAAAAAAATGTTTCTCTCTCTAGCGTACGACTCTCGCTCCCCCTTATCCACATGAATTCTCGCATGCTCTTTCCTTTTTCAGGCCTTTTCTAGTCGTTATCTCTGTCTTTTAGTGATCTAACGGTCTTCTTTCACCGTTTTTCTCACCGGTCTTTGACCGAATTTTCTCTGTTGCTCCCTGCTCTTTATGATTTTCACCATTAATGCTTAAGTTTTTGTTCTAGTTCCATGAATCCTACATCCTATTGATTCTTTACTATGAAAATTACTAAACTTGATCACCTTAGCCACTGCAATTGCCTCAATTACTCATTTGCTACAATCACAATGCAACAATAAGAAATCACAGGAAACACAGTTCTCACAACAATCACAAATTTCACAGGAAGCCACAACATCATGAGAACCGCAAGCATTACAGGCAACATAACCATCAGAGACTCAGCTGAAATCACTGGTACTACTACAATCAACTATAGTTATCCTGACAACCCAAGTTTCAAGATTAGATATACAAACTGCAAGTTCAACATTGTTTTGAAAAAGAACAGGAAACTCAAAGCCAGTTTAATCTGTACTACTCACCCTATCCCCACCACCAATTCTGAACATGCCTTATTCAATTATAACCTTGATCAGTCTAATCAATTTTCCTACCCTTTCCATCAAGCTCACATACAATTCATTCACAACCATTTTAAACCGAAAAACATCAAAGAATCCATAACTAAATATCATAAACATCCTTACAAGCTTAAACAATATCCTACCAAGTATTAAAATATCAATAAAAACCAAATGTTAAACATCTCCCCTCTTAATACTATCAAGTTCTTTCAAACAAACAAAAAATTTCATCAATTTCTGCAGGAGATGGAGATAAACGAGTCCCATTGGTACTTACTCCTGCCTCTGACCATCCTTGCTCCGAGTTCCCTGACTGACGCTCCCAGTCTGGCTACGAGTCATCCGAACAGAAGAGTTTGTAGAGCGACGCTTTAGTACTGGGGTTTGAGGTTCAACCTCGTCTTCTTCCTCACCAACATCAGCTTCACCTTCATCATGAGATGGATCTGGCACATCGACAGATGTCTCAAATTCGGCAGTAGCAGCAGCTGGATAGAATGGGATCGGGAATCAGATCGGTGGAGGGTTGGACAGCTCCGACAAAGATGGCACGACCGATTTTCCCAGTTGCAAGGAAAAGTGCATCCATCACTGGAAAATGCATAGGCTCATCATACCGCCATGGACGTGCAGCCAGTTGACGAACCATGTACCTCTCATTTGCTTCAAGAGTGATAGACTGATAACCGATCCTGCTCAACCCCGATAGAAGGAATCGATCAGCGACAACAACAACACCCTCATGCACTTGAAAAGGTCCATATCGGGGATGATAAGCATACAAAACCCAATCACCGTCATCAGATCCAGGCCTTCGAACTTTAGCAGCCGGTGGTTGTTTTTTAGAACCATCCACATCAGGCATGTCAATATCAACACTTCCTTCTCCATCTCGACCATTACTTCCTCCTTGAGCCTTTCTTTCACCTTAAACTTCAAAAGGGTTGCTAGCATCTTAATTGATTGGAGAAGGTTTGGGCTGATTGAAGAACTGCCTCAATCTTTCAACAGGAGAATCAACCAACAATTCATGAATCACTCCAGGGGGTCCTTCATTTTACAAACATTCCTCTACCTTCACATTCACGTTATGCTGCAGATCGTCCAAATACCATGCAAAGCTCTCTTCAAACTGCGGAGATTCACAACCCTGAGGAAATGCGATCCCATACGACAAACAATCCATACAATACTCATGAGGATACCAGTGGATGCGAGGCTCAATATCCACCTCCTGCATCTTCTGCTTACTCTTTCGATCTACTGCTTTAGCATTACCATACGTAATGAAGAACAAATAGGAATTTCTAAATTTCTTCTGAGGAAGAGAGAAGATGAAAGGGAGAAACTGAAGAGAAATCCCTCTCCAGCAATTAATTTGGTCCTTTTAAAGGGCCTATTAGGTTGGTTTGCGATCGTTTCACCATTAATTGGCAGCGGTTCCCGAAGAGAAAACTCTTCCATCTCTCACCCTTTCTCAACCCACACTGTCTTTTCAATTTCCCTTCAACTATATCCTCATTGCCTACACCTAATAACTGTTCTGAAGTCTAACACAAATTTCACTGCTGCTTTCTCTTGTAGAACAGATGGCAACTGGGAGTGTAATATCATCACATTTGGCAGAGGAAAAAATCCTGCAAAAGTTGATGACTGGGAGTTTACTCGTGTGTTTGGCACAGACCATTACCAGATATCAGACAAGCTCACTAAAATTCGGAGGTCTGCTAACTGGCACGCTGACTGACAAGCTGACCGGCAAGCTGACTGGCAAGCTAAAATGGCTAAGGGCCGCACAATCAAAGTAGATAGACTCGAGAGAATAGATCAATGGTTAAACTAGATGACTGAACCTGAGCAACAACAATCTAAACCTCTCTATACTACTAATGCCACCAACTATAATCCAAAGTGCATACTGGTAATATCTCTCTCATCTATCTTTGTGTACAACTCTGCTAACAACACAACATATAACTTGCTTCCTATTGACAAGTCCTTATATATCCAAGGTATCATTAGACAACAAAAGACAAGTCCACCACACCAAAGGTACTCATCTTGGGTACTTGTTACCCCATCTTTTCAAGCATCTCATTCACTTAGACTATCTGAACACAAAAACCAATTTTTTTGATAGCTGTTATGAGTACAACAAACATCAACACACACCCGTGATTTTTTTTCTTCAAATTAAAGCCTACCTCTTTTCCCTATCTCTTGAAAAACTTCTCATTTCCCTTTTTATTCCCAGTGAACATCACTCCCTTCACTACTTCCTTCTCATTCATCTCTACTTCACCTCCATGGCCTCCACTTCTAGCTCTAACCCAAACAGTATTGATAATTTAGTTAATAAAATGAACTCAGCTCTCAATATCCCTGAAGACTTGTTTCCAAAAGTCTTCCTCAACCCTGACAATGTGAAAACCAAACAACCCCTAAATTGGAAATGATGCTTCATTGGAAAACTTCGCAGCAATATCTTCTTTCAAACTTCTAGAGTTAGCAATTTCATAAATGCTAACTGGGAATTACTGAGTAGAGTGGAAATTGATATATGGAACAAAAGAAGAAACTACTTCATTCTCAGGCTTACTCATAAAGAGGATTATCTTACTCTGAGGAAAGGAGGAACTAGAGGTTTTTTTGATAAGCTTATGGTGTTAGTGGTATCCCTGTTGGTGGACCTGAGCTGATTGATGAAGAACTCTTCTCAAAAGTCATGATTTGGTTACTCATTAAGAGAATCCCAACACACATCATTCCTGATATCAGAAACATAGTCAAACCAGTAGGTGTTTACCAGGATGCTAAGAAGCCATATGGAAGGGATATATTTGAGAAAAACTTGGAGGTAAAACTCACAGTGAATGTCTCTAGACCACTCAAGTTTAGTATTGAAGCTTTTGAAACACCTACTCTGTCTCACTGGATGGAAATTGCTTATGCTCTGAAAGGTATTAAGTTCTATAAAGTTTGCTGAATCCTTGATCTCCCTAGACCCCTTTGTGCAAAAACCCCTCAACAAAAAATTGTTCAAGTTGGAAAAGATGTTATCCACATACCTTACTCAGATGCTGATGCTGCAACAGAATTTGAAGCAAAGCTGAAGAATGCTAAGAAGTTGGAACTTGAGAAAGCTATATCAAAAATTGCTTCCTCCCCCAACAACCATATTACCTTTGGAGCTCAGTCTTCACCAACTGATAATCTGAATTCCCCCCACCCTGATGTCCTTGCTTTTCAAATCAGAAACAAAAATCTAGCCTTGATTAAGAAAAATCCAAACACCAGTAAGAATGAAAACTAATATAAGAGCCAACAACACCAATTCTACAACCATTCCCCAACACCCAGTTGTTGCTGATACTAATACTTACTTTCCTGCCACTGCTCCTCCAACAACCTTCCCTTTCAATTCTCTTCCTACTTTGGCTCAAATTAAGACTAGAATGGAGGCTGAAATTGCTCAGAAAAAGAAATAGGCCTGGAAAGAGAAGAAAAAAGCTCACATATTTGAGGACACTAGTTCAAACCCTCATCTAATCTCTTTTCTTGATGTTAAGAGGAAAAATCCAATCTACAATGATGATGAGAATAACCTCAACAACAATGACACTGAAAAGCTCAAAAGATTCAAGAAATTGGATGAAACTTTAACAGATACCAGTAAAACTCTTCTTCTGGCTAATGATACCTTGGGAAACTCCTCATCTGCTAACATGGTAAACTATCACTTACTCTCCTTAATTTTAAATTTTATAGCTTATCTTTCCCTGATCTATTACTGTCAGACTCTCATTACTATATTCTATGATAACATCACTAGAAGACTAACATCTAAGTATCCCACTGTCCTATTTTTGGCAATTCTTCACTACTCTGACATGGAATTGCCAAGGATTAGGCACTAGAGATGCCAAGAAATACCTGAATGACATGCTAAATAAACTTAATCCTGATATTATTTTCATCTCTGAAACTAAGCAAAAACAAGAAGGCCTTAAAAAAGTTATGCATGAGGTAAATGTCAACAACTTCTGGTATGTTAATCCAGGAGGGGTAAGTGGCAATGCTGGAGGCTTAGCCTTGATATGTAAAAATAATATCCCTATTGACATTATTGATTTATCTTTAAACCATATCCATGCTATAGTCAGCACTGCTAATAGCCCCCCTTGGATTTTCACTGGCTACTATGGTAGTCCTTATGATGCTACTAGTAAAATTGACTCTTGGAAAATGTTGGATAAAACAACAACCACCAATCAACTTCCTTGGTTAATCATTAGTGACTTCAATATTATTCTTCATGACTCTGAAAAATTCAGTACTCATCCCATAGACTCTACTGAAGCTTCTTTGTTTAATAGCAAAATCCTTGATCTGGACTTAGTAGATCTGGGATTCACTGGTTGCCCATTTACTTGGTCAAACAAAAAAAAGGCTTTGCTTTCACAGAACAAAGACTTGATAGAGGATTGGCAACAAAAAGTTGGTTACTTCTCTATCCCAACACTACCATCTCTAGCATGATGGCCATTGGGTCTGACATCATCCTATTCTACTCAATTGCAATCTCAATTGGAAGAATGGCAGCATCCCCTTCAAGTTCTTTGGTCCATGTTTGGATCAGGAGGACTGCAAGAAAATAATAGAGGAATGATGGAACAAAATTCACTCTGGATCCAGTGCTTACATCATTGCCAAAAGACTAAAGGATATTAAACTTTAAACCAGAGTGTGGAATAAGGAGGTCTATGGCAACATCAAGACAAATATAAAAGAATGCAAGCAACATCTACATTGGCTACATAACAACTACTTCATAATGGATATCGGGCAGGCTCTAACTGATGCAAGACAAATCCTCAAAAATTGGCAAGACATTGAAGAGAAATTTTGGAAAACTAAAAGTAAAGATCAAGTTATTAAACTGAGAGATCAAAATACTAGATACTTTCACAGGGCCACCAAAAGTAGAGCCAGGAGAAACAATATAGATACAATCCAGAATGAAGAAGAAAAATGGATAACAGATTATCAAGAAGTGAAGAATTGCTTCACAACTCACTTCTCTAGAATGGCTACTGCTGAAAACACAAACATAAACCCAGAAATCATTGACCTTATACCCACCACCATTACCACAGTTGACAACAATATGCTAAATAGGATCCCTGATCAAAATGAAGTTAAAGCCACCCTGTTCAGTATGGAAGGTGACAAAGCTCCATGTCCTGATGGCTTCCCTCCAAACTTCATTCAAGCCAACTGCGAAATCTTGGGAAATGACATTGACAAAATGGTACAACACTTCTTCACTTATGGTCACATGCTCAAAGAGATGAACTCCACTTTTATATCTCTCATTCCCAAAGTTGATAACCCAACTTCCCCAAGTCACTTTAGACCCATAAGCCTCTGCAACACAACCTACAAAATCATCTCCAATCTAATAACCCAAAGAATGAAACCTTACCTGAATAAAATCATATCTCCTTACCAATCCGCCTTCATACCTGGAAGGCAAATCTCTGACAATATAACAATTGCACATGAGATAATTTACACAATGAGAACTAAGAGAGGTAAAAAAAGGTAAAAATGGAAGCATGGGAATCAAAATTGATATGACAAAAGCTTTTCACAGAGTGGAATGGAAATTTCTAAACACCATCATGAAAAAGATTGGGTTCAATGATCAATGATGCAACAAAATCCAACAGTGCATCTCCACCACCACTTCAACTGTCCTTATAAATGGCTCTCCTGATAGTTTCTTCAAACCTTCTAGGGGCCTGAGACAAGGTGACCCCCAATCTCCATATCTCTTTTTGTTCTGCATGGAATCTCTCTCTAGAACTCTCACTCATGCAAAAGAATTGGGTCTAATCACTGGAATAAAAATCTGCAAGAATGCACCTTCTATCAGCCATCTTCTCTTTGCTGATGACTGCATGGTCTTCTGCAAAGAAAATAAGATTGAAGCCCAAAATATTATGGACATCCTAAATATTTTTGGGCAAACTTCAGGTCAGCTAATCAACTTCAACAAATCTGGAGTCTTCTTCAGTAAGAACACCAATCATGATCTTATTCCTAACATCAGGAATGTTATGGGAGTTCAAGTACTTCAGCTGGATGACAAGTACTTAGGTTCCCCTCGTTTCACTCACAAGAGCAAAATAAATTCTTTCAAGCCAGGTGTTGACAAGCTAAGGATAAGACTTTCTAGCCGGAAAAATGTTCCACTAAATCCAGCTGGGAGAGAAGTCCTCATCAAATTTGTCACATCAACTTCTAACATATATCAGATGAACTATTTCAGGATACCTAAGCAAACCTTCCAAGATCTCAACAAGCTTCAAAGAGACTTCTTCTGGGGAAAAGCTTAGAAAACCCAAAAGGTTACTATCCAAAGGCATGGTCTGCAGTCTGCAAACCTAAAGAGCTAGGAGGATTAGGCTTCATGAATATGAAACAATTCAACAGCTCGATGATCACTAAAATTGGTTGGAGGTTAGAACAAGAGAAAGACTTTCTATGGTTTCAACTAATGGATGCTAAGTACCTATTTGGCAGGAATGTTCTCAATATGGACATCAAGCCAAAAGATGGAGACTCCTGGATATGGAAATGAATCCTAGAAGGCATTGACAACATTCAAAATCATTGTGCCTGGAGGATTGGCAATGGGAGAAAGATTAAAAGTTGGGAAGATATCTGGATTCCAAGTATCTCTGCGAAACTGATCAAACCTGCTAACTACCCACTTTTAATTGAGACAGTCTCAAATATACTCTTACCAAATGGTCACTGGGATAATACCCTGGTCCAAACTTACTTCAATCACCATACTGCTCAGGCTATTCTTGCTCTGGATACCCATCCAGGGGAGGAAGACAAGATTCAGTGGAATCTGAATGACACAGGAAAATTCTCTGTCAAATCCCTTTACAAGGCCAATATGGAGAACTTATACAGAAATGATATTTCCACAAGGAACTGGGGAGAAATCTGGAATATGGGCATTGCTCCAGTGATTAAGATCTTTATTTGGAAATGTGCTCATGAAATCCTGCCCACTAATGCTAAAACAACTAGCATTCTGCACTACATTGATCATATTTGCCAAATATGCAAAAGTGGGGAGGAAACAATGACACATATGTTCCTAAATTGTCCTGCTGCCACCTCTGTGTGGCAGGAAACTATTGGCACTAATCATATGCAATTTGATAACACAACTATCTTCATAGATTGGCTGAACTTCTGGTTTCTACCTGGAAATATCAATAACAACTGCAGCTTTTATGCTGCTGTTTGTTGGTTCATCTGGAAGGCCAGGTGTGATATGGTTTTCAGACATAACCAACCAAATGATAGACAAACATCAAATGGCATTAAGCAACACCTATGTAATTACAACAGAATACATAATCTCCCAAGCCATATTATGAATACCTTCTCCCTAAACTATGAGGAACATGAATCCTCTGATGATTATAATATTGTTCCTTAAAACTTGGATCATTATACTGGAGGACACTTTGGCACAATCATCAAAATATGCACCCTCCACGACCCTGACACTATGATATATTACACTTTCCTAACTTCTAAAGATATTGCAGGTAACCCCATTGGATCAAGAGGACACCCAGGCCATTCTGGAATTATGGGGGGCAACAGGATGAGCAGATTTATCACTCAAATGGGCAAAAAAAATGCAGCATACCAATGTGGAAATACATGCTGAATCAATGGAAATACTGATCTGTTTTAAGTTACTTTATCATAATGCTGTTAAAGGGAAATTTCATATGAACTTTCATGAGGCTGTGAATTGCGAAGAAGAAGACAACACTTCCAGAATCAACCCAGTTAATTTTGTTTTAATTAGTCTCAAAGTCATTCATAGATCTCAGAATCTAGAAACTTTTAATATGGCTCTTTCTTGTAAGAACAATATGAATAGGTATGTCGACAGCAGACCTACAAATATCTTGTATGTGCATTAGGTCCTCCTTGGCGTAATTTTTTCTATAAAAAAAAGAAGATGTAAATTCTTTCCTGTAAGCTAATTCACGACCCAAATCTATCTTTTCATAGTTTTTTGTCCGCTTGTGATAACATATTTGGTCCATGGTCCAAATTTTTTTCCATTCATTTTCTTAAAAATTAACTATAATAACGCGAAACCTGTCTAGTAACCCAAAATCTGCATTGTGCCAAAATCTCCAATGCCTCCCAAAGTTTACAGAAAATGGGCTATATAGCCAAAATGATACTTTTCCTGGGTCAAATGGACGGGTAAACATTTGTTCTGGGTCAAATGGACATGAGATAATTTTAATTGGAACATACAGAATTACCCTTATCCTATCTTCTCAAAAGGAAACTACTTAGACTATATCGATATCCCTCTCTCCACATCGTTCTTCAACTGCTCTCCATCATCTCAACAACGTCTCCACCATCTCCAAAAGAAATGGGTTTCTCCACCGTCAAACACTATGAAAATTAAAATCACTAACACCTACATCATCTATTATAATCACAACCACCACCCCCATCAACAATAACTACAATCATGGCCACCATCGCCGACACCACCACCACCGCCACCATAAACAAAAAACATTATTTTTCTCCACTATCATCAACAGAACCACCACCACCACCATCGATAATGAACTTTTTAATGCCCTAATGAAATTGGTTTCATCTTGCTTTAAATGTGTATAATTATTCTTATCATTAAATTGATGAATTTTTTATAATTGAAGAGGATGAAACTGGTTTCATCCTTTGATTCATCTTGTTTTAGATTAATTGAAATTTTTCTCGCCCATGTATAACATGGATGCAACTTGTATCATCCTGTTATAAATTGTGTTGAAATTGTTTTTATACAAGTTTAAGCATAGATGAAACTGGATTCATCTTGTTTTATGTTTGGTTGGGTTTCATTATTCTCTAAAATTGTCATATTTATGCTATGAAATTGGTTATATCTCTAACCCAATCAAACTAGGAAGAAATTGGATTTATCCAGGTGTAGTTAGAGTGAGTTTATATGAGGTAAGCTATCCAGGGAATGTTGTTGTCTCATTACTTGCTTGGTTCTAATTAAGTATAAAATTGGATGAAACTGGTTTCATCCAAGTGTATCTGCAATTTCAGCAGGTTTAAACTAGGATGTAACCAGTTTCATACATGATTAATCTGCAGTTTATATTTTTCAGCAGGTGTAAACTATTATGAAAACCGGTTTCATCCAGATTTTATCTGCAATGTGTTTATTTTCAGTAGGTTTAAACTATGATGAAACACAGTTTCATCCAGGTGAAATATGCAGTGTACATGTTTAACTACTATAAATATACTTGAATTTATTATCAATAATTTTTTAACTAGTATGAATCTGGTTTCATCCTGTTTTAAATTTGGTTGTTGTTTGTTTTCATCCATGTTTAAATTAGTATGTCACGTGTATTGTTTCCTCAATGTTTATACTAGGATGAAACTGGTTTCTTCCAGTTTTAAAATAAGACGAATATGAGGGTTAATCTATGGTATACATGGTTAATCCATGTTTTATACTAGGATGGAACCAATTTCATTCGGGTTGAATTTACGATCGATAGTCATTATGAATGAACTATGATTTTAATTGTTGTAATCAAGAATGAAAGTTTCTGTTATATACTTGTATGTGTTTCATTTTGTAAAAACCTTGTTTGTATTGATTATATGTACTAATTTGGGTCTGTAGATGCTTTAGACATACCTATTTAGGCCATGCATGATGAGAGAATAGAGATGGAGCATCAAATCACTCGCATATGCCGAATGAATCACTTCTTTTGTTAGATTTGAACTGCTTTTGTAGTAGTACATCAAATGATTATAGGATTACTTTAGTATATGTGCTGTAGTTGATGGGCTTACTGCTAACAAGCCAAAGAAATTTCAGCGTACAATGAGACCGATTGAGAAAGATGATTTACCAGCAGAAACTAATTTTCATTTATCTTTAAAATAGGATGTAACCGATTTTCATCTATCTTTAAAACATGATGTAACTGGTTTCGATTTAAATTGTTGTAGGAAACAATAGCAAGAAGAGTGTAAGAACCAATAACAAGCATGACGTGGAAGTGGTTGTTGATGTAAGAATCAAGAATAGGCATGATGTGAACGTGGGTGGTAAATCAAGCACAAGGAATATGCATGATTCCGACGTGTTAGCAAAATGGATGGAAAAAAATAGGAGAAAAAAGAAACTAAATGAAGTTGCAGTTTCTAGAAGTTGAACGATAACTAAAACCATTGATGTCGTTAATTTTTTTAGAAAATAGGTCGCCACAAATGCCTATTGATATAGTTTAAACTTAAGTTTTGTGTTAGTCAAACTTTCTTTGAATCGATTTATGAATCAGGATTCGTCTGTATCTTAATTGCAAGTCAATTAAATATGAAATGTTTGTACTTAAACTGGTCTATATTTCGAGTTCTTGTCTCAGAATATGCAGGTATTTTTTTTTTCCAGAATATACATGATGAAACTGGTTTCATCCTGGCATAAAATGTTTTGTGAGTTTGTGCATGATGGATATGTTTTTTTTTTCCAGAACATGCAGGATGAAACCAGTTTCACCCTGGACAAAAAATCTATTCTTTTTCAGAATACGCAGGATGAAACGAATTTCATCCAAGTCTATTCTTTGTGATACCTGAACTCATTCAAGATTTTACCATAAACATTGAGGTTCGTTGAATCCATACAAAGAATAGAGTGATCACAAGGAAACTGATCCATATGCCGACGTTTACATCTTCAGTACAACTATCTCATAATAACAACATTCAAAACCTATTTTCAGTTCAAGTTCAATTATCACATGCACCTCAACCTATTTGCTCCATCAGACACAAACATCAATTATTACAACCAATTCAAACTGAAGTCAGTTAATACAGCAAACCACAGTTGCGTCCTCACCATTAAACTACTTCTCCTTTCACATATTCGCTTAACCACCAACTGCAATTTCTACTTTGACCATCTCACCACCGTTCCTTCCTGAACTGACCACAAAACCAGTTACATCGCCTACTGTCGGTCCGTTTTGATGCAACAATATAGAAATTGAACTTTTAACGTCTCATGTTTATGAAACGAATCAACATCAGGCATCAATCCATGGACTATTCACAACCATCTTCAATTCACAATCAGTTTCGGCCTCAACAACATCATCTTTCATGTACATCCATAATTCTTCTTTAACCCGGTGTTTATTCCAGCAAAACCCAAATTCAGGCTCACATCGAGAACCCAATATTCTCGTCAGTGTCGACTTCTATTTTGATCAAATATCAATCCAAACTCGAACCAAAATCAACATCACCAACTAAACCCCAAAATTAACAAAAATCCCATCATCCCATAGCTAATGAAATTTCAAATCCCGATGAATCAAAGACAGAAACGCGTTACATGTTTGTTTCTTCCTTACAATAAGACCAAAAACAAAATCAAAATTGGATCAGTGAATCATAATCATCTACAATACTTGGTGAAATTGAAACTTAAAACATACCGATTTGAAGATATGAGATGATTTTTGATAGTAAAAATTCTAAACTTCGATTCTGTAATCGTTCATCACCATGATTTGAGCTCCCAGATCTGAAATAAGAAAAGAAAATCACCAGTGTCTTGTTTCTGTCGATAAAAATGAGTTCGATGTTTCAAAATCTGTTTGCTGATAAACAACTTGGTTCTAACACATGAAGGGAGCGACATTGCATGTCTTTCATGCGAGAAGCTCTGTTCTAACACAGGTATCATAATCGAATAACACAGTCAGTATTTAGGTCCAAATACAATGGTTATAGATACTATCATGCTATTTGAACCACCAAAGTGAGACCATAATATCCTGGATATCTTGGGTTGTCGTCTCTTGGTTGAGTGTGCATGCTCTCAGTCTTTTCCTGTTTCTTTCTTTTCTTTTTTGCCTCTTAATTAAGTTGTCAACCCACTGTAAAGTAAATCTAATATATTCAACTAAGCTGAATTGTCAACCTTGTTGCAGACCATTAGAATCAGCTTCAAAAGTGATTCCAAAGTCCAGACATACCAATCTTGCAAAATCATTGTACCCATGCAAATGCACGTCATCATAAACAAAATTCCATTCCTTTTACTTACAAAACATATATACCAATACTAGTATTAATTTTATCTCCAAAACAAATAGTACTCTTATACGTAACATATATCACAAGAAATGATATAACAAATATTGTGGATTTTTGTAGCATTGACTAGTGTGGGCAAAACTTTACGTAAAAATATATCTCGCAAGAAAACGAGCAAGCTTTGCAATTTGCAATCCTCGAAGACAAACCTTTTCTTCCTTGTTCCTTCTACTTGTGTTTCGACACCTTCAGTCTCGAAGTTTTATTTTCCACTCCATTCTCTGCATATCCCGGTGTCCCCGGGGCATAAACGACGTTGATTTTCATTGACTAAATTAAAGTGACCAAATGGGTTTCATGATTATTATTACTAGTAAAAACTACAACTAGTATAAAAAGTG
This sequence comes from Papaver somniferum, assembly GCF_003573695.1. Classification (NCBI taxonomy): domain Eukaryota; kingdom Viridiplantae; phylum Streptophyta; class Magnoliopsida; order Ranunculales; family Papaveraceae; genus Papaver; species Papaver somniferum. Next base: position 33,294,395 of record NC_039361.1, on the reverse strand, counting down.
AAGCAAAAGAGCCCAATCTTTTCGTGAACACTTTAACCAAGATTGTATAGGAATTTAAGATAATTGCTGTTTGTAATGAGACCAGTCAACGAGTATCTCGTAAACTGTTCATTCAAGACTAAACAAAAATCACGCTTGAAACCTAAAAAGATTATACTATAATGAGAAATGTTATCTTTGAAATGATGCAGATCTTCAACACACTTTGTTCTAGTTGTTTGATTGTTCCCATTAAGTCATTAACCATGAGAAATTTGTCGCCCCCTAAACCACCAAATACATTGCATTGCAATACCTTTTCCTTGACAACATAAATAATACACTGCAGGTCAAACTCTAGTTTGATATAATGCCGAGCAGTGAGCACATGGTCAACCACTGGGGAATTGATTGCGTATTTATAGTTGCACACTTGCACTTGCCTATTTCGTTATCATATAGGCCTCTCAAAGGGTCTAGCGTCAGGGTGGCGGGTCAATGGATGCATGCAGTACGTGATAAAAGTTAAATCCTACCCTCAGGGTTACAGTTCCACTCTAGTATAGACTCTATAGAGTCAAGCCTCTCCTACAAAGCTCCCAATATCTTTCAGTGACTAATTGGTGTAAAATACATAAATGATTTATATCCCGAAGGTCATCCTGACTGAGACACTGGGATGGGTCCCATCCTAAACTTGCCCCCGCTAGACCACCGGGTCAGGAAGGAATCCCACTCATTATTTTTGTCGGGATGGACCGCGGAATTCAACCCGCAACGAGTGTATTATTTTTGTGTAAAATGGGAGTTCATATTGATCAGTAGCAAAAGAGTAGGGCCAACAAGGTTCATCAGTAGAATTTTCATTTCATTTTCTAAATTTAGAGGTTTAGTTAGTGCGGTCTTTTTGGATGGCCATTGCTCTTGTAGGTCATCTAGCCGCTCCTCCGGTTGTTAAGTGTGATTTTCTGCTGAAGTTGACGAGTTAGGGTCAGGACCAAGCAAGCATTCATAGTGCATTGATCACATTTTTAGGCATGGTTGATTAAGATTCATTTTAGACCCACCTACTATAGCATGCTTACTGGTCCCAATTAATCGGAATGAATTTCCCAAATTAATGTATTCTTATCACGCGTTATTTGAGAGACTACTATCATTATCTCGTGAGCGTAAAAACTAGTGATGGAGTAAAAAAAGAGAGTCAAAAAAGTGCCGATATCTTGAGAAATTGATGAGATGTATGGAAGCACACGTGCGTTGGTTCTACGGCGTTCTTTGTTGTCTAGCGCACGTGCTTACCGGACATGATAAAGTAGACAAGTTCCTCTTTGAACAATTGGACAAAGGAGTTAAATAGTGTCTCACCCCTTTCTAATTACCATATTACATTTCAAGCCCTTGGGAATTTGGAAAAATAGATTTTTCACCTCCTTGATCCTTGTATTTGATATTTTGATACAAGTACTCAGGGAGGCAGTAAGAGTATGTATGGATTCTAGAAATAGAAGAGTTTATGTTTCTTCAAAAGCATAAGTTAATCCCAGAAGTTATAAGCCAAAAATTTCTCTTCAACTTTATGGTTTCAGAATTCATTTTAATAATGTGTTACCAAACAAATTCTTGCATTTTAATTTTAGATTCGGAAAACAATTTCTCAAGGTGTACGTAAACACCCTCTTTATAAGTGTAGGTACACATTTCATCTTCCTTCACGTGTCCACAATGGTACACGTGGAGGACAAGCGACTAAGAGCATCAAGATATGATATCACATGTGGACAGCCAAGAGTCACTTTATCCTATCCCCAGAAAGATCTGAGATCTACGGCTGGGAATAGTCCGACTGACGCAGACAAGACAGGGGCAGAGGACAGCTGTCTACCGCGGACATACATCTCAACTACCCGCATTAAATATCCTCAAACAGCATACGTGTCAGTCAGCCTGTGTAGGAAGCGCAGATAGCACTGCGTATTCAAATAGAACACGCAGATAAAGCCGAGAACACGAAGACTTCTGCGTAAGCGGCACAAGACAAGAGGATAAGGTTATAACGGGCTTCAGAAGTGGATCCCACGTAACCTCCCTATAAATACCCCTCTCTCCCAAGTGAAGAGGGGATCGGAAAAACATTGAGAGGAGAATAGGAGAGAGACAGAGAGATAGAGAAAGTGTAAGTAAGTTCCTCCTGCTACGCAGGCTTATCTGGATCTCAAACTCATTCGACTATTTCTGTAACCATCATACATATAATGAAAAACCCAAACCCGCAGACAAAGATTAGAGTGATGAATCATATAAGTTAATCATTTCATCTATATTCATGCATTTATACTTTACATGTTCGATTCGATACTTATGGTATATCATATTCGTACGTTTTATACTTCATCCATTATTTATCTTGTTGTGCGAGCTAAGAACAATGATTGTAGTTGATGGGACGAGGAAGAGTATTAGAACTCTGAGTCAAGGATTCGACATAACCAATTCACCCCCCTCAGGCGCAGCTTATTTACTGTATTGTCATGAGTCTGCGCGCATTATTTGTGAACACTCAGATGATAATGATCTTTGTGTTCACAATCTGGCTCTAGAAACATGGATCTTCATCCCGGTAAAAGATTTATCTTCTCCTGTGACTTGTTTCAGGCTTCTTTTACTGAAAATAACGATGCATGGAACATTACGGTTTTTTCCATTCATGATTTCAAAAATCAAAATTTTGAACAGATCCGCCTTTATCTAAGTAGATCTGATTCTTCAGGCATTTTCTAAGTTTTCACGTCTTTGAAAATCAAAATTATGAACAGATCCGCGTTTATCTAAGTAGATCTGATTCTTCAAGCATTTTCTAAGTTTTCACGTCTTTGAAAATCAAAATTATGAACAGATCCGCGTTTATCTAAGTAGATCTGATTCTTCATGCATTTTCTAAGTTTTCACGTCTTTGAAAATCAAAATTATGAACAGATCCGCGTTTATCTAAGCAGATCTTATTCTTCATGCATTTCTAAGTTTTCACGTCTTTGAAAATCAAAATTATGAACAGATCCGCGTTTATCTAAGCAGATCTGATTCTTCATGCATTTTCTAAGTTTTCACGTCTTTGAAAATCAAAATTATGAAAAAATCCGCGTTTATCTAAGCAGATTTGATTCTTCATGCATTTTCTAAGTTTTCACGTCTTTGAAAATCAAAATTATGAACAGATCCGCGTTTATCTAAGTAGATCTGATTCTTCATGCATTTTATAAGTTTTCACATCTTTGAAAATCAAAACTTCGAACAGATCTGCGGTCATCTACATAGATGGGCGCCTTAAGTATTTTCAAGATTTTACACCTTTGAGAACTCAAAACGCTAATAGATATCACGTGGGGCCCATTGTCTTCGTGATTTTTTCTCTCTCTTTCAGGAAAATATTAAAAAATGGAGAAAAGCAAAGATGTCGGGAAGGCAAAAGCTTCGTCAAAAGAGATGCCAAGGACAACCCCATTGGTAACTAGGAGTAAGCAGAGAGGTGAAAAACTAAAGGCAGCGGATAGGGCGCAGGATAATGCAGAAAGCACGGCCCCCATCAATGCCAACATCATCGCAGCAAACACAGTAAATGCCGCGGCAGCCAAAGCAGAGCTTCAAGAGCTGGCGGATCCAAAGTCGGAGCTCCCAGAGTAACCAATGCTCAACTACAGGAATATCAGGAAGTCGTAGCAGAGTCAGGAATACAACAATCCCTCTATGGGATGCCCTTAACCAACGAACAAAACATACCTTTTCCAGCCAAGCAACCGCTTCTAATAGCAGGTCAACCCTCACAACAACCGTCGGGGTCCCAAGGTGCACGGTTAGACCCACCAGAACCAGTAATACAGATCGTGGATGAGGAACAAACCTTAGCCGCTGATGAGCAATTGCGGGAAGGAACACCAAATCAAGGGTCAAATCATTCCGCTCAGATGATGGCCGAGCTGACAGAATTAAGGAAGAACCATAAGGCATACGCAGATGCTGTGGCGATATTAGCACAAGAGAACCAAACACTCAAGGAAAGAATCATTCATAGCGCAGAGGTAGAAAACCGACGCGACGAAGCTAACTCCAAGGCCGTAACACCTAATCAAGATAGAAGAATGGTGATAGCAAACAACCCACTTCCATTGAATCGAAGAGGAGCAAGGAGCAGCCAAAGATCAGACCCTGATTACAATCCTGAATACTCGGACTACTACGACGGTACCACCCTCCTACGAGCAAAATCTACCATTCATGAAGAGCACCAGATCGCAATGGAAAATCTGCGTGCTGAGATGCTGGCAGAAATCAAGGAGCTAAAGACTAGGAAGGGAGGCGGAAGACTAGAGAAAGTGATGAAGGAAGCAAACACTACCCCGCTGACGCCACACTTGGCCAGGGCTTCTATACCGCAGAAGTGTTCGGTTCCTGCTTTCGATTGCTATGACGGATCAACTGATCCTGCGGCTCATCATCGATATTATAATCGAATGATGTCCCGTTGGGATAACGAAGACTCCATACTGTGCATATACTTCCCGTCAAGTTTAAAAGGATCCGCGTTGTCATGGTTTGATAACTTGCCATCAAACTCCACCGACTCCTACGACCAACTCACAGAAAAATTTCTAACAACATACATGCACAACAAGGTTGTCAATACCGGCATGGACAAGCTATTCTCGCTAGAGATGAAATACAAAGAGACCATCAGAGAATATACTGATAGATGTCACAAGATTTTCCAAGCTATTGGAAACGTAGATCCCGTGGTTAGTATCAACTTCTACAAATGGGGGATGAACAAGATGAGTCCTTTATTTGTCGAGATCCGCGGAACCATCCCTACCATCGAAGGAGATCTCCGGATAATCATAGAAAAGCATGCAAGGTTAGAAGAAATTCAGCGTGAAAATCCCAAAGCTCATACTCAGCGTCCCACACGCACAAATTCCGTGGATCAAGCCAGCGGGTCCAAAAGAGGAATCACAGAAGAGCGTCCCAACGAAGAAAGGAAATAACGAAGGGATGATAGACGAAGAGATGATCGAAAATTTGAAGATCAAGTCTATACCAAGCTGAATACCAGTTATTCGCGCATCCTGAGAGAGATCAAAGGGATGTAGAACTTCGATTGGCCATGGTCCAAGGGAAAGCATCCTCCTAGATCAGAAAAATCCAAGGAATACTGTGAATACCACTGTTTCAACGGTCATCAAATAGAAAAGTGCAAAAATCTCAAGATAATGATTCAAAAACTAATCGACGCAGGAGACTTGAAGCAATATATACATAAGATGCAGTCAGCGCAGTATTGGTTAAAACCAATACGAAGATAGAGCAACCCATCTATTACATCAATAAGACTCTGAACGCAGCAGAAAGGAACTACACGAAGATCGAGCAGCTCATCTTGGCATTAGTATGGGCAACACTGAAACTCAGAACTTACTTTTTGACTCACTACGTCCGCGTCCCATGTAAAGATCCGCTAGAAGCAGTCCTTAAAAACGCAGGGAAAGTAGGCAGAATTGCAAAATGGAATACTCACCTAGATCAATTCAATATCATCCATGAGCTACAGCACTCTCAGAAGTCACAAGTATTAGCAGATTTCCTAGCAGAGTTACCGTTGGACAACTGCGAAGAAGTCATCATCGAAGGACGAAAGGCAGCAGGACTACCAGAAATGGACGAAGGTAAAGACCCTATAGACATCTTGGAACCAAAAAATCCTAGGCAATGGGAAGTCTTCGTAGATGGGTCGAAAAATAAAGAAGGGGCTGGGATAGGCATCGTAATCACCACCCCAACAGGAGACAGGATCATACATGCTTTCAGGTTAGAATTCAAGGGGCATACCAACAACATAGTTGAATATGAAGCAGTGGTGCATGCCCTTCAGTTGATAATAGAAATGGGCATAACTGACGTGCGTCTGACAAGCGATTCGCAGCTGGTCATCCGACAAATAGGGTTGCAATATAATGTTTATGACAGAACATTGTCAGCATACATGGAATTGGTGCAAACACTGGCATCACAAATTCCAAACATCAAATTCCGACACCTGGCAAGGAAGGAACTCAGGCACGCGGACGCCCTGGCCTACATATCATCGATGCTCAGAAACGAGGACGTCAAAGCAATCAAAGTAACCAGGATTTACGAGCCTTCAATTGATATTCAAGAATTCTGCGCTGCACAGCAAGGAACAACGCAGAAGAAGATATTGCAGATGATGACGTGGGAGAATTCATCGCGGATGATTTCCAAGAAGACGACATCATGACTAAGGCAGACCAAGATGAAGACTTCAGCGAAGAAGATTGGAGATCTGAGATTCATCTTTTCCTAAAAGAAGGAATACTACCCTCGGATCTAAAGCAAGCCAGAAAAATACAGTCAAAGGCAGGAAGATATGATCTGAGAAAAGAAATTTTGTACAAAAAATCTTTTCTCGGACCATTATTACGTGCCTATCCAGATCCGAAGGATTTGATTTTGAAAGACATACACCGCGGCGACGCAGGCAATCACAGCGGAATGAGATCCCTAGCAGATAAGGCGAAAACTCAAGGATATTACTGGCCAACAATGATACGAGACGCTGCAAGAATGTCACGAAGATGCGAAGAATGCCAGCGTTTCGCCAAAAAAATCCACGCACCCGCAACAATGTTGAACCCAGTAGACAGCCCTTGGCCATTCTCAAAATGGGGCATAGACATCGTGGGTCCCCTAATCGAAGGATCAGGGAAGAGAAGATTTTTGATAGTGGCCACACTATTTCAGCAAATGGGTAGAGGCTAAAGCCCTGGCAAGGATCCGAGACGCAGATGTCTTCACATTCATCTTTCAAAACATCATTTGCAGGTTTGGCATACCAGCTGAGATTGTATCTGACAATGGCAAGCAATTCCAGGGAAAAAACATCGACTTACTCTTCGATACTTTCAAAATTCGAAAGAACAAGTCAACACCAATTTACCCTCAAAGCAATGGTCAGGCAGAAGCCACAAACAAAACCCTCGCACTCATCCTCAAAAAGCAGTTGGACGAATACAAGAAGCGTTGGTGTGAGCAACTACACAACGTTTTGTGGGCTTATAGGACAACTCGAAGATCAGCCACGGGAGAATCCCCATTCTTACTCACCTATGGAGCCGAAGCTATTATCCCAACAGAAATAATCATGCCAACTACGAAACTGAAGCATGGGAGAAGAACCTCACAGCGACATGATGTTGGAAAGTTGGATGATCTGAAGAGAGGAGGGAGGCAGCACTACAAAAAATGGAAAACTATCAAAGGAAACTAGCAAGGGAGTATAATAAGAGGGTTAAGCTTAGAAATTTCGTAGAAGGGCAGTATGTGCTGAGGACCATTCCCCAATACCAACGAGAAAAGAAGTGGGGAAATTAGCACCAACATGGGGGGGACCCTTCGTCATACATGATGTTGCAGGAAATGGATCTTATTATCTGCAACCTAAAAGGGGAGATCCTCAACACCCATGGAATGCAAAATATCTCAAGCCATACTACCCGTAGAAGCAACGCAGACCTGCATCTGCGTGAAGAGCGCCAGAAGAAGAAAACGACGCTTGCGATCGACATGTTTCTATCTCTGAGAGAGGAATAGCAAACCTCAACCTATCAATCAAGCAAACTTTTGGCAAAAAATAGTCAAAATATGGAGCAACATAGTAACAAGACGACTGCGTGTAAATACAACACCTCACGAGAACCCTACACCTGTAAATACAGAGAAATGACCTCCGCGTCAATACTTCATCCTCCTATTTTTTGCTATTTACTACCTCAGAGGTTCCATCAATGGAATTCTTCTAAATGTAACTCAACAAACTGAATAGACACTTTAACCCTCTTTCACCCGTGGACGTAGACACTCTGCTGTCGAACCACGTAAACACTTGTGTAATTGTTGTTTATTTTACTTGGGGAAAGTAGTCACCTACAATCTCTCGGGACTCCCCTATCAGCGTCTATAAGTGTAGGACCATGGGGAAGGCATCCAGCAGAAAGAGATACCCAACCAATCTTATGGCAGCGGGTTGACGGAATGAATGTACATTCCAAACAACTCATATCCTAGAACGCTGCCCCGACCCCCACCGTCTGGGAATCCTCTGGCCCAGGATTAGCCAGCGGGGTGACAGGTCTCAAGACGTTCACGAAGATACACATATCTTCGGGTTCGCACTCAAACACTTCGCTATCCTTGATTACATTCAGTTATATTCCAAATTAACCATAACAATACTTAAAAGGAAATCGGACAACACAGATAAAAATTAAAACAATGATCAATTCATTAAAAGTTGATTACAGGCTTGGCAATGATACGCGGAACAAGAAAAAAAAAGGAATCTCACGAAGCCTTATAATCAACAAAGATCAACTTTCTACAATAATCTACTTGGATAGTTCAACCCCACCAGCAGGTTTAGCAATCTTCCCCTTCTGCGATGAAGGTACGCTCCCACCCGAGGAAGGCCCTGAAGAACCAGATGTAGGAGGGGGGGTTTCTCACGGCGCGGATAGCCTTGATAAGGCCATGCTCGGTCTTAAGATCATACTCGATGCTATCCAGAATCTTGTTAGTCTCTTCCACTAGTTGACATCGAGCCTTGTACGCAATAACAGTATTCATCATCTCAGCCTTTGACAACGAGGAAAGGCGACTCACTTCCTTCGAAGCGGCTTGGGAGCCTCGTCCCTTGCTGTAGCTAAACCTTTGTGATAATTAATCTGGCTTCCTGATGCACTAATTTAGATTGAGCCTTCGCAAGCTCTTCATTTGCAGTGCGAAGCTGTCCCTGGAGCTCTGCAAGGAAAAGAAAAATGCAGATGGTTAGGTCCAGGAAATTACAGAATCACACTCGATAATATAAGCATATACCTTCGACTCTCGCCGAAGCTATTTCATATTCGTTAACAACAGCATCACGGGCTTCATCAAGAAAGTCATACTCATCTGACAACTTCTTATAATCCGCTTGAAGGGTTGAAAGGGCGTACTGACTCGCATCTAATTCTACCTGTTTCATTGAATCCAAGTGACGAAGATGGTTGACCTCGTTGTTTAAACCCTCCAGACCCTTGTTGAGCCGATACATATTTACTTCAAGATTTCTCTCAGACTCAGCTTGGCGTACCACATCAGCCCTAGACGCAGCTAAAGCTCTGTAAGAGCACCAACCTCAGCCCTAGCGTCATATCTCTCCCTAGAAAGACGCTGAATGTAATCTCTAACATCAGAAGACTGAGAAGAACGAGCTTGACGCAATTCTTCTTCCAAGAGATTGATTTTAGCTTCTAAAGATGAGACCTGTTCTCGGGATTCACGAAGATTATCACGCGTCCACAACAACGTTCCATTAAACAAACGACGATCATTGTTATATTTGTTCTGCATATCAATCATTTGGACTCGTCTGCCCCGCCACTCCTCTGCCAGAGCATTATGTTCATCGGCACGAGCATTCCACTTATCAGCCTCGCTCTTTATCTTCTCTACCAACTCTGCGATGCGAGATTTCTGACGTTGCCGCTCTTTCCGAAGCCATACTAACTCAGGAACTCCACCCACTGAAGATAGGGTGGGGGAGGGAGACTCAGACAGAACACTAATTACAGTAAAGGACAACAACAAGGAAGAGAAAACAGATAATCAAACCTGTAACAGCCGAAGAATTCTTCTTGGCCTCTTCCAACTCACTACGAGCCATAGCAAGATCCAAGCGAAGCTTCTCCTCCTCCTTGCCTTGTTGCTCCTTAGCCTTGAGGAGACTCTTCAACTCACATCTCCCTATCCCTATCAGCGATGACAGTCTCAGCCAGTAAGCTCCTCTTCCCGAAGACGAGCTTCCTCCAACTTAAGGGATTTGGCCTTAAAAAACTGGTACAACATGTGGTTGCAATGCTCACTCCTCATCATCTGCGAATCAGAATTAGAACACCCTGACTCTAAAAGCTAAAATTGATACAAGGCGAAATGATAAGAGAACTCACTTCTAACATCCGCTGTTGGGGAAATCCATACTGATACCCATCAGCCAAGCCATCATATCAGCAACAGTCGAGGGAGCGTCGACACTAGAGCAGCCTCCAAGGCCCGAAGATTCTTATCCCACGCTTCTGCAACCTGGTCCTCGGGAGACAATTGCATCATCTTACGGGTATAGGCATCAGATTTCTTCTCACCCTCCACCACAGGAGCTGGATTGGGTACGAACATCAAATTCTTCTTTTTAAACCAAGCTAAGATGGCATCATCACCCTCAAGGATCAATGACTGAGGAAAATCATCTCCAGAAGACCCAACCGAGGCCTTACCCATGTCCGTGAACTTAGCACCCGAAGAGTTCGAGGCTACTCCCGCATCCAAATCTGGAAGGTCTCTAGCACCGCTCCCCTCTGGAACATCACTAGCATCCACGACTCCCTTGCCCTTTCCATCCGCCTTGCTAGAGTTACCAAGCACATCCCAATCATCGTTTGGGGAAAGCAGGTTGAACTCAGAAGCCAGGCCCAGGGCAGCGTTTATGTCAAACTATCCTCCCGCAGAATAAATCCGACCAAAGGAAAACTCCTGAGACGAGCGGGAATTTCACCACCAACACCCTGATCACCAAGGCAATGTTATCATCACCAGCATCACTGCAACCCGCGGATTAGCTTCGGCACCAGCATCATGACAACCTGCGGGATTAATTTCACCACCAATACCGCTGCCACCAGCGGTAGTATTCCCTTCAACAAATTCTTCATCATCATGACCTGGAGGGGATGTATCAGTACGCTCTTCCATATCAGACATATCTTCATCCTCTCCAAGCTCAGTCACAGGACTGTTAACTTCTTCATGAACCTCCGCCTCCTCGATTGTTGCGGTGGTGGACTGCTTGGGATTTATCCTCCTCTTCTTCGTCGCCTAAAAAGACAAGGCACATAAGAATAAAAATCCCTGACTTTGAAAAGAATTAAAACTGCCTCAACTAAAGAAGGACAAGGCATATGGAAATCTTACCTTGACAACCGCAGCATTCTTCGTCTGAAGATCAGCATCGGAACTCTCTTCGTCATCTCCATCAACAACATCGAGGGCATATTGGAAATTCATGCCCTCAAAATTCAAATGCCAAGGACGGAAATTCCCATAACGAGCAGGAGGAGCCTCACGTATCTGGCTATCTGCGGTAGGACGCCATCCTTGCGGACCTGGAACCCACCCCCAAGCCCAGGGACCAACAACCTCAATAACAGTCGCGTGCCATTCATAGTCATGATCACGCTTGATCCGCTCACGAGTAGGAAACACCAATTTGTTAGTAGAATTCTCTGTACCCGGGACATACTTCACCTTAGCACCACTTACTTCACTCAGAAGGCGGATCTCACCACGAGGAGCAGCAATATTACGAAGACTCACACTCCACGGTTTACGATTCCTACTGTTAACATAGTCACCAAAAGACTTGTTAAAATTCTCAGGCGTATACCACTCCCTTTCCTCAGGATTGGGATCATAAAGGGTCATCATTGTCTCTCCTTTGCTCCGAAGATAACACTCCCTCAGTGCACGAAGATAATTCCCATGAAGTTGGGAAATAGAGCGACAGTGAGTGTTCTTCGAAGATCCCTCTCGACCAGCCAGCACATCATAATAAAAAGAATCCCCAGAATTGTACAAAGGCAACATCAAACCCGCTTCAAAGGCCCCCACCGTGGTCAGCAGATGAAATTCATCAAAATTATACGTCGATATCATCTCATAAGTAATATCATCATCAGCAGCGTAAAAATGAACATCAAATAGCTGAAGACCATGCTTTTCCTTAAAAACCTCCAGATCAATATGTTTGAAGGTCACTTTCTTCTCCCCAACAACAACGCTGCGTATTTCTTGAGAAATATCTTCCTCCTCCACGGGATCAGGCGCAGAACCCTTCGAAGGGTTTCTATCGGAAGCTTTCCTCTTAGGATGAACCTTAGATGCGTCAGTCTTCGAAACCACTTCTTTCGAAGACCTCCCCTTGGGTTGAGACACTGGAGGGGGAGGTAGAGGATGTTGCTGAGACGCGGAAGGAGGCGCCACTGACCGAAGAGGTGGGACATCCCGCGTTCTTTTGGGATCATCACGCGAATTAACTAAGGGACGAGAAATAGCATACCGGGAACCAGGAGCCTCTTTTGGCCGGTCACCTTTCTGCGTATTCCCTCTATGCGACTCACCCCTCTTAGAAGATGAGTACCTCTGACCGGAAGAAGACGAAACCCTATAAACGCGGCCATCACCTTGGGAAGACTTAGACGAACCTCCACCAGGCGGAGAAACATCAGGATTTCTACGCGGAGGAGATCTACGCGGACTCGGTGGTGGAGTTTGATAAGAAACCTACGGACGGTCAGCCATATCTGCGCAGTACACAAACAAGTTTCAGATTTCCGCGGAGACAAAACGAAAATCAAAAAACCCAATTTCATCCAGTTCTTCATAATCATGAACCAGATGGAAAATAAGAACAAACCCTAAATAAAAGGGGAAATAACAAGTATGGGAAAGCATATACGAAGGAAGAACTCATCACTGTTTGTAATAACGAACATGGGCAATCATACACACATTTATATACATGTTCTTCATCACAAACACATTGCAACAGAAGAAAGCGAATATATTTTTCATAAAAAGATAATCAGACACAGTAAAACCACTTACCTATAAACAAAAAATCAAGCAGAAAGCCTCGACGAATAGCAGCAGCAGCAGAAAACCTCGACGAACAGCAGCAGCAGCAGAAAGCCTCGACGAACAACAACAGCAGCAGCCGAAAACATTGAGGAACAACAAACAGCAGCAACAAAAAGCTTTGAGGAGCAACAGTAGCAGCATCAACAATTAAATAACAAGGATACAAAAGCAGAGAACAAAAAATAAAGTTCTGAGAAAATAGAAGGAATGAAATGTATGATTATAGAATTTTCACATTCCTTCTCATATATATATGCAAAGAGAAGTAAAAATCGCCCCACTACCAAGAACAAGTTATTGCAAATAGTGGGGAATGTGCCCTAAAATCTAGGAAAATAATAAAGAGAAGATGAAGAGAGTAATACGTTTTTCCACTACCCAAGAAGAAGTTATTGCAAATAGTGGGGAACGTGCCCTAAAATCTTGGAAAATAATAAAGAGAAGATGAAGAGAGTAACACGTTTTTTCTTCCCACTTCGACTAACCGCCCAGTAGGAGGAAAAGGGGAAAATTATAGGTACACATTTCATCTTCCGCCACGTGTCCACAATGGTACACGTGGAGGACATGCGGCTAAGAGCATCAAGATATGATATCACACGTGGACAGCCAAGAGTCACTTTATCCTATCCCCAGAAAGATCTGAGATCTACGGTTGGGGATAGTCCGACTGACGCAGACAAGACAGGGGCAGAGGACAGCTGTCTACCGCGGAAAGACATCTCAACTACCCGCATTAAATACCCTCAAACAGCATACATGTCAGTCACCCTGTGTAGGAAGCGCAGATAGCACTGCGTATTCAAACAGAACATGCAGATAAAGCCGAGAACACGAAGACTTCTGCGTATGCGGCACAAGACAAGAGGATAAGGTTATAACATGCTTCAGAAGTGGACCCCACGTAACCTCCCTATAAATACCCCTCTCTGAAGAGGGGATCGGAAAAACATTGAGAGGAGAATAGGAGAGAGATAGAGAGATAGAGAAAGTGTAAGTGATTTCCTCCTGCTACGCAGGCTTATCTGGATCTCAAAGTCATTCGACTATTTCTGTAACCATCATACATATAATGAAAAACCCAAACCCGCAGACAGAGATTTGAGTGATGAATCATATAAGTTAATCGTTTCATCTATATTCATGCATTTATACTTTACATGTTCGATTCGATACTTATGGTATATCATGTTCGTACGTTTTATACTTCATCCATTATTTATCTTGTTGTGCGAGCTAAGAACAATGATTGTAGTTGATGAGACGAGGAAGAGTATTAGAATTCTGAGTCAAGGATTCGACATAACCAATTCATCCCCCTCAGGCGCAGCTTATTTACTGTATTGTCATGAGTCTGCGCGCATTATTTGTGAACACTCAGATGATAATGATCTTTGTGTTCACAATAAGGATCTCTTGACATAATTTAGCTTAATTACTCTATTCTTACACTCCCTCCGTTCCTTTTTAATAGGTTGGTTTCTATAAATAAATGTTTCAAAAAAATAGGATGGTTTCCTAATTGGGAAAGTCAAATGTTACTTTAATTTTCTGGGACCACTTTTCTCTTAACTTCTTTTGATGACAAGTGTCATGTGGACCATTTCACTTTACTTCTTTTGCTGACAAGTGTCATGGGACCATTTCACTTCACTTCTTTTATTGACAAGTGTCATGAAGACCACTTTCGATGATTAATTATCTTAATTTCCTTAAATTTCTCTAAAACCAAAATCAGCGTATTAAAAAGGAACGGAGAAAGTATCATGATAATTTTCTTTCTCAGTAGTGCCTAAATTAAAACTAATTCTGAACCTATTTCTTTGCGAAAGAATTTCTAGATTTGGTATGCTCTCTCATAAAATATTAGTGCATTTCATCACCAGCAATCTTTACTTTTACTGCTTCAAATTTCAATTGTTAGTTAAAAACACAATCTGTCTTCAAAACCGACCAGCATGAGCTGAGTCATAAATGTCTTTTTGCCAAAAGGGTGCAATTTTGATAAATTCTTTCCACAAGGAGTTACCTGCAAACCATACAATAAAGTATAATCCCCAGGGGGAAGTACAAAGCACAATTGATAGTTGGATATAACAAACCAAATAGACATCAGAAGTACCTCATCAGAACGTACAAATTCCAATCCAATGCATCTCTTATTTTATTTATTTATACTACAAAGAAGACAACCCCTCCAAAAAAAGAAAAAAAGAAAAGAAAAAAACAACTTAAAAACTCTCTCTTTCACTCATTCATTCATTTCTTATTGAACTTAAAACGAAAAGCTTTCAACATCCCACGATCCCCCCAACAGCTTACTCTTCAAACTCTTTCCTTTTATCCTTATCTCTCCCTCTCTGCAACTCATCTTCACACTTCAATTATTTTCTCACTTTGTCTCCCCCCTAATTCCCCACTGCTCTCACCCGCTCCTTTCTATATACCCATCTCTCATTCCATCCCAAATCTAGCAGAGAAGAGAATTCTCAATTCTCCATCCCATCACCTTATTCTTCTGCGAGTTCTGATTTTCCCATCTTCATAAACTTGTCGCGTTGGCATGGCACAAACATGGTTAATTAAGGTGAAAGCTAAACTATCGAACCGTATAGATGCAGCTAAGACAAATACATCGCCGACAAATGGCGGAAATAATAAGATGATGACAATGATGCTGGCAAGGAAGAAATCTCATCATATTGGTGTCTTAGCATTTGAAATTGCGAGCTTAATGTCTAAGCTTCTTCAACTCTGGCAATCTCTTTCTGATAAGAATATATATCGGCTTCGACATGATTCTATTTCTATCGAAGGCGTCCGCAAAATCGTCTCCAACGATGAAGCATTTCTTCTTGGTTTAGCTTGCGCTGAAGTTGTAGAGAGCCTAAGAGTTATATCTAAGGCAGTGGCCATGCTTGGTAAAAGATGCGATGATACGAGTCTTCGGAATTTCGATAATTTATTCGATGAATTTGCGAATACGGGCCGAGATCCTCATTCTTGGGTGTTAAGTTCGAAAGAAATGGAAGCGAAACAGAAGAAGATTGATCGGTATATTTCGTCAACTGCAAGTTTGTATAGAGAAATGGATGAACTTACAGAGATTGAACATGTATTTAAAAAAGTGTTACAATGTAGTGATCATGAAAGTTTGATCAAAGAGAAGAAAATTAGCGATATTCAACAAAAACTCTTTTGGTTAAAACAAGAAGTAAAACATCTCAAAGAAAGTTCATTATGGAACAAAAGTTTTGATTCTATTACTAGTATGCTAGCAAGATCAACTTTCACTTGTTTAGCAAGAATCAAACTTGTTTTCGGTATCGGTACTCAAGGGATTCATCCGTCTATGAACAACGATTCATCATTACCAAGAAGTTCATCCGTATCGGCTACCGTCTATCCTTCTAGTCCTACGTTCGCCGGTGAAGTAGACGTTGACGTTGTTGATGATGAGAAAGAAGAAGAGATGAAGCTAGGATTTTTCGAAGCAAATTCGAAACTGTTGAAAGCTCCACCGAGTACGTTAGGAGCTGCAGCATTAGCTTTACACTACTCAAATTTGATTATAGTCATAGAGAAAATGATTAGATCACCTCAGTTAGTCGGTATTGATGCAAGAGATGATTTATACGGGATGTTACCAACAAGTATTAGGGTTTCATTAAGGGATAGATTGAAAGGAGTTGGATTTTCGGCAAGTGATCCGAGTCTTGCAACGGAATGGAGAGATGCGTTAGGAAGAATATTAAGTTGGTTATCGCCATTAGCTCATAATATGATTAAATGGCAAAGTGAAAGGAGCTTTGAACAACAAAATTTGATTCATAAGAATAATGTTCTTCTTTTACAAACATTATTTTTCGCGAATCAAGCGAAGGCCGAAGCTGCGATTACTGAACTTCTTGTGGGATTAAATTACATTTGGAGATTTGAAAGGGAGATGAATGCTAAAGCTTTGTTTCAGCAGTGTGCAAACAATGTCAACAATAATGGTTTCTTGAATAATTATCAGAAAAGTTCTTGTTGAGAGAAATTATAAATTGAGTCTTCTTTTTCTTACATTATAGACAATTTTTTTTTCTTGTTATAGTGATGAATCATCTTGATCAATTAAGTTCTTGTATTTGGTTTTAGTAATTAGATTTGAGCTGATTTGGTTGAGATTGAATATGGGGTTTTCTTTTCCTTTTGGAGTTAATAATCAAAGATTATTGTATATATTGATACTAAATTAATAAAAAGTTTAAAATTCCATAATTAAATTTATGTTTTTGATGAAATGTTTGATATTAGTTTTTTATTTCAAGCTTATTATAGGGGTGGCATGATTTATTAGAGGGACGGCATTGTGATAGTAATGTCCTTTTAGTTGGTTAGGGGATGTCCTAAAGGGGATGTAAATTGACTAGATTACCCTTTTCACCTTAAATCAACCAAAATCAAATCAATTTTTTTTAAACCTAATGAATCAGAAAAAATCAAATCAGTTTTTTTCATCATCTTCTTTATCTTCTCTTCTCCTCCATCAACCGTAACCTCCATTAAAACTGAAAATTTCATCGTCTTCGATTAATCGACGATTCGAAAAATGTTTGGAAAAACCCAGTTAAGGTTTAGTTTATCATGTTGGATTTAAGTTAATTTTGTATCAAAAATTAGGGTTTTGTATAAAAATTGAAATTGAAATTTCTGGTTGCATGTGAGTTACGGTTGGTAATAACTCAAATACGAACCGTAACTGTAGATTGGGTTGATGTTACTGTTGGTTTTAACTCAAATACCAACCGTAAGTTCTTAGTTTTGAGAAATATGTTCAGTTACGGTTTGTATTTGCATCATATTTATCAACCGTAATTGAGTTACGGTTTGTTACTCAAACAACCATACCAACCGTAAATAATCCCGTGTCTTAAGAATTTATCAAATAATGATTTACGGTTCAAAAATTAAGTTGACACACCAACCGTAGGGTAGTTACGGTTGGTCTCGATTCATTAGTTACCAACCGTAATTTAGTTACGGTTGTTGTCCAAATTTAATTACCAACCGTAACTGGTTTTACAATTGGATCTTCCCCAAACTTAACCAGTTACTGTTGGTATTCGATAACTTACGAACCGTAACTCTTGGTCACGAGCAAAATTGCAACCGTAAGTTCTTCTGAAAATTTAAAAGTTTTGATTTTGTTACGTACTTTAGATAATTTTGAGCGAGAAAAAGCTAATGAGAACTAATTTAGAAGTATACCGGGTCACTGGAATCACTCATTTTGGTTGAGTGAATCAAAATCTAAGGTTTCACAAATATCACAAATTTTTTTCTTTTTCTTCTCCTCTAAACTTTTTTCTTTTTAACTCTAAAAATCTGATTTTGTTTTGATTTTGAGTTAATATAAGTGAAATTAATCATTAACACTAAACTTGATTATCATCACTAAACTAGGTTATCAATAATGAAGGTTAATTTGTCATTTCCAATTTTTTTTGATAAGGGACATCTTGAATGATCATGTAATGACCCTTTTTGTCCTATTAGAATGACGCCCCTCTAATAAACCATGCCGCCCCTATAATAAGATTGTTTTATTTGGTTAGTGAATTACTATAGATCGGTGGCTCTCAATCATTTAACTCATTTGCATGTAATAAAGCAGTATTCTATTTTCTATCTCTTGATAATTTTTATTGTATTGAAAACCATACCGGCAGCTGCAAGTAAAATATTCTCCGATAATTTTGTATACCCTACCCAACCGTACGAATTCTACAGAAATAGCCCGCTCTGTACCGTATTAATGTCCATGACGAGCTGGACCATGCCTAGTTGAACTTCAAAATGATACCGGACACACCATGCATCGTTCATTTTCACCTTTTATGTTGATCGGGTTGTAACTGGTTGAAAATTGCAATGCCATATGAGCAAATTGTAGGATTTCTAATTTGAGAACATAATCTCATTCCAACACTTTGTTCTTGAAGGGTTCTGATTTCTTTCTCTACTACAAAATAAAATAGAAGCAAACAGGACGAGATTAGTAAATAATTCTGTCTAGCAAATTAATAAAGGGAAGGGAGACAAAAATATTTTGACAGATTTAAGCAAATCACATCTGATCTGTGCATGCATGTGCCATACATTTGGTATTTGTAAAGGGTAACATAAATCTGAATTGTTAATAATTAGGTTTATACATATTGACAGCTTGTGTTTAATATGATGATTAACCTCTTAATTTAATAATAATTCCTTGAGATGTAGTCGTTTCTAGTTACTTGGACTCGTAATTCTTGTCACTTCAGATATATTGCTTCTTGAATTAATATTTTTTTTGTTTGTATCACTTTGTCTCTGGAATCCAATGAGTAATACTTTCATTCTTTGAATCAAACCAAAGAAAATCAGTTTTTTATTTGATAAATAAATGCAATTTGATAACAACACTCCATATACTTGCTAATCACAGCACATGCCTTAAGAAATACAAGTTATCTGATTTGAATTGATTATTTTTTTCTCTTCTTGCTGAATATATGGAAAGCCCATAGAGCATACTGCATACCTATTTTATTAATGATCCAAAAATTTGATAAATGAATGTATAAATTATGGACGGATAGGTTGATTACATTGTTAATGGTTGACTGAGATTCAATTTATACAAACCGTCAAAAAATTGGGAAATAGTGCGACAAGGACAAGGATTATATGTGGCCGGCGCCATTGATCGAGCTTCATCGATTATGTACCTGCGGATATTTGTATTTGGAAGTAAATCTTACTATTGTCTTGTAATTGTTCTTGATTATATGAAATATTAGAAGGCCGACATTGGGAAGTTGGAAGTGAACCCTTCTTTTCTCCCTCATTTTGAATGTTTATAGGGGGTGGGATTGCTGTCGAGACCTTGAAACAAGTTTCAAAGTCACAATTTTGCGCTGATCGATTATGCATGCGCAAGCTGTATGGTTTTTCCGGTCCTCGAGCTGTTTTCTTAGCTGATTTTCGTGTGTAAAAGGCATCGAAACACGGCCGCGAATACAACTTGGGTGCATTGCTGCAGTTCATTTTGACTTCAGTTAGAGAGAACGGGTTTAGCTGCAGGCAGAAAGTAACAAAACCAAGGCTGTTCAACACGTCAAAAAAGTTTGTACGACCAAGAAGTCAAAAACTCTTCCATAAACCGAGCTGAGCTGTATTTGATGATATGATCAGTGATACTCAACTTGGGCTTGGGCTGGATTTTGTTTCCAGAGGTTTTTAGTGTTGCTAGAATTCACTGCTGTTGGTTTCTAGATTAGTCCTGAAGTGACATTTGTTAATTCTGGAAACTCAGTGGCAGACACGTAATGGAGTCCCTAGAAGGTGTGAGAAACACCATTTAGTGCCACGTACATTCTTACTAATCCATCTCTCTAGTATTTCGAATTCCTTATGCATAAATGTTTTACTGCTGATTCCTTGATATTCAGCATACACCATAACTACTGATTCAGAACTTGGCAGTTTTGCAATACTAAAATCAGGACTAACTTCAGCAATCTCTACTTACGTGAAAGAAAAATGCAATCAAGAATAGTTGCATCACTAAAATCAGCACCCATTTCAAAATGGGTCGTCTCGTTTGATCCTCTATCGCAACAGAATCGAGCTATAATTTCATCATGGGTTCGACCAAGTTGTTATTCTACTTCAACTCATCAGACAGCTGATCCTGCCGTTCATGCCGAAGATCCCACGGTACTAGTTCCACCCTCTTCTTAATTTCAATTGTTTTAACTTGGCCAGCAAAATCTAAGCGCCAGATGGGTGTTGACATTATATTTTTGTTGTGACAATAGGGAGATGACGCGGATGAGGCTGCAAAACATGAAGCTGCAAAAGAAAACCAGCAACGGGGGCCTGCGAGAAATGGCCTATCAGACTTGAAAGTTGATCCAAATGATGCAATTAAGCCAGGAAAAGGAAGTACGAGGTTGGAAAGTTCTGGAGTCAATCAACCATTAGACCCATTAAAACAACAAAAAAGGCATTATGGTAACAGCTCAAGTTCGCAACAAATGAAAGCCGAAGGAGGAAAATCATCACCATTACCTCCATCTCTAGATGAAGTGACTTGTGTTGGTGGTATGGATGGACCCCCATGGCCAGATGATCATGAAGATAGCGTGGAAGACAACAAAGAGTACTACAAACACCATAAACCCTCCCCTTTGGCAAAAGTAGAGGTGTCTGATAGTAGAAAACCAGTTACACAAGCTACTGATGGTGGTGCAAGTGAAAGTATGTACACTAGAGAAGGTGATGTTTCGTTTTCTGAAGAACAACGTGATACTGCTGAGGAAGCTTTGTTGAGGGCCAGTAGGATTTGGAAAGAATCTGCAATGAGAGATGATCCCGATTCTCCACAAGCTAGAGCTCTTAGAAGAGCTATAGAGGAGCAAAGAGGAAAAGGTTCGCATTCTGTCCGGTACTGAGCGCCCGGTGCTGAGCGCGATTCACTTGTTCAACTGTTCAGAGTGTTGATCAGGTAAAGTCCATTAGTGGGCTTTGTACTAATTTTTAGGTTCTTTGCTTTCAGTTGGTATTTCTTCTTTGCATTTGCAATCATCAACGTTTGCTAACATTTCTTTCTTTTTTTTAGTTTTTTTTTTGACAAGAAAAATGGCAAATTATATTAAAAATGTAAGAGGTCACCAAAGAGAGTGACGACTTACAAAGGAATAAAAAACACTAGTAATCACTAATCAGCCCAATCACAACTGCAAATTAGTTACAAATTAGCATACTTAACGAGTAGTCATCAAAGATTAATAAAGGGTGTGCTTTACAGAAATTATGAGTTGGTTGATTAACACTTGAGTTGATCAACACTTGTTTTTTTTGTTATCATATGACCTTGCATTTTTTTCGCTTCGGATTGTCCACAAAATGGTAAAAGGAGTAAGATTGTCCACAAAATGGTAAAAGGAATAAGACCCCTGAGCTTCCTCTTCGACCTTGCATTTTGTAAGATATCAGATTGTCCACAAAATGGCAAAAGGAATAAGGCATAATAAGACCACTGAGCTTCCTCTTCGAAACAACATACTCTTCTTATTAGGTCATTTCCAAAGAGTCGATCCACAAAATGGCCAAAGGAATATGTGTTGCACCAAAGCCTGGTATCTCAATATCGCCAAGAACACAATCACACACAAGAAAAACAAGTGTTTAACGAGGTTGAATCTTCGGGAAGGAATAAATAATTTTGGAATAAACAATTTTATATTATCTTTACATGTTGGAATATACAAAGTAACGAGATTGAATCTCGGGAAGGAATAAACAATTTTATATTATCTTTGCATTTTGAAATATACAAAGTCTTTTTATATTATCTTTGCATTTTGGAATATACAAAGTCTTAGGCTAGAAGAGAACTCTTACTTAGTTCTGGTGTGTTTTTTCTAGTTCTCTTTATGGCTATTTATACAAGTATAGGGTTGGAGATATTCCTTAATAAGGATTACTTTCCTACAAGTATAGGGTTTCCTAACTTAACCCTAAGAGACAAACTTCTCAAGTTGCTATACTTGGGATATTAGTAATTGGTTTCCCAAACCAACTAAATTTTCTAATTTAGTCCTTGACCATCCTACCAACAATTTTCCACCTCGGATCATGCATTCATGCATGAGACGATCAATAGACAAAATCATCTCAATCTTCCAACGTCGATTGAACCATAACTGGATGCCTACGTATCCTCAATAGGAATCAAATCCGACCGTAGTTCTCTCAAATGGCCTTGCTAGAAGACCTCCACCAGGTTCTTAAGAACCTTTACCCCAAAAAGGGCCTTTAACCAAACCGAAAGGATGTGGATCAATTTCAAACAATGTCGAAACTTGATCCCAGATATTATACTTTAGTCAACATATCAACTGGATTTTCTTTGGTATCGATCTTCACAAATAGAATGTATTCTTCTTCAAGAATTTCTCTCACAAAGTGAATCGTAGTCTACATGTTTGGTTCTAGCATGATGCACTTGATTCTTAGTCAAATAAATTGCATTTAGACTATCACAATGTACAGACAGTTGGTCTTACACAATTCCTAAGTCATCTAGCAAACCTTGTAACCATATAACCTCAGTTACTGCCATATATTCCACCTCCGTAGTTGAAAGCGCCACAATAGACTGCAAGATTAATTTCTAACTTACTGGTGCCCCTGCTATGGTAAATACATACCCTGTAGTTGAACGTCTCTTGTGCAAATCACCAGCATAGTCAGAATAAACATACCCAACACACAACTGATTGTTACTTCTATCCTTCACAAATTCCAAGCCAACATCAACCGTACCATAAAGATACCTCAAAATTCATTTCACAACTTGCCAATGTTCCTTACCAGGACAGTGCATATAACGGCTGACCATACTAACAACATGTGAAATGTCCGGCCTTGTACATTGATAAACACTTTTTTGTGT
The DNA here is from genome assembly GCF_003573695.1 of Papaver somniferum. Taxonomy (NCBI): domain Eukaryota; kingdom Viridiplantae; phylum Streptophyta; class Magnoliopsida; order Ranunculales; family Papaveraceae; genus Papaver; species Papaver somniferum. The sequence continues at coordinate 33,271,129 of NC_039361.1, read as the reverse complement.
CTAATTTGTCCTCAATGTCCGTATTGTTGGAACTCTATTTTTGTACTAATATTGTGTTTTTATGTATTTTTAGGAAATAAACATTTTTGGAAAATTCGGCTCGAAAAGTTGATTTTGGCACCCCGGAGGACAAGTGTTATTCGGACTCTCGCTTTTGGATAAGGGGTAACCTAATTACTAAGGGGCACCCCCAGATCACCCCCAAGGCAGCTGCTATTCGCACCCCAGTTCTGGTTAGGGGGAGGACATACTCTTCCCAAATTCAAAAACCAAAAATTGGCGGGAAAATTGTTCTTGAACTGCCGTGACTAGGGTTGAGGATTTGAAGGTGTTCCAGTGAGATTCAATGGCCCAAATTAAATAGGTTTGTTCCTAGGGCCTAGATAGAGCTGGTATGGGTGTTGGATTCGGTCAAAATTGGTTAGATAACCGGTGGTAATCAAATCAGGGAAGATATTCTAAAATAGGAAAAATATTTTATTCTTGGAATTCTTGGATGGAAGAGACGTGCATGGGTTGATTCTATTGGCTGGAAACAATCCCTACAGCTCAAGGATGACGCGTGAGAAGAGATAAAACAGGGAACAATCCGTAACAAATCAGAGAATTAAAGAAAAAAGATAGCGGGAATATTTTCATTCACTGCCGAGTAATGGGAAGAATTTTTGGATTAATGAGAAGTTATTCTTGGTCCAAAGGTGTATAAATATAACTCTTGGGTTAGCATAGAAGATTGTCGAGAGTTTGGGGGTCAAGAGGAGGTCCAGAGAAGCAGAAATCAAGAATTGATGAAATTCTGTTGCTGCTGCTAATGAAGAACACCAAGAACACAAAGAACGGACTCGCAAGGACAGTCGTTTATGAATAGTATTTAAGACGCACAGCCGTGGGTCGCAGCGCAGTCTAAACAACAGCAACACTTGTCTTTTATCGTTCATTCTGTGACGCTTTTTGTGCGTCGCAGATTACAGTTTTACACCATTTTCTCTTTCGCATCATTTGTAAACCATTTTTGAGCCATAATAAATTATTTTGAGAGCATTTTTACTATGATGAGTTAAACCCCAACACTGGGACGACGGAGGAGGCCGAGCTTCATACATGGGTAATTTTATTAATTCTTTTTAAGACTTTTGCATTAAAAATTAATTGAAATATGATTTGATTAAATTGGGTGTTATTTGATTAGATGGGTCATGTTTAGCTTAGGTGATTTGATGTTCCATGCTTAACATTTACAATCAATGTTTTGGGAATCTACTTTGGCAAAATAAGAGTCCATATATGTTTTGAGCGATTATTGTTGAGAATAAATCATTGAGCCCTATGTTATGAAGATTGGTCGAATCATTAGTCCTAGTACCTCTCACCATTGTTAATATTTTTGTATATATAATTTTTATAAATCTAAAAATCCTTCACCTTCACAAGTCTTAGAGTTCGAACCTTCATTACTACAACCACGAAAAATTGTTAATCATTTTGGCGCCGCCGACGCGGATTTGTGCTTAGGTAGAATTTTTAGGTTTTTATTATTTTTTTTTTACTATTATTTGTTCCTTTTTACGTTTCTTTTTGTGTCTTTGATTTACAGGTTCGAAGTGGAATTCTAAGGACTTGAGAACAAAAAGCTTAAAGCTAAAAGCTAAAAGAGAAGAAAAAAAAAGACATATATTTTTTTTTAGGATTTGTAAATAGGCTTTATCTTTCATAATTTTTGTAATTTTTGGACTTTTTATTTGGACTTTATTCTGGACAATTGGACTTTATTCTTTTTTTAACCCTACAGAAGGGTATTATTATTAAAAAAAAAAAAAAAAGAATTTTTTTTTTATATAAACTGTGTCCAGGGAAGGACGACGATTACTATATCGTCTCGGCCCCTCGGGTTCGTACACGGCATAGGAGTCGTGGCCCTAGTCGACGACAACGGTTCATCCCCCGTCTGGTACGGGAGGTAAGTCCAATCGAAACACTCGCAATCCCCTGCAAGCGAGTTACTGTATGCCTTAAGGTGATAATTGTTTGAGGACGAACCGGACTGTCTTTATTTTCCTAGTAAAGGGAAAGGCCTGGCCTAAACAAGATAAGGGTTCGGATTTCATCACCGTTCTCTTCTTGCCCGTTTTAGGAAAACAAAACCTAACGCGAACCCAAGCTTTAAAATCTGATTAGAAAGAGACCTATAGGGTATCGAGCTTGTTAGGAAAAAATTTCGAAGGATATTGATTACCTTTTAAGCAACTTCAAAGTTCATGGTGACTTTTGGGAGTTGAAACAGGCCTCCTTGTAACGCCGGTGAGGCCTTGGGTATCAAAGCTCCATTGAGCTTCCCTCGCCTCAGTTTCATCTTACATTAGCTCGGATTGATCCAGAGGGGTTGCTCAAACTGTAACGAATTCCCCTTCGAGAGATAGAAGTTGGTCTAGAAACAATCTAAGTGGAGCCATCATGCTTTTTGTTTGCTAGAAATATTTAGGTTTGCTTTGGTGGAGTCGATTCGGCCTTGTTTGTGATTGTATAGAATCCCTATGTAGTTTATATTTCTTCGGTGATGAATCCTTTTGAGGAGACGCCACCTGAGATGACGTTACGAGAATATATGTCTAGAAATTCTCGTTATCAAGAGACGTCTTCGGAAATGACTCTTGGTGAATATATGCGTGGGCAGCGATATATGGATACTCCAACTTTTATTGAGGAATCACCTCTAACGATCTATGAGAAATATTATAAACATAGACCATGTAGTTGGAAACAAAGATTGAGAATTATTAAATGTCAAAAATTATATTATGATGATGAAGATAGTGCTGATGAAGAATCGGAAATGTGTGGGAATAGTGATCAGGAATTTGTTACCCCAGTTGAGCCTTATAATGATTATATTATTCCTGGTTCAGATCCTAATAATTTTAAAAATTATTCACCTATTCAAAAGGAAGAGGATTTCACTAGAGATATCCCCGTTTCAGACGATGTAGTATGTCTTGTTTACGAAACCAAGAAAGGTTTAGAGGAACCGGTTTATCCTGAGAATACTGTTTTAGAGTCATACGATTTAGAAACAATAGTCTTAGATGAACTCGTAGAGGTGAGTGAGGATGCATCGCAAAATTACAACTTAGAAGAATCAATTTCCCATTTTCAAGAATCTGATGACCTACAAATTAGGGAAGTTGTGACTAGTATATCTAGAGACACTGAAAACTCTAAGTTTGGGGGTGAGTATCATCCTCCATGTGCTTTAACTCTTAGTAAGGTCCCTCACTTAGGACTTGACATCAATGCCTCAACCATCTTACAAGATTATCTTCATACTCGTTTTCCAGAACCTAATGATATCCAACAAGAGTCTCAACTGTTAGAAACCCATCCTCTGGTTGATGTGGTTAACCCAGGAAATAATACCAAGATTGATTTTGTTTTCCCACCAAATAGTTTTCTTCCAAATGTGGGAACATATAGATTTCAAATGTGTCGAATATTAAGTTGTGAGACTAAACCTAAATGCCTTAGGAAATTAGAATCGACACATTTGCTTAAGAATGACCACTACTCTCACTGTGGTCAATTATGTAAGTCAAACCTGATTGACTTAGAGGATCCTCAGTTATTTAGGTTATTATTATTTTGTGATTCTAAGTTCTTATTTGAGTTTTTCCAGACTCTAGGACCTAATAATTTGGATCCAACCTATGAGGAAATGCATCCGAGGAAAATATTTTATTTAGACCCTTTCATAGAACCTGAACCTGAACCACAATTAGAAATAAATATCTTAATCAGGAAACTAGATAAGGGCATGTTATTCTTGTTCACTTTCTTGGGTTATTGTAGTTTCCTTTGGTCAGCTCTATTTCGTTTTGAAGACCCACAGTTATTCCGACTGTTACTTTATGGTTCGAGTTGACTGATCCTTTCCTAAGTCTGGTTGAAGACTTTAAACTTAGCACTTCTTGGGAGGTATCTCATGCTCATGCAACACGGTAATATCTTTCCTTAACTCTTTTTCTTCAAGTGGTAACGATTTCTCCTCGTTCATGCTGTTAATTTTATCATTGGAAACATTGAGGACAATGTTAGATTTAAGTTTGGTGGTATGGGAAAATCTTTTAGTTGCAATAAATAAACTCTAGAGCCTAGAAATTTATGCGTATTCAGGATGGCACTAACTAATCTAAGTGGATGGAAACATCTTGGTTGTAGGAGTTGAGGAACCAATCTGATTAGATGGAAACATCTATAGAGTCTATTCATAAAAGCACAGAGCTCAGGTGTTAGAAATAACATGATAGTTGCACCATATCTCGTTGAGTCCTTTTCACTTCTATTTTTATTTTGTTTTTAAACTATATTTCTCTAAATGATAGGTGGGGCCCACGATTCAAGTTGTTACCAATGCTAGGGTGAATTAGAGTGATTGAGATACCATGAAAAAAAGAAGAAAAAAAATGGTAGTTACCAAAAAAAAAAAAAAAAAAATTGTGAGACCAGACCATTTGACCAAAAGGAATAAATTCAATAAAGTCGACTACTGGTACCCTTGTATATGCCAGTTGTGTTGAACTAGAGTTAGGTTATCGACCACTGGTACCCTTGTATATGCCAGTGTGTTGATATTATCCAGACTAGTATCTCAATCCATTAGGATAGATTCATTTTGGCGGAGGCCTTCAGACAGATATGGGAAACGCCGTTCACTTAGTAAACATCAAAACCATCTATGTTTTTCTATATCCATATCTTAATCTTTCCATGTGATTAGTTCGACTCCGAATATGATGTCCATAGTGCAACTATCTGAGTAGAGCTCTGTCACTTATATATGAATTTTAGTATGCTTGAGTGCAAACTCGTGTACATCAATTGGAATTTCGCATCAGGGTACTTCCTCTTGTAGTCAATAAGTATGCCAACCAAGGAGATTCTTTAGTGCCTTCCAAGGTTCGTTGTAGATAGCTAGGGTCTGGAGTATAAAGGTTTTGTGGGTACACCTCTGGTAAACCCTCCGGAGACAACACTCCGCTACTAGGGCCACATACTGGTTTAACGGCTTGCTGCACGTGCTAAGTGTAGTCATTTTACTTTCTAGATTAGATTTGCTCGAGGACTAGCAAATAATAAGTTTGGGGGTATTTGATAGACACATTTTTGTGTCTAATTTCTCCTCAATGTCCGTATCGTTGGAACTCTATTTTTGTACTAATATTGTGTTTTTATGTATTTTTAGGAAATAAACATTTTTGGAAAATTCGGCTCGAAAAGTTGATTTTGGCACCCCCGGAGGACAAGTGTTATTCGGACTCTCGCTTTTGGATAAGGGGTAACCTAACTAGTAAGGGGCACCCCCAGGTAACCCCCAAGGCAGCTGCTATTCGCACCCCAGTTCTGGTTAGGGGGAGGACATCTTTTTCCCAAATTCAAAAACCAAAAATTGGCGGGAAAAATTGTTCTTGAGATTCAGTGAGATTCAATGGCCCAAATTAAATGGGTTTGTTCCTAGGGCCTAGATAGAGCTGGTATGGGTGTTGGATTCGGTCAAAATTGGTTAGATAACCGGTGGTAATCAAATCAGGGAAGATATTCTAAAATAGGAAAAATATTCTATTCTTGGAATTCTTGGATGGAAGAGACGTGCATGGGTTGATTCTATTGGCTGGAAACAATCCCTAAATCTCAAGGATGACGCGTGAGAAGAGATAAAACAGGGAACAATCCGTAACAAATCAGAGAATTAAAGAAAAAGATATCGGGAATATTTTCATTCACTGCCGAGTAATGGGAAGAATTTTTGGATTAATGAGAAGTTATTATTGGTCCAAAGGTGTATAAATATAACTCTTGTGTTAGCATAGAAGGTTGTCGAGAGTTTGGGGGTCAAGAGGAGGTCCAGAGAAGCAGAAATCAAGAGTTGATGAAACTCTGTTGCTGCTGCTGCTGCTGCTGATGAAGAACACCAAGAACACGAAGAACGGACTCGCAAGGACAGTCGTTTATGAACAGTATCTAAGATGCACAGCCGTGGGTCGCAGCGCAGTCTAAACAGCAGCAATACTTGTCTTTTATCGTTCATTCTGTGACGCTCTTTGTGCGTCGCAGATTACAGTTTTACACCATTTTCTCTTCTTCTCATCATTTGTAAACCATTTTTGAGCCATAATAAATTATTTTGAGAGCATTTTTACTATGATGAGTTAAACCCCAACACTGGGACGACGGAGGAGGCCGAGCTTCATACATGGGTAATTTTATTAATTCTTTTTAAGACTTTTGCATTAAAAATTAATTGAAATATGATTTGATTAAATTGGGTGTTATTTGATTATATGGGTCATGCTTAGCTTAGGTGATTTGATGTTCCATGCTTAACATTTACAATCAATGTTTTGAGAATCTACTTTGGCAAAATAAGAGTCCATATATGTTTTGAGCGATTATTGTTGAGAATAAATAATTGAGCCCTATGTTATGAAGATTGGACGAATCATTAGTCCCAGTACCTCTCACCATTGTTAATATTTTTGTATATATAATTTTTATAAATCTAAAAATCCTTCACCTTCACAAGTCTTAGAGTTCGAACCTTCATTACTACAACCACGAAAAATTGTTAATCATACATACCATCGTATACATCAAGGTACCAACAACCTCAACATATGGGACCTGTGCCATATACTTTCGCTCTTCTTCAGTAGAGGGAGACATACGAGCATTCAACTTAAAATGAGCAGCAAGGAAGTACTTACAGATTTAGTTCCTTCATAGACACCAAACTTCTGCAACACTTTCTTCAAATATGCCTTTTGATACAAACAAACCTTACCCTTCTCTCTGTTACGTTGAATCTCCATACCAAGAATCTTCTTAGCTTCTCCCAGATCTTTTATCTCAAACTCAGATGACAACTTTTGCTTCAAATTATCAATCTATTTCTTGTTATTCGATGCTATCATCATATCATCGACATACAAGAGCAAATATATGAAAGACCCATCACGTAGGTTCATAAAGTATACACAATGGTCATAGTGAGTTCTTGTGTATGTTTGGCCTATCATAAACTGGTCAAATTGCTTGTACCATTGTCTTGGAGACTGCTTCAGCCCGTACAACGATCTTTTCAGTTTACATACACAATTTTTTCCCAGCAACCTTGAACCCACTCGGCTGAGTTATATAGATCTCTTCTTCTAGATCACCATGTAAGAACGCCGTCTTTACATCTAGCTGAACTGGGTCTAAATCATATTGTGCTACCAAGGACAACAAAATACGGATTGATAAGTGTTTTACCACCGTAGGGAACACCTCATTTTAGTCAATCCCTTCTCTTTGGGCATAACCTTTTGCAACTAACCTTGCCTTGTAGCGTACTTGATTCACTGAAGATCCTTCTTTCTTAGCATATACCCACTTGCACCCTATAGCCTTCTTACCGTTCGGAAGCTTCATAAGAATCCATGTGCCATTCTTGTAAAGAGACTCCATCTCGTCATGCATTGCACCTTCCTATTCTTTACACTCTGCACTACTACAACTTCTAAATAGGAAGTAGGAATACCATCTTCAACAACTGGTAATGCATAAGCAATGTAATCATTCATCCAACCAGGCTTCCTGGTTGATATTCTTGGTTTGCTGGTTTCTATGGTCTCCGTGACCGTAGCTTCTGTATCTTCTGCTGACTCTTTTTCCTCTTCCTCAAAAGCGTCACTATCATTTGGAACTTCAGTAGCTACTTCTCTTGCAGACCCACTGTTTTCAGATGTATTCTGAATAGATACATACTTAGATGGAAGTGGTGGAGTTGCAGCAATCTCCACCTGCTGCAAAGGCTCATTAGTACTGGTGATTCTATTCTCCACCTGTCGAGAACCCCAAGACTTTACTATAGACATCTCATCAAATGTGACATCTATACTCATGACTATCTTCTTCTCAACTGGATTCCAAATATTGAACCATTTTGTTCCACTCTTCATACCCACAAAGATTCTTTTCACATCACGGCTATCAAGCTTGTTTTCACTAACATGATACCACGCAGGACAACCAAAGATATGAATTGAGTCATAATCATAAGCTGGTGCTTGAAAACCTGGTACACAATTCTCTAACTACTGACACATATATCACTTGGAATCGCCCGTGTCAAGCTCTGCGAATCGTTCGATTAACTCGGCGAAAAAACTCAAACTGCTTCTTTGTTTTTTGATCTCAGATTCATTAATTTCAGGTGAAAAATCAATCCAAAACATCTTTATTTCTACTCTTTGTCATGATTAATTGTTATTAATTCAGGTGGTTTATGGATTTTGGTCCTAAATCTCTCTGTAGTGAAGATACAATGTCTGATTTGTTAGGGTTTAATAAAGAAACTAATTCTACTATTATTCCATCTATTGAACTGCCGGATGATTTGTTTGAGGAAAATTTGAATCCTTGGAGATTTTCACTTATCGGTAGATTAAATTTACAACAAATCAAGTTTGTTGATGCTTCTGTTATTCTTCGTAAGCAATGGAAGTTGGTCGGTAATTGCAAACTTATTCCACTAGGAAGGAGTTTCTTTACAATTAAGCTGGATAATGAAACAGATAAACAATACATTAAGGAAGTGAAATGGGAGGTTCTTAATCAGGTGCTTCAGATAAGAAAATGGATCTCTAATTTTAGACCTGAAAGTCAGATAAACATCAAAGGATACTGTATGGGTTAGATTACCTGGATTGGGTCTTGAATTTTGGAGTGAAAATATTTTATTCAAAATTTTTAAAGAAGTTGGTACACCAATCAAGCTAGATGAAGCAATTGCTAAATGTGAAGTAGGTTATTATACAAATGTTCTGGTTGAGGTAGATTTTGCAAAGTCTATCCCAAATAAAATCTGGATAGGTACTAAATATGGTGGTTTCTTTCAGAGCATATCTATTCCAGCTTGCCCCAAATTCTGCTCAACTTGCAAGATAGTTGGACATCTTGTTACAGAATGTAGAGTTGAAAAGTACAAAAGTAAATCAGCAAATGAAGTTCACTCACCAAATGAAGTTCAGTCTAACACAAAAATAAGTCTACATCAACTCCAGTTCAGCAACAAACTCTCAAGAGACCTCTTATTCCTTTTGATATTTGTGACAGGTATGAGGTTGAACATTGCATGAATAATTTAGAAAAAGAGCAGAGTAGTACATCCAACACTAATGGGGATCAATTCATTGGAGATGATTCTATAGTTTCCAATGTTGTTTCATCTGTTACTTTGCAATCATCTAGTAATCCAGTATTGGTGAATTTGGATGAGGGAAGATTCAGTGTTCTTAATCAGTTTGAGCAAAAAGAAGATGATGTTATTAGTGTTGATGAGGAAATACTTGCAGAAATGGAGCCTCAGAAATTGCTTCAAATTGCTGAAACTACTGAATTAGGAAACAGTGTAGTAAAATTTGTGAATGCTAACTCAGGTAAAGTAACTAATCAGTCAGTTCCATTCACTACTTGGTCTTCAGTAGTGAATTCTTCTGGTGGTAAACAATCTGAAACTGAGGTCAGTAAAGTAACTCCTGTTAATAAGCATAATTCAGTTATTAAGACATCAACTCAAGCTACAGTCAAATACAATTTTAGAAAGAATGTTGGTAGTGGGGGTACAAAAAACCCTCAAACCAAGCAATGAACGTTATATTTTGGAATTTAAGAGGCCTTAGAAGAGCTAGGGCCCAACAGAAATTACATAGTTTAGTTAATCAATTTCAGCCAACTCTTTTGTGGGTAGCAGAACCAAAAATTAAATGCTCTGCTTCTTTTTGTAGTAAACTAAATATTCCTGGAATGCAATCTGTGGTAATTCACAATGCCTCAGAATTTCATAAAAGTAATATATGGCTGTTTTGGAGTAACTCCATTTCCAATCCTTCAGTTATTTTTATAACAAGTCAGATGATTACAATTGAAGTAGGAAATGTTTTGGTGCTAGGAGTTCATGCTCATGTTAAAATGGTACAAAGAAGATTTCTCTGGTAAAAAATGAAGCTTATTAGTGATCTTAAAAGACCTTGGTTGGTTATAGGGGATTTTAATGCAATCCTTTCACTAGAAGAAAAAGTTGGTGGTAATTCTCCTTCAAAAAGATCCATGTTAGATTTCAGTGAATGTGTGAATAATTGTGAACTTCTTCAATCTCCTAAAGTTGGTCTGGATTTCACTTGGTCAAATTGTCAACATGGATCAAAAAGAATACTTTGTAACCTAGACAGAGCAATGTTTATCATGGAATGGTTGAGGTTACATAGTGACTGTGGGTATAAAGTGGGTGTTAGAGTAGTGTCAGATCACTCACCTTTAATGAGTGGTTGTATTAATATACCTAATCCCACTAATGTACCTCTCAGATTTCAAAAAATGTGGTTAGAACATGAGGGCTTTATGAAGGTTGTGGAAGACTGTTGGGTTGATCCAGTTAATGGAGATCCAACCTTTATATTCATGTATAAACTTAAGAGACTAAAAGGTGTTTTAAAGGAATGGAACTGGAGAGTTTTTGGAAATGTTCAATACAAAATCAGAGAGGCTGAGGAATTGGTAAAGGAAAAAATGAAGCAATCTGATAGTAATCCTCATGATGAACAAGCTTTGTCAGAGTTAGTTTCAGCTCAAAATAACTTAAATTCAAAAGAAGTTCAGCATTGCATTATGCAGAAGCAAAAATCTAGAATTAAATGGGTTACAGAAGGGTCTTCTAATACTAATTTTTTTCATTCCAATGTTAAAATAAGGCAAACCAGAAATATGATATATGAACTGGAGGATGAAGATGGTAGTATGGTGACTGATCAAGGTAAAATTGCTGATTTTTTGGTTAATTTCTTTCAGCAAAAATTTAAGTTCCAGGAAGTTAGTGCAGATGAAGATTTGCTTGAGGCCATTCCAAAATTAGTAACAGAAGAAGACCACAATATGTTAGAAGCCATTCCTAAATTGGAGGAAATCAAACAAGCAGTTTTTGATATGAATGCTGATGGTGCACCTGGACCAGATAGTTTTTCAGGGATCTTTTACAAGGCTTGCTGGGACATTATAAAAACTGATTTTTTGAGTGTTGTGCAATATTATTGGAGGAGAAAATACATTCCAAGGGGTATGAATTCTAACTTTCTTGTACTTCTTCCTAAAATACATGGTGCAAAAAATCTAGGTCAGTTCAGACCAATTGGGTTAAGTAATTTCATCTTTAAAATATTTACAAAAATTTTAGCTATAAGGATGAAAGGCCTAATGAACAAGCTAGTGTCAGTTCAGCAAGCAACTTATATTAAGGGAAGAAGTATTCATGAACATGTCATAATGGCTTCTGAATTGGTTAATGAAATGAAACATAAAAGAAGAGGTGGGAACGTAGGCTTGAAGCTGGACATTTCACAAGCTTATGACTCAGTGAACTGGGATTTCTTATTTAAAGTACTACAAAAATATGGCTTCTCTACATCTTGGTGTAAATGGTTAAAATTTTTATTCTCTTCAGCCAAAATATCTGTTATAATAAATGGTGGTCCTCAAGGATTTTTTTCCATGGAAAGGGGTTTGAAGCAAGGTGATCCTCTTTAACCCATTTTATTTGTGTTAATGGAAGAAGTATTGAGCAGAAATCTTAGTAAACTGGTGGAGATGAAAAGACTTCAACCAATGGTCATCAGAAAAGGTGTGTATCCTACTCATCTTTTTTTTGCTGATGATGTGTTCATCGTCAATAATGGATCCAAAAAAAAGCTTAGAATCTTTACTCATTTTGCTCAAGAAATATCAAGAATGTTCTGGACAAATTATCAATAAGCAGAAGAGTAAATGTTTTGTTGATGGTTGCACTCCTTTAAGGAAAACTCAGATATCTAATCTTATGCAAATGGATCTCACATCCTTCCCAGATAAATACTTGGGTGTAATTTTGAAGCCTGGTAGAGTGAAAAGTACAACTGTGTGGCCAATGGTGGAAATGATGCAGAGTTACTTAGCTGCATGGAAGGGTAAGTTACTCTCTTTCCATGATAGATTGGTATTAATCAAATATGTTCTTTGTAGTATTCCACTCTATAACATGGCAGTTTACAAATGGCCAAGTTCAATCATCAAGATCTGTGAACAAATCATAAGGAATTTCTTATGGAGTGGAGATAGTGAAGTAAGAAAATATGAGACCTTGAAATGGAGTAGAGTTTGTACACCCTTAACTGAAGGTGGTCTGGGAATTAGTAGACTTGAAGTAATAAACAAGGCCTTATTAATGAAGATGATGTGGAAACTATTAACTTCAAATGATTATTGGTCAAAATTCTTTGCTGATAAATATAAAGATAAAAATGGATAGTGGAGCACTCAATGAAAGTTATCTTCAGTTTGGCCAGACTTAAAATGGGCTTGGAAGGAGTTGAAGTTGCATTTGAGATGGAGTATTGGTAATGGGCAGTATATTTCCTTTTGGTTTGATACTTGGATAGGTGATGGCCCACTGATTGACCAAGTTTCAGATAAAGATTCTATATCAAACACTTTACATCTGACAGTGAGTGATATATTGATAAATGGTGAGTGGATTATTACAAATTACCTTGCAAGCTTCTGCAGCCGCGTTCTACTCTTGGAACGTCCTCTACCTTTACCATAACCACCATTGTTCTTTCTCCTTTCTGTTGAACGACCTCTTGCAAGAAGCAAGTCATTATTAGATTCACTTGAAAGGTCTTCACGATCCATCTTCCTAAACTCCTCACCACGCAATGCTGTAGTGACCTCAGCGTATGTCATCTTATACTTTCTGTGCATTAATGCTTTAATCACGGGTTCATAATTTCCAGGAAGAGAGTTTATCAGACACAAAGCTTGTTCCTCGTCGTTGATCTTTTCATCCTAGTTAACCAACTCAGCAAGAAGTTTATTATATGAATCTAGGTGCTCGGTTAGGGTTGCACCATTCTTCATGTTATAACGATATAAATTCCTTTTAAGATGTATCCTATTGGCCACGTTCTTCACAAGGTATTCTTTCTCTAGCTTTTCCCAGAGATCCTTAGCTGTAGTCTCGTGCTGATAATTAACTCTTACTGCAGTTGCTAAACACCCTCGTATCGAAGCAAGACATAATCTATTCATCTTGTTCCACTGCTTATCAGACATCTCAACTGGCTGATCTTCTACAGCTTCTTCTAGATCAAGATGAACAAGAGCATCCATTACGTCCGTTCTCCATAAACCAAAGTTATTGGTTCCCGCAAACTTTTCTACGTTGAGTTATGATCTATGTGAATGAAGTATTTCTTCTTTTGTTTCTTTATCTTTGCTTGTGGACTCTGAATGTTCTCCTAAAGGATCTTTCGGATCAACTGGTTTATCCCCGTCAACCATTGTTCTCAAACAACCAAATATAGATAAAAAACAGAACCTTTGAGATTAGTATTACCTCAAGCAATCTTCAGAAAAATACCTTCACTTCAACTTCAATCTGAGTACCCGTATCCAAGAGATTCTCCTTTCTCTGATACCAATTGTTGCGCCAAAGCCCGCGGAAGCGTTAGGTTTGCACTACTACGAAGGTATCTCAATATCGCCAAGAACACAATCACACACACAAGAAGAACAAGTATTTAACAAGTTTGAATCCTCGGGAAGGAATGAGAAATTTTATGTATCACCTTATAAGTTGGAATATACAAAACCTTAGACGAGAAGAAGAGAACTCTTACTTAGTTCTGGTGTGTTTTCTCTAGTTCTCTCTATGGTTATTTATTTATACAAGTATAGGGTTGGACAAATTCCTTAATAAGGATTACTTTCCTACAAGTATAAGATTTCCTAACTTAACTCTAAGAGACAAACCTCTTAAGTTGCTATACTTAGGACACTAGTAATTGGTTTCCCAAACCAACTAGATTTCCTAATCTAGTCCTTGACCATCCTACCAACAATAAGAACCCTGAGCTTCCTCTTCGAAGCCATACTCTTATTATTAGGTCATTCCCAAAGAGTCGATTTAATACTATCTGCGAAATCCAAGTCCAATCATACCCAAAAGTTCATTTCCAAAGAGTCGATTTAAATGGAAAAAGAAATAAGACCCGAGCTTCCTCTTCGATACCTTGATTTAAATGGAAAAAGGAAAAAGACCCGATCTTCCTCTTCGATACCATACTCTTCAAATGTTCCTCTTCGATACCATACTCTTTAAATGGCAAAGGAATAAGACCCGAGCTTCCTCTTCGATACTAAACTCTTCTTATTAGGTCATTCTCAAAAATTCGATTCAACACTATCTGCGAAAGCCAAGCCCAATCATACCCAAAAGATCATTTCCAAAGAGTCGATTTAACACTATCTACGAAAGCCAAGCCCAATCATACCCAAAAGAAGACAAAAAATAATTCTGAAAAATGAATGAATAGATTTATCTCCTGCTCAATAATACAAAATAGGCATTTATCTGAATTTTCTTTACCGGCCTTGAATATAAAATCTAAACTAGGAGCTCCTTTATAACGAAGTGTCCAAACTAACAAAAATACTTTCAAAAGAATCCTGGAATTCCATAATTGTTTATGCGGAAAAGTGGTAAGACCATCAACATCTAAAAAGATCATAGCAATTAACAACATTGAACACACTTTATGCATCCCATTGTCTTGTATCCCTCAGGTCTGAATCTCCCAAGATAGAAGCGGGATCTCCAAGGTTTTGAAGTAATAGAATCACTTCCCCCAATTCATTCTCATTTAAATTCTTTTTGAAATCAAAATCCCAAGCCAAAATGGAAGAAATACAGTCTCTAATTGTAGCATTTTCTTTCTGGATAAAATGTAAAGTGATGGAAAAGTATTTTGCAAAGTATTATTTCCTAACCATATGTCTTTTCAAAAAAGAACACTACAACCATTATTCAGATGAAACATAGTATTTTGTGATCCTTGGATTTCAAAATGCCAGCTCATAGACTGTGACCCATAGATTTAGAAGAAGAATTAGGAAAAAAAGAGTTAGGATTACCCTCAAATTTTTGATAAACTATCCGCCTCCATTCTTCTCGGCTCCGTATCTCTAAATCCACTTGTAATGTAAAACTTTATTTACGAGTTTTAGTTTTTTAACTCCAATATCACCATTTTGGTAAATGATCTTTAGCCCAAAAAACCCAACTTATTTTATTTGAAGTAGTAGAAGAGTCCCAAAGAAAATCTTTAATGATCTTCTATATCTCCTTCATAACTGAGACCGACATTTGGAACATAGAAAGATAATATATTGGAAATCTTGCCAATACATTATTAATCGGCAACACCTTCTGTCCTTTCGATAGATATCTCCTTTTCCAAGTAGAAAACCTTTGAAATATTCTCTGAATTATAATATCCCATATTGGCTTGTTTTCTGATTTACTTCCTAGGGGTAATACCTAAGTATTTAATTGGAAACTGAACAAGATCACCGTTGATGGTGGTTTTTAACTTAGGGCGAAAATTATAAAAGTCTGTCTACCTGACCCAACATCAGGAATAGTAGACCTTGATATGTCTACATTCCGTAAGGAATTCAAGAGATATATCAGAAACCTAGGGAAGGCCTATGCCTCTCTTCTTGTATACATGTATCTATGTTTATGAGCTTCTCCTAGATGAACTCAAAAATTCATGTATATGTATAAGTATAACAATATTCACCGTGTAATACAGTATCCACATATGTACAATTATTAGAATAATACTGGTGCATGTTGCAATACTCCCAGGTATTCTATAATTTTATTATATTAAAACTCAAGCTCCTAATTGAATTATTCAATAATGCAGAGCCAGATGAATATCTATTTTATGCCGTGTTCCAAGCTAAACTCTAAATACTGACACGACATGCCAATTGATGTTCACTCTCAGCTGAGTAACATGAATCTCCCGAAATTCCTGAATTAAGATATGCATGAAGATACCTGATTAGAAACATGCAACCTATGTCAATAAGACCAGCGCCACACTACTCGCAAGAGTGAAAAATTAGTAGTTTTGTGTTAACGTAAAAAATTCACCTAAATTGATTAATTTTGTGTAAATTCACAAAATTTAATTTTTTAACCTAATTTTGTGTCTACTCACAAAAATTTAGGCTTTTTTCCCTAAAATGGAGCCTGCACGATATCTTGATCCCTATTGATCGAGACTAAACCAAGGCAATCTAGAAATTGGCCCATCATAGAGCCACTAGGAGTAAAATCCTAACAGAAGCTGGAAAAAATAAATTAAATAGGAAACCGTGACTGATTAAGTCAATCATGGAAGGAGAACGACCACGCCACTTGGCCGGTCGGTTTTCCATAATTTAGTGGCGCGGTCGGTTTCCCCTAGCTCGCGCCTCTTATGGCCGACCGGCCTTGCTCCATGTTTTCCTCCTTATGCCCCTTTTTCCTGTCGGCCGATCATATCGCTTCTAGATTACAATCTCCGGTATAAATTGTTAGCCAAAGTAGGCTAGTCGAGATGCTTGATTTCTTAGGAATAGATCTTAGCCACCCAAGTCAGTCGCAAACTGATCACGACCACACAATTTGGCCGGCTGAATTAACTAACCTAAACCCTTGCATGCTCGGTAAATAAGGTGTTGTTGTGATGACCAGCCACCCACCTATTATCTCGACCAATAAAACTGATCCTAGCCTACTTGGTCCGCTCCAAATTGTTGGCCAAAGTAGGTTAGTTGATATGCTTCTTTATATAAGTAATTGAATCTTGGCCATCCATGTCGGTCGCAGAATGATCACGACCACACAACTTGAACGGATGATTTAACAAGCTTGTCTCCTTCCTGGCATGGCCGAGCAAGTTCCATGGTGACTACCTCAGCCAAAGTACACTAGTCGAGCTGCATGTAAGAGTCTTAATTAGGACAACGACGACCTATAACTGCAGCAAATCATCTCAGCCGTCCAAATTGGCTAGCTGGTTTGGATGGCTTAGATCCAATCTTAGGTGACCAATGAGGTAATGTGATTGCCACTTTCCATCCTTCTACTTAATGGATCAATCACGTCGTTCATAGCCTACGTGTACCGTTACCAATGGCCGGCCAAAGAAGGGTGGTCACGTCACTTTTTAAACTATGAAATCTGCGACTAATTCAGGAAAGCTATATACAACGATGCTTTACATGCATCGAATATTTTGAACTTCTTGCTTGAAAATGATGCTTTACATGCATCATTTTTAGGGTATCGATTATATAATTTAATTATTTAACCTAAAGCCCCATGTGTTATTATTTTAGTAGTACTCACGGAAAGTCCCATTCTTGCGACTTGACTTGTCGCTTATGACCACCTGAAGTCTAACTTGTGCGTGATTGGTCGAAATATTTCTCTACTTGTAGATTTTACATACAAGGCTCACGACACATGTTAGTTGCTGGAATAGTCACGTATTCATTCTTACACTCTTCATGACCATTTATCACATGTCATGATGATGGGTCCACTCAACAACCCCCACACTTTTCATCGTGATACGACTTGATCCATGTTATGTGGGCTTTACCATGCAAGTAGGCCTAGTTGTGCAAGTAATATGGCTATGCAAGTTATGACTAGATATTATTTTCTATAAAAATACTCGGGACATCAAACATGTCACAATTGGGGGATGTTCATCAGGGTATTGGTCTGGCGGTTTACAACATGCGGTGTGCAAAACACCCATTACAAAAAAGTGTCAGGAAAGGCGGACAATTGACAAAGGTAGAGGAGTAGTGGATGTATAACCGGCTAATCTTCCCTTCACGATAGGGACATGGTTCTCATCACTTTCACATGATCTCCATTTTTTCTCACTACCCAACTATCTTCACTTCCTACGAGACCAGGGTGTTATATTATGACTTGATATAAATAGATTTTTAATCTATTCAATCGACAACTAACGCAAGTATCCAGAGAATACATAGAACACACAACTTATATTTTACAAGCAAGTTCCACATTCTGATACAAGTCATAAAACAACCACACCTTATAGAGCTTGTCTCTATGATCCCAAAACTTTTTCTGCTTCCCTTTCTAAGATCAACCCCCCTCCTTCATTTTGTGACCGAAGCAAGACTGGAACGACCATTTCTTGGTTTAGACCAGAATTGTATTGATCTCTCAAATCTAAAGAACTCCTGTGCAGTATGTTTATTTAGGATCTAGACTCGTTTCTCATCAACCTACCATGAAAAGACGAGGGTACCCAAATACACCGCAATCTTTTATTTATCAACTTATAAGTCCTCTACCGAACGTGATCGTTTATGGACAGAGTCGAGACAATACGACGATTAGGTTCACACTTCGTGTGATTGTCTATGGATACGAAATCGATACAATACAACAACAAGATAACTTGTGTGATTGACTGCGGATACAATATTGAGACAATGCTACAACAACGTGTGTTACTTGATAATAGTTTCGATAATAACCAAACTCTATAAGATCACTATCAAGTATTGCGGAGTTAACGTACAAGTGTAATATACTTTTAATTATAATAAAACAATTAGAACTGCGGAATAGAAAAGTGAACGACACAACAAGATTTTGTTAACGAAGAAACTGCAAATGCAGAAAAACCACAGGACCTAGTCCAGTTTTGAATACTGCCAGAATTAAGCTAATGAGCACGAAAGTGCGACACATTTTCACCCATAAATACATTAGCTGTGACTCATTTTATCACTAATAAACTTGTTTGTAGGTGTTTTTGTGAAATAAGCTTTTATGGAGAAAGTTGCTCGGAAAGTGATTTTTGGACCCCGGAGGACACGTGTTATTCGGACTCTTACTGTTGGTTAAGGGGCACCTCAATTACTAAGGGGCACCTCAATTACTGTTTGCACCCCAAAGCATCCCATATGTTAATGGCGCCCACTATTTGGTTAAGGGCATTTCATCTTCAAAATTTCAAATTCGGTTTTGGCGGGAAAACTGGCAGCATAATTAGGGCTTCGGTTTTGGAGGTGTTTGGGTGAGACTAAATGGATAAAATCAAATGGGGTTGTTCCTAGTACCCAAACAGAGCTGGTATGGGTCTCTGTTTCGATTTAAATTGGCTAGAATCATGGATCTGAAGCATCATAGTTTTGGCGGGAAAATGGGTTTTAATGGAACAAAATTAGGGTTGATGTTTTGAAGCTGTTGTACTGAGACTCAATCGCTGAAATTTCATGGGACGTCTTCATCAAGCTTTACGAGAATGGCATGATCATTATTTTGGATTAGAATTGGCTGGAACTTCAATTTGAATCACACATGGAATTACGGGTTTCTTTTTAAAATCCGAGAGCTTATGTGAAGAATTACAGGGAGTTTTGGCGAGATTAAATCGCTGGGTTGACTTGGAATATCCTGTTTTGACTAAACATGAGTGGTAATGGTGTTCGAATTGAAAATATTGGGTTGTCCACGCGGCTTGAAGTAAAACAGGGAAGATATTGTTTTCTCGAGGATATATCGAGTATACTTATCAGTTAAGATATTTTTGGAGGATTTCGTGCGCTGTAATTAGTCACACTCAATCAAGATACGTGCAGCTTCGTGTTTGGAGTGTGTAGTATGTCAACAGACGTGAGAATGAGATAAAAAAGGGAAATATTCCCGTGAAGAATAATGAAAGTTATTGCGAGATATTGTGGAGTAATTACGAAGATTTTGAAGTACTGTGAGTATAAATAGAGTTTCCTGGGGCAGAGACAGTGTAAAATAGGAGGTTGCAGAGTGAATCATCACCTGCAGGAAGAATAAGCCACGAAGAAAATAAGACTGCAAACTGCAGTCGTTATTTCAAGTGTCTTATTTTTCCAACATCCTAGCGTCTTATATTTTGTAACAGTCTATTGTAACAAGTAGCTTCAGTTTGCAACAAATATTGTAACAGTGATTTCTGTAACGCCTATACAGCATTGCAGATTCATTGTTTTATTAATAAAAACACCATATGAGCTATAAATCATATTTTTTGAGTGTGTTTTTATTATGAGAAGCTAGACCCCAACACTGGGTCGACGGAGGAAGCCGGACTTCATACATGGGTGAATTTGTTTTAGTTTCTATTTGACTTTTGCACTTAATTAAAATAGAATTATGATTTGAAAAAATTAGTTATTATTTTATTAGATGGGTCATGCTTTCTTAGATGTTTGATGTCCCATGCTTACGATTTATAACTAATGTTTGGAGAATCTACCTTGGCAAGAATAAGAGTCGATGTTGTTTTATTTGTCGAGCGATAATTGTTTGAGAATGAATAATTGAACCTATTGATATGAGTTTGGCCGAATCCTAGACCCAGTAACTCTCTATTTTATTCCTTTAAAATTAATCTTAACAAGTCTTAGAGTTCGAATCCTATTTACTAAAAATACAACGACAAATTAAAAAAGTTTATCATTTTGGCGCCGCCGACGCGGATTTGTTTTTAGATTAATTTTTAGTTTTATTTTTTTAAATTTGTACAATATTTTCATTCTTTTTAGATTTTATTTTTTCCTTTTTATGTGTTTCTTTTCAGGGACATTTTGAGGATGATGACTTCTTATGAGGAGACGTCACCTATGATGACGCTGGCAGAATATAAGCGTAGAAAGTCAAATTATCAGGAAACCTCATCTACGATGACGCTTGCTAAATATGAGCGTAGGCAATCGTATGGAGTTTCTGCTCCATATGAGGTAAGTGAATAATCTCCTCTAGAGATATATGAGAAGTATTATAAACACACACCACCTAGTTTGGAAAAAAGACTGAGATTATTGGAATGCCAAAAATTATTTAATGATGATGATAATCAGTCTTGTAGTGACTCTCTGTTCCAGACAGAATTTGAAGATGACCCTATGGATGATTGTGTTGATGATTTTCCTAATTCCATAGATGAATCCATCCCACAAGATAATTCACCCAACTTAGAGGATGTTTCTAGACCCCTAGACTTCCAAAAACTGCCTAATTTAGGGTTAGAATTGCTTGCTTCTAGAGTGTTGTTGGATTACTTTGCATCTAAGTACCCAGAGGACTTGCCTATTCCTGATACAGTGCATGAGCCGATTGATAATTCCCCAGTCTCAATAGAATCCCCATATTTTGTTCTTTACGCACTTCCTTGTGCAGTAAAAACATGGTTTAGGGGTAAATCTTTGTTTTTGATAGTTTCAGTGTCTCCGTATCGTTATAACATAAGTGTAAAGCTGTCATTTACAAATGTTGTATTTTGGGTCGATCCCCAAATTTTCAGGTTGTTAACTTTTGGGGATCCTTTTTTGTACATTCCAGTAGGTGTATTTTATTTTATTTTTATTTTTATATTTTCGTTTACTTTTTTTCATCTTATGGATTTCCCATCTTAAATTTTGCATTGGATGACTCAATTACATTGAGGACAATGTAATGTTTAAGTGTGGGGGAGTGGTTAACGTTTTACTTTTCTTTTTCAGAAATTTCCTTGCATGTTATGACCAGCTGTGTAGCGGGTCTCCAAAAAAAAATGAAAATAATAATAATAATAATAATGATCAGCTGTGTAGCGGGTCTATATATAAAAAAAATGATTGTTAGGGTTATGACCAGCTGTGTAGCGGGTCTTTTCTTTGTTCTTGCATTATATGACCAGCTGTGTAGCTGGTCTTAAAAAAAAAAAATTATGACCAGCTGTGTAGCGGGTCTCTCTATGTCTCTTATTATATGACCAGCTGTGTAGCGGGTCAGTTTTCTGTTTTGCTCGAGGACTAGCAAAATATAAGTGTGAGGGAATTTGATGAGCACGAAAGTGCGACACATTTTCACCCATAAATACATTAGCTGGAACTCATTTTATCACTAATAAACTTGTTTGTAGGTGTTTTTGTGAAATAAGCTCTTATGGAGAAAGTTACTCGAAAAGTGATTTTTGGACCCCGGAGGACACGTGTTATTCGGACTCTCACTTTTGGTTAAGGGGCACCTCAATAACTAAGGGGCACCTCAATTACTGTTTGCACCCCAGAGCATCCCATCTGTTGATGGCGCCCACGATTTGGTTAAGGGCACTTCATCTTCAACATTTCAAATTCGGTTTTGGAGGTGTTTGGGTGAGACTAAATGGCTAAAATCAAATGGGTTTGTTCCTAGTACCCAAACAGAGCTGGTATAGGTCTCTGTTTCGATTTAAATTGGTTAGAAACATGGATATGAAGCATCATAGTTTTGGCGGGAAAATGGGTTTTAATGGAACAGAATTAGGGTTGATGTTTTGAAGCTGCTGTACTGAGACTCAATCGCTGAAATTTCATGGGACGTCTTGATTAAGCTTTACAGGAATGGTATGATCATTATTTTGGATTAGAATTGGGTGGAACTTCAATTTGAATCACACGGGGAATTACGGGGTTCTTTTTAAAATCCGAGAGCTTATGTAAAGAATTACAGGGAGTTTTGGCGAGATTAAATCGCTGGGGTTGACTTGGAATATCCTGTTTTGACTAAACATGAGTGGTAATGGTGTTCGAATTGAAAATATTGGGCTGTCCACGCGACTTGAAGTAAAATAGGGAAGATATTGTTTTCTCGAGGATATATCGAGTATACTTATCAGTTAATATATTTTTGGAGGATTTCGTGCGCTGTAATTAGTCACACTCAATCAAGATACGTGCAGCTTCGTGTTTGGAGTGTGTAGTCTGTCAACAGACGTGAGAATGAGATAAAAAAAATGAACTATTCCCGTGAAGAATAATGAAAGTTATTGCGAGATATTGTGGAGTAATTACGAATATTTAGAAGTACTGTGAGTATAAATAGAGTTTCCTGGGAGCAGAGAAGATCATCGAGAGTTCGGGGCAGAGACTGAGTGTAAAATAGGAGGTTGCAGAGTGAATCATCACCTGCAGGAAGAATAAGCCACGAAGAAAATAAGACTGCAAACTGCAGTCGTTATTTCTAGTGTCTTATTTTTCCAACATCGTAGCGTCTTAAATTTTGTAACAGTCTATTGTAACAAGTAGCTTCAGTTTGCAACAAATATTGTAACAGTGATTTCTGTAACGCCTATACAACATTGCAGATTCATTGTTTTATTAATAAAAACACCATTTGAGCAATAAATCATATTTTTTTAGTGTGTTTTTATCATGAGAAGCTAGACCCCAACACTGGGTCGACGGAGGAAGCCGAACTTCATACATGGGTGAATTTGTTTTAGTTTCTATTTGACTTTTGCACTTAATTAAAATAGAATTATGATTTGAAAAAATTAGTTATTATTTTATTAGATGGGTCATGCTTTCTTAGATGTTTGATGTCCCATGCTTACGATTTATAACTAATGTTTGGAGAATCTACCTTGGCAAGAATAAGAGTCGATGTTGTTTTATTTGTCGAGCGATAATTGTTTGAGAATGAATAATTGAACCTATTGATATGAGTTTGGCCGAATCCTAGACCCAGTAACTCTCTATTTTATTCCTTTAAAATTAATCTTAACAAGTCTTAGAGTTCGAATCCTATTTACTAAAAATACAACGACAAATTAAAAAAGTTTATCATTTTGGCGCCGCCGACGCGGATTTGTTTTTAGATTAATTTTTAGTTTTATTTTTTTAAATTTGTACAATATTTTCATTCTTTTTAGATTTTATTTTTTCCTTTTTATGCGTTTCTTTTCAGGGACATTTTGAGGATGATGACTTCTTATGAGGAGACGTCACCTATGATGACGCTGGCAGAATATAAGCGTAGAAAGTCAAATTATCAGGAAACCTCATCTACGATGACGCTTGCTAAATATAAGCGTAGGCAATCGTATGGAGTTTCTGCTCCATATGAGGTAAGTGAATAATCTCCTCTAGAGATATATGAGAAGTATTATAAACACACACCACCTAGTTTGGAAAAAAGACTGAGATTATTGGAATGCCAAAAATTATTTAATGATGATGATAATCAGTCTTGTAGTGACTCTCTGTTCCAGACAGAATTTGAAGATGACCCTATGGATGATTGTGTTGATGATTTTCCTAATTCCATAGATGAATCCATCCCACAAGATAATTCACCCAACTTAGAGGATGTTTCTAGACCCCTAGACTTCCAAAAACTGCCTAATTTAGGGTTAGAATTGCTTGCTTCTAGAGTGTTGTTGGATTACTTTGCATCTAAGTACCCAGAGGACTTGCCTATTCCTGATACAGTGCATGAGCCGATTGATAATTCCCCAGTCTCAATAGAATCCCCATATTTTGTTCTTTACGCACTTCCTTGTGCAGTAAAAACATGGTTTAGGGGTAAATCTTTGTTTTTGATAGTTTCAGTGTCTCCGTATCGTTATAACATAAGTGTGAAGCTGTCATTTACAAATGTTGTTTTGGGTCGATCCCCAAATTTTCAGGTTGTTAACTTTTGGGGATCCTTTTTTGTACATTCCAGTAGGTGTATTTTATTTTATTTTATTTTTATATTTTCGTTTACTTTTTTTCATCTTATGGATTTCCCATCTTAAATTTTGCATTGGATGACTCAATTACATTGAGGACAATGTAATGTTTAAGTGTGGGGGAGTGGTTAACGTTTTACTTTTCTTTTTCAGAAATTTCCTTGCATGTTATGACCAGCTGTGTAGCGGGTCTCCAAAAAAAAATGAAAATAATAATAATAATAATAATGATCAGCTGTGTAGCGGGTCTATATATAAAAAAAATGATTGTTAGGTTATGACCAGCTGTGTAGCGGGTCTTTTCTTTGTTCTTGCATTATATGACCAGCTGTGTAGCTGGTCTTAAAAAAAAAAATTATGACCAGCTGTGTAGCGGGTCTCTCTATGTCTCTTATTATATGACCAGCTGTGTAGCGGGTCAGTTTTCTGTTTTGCTCGAGGACTAGCAAAATATAAGTGTGAGGGAATTTGATGAGCACGAAAGTGCGACACATTTTCACCCATAAATACATTAGCTGGAACTCATTTTATCACTAATAAACTTGTTTGTAGGTGTTTTTGTGAAATAAGCTCTTATGGAGAAAGTTACTCGAAAAGTGATTTTGGACCCCGGAGGACACGTGTTATTCGGACTCTCACTGTTGGTTAAGGGGCACCTCAATAACTAAGGGGCACCTCAATTACTGTTTGCACCCCAGAGCATCCCATCTGTTGATGGCGCCCACGATTTGGTTAAGGGCACTTCATCTTCAACATTTCAAATTCGGTTTTGGAGGTGTTTGGGTGAGACTAAATGGCTAAAATCAAATGGGTTTGTTCCTAGTACCCAAACAGAGCTGGTATAGGTCTCTGTTTCGATTTAAATTGGTTAGAAACATGGATATGAAGCATCATAGTTTTGGCGGGAAAATGGGTTTTAATGGAACAGAATTAGGGTTGATGTTTTGAAGCTGTTGTACTGAGACTCAATCGCTGAAATTTCATGGGACGTCTTGATTAAGCTTTACAGGAATGGTATGATCATTATTTTGGATTAGAATTGGGTGGAACTTCAATTTGAATCACACGGGGAATTACGGGGTTCTTTTTAAAATCCGAGAGCTTATGTAAAGAATTACAGGGAGTTTTGGCGAGATTAAATCGCTGGGGTTGACTTGGAATATCCTGTTTTGACTAAACATGAGTGGTAATGGTGTTCGAATTGAAAATATTGGGCTGTCCACGCGACTTGAAGTAAAATAGGGAAGATATTGTTTTCTCGAGGATATATCGAGTATACTTATCAGTTAATATATTTTTGGAGGATTTCGTGCGCTGTAATTAGTCACACTCAATCAAGATACGTGCAGCTTCGTGTTTGGAGTGTGTAGTCTGTCAACAGACGTGAGAATGAGATAAAAAAAAGGAACTATTCCCGTGAAGAATAATGAAAGTTATTGCGAGATATTGTGGAGTAATTACGAATATTTAGAAGTACTGTGAGTATAAATAGAGTTTCCTGGGAGCAGAGAAGATCATCGAGAGTTCGGGGCAGAGACTGAGTGTAAAATAGGAGGTTGCAGAGTGAATCATCACCTGCAGGAAGAATAAGCCACGAAGAAAATAAGACTGCAAACTGCAGTCGTTATTTCTAGTGTCTTATTTTTCCAACATCGTAGCGTCTTAAATTTTGTAACAGTCTATTGTAACAAGTAGCTTCAGTTTGCAACAAATATTGTAACAGTGATTTCTGTAACGCCTATACAGCATCGCAGATTCATTGTTTTATTAATAAAAACACCATTTGAGCTATAAATCATATTTTTTTAGTGTGTTTTTATCATGAGAAGCTAGACCCCAACACTGGGTCGACGGAGGAAGCCGGACTTCATACATGGGTGAATTTGTTTTAGTTTCTATTTGACTTTTGCACTTAATTTAAATAGAATTATTATTCGAAAAAATAGTTATTATTTTATTAGATGGGTCATACTTGCTTAGATGTTTGATGTCCCATGCTTACGATTTATAACTAATGTTTTGAGAATCTACCTTGGCAAGAATAAGAGTCGATGTTGTTTTATTTGTCGAGCGATAATTGTTTGAGAATGAATAATGGAACCTATTGATAGGAGTTTGGCCGAATCCTAGACCCATTAACTCTCTATTTTATTCCTTTAAAATTAATCTTAACAAGTCTTAGAGTTCGAATCCTATTTACTAAAAATACAACGACAAATTAAAATTTTTATCATAAGCCGCTATACAAAATCTAATACCAGCTTCGTAAAGTTGAGACCCAAGCAGACTACCCCTAGCTACTTAGTTCCCTCAGTATCCATGCGTCTTCGACTTCTAGAGTCACGCACGTGAATAACAAGTCCTTTGGATTGTCTTCCAAACATCAAAGGAACAATCTGTTTGGTAACCACTCTAATCAATCTTGCTACAAGATATAGATGAGTCGTTGACAAAGGCTCTTCCGTTTAATCTAATAAACTCCTTTGTCTGGTTAGATCAATCTAACTTTAACTAACGAAATATTCAAGTATAAATTCGAACTCAATCAATATATATCTTAAAGAGAAATATAGAGAATGTCGATGTCACGCAACTAATCTATCAGATATATCAAAGATAAACTGATTCTGGTTGGATCCCAGCCGATCAAGGTTTGTGCACACAATTTACAAGATACGAAAACTAATAAGAAATCTTCTTCGTCTTCAAATATTCTTTTATCTTCAAAACCTGCACAACACCACTTGAGTCTCTTGTGATTAATCAAACGGAGAATGAAGTCTGTTTAATAATGGATTATCACAAGATGTCTTTAGATCTAACAACAGTTCTAAAGATCCCGTCGATACTCTGATCTAGTTTGAGTGAATCTTATATCAGAAGAGAAGATTCTCAAGCATAAACAAACTAGGTGCAATCAAAGTTTCAACAACCATTATTCAATCAAATCAATCGAAAACTAATAACACTGCAATTATCTAGTTTCCTACCAACGATACTCGTAGAGCTTCTTGATCCCACAGAAGTCTTTAGACAAGCAGTCGTAAGAGATTTCACCTAATTAGGATACTTTCCTCTCCGATCAGACGGCTCCACCAGAAACAACAAGAAATGAAGTTTATCTGGCTCTTAGGGTAGTTTTCTAGAAATACAAACTTAGGTATTTATAAACCAAGGATGTTTTGACACCAAGGAATTCCCAAAACCAAATATTCTCAAGATATGCAATGAATGTCAAAATTCGGTTTTCATAATTCCAATAAATGCTTGTCCAATATTTCCGAAACCTTTCAATAGGAAATCTCCAATCAGTAAATGCACATTACTAATTTTTATTCTCTAGAGCTATGCATTAATTGATGGTAATTAAAGCATGTAAAACCAAAAACCTTAATTAAAAGATTCTTAATTTATTTCGGCACAAGATTACCTTGAGTACCAAAGAATATCTTTGAACAATAAATGATAAGATTTACTTCTCGTGTTCAAAGTATGTTGAAATTTTTCACTACAAATCCTTATTTCATATTTGCATGGATTTGCTTTCTTGGAATCGGTTATACCGCACTTCCAAACAAGTTTAGAATTAGTTTGCCTGTATTCCAAGACTACTATGTGATTGGTCATACCAAATCACATACATGGGTTCGGATCGGTTATACCTAAATATGGTACCTACTTGTGATCGGTCACACCAGTCACTAGGATCGGCTACACCAGTTACAAGGATCGGTTCCATCTATATATGGTATCTACTTGTGATCGGTCACACCATTCACCAGGACCGGTTACACCAATTATAAGGATAGGTCACACAACACTTATGATCGGTCACACCAATTACTAGAATCGGTCACACCAATTACAAGGATCGATCATACCATCTCATGGTGATTACTTAGGATCGGTTACACCAACTACCAGGACCGGTCATACCAAATCATAATTCTAGGCATTGTGATTAGTTATACCAAGATACATAACCTGAGTTGAGATGGTTTCTACCATCTCACACATATTGGTCATCCAAAGATATGCAACGAATAGTCGGGCTAATAAGTCTGTTGATTTTCCTTTCGATTCATGAAAAAAGTTTATGAATGTACTTCCTTTAAACAAATGTAAAACATTGTTTCCTAGGATGAAATCTTCACCATAACATATTCACATAATCATAACACTATATACAAGATTATGTCGATGTCATGTCTACGAAGTTCAAAAGATAAGCGTTATACTTCGTAGTCTAATTTCTTAATACTATGATCATACTATTATGATCATGTCACATCACTAGAGTATATTATATACAATATGTACAGTAAATACAACTTCGTAGTTATTTTTTCAGTATAGCACGACTTGAAAGATACGTTAGGAATGAAACAATTCAAGTCAATATTACTAACCTCAAGTGGAAGGATGATGTCGTCGTTGTAGTTCGTTACTTATTCACATTCTTCAGGTCTTCGGAGTAATACTTGTATGTCTCAACATTCCTAGACTTTATAGTATAACCTAAACGAAGTTGACTCTAATATTTAATCAATCGACTCTAGATGAGTTTTGATACTAAAATATGACAACCAAACTTGACATACTAACGCTTGGTGAGTTCAACCGAGATATGATCTAACAATACCCCCCTTTGTCAATTTTAGTGACAAAACTCTTATTACATATATGGAGCTAAACGAATTACAAAATAACTCATTCTTCATACGCTTGATTCCAAGTTTCAACAGTACGATAACCTGCATATATTCAATCAATAAATGTCGTTGTTGACATTTGAATAACAAAAGCTTTTACCCCCCCTTAAAGTAAGCTAGGTAAATATTCAATCCGAATATCTTTGTTATTCCTCTTTTGTAGTAAGAATTACTACACATCAATATGATATGTTTCTCCCCCTTAGTCAATGCTTTACTCTTTCGTTAGATATAACGTTTAAGAACAATTGTCCTTCCCCAGTGATTAAAAATCAGTTGTTCACTCCATATATTTCTCCCCATTTTTGTCAAGAAATGACAAAGGTTCGAGCAAATAAAGGACAAACCGAAAGGATCTTACAAAACTAAAAGACTTGTAAACAACCTATAAGAGTTAAGCACGAAGGTTTCACATACCATTTTAGATAACCAATATTAAAACCGAAACTATAAAAGTAATTTAGATTCAATATGTTATCAAGGAAATAATTTCCAAAAGCAATTTTCCCTAATAGTCCAACAAATCGACTAAAAAACTCAATTCCCTTGTTGGACCGATTGCGTATGCTCAATAACTTGTTTCGATAATACCAAATTAAAGACCAGAATTAATTTTATTTTTCTCATCAGGCTGTAATTATTCAGACAATAACTTAGACCTTTCCCTTTAAACAAGACAAACACTAGGTTATTTAACTAGCTTTTCTTGTTAAGGCATTCGATTAGACTTGAATAACCGAATCCTTCAGTTTGATAATTCTAACTAAGATAAAAATTAACTTAGTTTCGCTTATCCGGAATCAATTTGGTCTAAACAAACGATCCCGTATTTTGTTAAGCCACAAACAATAAATACAAACCAAAATAAATTTACTTGCACAATTATTTTCTTAACCGGAAGCAATTGAACAAATATAAACATTACAGTACCGCAATTGCACCGAATTTTGTTAAGCAAAAACACTTGATACCCAACAATAAAGAAAATACCAAACAATAAGCCAAATAAATTGACACAGTTAAACAATTGAATCACATAAACATCCATACACAACATAGTGGAACATATCAATTATACTAAAATTTTGTTAAGAAAAAGAAAAATATATGCAATATAAACAGGCTTTTCTGAAACAGGAAAACGATTAACTAACAAATTCGTTACCTCAATTTTTGCAGCCACATCTCCCAGGAAAGATATATCATTAAGCGCAAGTTCAAATAAGAACTCTCCCCCAGTGTGTTGTCATCCTCTCGCAAGAACAAAAGAACAACAACAAAAGCAACCTTTAACAGAGAAAGGTTAAATCGATTTTAACTAATGCGTGCCAAAAGCGAAACTTGATAACCCGAAACACATATGTTATGCCAAACACAACGCATGTAAACACAAATTGATTCCACATATTGTGACTTTTCACATATGAGTTTCAATCGGAACACCGTATGATCCTTTGATAAAGCCTACCAACATAGGCTAGAACTTAATCCCGCTAAATCAAAAAGCCACACAAATCATAAGGGTTACATCATATGATATCGAATATTAAGGTTAATAAAAACCAAAATCAGACATCTCATAAACCGAAAACACGTAGCAAAAATATAAAGATGCATTCATAGGTTATGTAATCGGTAACTATCACACAAAAATTATAAAATAATAATTTTATTCATAAATAATTGATAGCTTTATTCAAAGTAGACCTTACACAATTCATGAAATAAATCAAAACTGATTAGTCTATTTTTCTTAAATAAGAAGGTAGACTACTCCTTATTTGTCAGTTGCTCATCACATTCTTGTTCCGACTCTTGGTCCTCTTCGCCTTTAAGAACTCAACATTGATCTCTAATATTCCTTGAAGAGTTTCTGGATCATTTTGAGCAGCGAAGGCTAGCTGTTTTTGAATACAGTTTAATTGTCTACCAAGACGCAAGATTGGAACAAGAGATATCCGTTGCTATAGATCTGAGCAGTTGAAGCAATAATTCCTCTTTCTTTTCGAGTTTTACTCATTTGCTTGATAATTCCCTGAGAGACAGTTTTAGTGAATTTCTTATCTCTAAAATTGTTCCCCATAGTGTTTTCACAAATGTTGGTGATGAGACAGGGATATTCAAAATTTCTTTGGAACGATGTGGCGACGATGGATTCAGAGATCCTGATCATTTGATTTATAATCATTCCACATATATCAATTTTCACGTCACCTTCAAGGAGAAAGTATACAAACTCAGCAAATTCCTTGTCCCATTGTGATATATATATCTTGTGCAAGCAAGGAGGGTTGCTATTGCAAATTTACCGAAAACCCTTAAGTAGAAGAGCATTTCTTTGGTTAGCATTCTTCCATTCTTTCAGCCAATAGATTTTCCAATGAGACGTTTTGAAATGTTAACATGATCAATTTCAAAACTATTAATCAAGTGATTGCCTTTCACATTGTACTTAATGATCTTTGAAATCATCTCTCTATTGACTTGGTGAAAAGTATATCCAACAAGAGTGCTAAAATTAAGATTCTCATGATCAATATTATGAATATTATCATAGAAGATTGTTACTATATCTGAAAAATCGGGGGTCTAACAACCACACCCTATATTTCGCTTAACAATCTGTATGGACTAACTCCAATATACTTTTAAGAGAATCAACTAGACAATCAGACTCAATCTTAAGAAAAGTATATCAAAGAGTTACATCTCAATTTCTCAATTAAATCCGCAATCAAACTGTAGTTGCAGGAAATCCTACACTACACCCCTCACAAGATTTCATTAACATTCAACTCATTTTAGATTAACAATCTTAATTTTATTGATGAATCTTTGAACAATCTTACAAGAAAAGATAAAGGAATCAAGAATAACCACTGCTCTAGATTTTCTCTCTCCTATTTACTTGCTTCTTACTCAGAAAAAGATCTCTCCTCTTCCTTTACCACTGAACGGCTATTTATAGGGAATTACATAGTCGATGACAGCTAATCAGTCCCTTATTTTCGGATATGGCTTGCGATATTCTCGCAACCTTACAAATATTAATCTCGCAAACTCTCTTATTTTCGCAGGACCATCACATTTTTCTCATGATTTTAGCTGACGTCGTTTATTATGTCATTTCTGAAATTGTTCTGCGACGCTGAGGCATTATTGCTGCGAGATTCTGATCCTACATCTTGCCTCTTCTCATATCTTCTTTGCGAAGTAGAGAACGATGTGATAAATTCTGCAACTGTCCATCTCTTCATATTCTGCATTTATCACACATATCCTTTTTTCCATCTATTTCTTGAGACGTCTTCTGTAACCGCTGCTTTTCAACCGCTCACATGTTTTCGTATTAATGGTGTTTATTTCTTTGAGTAAAAAATCCTCTCTATATATTCTTCTTACTCTTCTTTCCATTTACTTTTTACTTTCTCTTCTCTTTTTATTCTCTTATCTCTGCAACTCTATTGTTCTTCCATAAATTCTGTCATTGCAACTTTTCTTCTTTCTTCTTCTTTTGCTCTTTTTATTTTCTTCTTCATCTCCATACTGTTCCCTCTGTAGATCTTCACTGTTCGTAACTTTCTTAATTTTTACGATTTAATCTTCCTGCTGGTGTTTTCCATGGATTCATCGAGGTTAGTTTTCTTTTTTCTTTCTTATGGGTTTTGCTGAAATTGATCTTGCTTACTGCTTTATTTGATGATGCTGCTTATGTGATTCCCATACTATTGTTATTTCAGCAAAAACGCCTCTAACACCAAATTTACGGTAATATTCCCAAATCGCAGCATAAGATTGTTGTAAACAAAAGAAAGTCTGCGAATCAGAAGGTAGTAAGAAACATTATTCTTTTCTAATAACAATATTTTTGCCTCTGTTTATTATCTGGATTGTAATTCGCAGGTTGATAAGGATGCCAACAAACCTCTCAAGAAATCTCGCCACCTTAAAACCTTTGAAACCTCTGTTCCATTCCACTTACTTATCTCTTCTAAATCTCCAGCGACATCTTCGCAAGTTAAACCATTATCTACAATTCGCTAAAAAGCTGCCTCAGATTTCATTTCTTCAACAGACCTTTCAATGATTGAAACTCCCCTTATTAATCCTTCTGATAGACGCATTTATGTGTCTATTTTGTTCTCAATATTCTGTATTGTTAGACTCGATTAAGTACTTATTGTGTTATTTTGTGTTTTTGTAGATGTTTTTAGAGAAATAAGCCTTTGCGGCGAAATGAGCTCGAAAAGTAGTGTTTTACACCCCAGGATAATATACCGGAGGCACCTAAGAAATGCACCGGAAGCGTCCCAGAAATGTACCGGAGGAACCCAGAAAAATTATTATTTCCACCCCAAAATTACTATTTCCACCCCAGTTGCTAAAGGGACACCCGTACAGGATTAGGGGGAGGACACTTTTCTTCTCATAATTCAAATTTTGGAAAAAGGCGGGAAATTATTTCTTCTCACTGGCAGTTGGGTGAATCGATTTTTGGAGGGGTTAGAGTTCGATTAAACCTCTGATTTTCAATGGGTATTTGTGATATGTATAGAGGAAGACATTTTGGGTGTTAGGATCGATCATAATTGGCTGGAATCATCGCAATCAAGAAATCAGGAAGCACATTCAAGAAATGAATATCACACGATCACATCAAATTTAGACGTGTACTCATGTGTTTGGAGAGTGTTGAATCAATTCTACAGCGTGTAAGATCATGTTTGGAGTGTTTATACATCATTTCAGCGCGTGGAGAGCTAATTAAAGTAAGAAAATATCCAAAAAATATTTTCTCTTTAATCCGAGTAAAGAGATAATTATCTTGAGTTATGGAGTGATTAAATGAGGCTGAGGAGTATAAATAAATTTCTGGTATCACAGAGAATAGGTGTCGAGAGTCTGGGGGGCTGAGGAGAGCCAGAGAAGAAGAAATTCGAGTTTTCCCAAACTCGGTTTCTGCTGCTGCTGCTGCTGATGAACATGAAGAACGGACTTGCAGTAGCAATCGTTTTTCTACAGTAATAACGACTCACACTTGTGGGTCGTACATCAGGCAAACTTATTTGCTACAGCGTTTGCGACACAGCTGCAACAGTCTTATTTTGTCACTGAGGGTCGTAGTTCTCTGATTTTATTGTATTTATCATATTCTCATCATTTGTAAACCATTTTTGAGCATCAATGAAATTCTTTGAGAGGTTTTCCAACATGATGAGCGGCTAATTCTCTCGTAACCAAGGCAATGGATGAAGCTATTCACACATGAACAATGGGTAACTATTTCATTTTCTCTAATATTTAATTATAATTCACTCAATCACTGCTTTTGCAGAGTTCTTAAAAGTTTACATAATTTTCTTCATTAGTTGTGATTCAATTAGATAGGTTATGCTTTGGTTAGATAATCTATGCTTAAGGGATACAATTAATTTTTAAGAATATGTTTGATTATTTGTGGATTAAGAAATAAAGGATTAAAAGGATAATTAGAGTTATGAAATATTTGACATCATTCATGTGTAATAGTGGATTCTAGTGTCTTGGTTACCTCTCGCACCCATTGTTAATATTTTTGTATATATAATTTTATTAAATCTAAAAATTCAATTTCTTTCACAAGTCTGAAACGAATCATATTTACTACAACCCCATCACCTTCTGTGAATGAAACTTCTTCTCCTCCTATTGATAATGTTTCTCAACTTTCTATCATTGCCAGTTCTCTACTTGAGCCTCTTCATTTTTCGAAAGAAACCGTGGAAGGAATAGATATTGCTTTCAAAGTTTTGTCTGAGGTCCTGGATGATGGCAAGAAGTCTCCCATTGATCCTGTCAAGTCTGGTATTTGCAAAATTCTGAGTAAGTATTTTGGATCTGACAGAGTTGCTTCGCAAACAGCTTTGGAAAAAGAGTGTAATGCTCTTCGTCTCTAAAATCAAAAGCTCCAGAATGTTTCGCTGGATCGCGACAATCTTCGCAAGAAGAATGATGAACTGAGAGGTATGATTTCCTTATCTGTGTCTTCAATTTGCCTTTCTAATGATTTTATCCTTTCCATATTTAATTATTCTTGAAATCCCTCTTTCACATGTTAAGCCTTAAACCAGAAACGAATAATGGAGATATATTAATTTGAATCTGTTGTTGAAGAAGCCCGTGTTGATAAAGAGATTTTGATGGATCAATATAACCAATTAGATAACCTCTATTCATACTCTTTTGATCATATAAATAATCTTACCAATGAAAATACCCAATTAGTTCGGAGGCAAGATTTATTAAGTAATGAAATATCTCGCCTCTCTTATTCTTTAACTAAAGCTAATCTAGGGATGGAATCTTTATCAGATGAGAATAAAATTCTATCTCAAGAGAAGTGAATTTGTTTAAATAAGATGGCGATATCTTCGCAACAACTTAGCATCCTTCAGAAAGTATGTGATGACCAAGAACAATCTCTTCGCTCTTTGAGAAATGAACTTAAAGAAGTAACAGAGTCATCTATCGCTGAAAGAGATACACTCATTCAAGGTAGAATAGCTTTAAGTGTAAAGGCGAATCAACTTAAAGAACAATATTCCAAATTAGAAGAATCTTATTCTTCTCTTGCGAAGAAAAATGCCTTTCTTATTTCTAAAGAGAAAAATCTTCAGTCTCGACTTAAAGGTTTAGTTGGAGATAAATTTGATGATGCGATGGACCGTTGGGAGAATAGTTGTCTGACCTTGATTCAACACCTTATTTCGCAAAAGGAAGGTAGTCATAATAGTTTGACTGCCTTAACTATCTTTTCTTTGTCATATCTTTTTGAGTTCTTCATCTTACTGAAATTTTGTATTCTACTTTCGCAGAGTCTGAGAAAAATCTTCATTCCTCCATTTCTGTTTTGGAGGCTAAATATGCCAAAATTCGCAAAGAAAATGCACTACTCTCTGTCCTTACTGGTTCTCGCGACCGAGCAGAAAGAAGACTTGATTATCTTGCTTACTTTAAGGATATTCAAGATAGGAATCATCAGAGAGCACTTCTTCGTCAAGTTCATCTCCGGGCTGAAGTCCTTGTAAATGATATTTTATTGTCAAATCTCTTCCTCCTACATCAATCGAACCTTTGGAAGTAGATGATGATGAATTCCTCGTCCTGCTGACAGTGATTATGATTATGAAAGTGGTGAGAGAATAGTCTTTTGGAAGATGGAGAAGAGATCCTTCTAAGGAAGCAACTGCTGGTGTAATCAAGATGAAAACGAAAAAGAAATCTCTTCTAAAGAAGTAATTGCTGGCGATAATCAAGGTGGCGGCGAAAAAGAAGTCCCTCTCAAAGGAATTATTGTTGGTGAAGATCAGAATCGAAATGAAGGAGAGGTTGGCGATAATGAGAACATTGGCGAAGAGCGTCTATTATCTCCTTCTACTGGAATTAATACTGAAGCATGAGCTTCTTATCTAGTTCTATCTTCTTGAATTGTCTCATCTTTATTATTTTTTGCGAATAATATTCTTCAACCAACTTTGGAATTAATTTTCCCTTTTAGTATTTTGCTGGCGAGAAAGATAATGCCTCTTGTTTAATGATTCCCATACTTGCCTCTCATTATCTTTCTTGCGAGAAATGATCTGTTATGAATACTTATAAATATTTTGTTTTGTCATGTGGTCTTATTTTTCCTTCCTAATTAAAGGTCTTATTATGCCACCTCTTGTCATTGCGACAAAATCGCAGGACGTCCTTGCACTTTCATGCAAAAACCCATTGATCTTGCCTTAACTTTTTCTTTTGTATTATTGCCTCTTCAGGAATGTTGCGACAATATGATAGGCCTAAATATTCTTGCGAAAATAAAGCCCCATGACATTGTGTCTTGCGACGAAATCGCAGGACGTCTTCGCACTTTCATGCGAAAACCCATTGATCTCGTCTTATCTTTTTCTTAGTATTATTGCCTCTTCAGGATTGTTGCACAAATATGACAAGCCTTAATACCC
Source organism: Papaver somniferum (assembly GCF_003573695.1). Classification (NCBI taxonomy): domain Eukaryota; kingdom Viridiplantae; phylum Streptophyta; class Magnoliopsida; order Ranunculales; family Papaveraceae; genus Papaver; species Papaver somniferum. The sequence continues at coordinate 33,233,965 of NC_039361.1, read as the reverse complement.
TTGCGAGTAAAAAGCCTCATGACATTTGCGTCTTAAGACACTTATCAGCTCCCTAATGGAGGGTGCCGCCCTTATCTCCCCCTGGTTGCCCCTTCAAGGAGGCGTACTTCTACCATACAAGGTTAGCTCCTCCCATCCAGTCTTAACAACAACCAGTTGTTTTCGCAGCCTCTTATCCCTTTTACCTATAGGGTTATGGTTACGAGACTGCACCCTAAGTGGGGTTTTCTTCGGGCCGAGTGCAGTATAAGCCAAGACTTGTCAAGAATGGCAAGGTACGCTCCAACGCCCCTGGCACTCTTGACTCAACCGTGTACCTCGGCGCCTTGATCAGATTCTGCACTCCTTGGGAGAGTCCTTATTACCTTAGTCGCCCAACCTAAGTCATATGCTTAAGCTGAGAATCCAAGGTGCCTCTCCCGGATGGGCTTTATTGACCCCAAATCTCCATGACTCAGGTTCCGGTGGCGGTGTAGCCTTTCCCTGAGCCATGCAACAGGTACCCCCTTATATGACGTACTTTAGGTCTTACATTTGCCTCTTGCGAAATTTTATTCGCGAACTAGGGTGTACGCCATAAAGGTTCGCCCCTTTCTTTTATGTCATTGTTCTATGATTATCTCTGCGAAAGTTTCGCACATCATGATCTTGTTTTGATATGAATAATCTCGCAACTATTCTTTCAGAATCCATAACTTCTCAAAGCTTCTTACGGATAATATCTTTTTAAGTACAATCTGTTCCATGGTCTGTCAAGTCTATGACCAACATCTCTACCTTCTGGATCCATTAATTTATAAGCTCATGTTCCAAGTATCTCCTTAATGATGTAAGGTCCATCCCATTTTTTCGCTAATTTTCCACCATTTTCTCACTGATATATTGGTGTCTCTCGCAAAACTAAATCTCCTGGTTGGAATTCGCGTACTTTGACACGTTTATTATATTCCCTGGCTAATCTTCGCTGATAATTCTCCATATGTTGTAAAGATCTTTTTCTTTTTTCTTCTAATTCATCAAGTTTTTTTTTAATATCAAACCTGCACTAAGATTTTTCCCCCAAGCTTCTCTCTTTGTTGTCGGAATAACAACTTCTGTTGGTAACACCGCTTCAACTCCGTATGTTAAACAAAAAGGTGACATTCTAGTAGCTTCTCTTCTAGTTGTATTATAAGCCCATACTGCATTATGTACTTGTTCGCACCATGCTCTATGATGTCCTTCTAATTTCTTATTTAATATATCTGTAATTGTTTTGTTTGTTTCCTATGCCTGCCCATTAGCCTGTGGATACAAAGGAGTAGACTTTCCACATTTTATCTTAAATGCACTAAGTAACATTTCTATGTTCTGTCCTTCAAACTGTTTCCCATTATCAGATACCAACTGCACAGGAATTCCGAATCTGCAAATGATATTTTTGAATATGAATGTAAAGATATCTTTGTCGCGAATATGCTGTACTGCCTTCACTTCTGTCCATTTTGTGAAATATTCTGTTGCGACTATTAAGTATCTTCTTTTTCCAGATCCTGGTAAAAATGGCCCCACAATATCTAAGCCCCCCTTTCCAAAAGGCCACACACTGGTTGAAGATGACAATGGTGCTCCAGGTGCATGTATTTCCTTTCCATGCCGCTGACAATCTTCGCAACGTCTTGATATTTGTTTTGCATCTTCGTGCATGTATGGCCAATAATCTCCTTGCATTTTTGCTCTATGTGCCAAAGATCTTCCCCCGCTATGATTGCCAGCATCCCCACTATGTAACATTTTTAGCACCTTTTCTCCTTCTTATCATGTCAAACATCTGAGTGATGGTCCATTAAAGGATTTTCGGTATAGCAGCCCATCTCTTAATTCATAATTTGTTGCGCGGCTTTTTAACTTGTGTGCCTCCAGTCTATTTCTTGGTGTTTCTCCTTTCGCCAAATATGCATGAAGTTCTGTTCTCCAAACCGTGATATTGTTCATTTATTCTTCTTCTTCACCGTCTATTATCATCACGTTCACTTCTTCTTCTTCTTTATTGATTGATGGTGACAGAAGTGTTTGTATTTTTATGCATCTCGCAGTTGGATCTGTCATCATGCTTGAGATAAAAGCAAAAGAGTTTGCGAGTCTGTTATCCTTCCTTGAAATGTGCCTCCATTTTATTTTTGGGATTTTCGCTGACAATTCTTCAACGAGCTTCTTGTATTTCTTCAAGGATGGTTCATTGTAGTATACTCTCCCTTTATTTGGCGAATAACTAGCTGCGAATCACTAGTGATCCTGGCATTTTCTAGTTTCATTTCTATTACGAACTTTAAGGCATGTATCACAACTTCATATTCCGTTTCGTTATTAGTGGATGTGAATTCCAATTTGAATGAAAAAGCCATCTTCACTCCTTTTGGCGAAACTAAAATAATTCCAACTCCATTGCCTTCTCCATTTGATGATCCATCTACCAATATCTCCCATCTATTTGGTTCTGTTAATAAGTCTTTTGGATCTCCGTGTTCTTCTTCTATACCCATGATTTCTTCTACCGTTTCATCTTCTTCTAAAGGAAATTCTGCCAAGAAATCTGCAACAACTTGTGATTTTGGTGAAGACAAAATTTCATATTTAATATCAAAGTGGCCTACTTGTGCATTCCATCTCTCCACTCTTCCTGATCTTTTTGAATTCTTCATCACTGATTCAATTGGTACTTTTGTTAATACATTTATCTTGTGCGCTTGAAAATATATGCGGAGCTTAAATGATGCAAAAACTAATGCTAAGATTAGCTTCTCAATCTTTGAGTAATTCTTCTCGGCAGTATTAAAAGTTTTGCTAATGTAATAGATGGGTTTCTCCACTCATGCGTCTATTCGCAATAACACGACACTTAATGCATGCGACGTCGTCGCAATATAGATTAATAATTCTTCTCCTGATTCTGCTTTTTGTAAAATAGTTGTATTCATAAGATGTTCTTTGATCCCTTGAAAAGCTTTTTCGCATTCATCAATCCATTTGAATTTCGCACCCTTCTTGAGTATATCGAAAAAATACTTGCATTTGTCTGATGATCGCGAAATGAATCTACCCAGCGAAGCTAAAAGTCCATTCAACTTCTGTACATCTTTTATTGTTGCTGGTGTTGGCATGTCACGAACTGCTTGCACTTTTTCTGGATCAACCTGTATTTTTTCCTTTGATACAATGTAGCCTAAAAATTTTCCCGATGCAACTCCAATAGTACACTTCTCAGGATTCAGTTTAATGTCATACTGCCACATTTGTTCAAAAATCTCCCTCAGGTCCTGTACATGGTCTTTGGCTTCTTTACTCTTTACTAACATGTCGTCCACATATACTTCTAATGTTTTGTGTATCCATTTCGCGAACACCTTCTCTACCATTCTTTGGTATGTTGCTCCCGCATTTCGCAAACCAAATGGCATTTTCATGTAACAATATAAACCTCTAGGGGCGAAGAAAGCAGTATGCTCTTGATCTTCTTCAACGAGAGGGATCTGGTTATATCCTTTGTACCCATCTAAAGACGATACCCTATCATTTCCCGCTGCTGATTCCACCATTTGAGGAATATCTGGTAACGGAAAGCTATCTTTAGGGCAGGCTTTGTTTAAATCAGTGAAATCTATGCAAATCCTTATTCATTTGTTTTTCTTTGGAACAATGGCCATATTCGCTATCCACTCTGGGTAATTAGCTTCTCTTATAATTCCTGCATCAAGCATTTTCTGTAGTTCTTCTTCTATTTAGGAATGGTAAGCTGTTGCCATTTTTCTTATTCTTTATTTAAATGGTCTAACATTCTTGTTAATCTCCAACTTGTGACATGCAATTGATGGATCTATTCCCGGTATCTCATCCATGCTCCCTGCGAAAATGTCTTTATATTCTCGCAAAAGGTTAACAATTCTTTCTTCTTCTTCTACATCCATCTTGGTTCCAATTCTCAATATTAGAGGTTCTTCTATAGTCCCAACGTTTACTTCTTTTGTTGGTTCTGCGGCAGTGTAACTGGACTTGGCTTCTCCCATTGGTGTTGGTTCTTTTATTTTTTTCGCAGGTCCTTCTCCTTCTTCCGAAATTTCGCTGGGTATTCCCCTGCCTTCTTTTGCCCTTATCGTGTACAATCTAAATTCTTCTTATTTCTTTGCCTCCTTTTCCAACTTTCTGCGAAATTGTTTCTTTTTTGCTCGTCCTTCATAATGTTTTACTTCAATTTGATGACATAATTTCGCATTGTCAACATCTCCTCTGATTTCACCTATTCCATTTGGTGCGGGGAATTTAATACATTGATGCAATGTTGATACTACAACTTTTATCGCATGTATCCATGGTCTTCCTAGCAACATATTATATGGCGATTCCATATCCACCACACATAGTGTCACGTGTGTTTTGATCTCTCCTAGCGGAATTCGTACCACTATATCTCCTTTAGGTTTTGTTGTGGATTTTCCAAAGCCATGAACAAGATATGTTGAACTGGACATTTCTTCATCTTTAAATCCCATTCCCCTGAATGCATGATAAAATATTATATCCACTGAACTTCCTGTATCGACTAAAGTTCTGTTCAATGTCCATTCTTCCGTGGATTTTGTTGTTGTCCCCTTCTCTTTTCGCGTAATAGGCAATGTAATAACCAATGGAGATGTGTGGTTCAAATTTTCTTTTGGTATTTCTGCCGCCATGAATGTGATTTTTTGCTTTTCCCAATCTTTCAGGGGTGATGAATTTTCTACCGCCATAACCTTCCTTCCTTCAAAATCTCGTTTATGTATCCTTCCTTTGATGTTTTCATGGAATTCATTAACCATTGTTTTTGTTATCATATTACACTCCAATCTTTTGTCATCTTCATTGACTCTAATCATTTTTCTTTTAACTGGTTAACTGATTTGTTTAATCACTTTCTTGATTTGAACAATCTCAATAACAATCTTCAACTTTCAATCTTCAGCCTCCCTGTTTCTAGCGCCATTTTGTAGTTGCAGGAAATCCTACAGTACACCCCTCACAAGATTTCATTAACATTCAACTCATTTTAGATTAACAATCTTAATTTTATTGATGAATCTTTGAACAATCTTACAAGAAAAGATAAAGGAATCAAGAATAACCACTGCTATAGATTTTCTCTCTCCTATTTACTTGCTTCTTACTCAGAAAAAGATCTCTCCTCTTCCTTTACCACTGAACGGCTATTTATAGGGAATTACATAGTGGATGACAACTAATCTGTCCTTTATTTTCGGATATGACTTGCGATATTCTCGCAACCTTACAAATTTTAATCTCGCAAACTCTCTTATTTTCGCAAGACCATCACATTTTTCTCATGATTTTAGCTGACGTCGTTTATTATGTCATTTCTGAAATTGTTCTGCGACGCTGAGGCATTATTGTTGCGAGATTCTGATCCTACACAAACAAATAGGAATTTGCGATCCCGATTGAATATAAGAAATAACTTGGATGGTATCAAAAACCAATATCCAAGTGACAATTAATTTAATCAACAATCCAAAGGTCGGATTCACAATTGATTGAACTACGCACAACCCATGATATTTCAATTATATAAAAAAATATAATGCGGAAAAGAAATAAAACATACACCAAAAATTTTGTTAGCGAGGAAACCGCAAATGCAGAAAAATCCCGGGACCTAGTACATATTTGAACACCACACTGTATTAAGCCGCTACAGACACTAGCCTATTCCAAGTGAACTTCAGACTGGAATGTAGTTGAGCCCTAACTAATCTCACACTGATCAAGGTACAGTCGCATTCCTTACGCATCTGAATCCCATTAGGACTCTGCGCACTTGATTCCCTTAGCTGATCTCACCCACAACTAAGAGTTGCTACGAACCAAAGTCGAAGACTTGATAAACCAATCTGTCTCACACAGAAAAGTTTATTGAATAAATAAATCTGTCTCCCACAGATATACCTATGAGTTTTGTTCTGTCTTTCGATAAATCAAGGTGAACATGAACTAATTGATATACCAGACTTATATTCTCGAAGAACAACCTAGAAATATCAATCACCTCAAAATAATATTAATTATATGGTACCGAAACAAGATATTGTGGAGTCACAATCGATGAGACGAAGATGTTTGTGACTACTTTTTATCTTTCCTATCGGAGAATAAATCTCGAGCAAATCTTATAGAAGATAGTACTCAGTACGATAGAAAACAACAAGATCAGAACACACAAATACAGAGAAAATAGTTGGGTCTGGCTTCACAATCCCAATGAAGTCTTCAAGTCGTTAACCTAGTTTCGTGAAAAACTTAAGGTTAAAGGAGAATCGACTCTAGTCGCAACTAGTATCACACATGATGTGTGGAGATTAGGTTTCCTAGTTGCTAGAGTTCTCCTTTATATAGTCTTTAAATCAGGGTTTGCAATAAATGTTACCTTGGTAACAAAGCATTCAATATTCACTGTTAGATGAAAACCTGATTTGACTCAAGCTAATATCTTTCAACCGTTAGATCGAACTTAGCTTGTTACACACAAATGAAAAGTGACTTCATTTATATATGAGTAACCATACCTAAACGTGTGCACCTTTGTTGGCTCAACAATAGTTAACCGGAGTTAGCCATATGAACACTTTCATATCAACCATATTCATCTTAACCATAACTAGTTCAAAGGACTCAAATGAAACTATTTCTATAATTTTTCAATTGTTTATATTCTCGTAGAAGTATACAAGACACAATTAAAGAAAAATCGATTTTGATCCACTCGAATCAATTCATGAACATTATAGCCACGATTTGCAAAATATTGTATTCCTTATTATATAAAATGTATTAGTTCATGAACAAACCGATTTTAGAACATAACCCACTCAAGTATGCAAACGGGTAGGCATGCCTAAATGGCCGGACTAAGTTTGGATTCGCCATTATGCGAACTGGTACGCATACCACCAAACTCGGTAAAGTCCCGGAACTTGAACCTCACGCCAGTATGCGTATCGGTATGCGTACTTGGTTCTCGGACCTTTACTAAACCAATCAGCACGCATACTGGTATGCATACCATGGTTCCCGGACTTGGATTACAAATATGAAAGTACGCGTACTATGTTTATATCTAATTGTTATAAACTCCCATTTCAATCATTGAAACATTCTCGGAAGACGACAGTAGCTGTCTCACACAAACTATTAGCTTCAAAGAAATTTTCAAATGATCGAATGATCAATACGAAACATTTCGAGTCTACATCAAATGACTGTCTCACACAAATCATGTAAGATGTTACCAGGCGATTTTCACATGATCATCTTTTGACTTTCATCAAGAATATAAGATGAACTTGGTTAAAGCGAAATCTTACCAACACATATTTCGAGAAATATGTAAGCGAGTTAAAATCAGCAGGAAATATAAAATTTGTATATAGCTATACGACTTTTGTCTCAAATAGGAGATAGAGCAGATAGACTTTTGAATGATAGATGAGGTCTCCACATTCCTTTTGTTGATGAAGTTCCACAATCTCCCCTTAGTAGTTCTTCGTCTTTGATCGATGAATGTCGTGAAGTCTAATACTCAACTACACTTTCTATCCTAATCCGAGACTTAGCTATAAGTAGACAAGAAATCAAGACTTAGATTTTTGGCAAGTAAACTTGACAAACAAACTTGAGATAGGAAGGCTTGCGAGTTCGACCGAGCAGTGCGCTAACAATCTCCCCATTTGTCAATTTTAGTGACAAAACTATCAATACATATGGATTACAAAATAAATAAAGTTTCTAGCTCTCAATCCAAATGCTTGATCTCCTTGGTTCTTCAACATTACTCGAAATATGCGTCACTTCCAAGTACTCCAGTGATTTCTGAATGTGTTCAACTCGACATCATAGTTGTTGAAGATCCGTAGCTATAGCAATGAGAAAACAGTAGCTCTCAATCATTGTTATACAGTGTCACAATATTATCACACAACATCAAAGTCCAATTGTATCACAACTTTGATAACAATACTATGGTGATATGTATCATTTCCCCTTAGTCAATACTCCATCTCACATGGAAACCACTCCCCCTTACATAATGATCCGTAAACCATATGTATTTTTAGTGTGAACTACACATTAATTCTCCCGCTTTTTGTCAATATAAATTGGCAAAGGTACGAAAACTAGTGGGATCATAATGAAATTATCAAAGAGATTATTCATGACTAAAAGTGAACATATCAACTTTGTTTCGATGATTTCACATATTCAAAACTAGTGTATTCATCAAGGAGTTTATAAAGATACAAGAAAACTCCTACAATATTCCACAACCGCACTCCCCACAAAGATTTGGCAATTACGCACAAGTTCAATTAAGAACTCTCCCCCATAAAATGTCATTCCCGAAAGAAAAACAAGAGCGACCTTACTTTTACAAGAAAAGAAGGATTTCTTTGGACATTAACAAATCACATTAAACATGAATTTGTATCCAAAATACTCAATTAAATTAACTACAAGAGAACCCATGATTAATTTAATCGGAAATGCTCGACATAAGAAAACTTACGGAGCCGCACAATACATACACAAAGATGTGGATCATGGAAAGACCAATACTGCAGAATATTCAAAGATTCATTCTATTTTTCATCAATATTTGCATAAAGATATATAATAGACTTAATCTTTGCAATCAAAAGTTCATCCTATCTTCCATCAATATTTGCATAACGACATAATAGGTTTAACTTTTGACATATATGGGACAATCATAGTTCACGGACGCAAACACACATATCCCATAACAAGTTGCAATATATAAAACCATAAAGATTAATACTGCAAAATCATCTTCCAAATAAACTTTAGAATTTAAATAAATAAATCTAAAAACATTTCAAGATGAAAATCGTTGGCAATAACTATGTGTACTCACAATAATGGCTATTCCAAACCCTAGTTATCCTTCTTAAAACACAAGAATAAATTCTCATAAGAAGTTTCCTAGACATTAAGGCCTCTAAAAAATTCTTTATCGTCCCCGAACTCCTTGTCGTCAACAGCCATAGGAACATAAGATTCATGAAGAAATGAGTCAATCCCAACAAACCTTCTAGACTGATGCCGAACCAGGGCCTTCTGAATTTCAAGAGTCCTCAAGACAAAAGCCTTTATTTGCTGAATCTCCTTTCTTGTTTCCTTCAACTCTTCAAGAACCCCAGAAAACTTCTGTAGATTAGAAGTAACAAATCTTAGTTTCCTCACATTCCTCCTTTTTCTTTTCAAAGTTGAAGGTACATGAGATTTTTTTTTTCCTTCGTGATTGATGGCTTAACAATCATATTAACATCTTTTCCATCAGAAGACATAATGCTTGGATTTTCCATACCATTATGAGATTGTGAGAGGAATTCACAAATCAGACTCAACAAGCAATCTTGTGATAAAAAAGAGTTTTCAGAGAAGGAAAAAAGTATGTAGGGTTACAGAACCTTTATGCACCAAAAGGATTCACGTACGCACAACTCACACCCCTAAAGAAGGCAGAATTATCGAATTTAACCCTATATTATTGATCAAACAGAGAAAATCCCTTTCAATATCAATTAGATATGAAAAGATGGAATAATTCCAATATAATGAAAAACAACCAAAATGGAAAAACAAAACAAAAGAAGTTCTTTTCTCTTTTCCTAAAGCCTGAAGTGTGCAAACTCTCGTCTCTTTTGAACCAGGCACATGCGAAAAGATATACAACCAACACATTTAAATTTTGACGGGGTGAACAATAACTTGTCCACCATAACCTTATTGAAAGGAATTCTTAGAACGTATTCTTTTCTCTAGTGGTCTAAATTTTTCTTTGGAAATTAACTTCTTCGGAGAAGATATGAGATTACATACCTCAGACGACTTCTGAACAAGTTTGAGCTTGTTAGCTAATCGATTTGCTCTTCATTGAAGTTTTTTGACATATCTTATCTTATGTTTATACTTGAAACATTTAGAGAGTTCATGACCCTTGATAGTACAATAAGAACATGTCAATTTGGAGGATGGTTCAGAAGTCATAGCTGTGCAGGCTGCTAGACAAACGGTAGAGCCTGAAAAATTAGAAACAGAATTTCCAGTAGCCAAAGAGAGGTCCATTATATCCTCCAAGGTGGTTGAAGTTTCTCCCGGAAGAATATCGAGGTTGATGTACGTATTGCTACAATTATAAAAATCAACAATTTCACAGAAGAGTGCAACACTTGATTTTTCGTCTTTATTAGAATCATAGTGATCAGACATCTCATCAAGAGTTGCAGCAAGTCCTTTGTTTCCAGTGTATTTTCAAAATGACCAAAACTTTTACACTCGAAGCACTGTTGTATATCCTCATCATCAATATCGTCGGTATCCCTGTTTTTAGGAGGAACACGATTATGAGGTTTAATTGACGACTTAGGTTTATCTCTAGTGAACCGTTTACTTCTCTTCAAAAGAAGATCTCTAAACTGTCTTGTGATCAAAGAGACTGATTTTTCAAGATCTTCATCTGATGAATCAGTCTCAGAAGGACACTTTTACTTTTATCAAGTAATTTAGTGTTCTTTTGTGCTTTGAAAGCAATATCCTTTCCAGATTTGGATATATGCTCATGATAAAAGATCTTTAACTTCCCAAAGAGAGTATTTCTGGAAAGCGCATCAAGGTTATTTCCTTCAACGATGCATGTTTCTTAGAAAATCGTATCTAGATGACAATGATTTGAGAATTTTCACCGCAATGTCCTTTTCAGGAATAGTCTTACCCAACGCAAAAGATGCATTAACAGTTTCAGACACTTTGTGATTAAACTCATCAAATGAATCTTCATCTGCCATACGAAGGTTTTCCCAATCAGAATTTAGGTTTTGAAGCCTAACTTCTTTTTGACAGGTATTCCCTTCAAATACGGTTTCTAAGATATCCCACACATCTTTAGACCGAGTGCACGTATTCAAATGGTGCTGAAGATCTGGGGTAATGGCATGGATGATTGCATTCAATCCGTCAGAATTTTGCTTTGCAGCAAGAATCTCGAAAACATCATAATCACCGATATCCTTTGGAACAGTTACATCGCCTACTGTAACAACCGGAGGAAAATAGCCATTAACAACATAAACCCGTGATTGAAAATCACACGCTTGAATAAAGGAATGCATAGAAATTTTACACCATAAGTAATTCGAGACATGGAAGACTGGCGGTACGTTTATTGAGATAGAATAGAGTCAGATCGCTACAAACACAAACTTTTGAGGTCTTAAACATGTTTGCCTATTCTGATACCAATTGAAAAAGCGGGGGTCTAACAACCACACCCAATATTTTGCTTAGAAATATGTATGGACTAACTCCAATATACTTTTAAGAGAATCAACTAGACAGTCAGACTCAATCTTAAGAAAAATATATCAAAGAGTTATATCTCAATTTCCCAATTAAATCCGCAATCAAACAAATAGGAATTTGCGAGCCCGATTGAATATAAGAAATAACTTGGACGGTATCAAAAACCAATATCCATGTGACAATCAATTTAATCAACAACTCAAAGGTCGGATTCACAATTGATTGAACTTACGCACAACCTGTGATATTTCAATTATATAAACAAATATAATGCGGAAAAGAAATAACACAGACACCAGAAATTTTGTTAACGAGGAAACCGCAAATGCAGAAAAAACCCGGGACCTAGTCCATATTTGAACACCGTACTGTATTAAGACGCTACAAACACTAGCCTACTCCAAGTTAACTTCGGACTGGAATGTAGTTGATCCCTAACCAATCTCACACTGATCAAGATACAGTCGCGTTCCATACACCTCTGAATCCCAGCAGGACTTTGCGCACTTGATTCATAAGACTGGATTATCAATTGGTTCCTGTTCACCTTGATTTAACAAAACGAGGAACAAAACTTCATAAGTATTTTTGTGGGAGACATATTTATCTATCAAAATAGAATTGTCTGTGGGAGGCATATTTTTTTATAAAGTCTTCGACGTTGGGTCGTAACAACTCTTAGTTGTGGGTGAGATCATCTAAGGGAATCAAATGCGTAGAGTCCTGCTGGGATTCAGAGGCGTAAGGAACGCGACTGTACCTTGATCCGTGTGAGATTGTTTAGGGCTCAACTACATTCCAGTCCGAAGTTAACTTGGAGTAGGATAGTGTCTGTAGCGGCTTAATACAGCGTGGTGTTCAAATCTGTACTAGGTCCCGGGTTTTTTCTGCATTTGCGGTTTCCTCGTTAGCAAAATTTCTGGTATCTGTATTATTTCTTTTCCGCATTATATTTGTTTATATAATTGAAATATCACAGGTTGTGCGTAGTTCTATCAATTAGATCATCCAACCATTGGTTGTTGATATAAATTGATTGACACTTGAACATTGGTATTTGGTACCGTTCAAGTTGTTTCTCTTAATAATCAGGCTCACGTATTCTATCTGTTTGATTTTATGATTACATTTAGAAACAGAGATACAAAACTCTTGGATATATTTCCATTGATTGAGTCTGACTGTCTAGTTGATTCTCTTGGAATTATACTGGAGTTTTTCCATACAGATTTCCTAAACGAAATATTGGGTGGGGTTGTTATACCCCTGCTTTTTCATGCCTTTCCTGACACTTTCTCATAATGAGCGTGTTGCACACGACAGGACAATACCATGATGAACATCCCCCAGTTTGTGACATGTTTGATGTCTCGAGTATTTTTGTAGAAAAAAATGGAGCAAGTTACATGCAGAATTGAAAAATTTCCATATGGTCGTTGTTGAATGGGTCTTGTCTGTAAGACCTAATTATTTCGACCAATCACACACAAGCTAGGAAGCAGGTGGTAGTAACTGACAGGTCAAACACTACATCAACAAGAGGTGTGACGATTGTTCATGAAAGAGTGGAGAAAGATATATATGAGTATGGAAGTAGTCATGGTCTCATAATCATATTAACCCACCTATTGAATGAAAGAGTGAATGGAAATTTATGTTAATACGCGAAGAAATTCGTGAAATTTCGTAATCAGAAAATTCAGATGTGAGACCATTCACCAAAACTGCTGTAGAATTCATACGAACTCGGATTGATGACCCTCCCCCTCCATTCTTATCAAAAAATAATTTCATATCTTCCTACTTGGGAATATTTAGGTTTTGAGATCATTTAGGAGGTGAAAACATCCCGACAATAGAAACTCAAGAAGAATTCAGGAGGAATTCTGTCAGTTTTCAGCCATGACCTAGCTTTCCTTTTAAGATGTATATTTTAACTAGTTAATCCAATTAATGTGATTTTTTAGTATGTTATACTAGACATCCATACGAAACTTTTGGCCTATAGTTCATACTAAAATTATTTACCAATTCCTCCCAGATGTTCGCCCAATCTCTGGTGACCTTTTGGATATCGTCCGACCAAGTTTAAGAGATATGATTGGTCGATGTGAAACCAAGTTGTCAGGTCAGCTTCGAGTGTTCTGATTGGTCACACTGGAAGAGGGATATAGGTCGTCTCCCTGGCACTTGCTTGGTTGCGCCAGGATGAATTTATGCCTGCTAACTCAACCAGCCAAGTTGGACAGTCATGATCATTCTGCAACTGGCGGCCAAGATTCAATTCTTAAGAAAATATGTACCGCAACCAACCCACCTTAGCCGTCAATTCAGAGCTCACCAGGTAAGCAAGGAACAATCCAATTGGACAAGGAGACAGACAGGTGACTCTTAGTCACCCAGGTATTCAATTGGTCGGATACGAGATTTGTTGGCTAGGCTAAATTGGCTGGCGAGGTTCGATGCCCAGGATCAATTTGCGACTGTCCTGGGCAGCTGAAATTCATTCCTTAAGAATTTTAAGCAACTCACCAGCGCACTGTGGTAGAAAATTTAGAGATAAGCAGGTAGGCTAGGAGTGGTCTGGTTGGTCGAAAGGGAAGAGAGGTGTTCGGTGAACGTCCGGGGACATGACCGGCCGGCCAGGATATGCGCCAGTTAGGGAAAACCGTCCGGTCAAGTGGCGCGGTTATGATCCTTTTGCTACTGCTGGTTTTAGTTGCAGCTTCCTCTTTTTCCCAATTTTCGACTCCTGGCAGGATTTTACTCCTACCGGCCTCATGGTGGGCTAATTCCTATCTTTCCTAGGTTCTGTCTCGACCAATAAGGATCAAGATATTATGCAGGCTCCATTTTTTGGGGCAAAAACCTAATTTTTGTAAATTGACAAAATTAGGTCGAAATTTTGAATTTTGTGAGTTTACACAAAATTAACCAATTTTTGGTGAATTTTGCACGTTTATACAAAATCACTAATTTTTTTTTTATCTTGGAGAGATACGCAGCTTTGGTCTCACTGGCGCAACTTGCACGCCTCTGATTGAGTATCTTCACACACATCTTAATTTTGACACTTAGGAAAATTCATGCTACTCAGCTGAGAGTGGAAATTAATTGTCATATCATGTCAGTACTAAGAGTTCATATGGAAACACAACATATGGTAGATACTCAGCAGGCCATGCGTTAGTGAATGATGCGCACGCTCATCAGTGGCTCTATTTCTTTGCAGAACAAAGGCACATAAATTTAGGGTTTCACGGTTTATCCCTTAACTAAAAACCACCATCAAAACCATGTACTTCAACCAATTCAAAAATTAAACATACAATTTTGAAAATAAAATCAAAACAGAGTTAGGGTTTGGGAACTTACAAGTTCTAGGTGACATTTCGTGAAATTGATTTGTTCAAACCCTAATTAGGCTGCTCGAGTTGGTGTTTTCACATGGCGGAGAAACCTATTTTAACAACGATGTCTTCAGTTTCAGCCGTGATAATATTGTTGATGTAGATGGTGGACAAAGATGACGATACTGTTGATGTGGACGGTGAACAAAGATGATGAAACGGTGGATAAAGATGATGAAGACGGTGGAGAAAACCAATTTCGGCGTTACAACAACATGATTGTGGTGGAGAATACAGAAGAGGAAGGATGAAATCGGTGTGACTGCTGTTTTTTTGAGATGGTGGGGAGAAAATAGAGAGAAGATAGGTAAAGTGTATTTATGTCAGTTACACTTTTAAATATCTCCCGTCCATTTGACCTATGTTGAAAGTTTCCTCGTCCATCTAACCTGGGATGTGTACTTTTCTGGGCAAACGACCCATTTTCTGGAATATATACTCCTAGCCGGTTCTGAAAGCATTTTTTTGACGCTAAATTCTTACAACCAAAACCGACTACAGTAATTGATTTTCAAGATAATTGATGTAATTATGTCTCATGAAAAAGGAAAAATCGGTAAGGAGTACTTCTGTTTACCAAGTAGGTTCTGCTAATTATTCTTCAGTACACTTAGAGGAACTTCTATCAACTTAGCTGATCTGAACTATCAGGGATTAGCCCAGTTGGTCAGGAGCCTGACTCTCAAGTAGAAGGTCAGCGGATCGAGTCTCCGCTCACGAGTTTGGAGATCTCATGAAATACTCCTTTTATGTAAATACTTATATTTTTGTTGTGGGAAATGGGCCGGGTCTACTCAGAGGAATAGGCTCGATGCTGCCAGGGGCAGGACGAGCCTATGCCAAGTTGCAAAAAAAAAAAAAAAAAAAAAAAAAACCTTAGCTGATCCGGCCTTTCATTTGGCTCAATAAAACTCATTATACGGTATACCTAAGTATTTTCATCATTCTATTCTTAATCTTTATCGTTGTGTTTCTTATTTGGCTCAAAACATCCTCATTTTAAGCAATGAGATTGAGTTTGGGTAAAAATATATTCACCATCTAAAAAATCATCATTCTGAGCATTTTAACGTTAACTTTCTTTATATCCACCTCCTTTAAAATTATTACTAGAATCACTCAATCACCCATTTCAGTATAAAAATTTCAAAGCTTCCTATCCTGTGCTTTCCTTATTCTATCTTTAACTAAAATCTAATTCTGAAACACTAACTCTAGTTCTAACCTAATCGAATCTCACTAACTTAATCTAACAACTAATAATCAATTTACTTAACTAATTGAAATGTTAAAAACTAATTAAGCAAGACTCTTTTTTTTTGCCATGAAAATACTATAAAATTATGAATAAGGATCTTTGAAGTTTACTTCAAAACAATTTAAACCTTGTTCGGTCATATTAAACCCAAAATATAAGAACATCAAAAACATGAAGGCTATTATTGGGGCGTCACATTTCATTAGAGGGGCGTCACCTAATAGGATGAAAACGGATCACTCATAAGTAATATCAAAAAACCCGTTATCTCAAATAATTTTGTAATGACTAAACAACCCTTATTTAGTTAATGTTAATTTTATTTAATTAGATAATAATAAACTAATAAATTTGTTATATACTTGGTGAATTTTGGGACAAAGTTTTTGTGGAAAAAAAACTAGAGAGAAGAAAAAAAAGAATTTGTATGTCTCTGAGCTATCTTCCATGAGTTCAATTTCGCTCAAAATTAGCTAAAGTAGTAAAACAATTTCAGATATTTCGACTAACATGCCTGATTACGGTTGGGTTTGAGCTTCGTTACCAACAGTAACCTCTATTTACAGTTAGGTTTGGATGAACTCCAAACCGTAACTGGTAATCAATGAGACAAAACCCAGTAGTAGAACCATTACGGTTGGAAAAATGGCACTACGAACCCAACCGTATCCCAGTTTACGGCTGGGTTTTACACAATTTCAAACCGTAACTCAGTTTACGGCTAGGTTCGAATTTTTCATTACCAACCGTAAATTTTCTCGTGATTTAGATTTTGTTCCTACGGTTGGATATACAAATTTTACGTCTGGGAATACCACATGCAAATTAGATTTACGGTTTGGAATCATCCAAACCTAACTGTAATATCTTCAGAAACTATTATTACGGTTAGCGAAGCCAACCGTAACACCTTCGGAAACCCAATTAAAACCCTAATTTGACTTCGATTTCATTCAATCTAACCTATTTTTAGCACAAAAACGAGTAAAAACAAGATGGGTGATCGATTAATACCTAACATAAACCATGAGTTCTTCTTGGAGTGTTTGAAATCGTGATTCTTCAAATTCTTGATTCGGTTGTTGGTGATGAATTTGATCGTCCGGTGGTTTATTGAGGAGAGAAATACTAGGTTTTTAAATTTTTATTTTAGTTCAAGAGTAATCTAGACATTTTGTTTTTGTGTTAGGATATCCCATAACCATTTTTTTCGACACTAAGAATCCAAGTGAACCCCCTCTATTGAAGTGTGACGCCCCAATAATATCCTTCAAAAATATAGGACCATGACAGCTAAGGAGATACCTGTTTATTGAGGTGAGTAATAGAATTTTGATAAGATAACAGTGATACTAAACTCCCAGGAAAAACCTTGAAAATTTATCCCGACTCTCATAGTTTTGTGAGCCCTGCATAAGAGATTAAACTAGGAGCCACTTTACGGGTGGCAAGTCCCGGCAAAGCATTTCTATACATGGGTGCCCAGTAAAGCATTTCTATTCATGGATGCCCCAGTAAACTGGTACCCATCAGCACAGTGTTGGATTTTATTATAGTACGTTTCTATTCAAGACTCTTTCGGATCTTAATTAATCAATTTCACCTTAACCACATATTTCTTTCTCAAAACCAAATTGCCAAAAACTTATTAGACATTACTCCTTAGCAGATAGAACCGAAAACCGTGAGACAAAAATGTTTGATATAGTTGTTTGCATAACTTAAAGAGAAGTACAAGATCACCTGGTTTACTTAAGCATCGATATGTAGCTAATATACATACATACTGATTAATCTTCTTCATCAACAACGACACTAATTTCGCCTTTTTCAAGCAGATCATAAAACTCCCTGGTTCTCTTCTGATTGTTCCAATGATGCATCTTCCATAAACCACCAGCAATTAGTCCAAGAGTAATTCCGTAGATCACTTCTTTTACTATACTTGGTCCCTTATAAACTACATGACGAGCACCACCCATTACTCCACCTGTTCCAATATTAGTCAGTGACACTCAACCATCACCTTAGTGATACCACTACATCAATTTATTATGATCACAACTAAGTGAAAATCCTATTATTAATTTGGTATGAAAATTGAGGCAACAATAAAATAAAACTACTTCTATGACTAACAAAATAAAGGGGTAAATTAAACAATCTAAACAAACCAAAACCCAAAAGAAAAATTATCTTACCAGCTGCGATCAGAATTGATATTATCAATTGTGCAGTATAGCTAGACAGGCTGCTAAAGAGAGACGAGAGAAGAAACTAATCCACTAGAGCATATTGACATAATGAAGTCAAATGACGAATGCATGTTTGTCAAGTGTTGAACCTCCGAGCATTGCCAAATGTCTCACTTTGTCCTAGTAAATAAATTTAGCTAGACATGGTACACCTCTTACTAGCTCTTTTACTTGAGTTGACAGGTGTATAAAATTGGTCGAGGTGACTGGGGTTTGACTTTGGACCGGTCTACAGAACTCATGGAGTTCTTTCAAACTAAATCAAGTTAAATGGTTGGTATGATCTGGTTGTATGAACATGGATTTGTAAAACCTTTACAAGGGTGGTGAAGTGGTCATGTAGAGGTCAAATTTTGTTTAATTCTTATTTAACATCTAGTTCAAAAATAAGAAATAGTTCAAAAATAAGAAAATTTGTTTAAGTCACATGAATTGAATTGTCGATTACGAAATCGCTATGCTAACACCTTAATCTAACAGCTGAATGACCGCATACTGATGTGGCACCAATTGGCAATACGAGAAAGTTTATTTGTCATCCACGTAATCTCTATTATTTCTCTTTTGATTCCTCTCTTCTCTTCGCCTCCCCGTTACAAAATCACCGTAACAAAATCAAATCACCATGGCATTCACAGGGTTTAACTACCAATAAACGAGTACGCAAGGTTTTGAAGTCTGGTGATACCAACTGGTAGTTTTCCAGTTAGATTATTATCTCCTAAATTAAGATATCTAAAAGAAGAAAGTTCGCATACGGAACAAGGTAGAGATCCTTGGACGGAATAGGAGGAGGCAATTAAGATCCACCAATAATGGGGCGTTTGAAATGTTAGAGAGACATCAGATCATCATCATCTAAATAGTTGGAAAAGTCATGGGTTGTAGAGATGTCTTCGGATTTAAAATTTAAGCATGATCGTACTTATCATCACGATTGGTTTGAAATTTCTTATGAAATCTTCCGTTGAAAAACAATAGAATTTCTAATCAGCAAAGAACAATACGTTTGATCTTAGATCTGGTTTCTAAATCAATCAAATTATTCCAAGAGTATACAATGGCTTCTCAGATTCGGGGGAGGATAAAAAAAAATCTTTCGGAAAACAAGATGTAAAAATTTATCTCAATTTGTTCGTTGTCCGATTTAATGACGTGGTTGAGATGAATAACCACTTATTTTGCCACTTCAGCTACCACGTCACATTTAGCTGTTAACTAGCTGTTACTCAGCTGGTCACCTAGCAAGGTTGTAGTCGATTACGAGACTCGTTTTATTTTTTTATTTTCAAGCAAAACTCATTTTGCTTTTTATTTGTAAGCAGTGAAACTCGTTCTTATATACTCCCTCCGTCCAAAATTAGATGAGCTAGTTGGTTTTAAATTTTGTTCCAAAAGAGATGAGCTATTTTACTAATCAAGGGGTAATTCTAAAACTACCCTTTAATCGATTATTGTTACTATAAGAAATATGTATAATTTGATAATCATGTTTATATTCGTTGCGTAGGTGTTTTAAAATGTTTTTCAACGATATAAAGTTTACGAATAACCGTGGTAGAGTTTAAGAGATAAATCATTTCTAAGTTTTACTAGTTGTTATCCATAAGGGTATAATTATAAAAATACTTAAATATACTAATACTCTCCTTAACTCTTTGCCTTAAAAATTGTGCAAACTACAACTAGCTCATCTAATTTGGAACGGAGGGAGTATGTAAATCAAAATTTTCATTTTTTTTTGTTGGAAGAAGCCATGGTATTTCCCATACTATGCAACAGCCAACAGAATAACCATTAACCAACTTTACACAATCATCTAGGGATGCTTATCGAGTCTGTTATACCTGCACCAAAACTATATTGCGCAGAATCAACAGTAGTTGTGGAGGCAAAAAGTGGAGCAGTATAAAGGTCTCTTGGATCAGTCGGTAAGATTGTATTTGTTTCATGATGACAAGAGGATGCAGTTGTCTCGATCCCTCTCCAGCTCTCTAGCTCTGATGCTACTTGTTTCATTGTTGGCCTTTTATCACCCATCGAGTTAAGGCATCTCTTGGCAAGCTCGGAAACTGCAATAACTTGTTTTGTTGTTGCCTCGTTTACTACTCGCGCGTCAAGAAATTGGAACAATTTGTCTTCTTCCATCAAAGAAATAAAATATGCAGCAAGATTTTTTAGTTCTCCAGGCGTCTCGGAAAAAATAGGCTTTTTTCTATAAGTTTTATTTTATATATATAATGGACGGATCTTCGAATAGCATGACAATCACAGTACACATAGTTGTGTTAAAATATAATACCTGATGAAGTCATCGATTGAATCCAAGAAATCCTCCAAAGCTGCAAGCACACCCGTAGAACAGAATATAATGGAATATCTTGGTTTCTCCTTCTTGACCATTTTGTGTAATGAATAATAAAATTTTCGAACCCTATACTGATGGCTATAAAGTTCCTTTTATAGGTAGAAGGAGGACCAAGGTTCCTAGGGTTAGAGTTAGCATTCAATCTCGACCGTCCATCAAGAAAGAGATATAGGAAATAAGCCCAAGAAATGGTAACCAATATACTTAGCAATATTCTCAATTAACCAAAAGATAATACATGGGCCCACAGGATATTTTATATGTATAGAAATATTCTTACATTCTCCCACTGGTCCATGTAATAATTTATTTAATGGTTAATTATAGAAAAAAACGTAAGCGCGCATAATTGCTAGACATATTTAATGGTTAAACGTAATACCTTAACCAAGCAAATTACTTATGCGAGTCATGGAGGTGGCACATTGTCCTGTTATCAACATGTTCCCTTCCATGTACCACAACACAAGCAACTTACTTAATCAGACCTTAAATAGGGATATCATAATGGTCCAGTAATGTCTTCAAAAGAAAACAATTTCTGTTAACATTCATCCAATAACATAAAAGTATACTAAAGTGGATACAGAAATAAGTTCAGAACAATAACAATAATAAGATCTCAATAAGTGTTCAAACATAAGCAAAAGTCTAAGTGAAACCAATTGTTTGTTACTCCCTCAAGACCCATGTTTCCAACATGTTCCAGAAAGGTCTTAGGAGGTAACGCCTTCGTAAATACATCTGCAATCATAAGTTTTGTGCCTATGTGTTCAATGAACAACTTTTTCATCTGAACAACTTGCTTCACGGATAGGTACTTTAGATCCATGTGTCTTGAACCCTTAGTATATCTAGCGTGCTTTGAAAAGAATACTGCTGCGGCATTATCACAGTAAAGTTTCACAGGTGCGGAGGCAAAATTTAGGTCTCCAAACATTAAGATGAAATTCCGCATCCATGAACAGTAATTTGTAGCCTCATAACATGCTACAAATTCAGCTTTCATTGTTGAGCCAGTGAGAATAGACTCTTTTGCACTTTTTCATGATATTTCTCCTCCAGCTAATAGAAAAAGATATCCAAAAGTGCTCTTTCGAGTATCATTACATCCCATGAAATCGGAATCTGAATAGCCAACCAACTCAAATTGATCTGACTTCGCAAATGTGAGACGATGATCCTTCGTTCCTTGCAGGTACCTTAAAACTTTCTTTGCAGCTTTCCAGTGTTCCACTCCAGGATTCACAAGGTATCTTTCCAGAATACCAACTATATAGCTGATATCTGGTCGTGTGCAAACTTGAGCATACATTAAACTTCCCACCACAGAAGCATAAGAGATTTTATCCATTTTCTTACGTTCCAGTTCATTCTTAGGACAAAGATTGAGTCCAAACTTTTCTCCTTTAGAAACCGGAACTATACTTGGCTTACATGCATTCATCTCAAACCTCTCTAGAATTCTTTCGATATATACTTTCTGTGAGATTGATAATGTTCCAAGTGATCTATCACGGGATATTTCTATACCAATCACATAAGAAGCCTCACCCATATCTTTCATTTCAAAATTCTTCGAGAGATATTCCTTAGTTTCATGCATAAGACCAAGATCACTACTCGCAAGTAGTATGTCATCTACATACAATACCAAAAATATGAACTTCCTCCCACTGATCTTGAGATATATGCATGGAACTACAACATTTTCTTCAAAACCAAATTTTTGAATGGTTTCGTTGAATTTTAGATACCACTGCTTGGAGGCTTGCTTAAATCCATAAATTGATTTCTTAAGTTTGCAGAGCATGTGTTCCTGTCCTTCTAAGACAAAACCTTCAGGTTGACACATGTAAATATCTTCCTCAAGCTCACCATTAAGAAAAGTTGTTTTCACATCCATTTGATGTAAATCAAGGTCATATTGAGCTACTAATGCCAGAATAATTCTGTGAGAGTCTTTCTTTGACACGGGAGAAAAGGTCTCTTTGTAATCAATGCCATCTTTCTGAGTGAAACCTTTGTCTACAAGTATAGCTTTATAACATTGAATATTGCCATTAGCACCGCGTTTGGTCTTAAAGACCCATTTACACCCGATTGCTTTGTGTCCTTCAGGAAATTCAACGTATTCCCAGACTCTATTATCATCCATCGAATTTTTCTCTACTTTCGTAGCATTAATCCATTTATCAGAATTACTACACTTGATAGCTTGTGAATAAGAAACTGGATCTTTCATAATCCCTAAATCAAAATCCGATTCTTGTAGATAAACCAAATAATCATCAGAAATATCCCTTTTCCGTTCTCTAGTAGATCTTCTTAAGGCTACTTCTTGTGGTTGTTCTACAATTTCTTCAGTGACAATAGTCTCATCATGAAGCTCCGGTGCCGTTATTTGTGTTATTTCATCATCAATCGGTTCTACAACCGAAGGAGTCACAATATCTATATAAATCTGAGGTAAAGGGATTATTACTCTGATTTCTTGCACAAATTTTTCTTGCACTGGTGTACTCACACTAACTTCGCCATCCTTAATGAATTTTGCATTTCTAGTTTCAACAATTCTCATACTATGGTTAGGACAATAAATAATATACCCCTTGGATTTTTCAGGAAAACCAATAAAGTAACCGCTAACAGTTTTCATACCCAATTTCTTTTCTTTGGGATTATAAACTTACTCTTCTGCTGAACAACCCCAAACTTCCAGGTGTTTTAAACTAGGTTTCCATCCCTTCCACAGTTCAAAAGGAGTCTTTGGAACTGATTTTCTTGGAAATCTATTTAAAATGTAGACAGCATAACGAAGAGCATACATCCACAAACTTAAGGGTAAACTCGCATGACTAATCATGCTTCTAACCATTTCCATTATAGTACGATTTCTCCTTTCTGCTACACCATTCTGCCAAGGTGAACCTGGCGTTGTGTATTGAGCAACAATTCCAAGCTTTTGGGGAAGTAAACCAAAAGGTCCAAGATGTTGTCATGTTTCGTCATAGCTTCCATAATACTCTCCACCCCTATCAACCTAATGATTTTCACCTTCTTTTCTAATTGCCTCTCAACTTCAGTAATGAATTGCTCCACAACATTCACAGCATGAGATTTATCATGCAATAAGTAAAGATAACAATAACGTGAAAAATCATCAATAAAGGTGATAAAATATTTTTCTCCTCCAAAAGTTGGAACGTCGAAGGGTCCACAAATATTTGTATGTATTATTTCAAGGAGTTCGAAACTTCTTGTGGCACCTTTCTTTGTGTGTTTGTCATCTTGCCTTTAATACAATCCACACAACTCTTATAATCAGTAAAATCAAGGTTCTGTAGAATCCCATCTTTTACCAATCTTTGAAGCTTTTCACGAGATATGTGTCCAAGCTTTTTATGCCACAAGAATGAGGAATTACCCTCAACATGTTCAGTTCTATCATTATGATGCATGGTCAAATAGGTTCCAGGTATTGATGATGATAAATGTAACTTGTAAAGACCATCAGAAAGATAACCAGAACCAATAACTTTATAATCTTTAAACAAACTAAAACATCCATTG
Source organism: Papaver somniferum (assembly GCF_003573695.1). Classification (NCBI taxonomy): domain Eukaryota; kingdom Viridiplantae; phylum Streptophyta; class Magnoliopsida; order Ranunculales; family Papaveraceae; genus Papaver; species Papaver somniferum. The sequence continues at coordinate 33,209,698 of NC_039361.1, read as the reverse complement.
GCAATTTGAAATTGAAAACCTTTTCTATCTAGTTGAGAAACTGAAATTAAATTGCGGGAAATAGTTGGAACATAAAGAATATTTTCTAAATCAAGAAAGTATCCATGATCTAGAATCAGACGATAGGTGCCTACAACATTAACTGGGGCTTTATTGCCAATGCCCATAAAAAGGAAGTTTTCATTCTGGTTTGTGAGTTGGGTTGAAAGGTATCCCTGCATCGAATTAGAAACATGAACATTAGCACCAGAATCAAACCACCATGATAAAGAAGATTCTTTAACAGTCAAATTTGTTTCAAAATAGCTTACGAATCCCAAAGGATTACCTTTCTTTTCGAACCATTTTTGACGCTTAGTGCAATCTTTCTGAAAATGACCAGGTTTCTTACAGAAACGACACTTATTGTCATCTTGCTTTGCGTTCTTCTTTTCGGGTTGACCAGAATTATTCTGTGGTGCTCCCTTATTGCCCTTTGCAGGCTTGCGCTTATTATTCACTCCTCGATTGACGAAATGTGCTTGATTAAGCCCTTGCTGGTTTAGCCTAGCTTCCTCTTGAACCAACATGTTTCCCAGTTCATTTGCAGTCCACTTTTCCTTAATAGTGTTGTAATGCACTTGAAAAGGGGCATATTGAGGCGGAAGCGAATTGAGAATGAATTGGACAAGAAAGTTCTCATCCACAGTTAATTTCATCTCAGTGAGCTTAGCAGCAATGCTACGCATTTCTATCACGTGCTGGTGCATTGACCTTACACCGGTATACTTCATGGTGGTAAGATCAGCCATCAGCTTCCCAGCTAGAGACTTATCCGCTGTCTTAAAGCGTTCCTTTACGATTTCCATAAATTCCTTAGCATTTCTAGGTTTGGGAAGCGATTCTTTAATGTTTGCATCAATGTGCATTCGCATCAACTGTATGCTCATCCTATCACTTCTCTCCCACTTTTTCAAGAGATCCTTATCTTCAGTGGAACTCTTATCATCTATAATTGGCTTTTCAATTTGGAGAGCAAGGTCAATATCCTGCACACCCAAAGTGAACTCAACATTCTCTTTCCATTCTGAGAAGTTGGTGCCATTGAAGAATGGGATAGAAGAAGTATACGAATGCAAAGACTTAGAACTAGAAGCTGTAAAACATGACAAAGATACACAAAGTCAAACTCACACACATACAAATTAAGAAACTCCTGTGAGTAGAATCTTAATAAGACAACAATCATGTCATAAAGTCATAAAAAACATTCACACATATATAAGCAAGCAAAGACAAACATCTGTGGACATTATGCCTTTCATGGTTACATAGATAAACATAATATTTATTCAAACATGTGAATTAGAGTTACCTGTGGGTAGCTTTTCATTCTAATATGTATGACTAAATAGTTAATTTCTTTATGTTTATATACAAACACTTGAACAAACATCTCCTGTGGGTGATAGTTATTCTTATGTGATTGCACAAAACGATGTAGACTTACAATGACATGTTAATATAACATAATACTTTAGTATCACTGTGGTGATAGCTAAAGAGCATACAATTCAAACGTTTTTTTTTTTTTTAATAACCTATACATATTCAAGTTAGGCTACATTTGAACCGAAAATCATACAGTCAAAACCATCATGTGAAAGTCAACAGTAAGTCAAAGTCCACGGTCAAAAAGTCAAGTCAAAGTCAACATGTGAAGTCAAACAGACAGTCAAAGTCAAACAGTCAACTCGAAAAGTCAAAGTCAGTTCTGCGGAAGTCAAACAGCCAGTCAACGATCAAACAGTCAGAGTCAAAGCAGAAGTCAAAGGGACACTTAAAGTTTTCTCTTTATGTCAAACGTACAGCTTATGTCCGACCTTTGAAAACAAATACACGTGACCTATTGGGCCAAGCCCAACAAATCTAATAAAAACATCATGTGAGCCCATATATAGTTTCAGAATCAAAAGAAAAAGAAATCAATTTGACGCACATACTGTTTAACCTAGCCGCATACGTTACGAACATTATACAGACATTTAGATTACGTTATGCATAAACCAAAAAAAACAGGCTATGTTAATCATGAACTTATCACACAAAAAATTGATCAAGCAACATACATGCTCTTTAACAGATCAAACACAAATTCATGTTGTTTTCCATATATATCAGACATCACATCAAATCTTCCTTATATGTTATAAATCCAATACTCATAGAAACATATCAAGTTATTATAGGTGAGCCCATATTATATAATTAACATGATCTAAAAATATATATATATAGCCGCATGATTTATTTGCTCAATCAATCAAAATTGAATATCAATTAAGTAAGACAAAATATTCATATCTATAAATATAAATAGTACATAAACATGAATATTAGTAATCAAACAGACATACTATGGATTGATATAAACACAACAACTGTATACAATCATCAAGGACAATCATGGAGTTCTAAACCAGGCTCGATACCAAATATAAGTTTTATTTTATATATATAATGGTCGGATCTTCGAACATCATGACAATCACAATACGCATAGTCGTGTTAAAATAGAATACCTGATGAAGCCATCGATTGAATCCAAGAAATCCTCCAAAGCTGCAAGCACACCCGTAGAACAGAATATAATGGAATATCTTGGTTTCTCCTTCTTGACCCTTTTGTGTAATGAATAATAAAATTCTCGAACCCTATACTGATGGCTATAGAGTTCCTTTTATAGGTAGAAGGAGGACCGAGGTTCCTAAGGTTAGAGTTAGCATTCAATCTCGACCGCCCATCAAGGAAGAGATATAGGAAATAAGCCCAAGAAATGGTAACCAATATACTTAGCAATATTCTCAATTAACCAAAAGATAATACATGAGCCCACACGATATTTTATATGGATAGAAATATTCTTACATTTTCCAGTCAAGAGTTCAAGAAGAACCACACCAAAGCTATAGACATCACTCTTTCCTGTCAGTTGACTTGTATTGAAGTACTCTGGATCCATGTATCCTCGGGTCCCCTGTGCTACTGTGGCTAATTTTGTTTGGTCCAAAGGAATCAACGTTGATGCTCCAAAATCTGCAACTTTTGCGATGTAATTTTCATCTAAAAGTATGTTGGCAGACTTGACATCTCTATGAATTATTGGTATAGTAGTGGATGAGTGTAAATAAGCAAGCGCACCAGCAGTTTCTGCGGCTATTCTCAATCGGCTTTCCCAGGAAATTGAAGGCACTTCACTGCCGGAATGGATATGTTGGAAGAGAGTGCCATTAGAAAGGTATTCATAAACTAGCAAGGGAACTTCAACCTCTAGACAGCACCCTAAGAGCTTTACCACGTTTCGGTGATTAATCTGAGTTAAAATAACAACCTCGTTTATAAATTGTTCGTTTTGACTCTGGTCATCTTCTTTTGACTTCTTAATGGCGACTACACGACCATCACATAAGGTTCCTTTGTAAACAGTTCCAAAGCCTCCTCTACCAAGGACCAGACTCTCATCATAATTGTTGGTCGCTGATTTTAGCTCTTTTTCTGTAAAATTTTTTGAAGTTTCTACTCCGCCTTCATTTAAAGCTAATTGTCCTTTTAGTAGGGAACCACCGTTTTGCTGAAAGTATTTTTCTCGCTGTTTGATTAATTTTCTTTTCTTATAGATCAAGTGTAACCAAGAACTGGCGATTATCAAAAATAAGAACCCTAAACCGATACCTGCATGCATATACCTGAAGATCAAATGTAGTTAAGTATGTGATACTTATATTATGATGCAATAAACTAGAGGAGATCATGTACCAAGAGCAACTGTTATAAGTAGAAATTTAGAGTCTCTAGTGCAGCCTAACCCATCTTTCCTCCCATCTCCATGACTGCCCTCTGGACATGCACAATTGAAGCTCCCGTTGGTATTGATGCATATCTCTACACACGGATTGTTGTTTTGATCCTCACACTCATTCACATCTGTTAAGTTGCACCCGTACCACAATCGTACATACGTTAGCTCTTTTGTAAAATTGCGAAAAGTATAGATTTGAAGAAGGAAATGTATGGCCCTCAAACTATGATGGAACTCCAACTAATTACGGAAGGCAGGTAGAAGATCATCTAGAGATACTCACATACCTCTGCATCCGGGACTAAGATAAGGGTTCCCCACTTCCCCTTGTAACCTTCATTGCAAGTGCAGCGATACCCGGGATTGTTGCCTGAATCGCTGCAATGAGTATTTTCCTGGCATGCAAAAGTGGTTAAATTCATTTGTGATTCTTCACATGTCGTAGTCCCTATTGCCCAATCAACAAGAATAGGAATATCTCTGGTCGGTTCAGCCGTAAGATCCGATGCAGAAAACGTGAACTGTTCATAATCAGCTACAAAAGTGTAACTGCAGGGGTTGAAGGATAACAAGTTTGTGTCAGTAGTATTAGGTTTCCACAACAAATCAGCCTCAATTTCTTTTAGCCCCTTTGCGATGCTAACCTGGCAGCACCCACCGCCATCGCAAGTTTCTTCGTTCACGTCTTCCAAAGTGTCACACCATGCATCACACGAGGAGGAGGTGGGCTGAACCTTCTCAGCCAGCTTGTAACCAGAGGTAAGCCCTGAACTTCCACACCCAATGGAAAATAGTTTGTTCCTTGTGGCTGAGAACGTAAACGAGGTCTCAAACAAACTCATGGCGTCGCTCGATATATTCAGCTCCGGATCACGATGCCTATTGTAACATAAGATATCTGGAAGGGTTTTTAAGTGAATTTCAGTTTCTGTTATACCTAATATTTCAAGATTACTACTTGTGCCAATAAAGGGCTTTGGAGGGTTATAAGAAGTATTACAGTTAACACTATAGCCATACCCAACTCTATAAATGGAGCACGCTCCTGCTCCCCGAGTATCATCTTCACCTCCAACAGTTATCCCGAATGGGTAAGGAATACTAACATTACCACATGTAGCTTGGCAATCTTGCTTTGTCTCGACAAATGCAGCAACGGATGATACAAATGTTAACCAGCAGGAGAGTTGGATTAACAGCAGTCGTTGTTGTAACATGATTTTAGCTAGGATATGGATTTGGACTTTATTTGTGCTGGCTAACTCTGAAGGTAGATATGGATCAATTGAACGATCATTAGGTTTTGATTTGTAGCCTTCATTTACTTTAAATCTTAGTAGTATATATATACTACTTCTCCCAGCATTGTACAACTACAATAATTCATCACATCTCAATTTTCCTCCACACGGTTTGAATGGCTTAAACTAGCTTGGAATTGCTAGAGAATAATGTAAGATAATTTCTTATGTGATAATTATCTCTATTGCGCCCATGTGAGAATCTGGTTATATTTAGGATATTGCTAAATATCTAATCCATGGTTTATATAAGGAGTTAGTATCCTATTTATGTTCTTCCTTGATGGACGGTCGAGATCTAATGTCGAATACTAAAATCCTAGGAACCTGGTCCTCTCTCTACTTATGAAAGGGAAACAATAACCATTACTATTGTATCTAAGAAATGACCACTCATTACAGCTAAGGTCAAGAGAGAGAAACCATGACCTCCACAAGGTATTATTCCTACTCCAAACATGATTGGCGTATGATGAATTTACGATCCCAGGTACTCCGTATAAACTTATTCTTGCGTGTTTGATTGTGTGATTATCATGAAGTTCACGATCCTAATTTAAGTATCTATAAAAATTAAATCTTATAGTTGGCATCTAGAGCTTGTGTTTAGAACTCATGATCGTCCGTTAATCATATGCAATAATAAAATAAAATTGTGTTTGATATATTTGGTTTTCCCCTTCTGTGAACATAATCGTTCTTATGGATTTGCATTACTTTTCACATCTAATTATCTTGACCCATATCATGCTCACAATTCATGTTCATGTTTGATTTTTTATTATCTCATCGAAATCAAATCGGTTGAAAATTATGGTATACTGTAAAATTTAAGATCGTGTGGCCATTATCACTTATGATTTTCTTGTATACTTTTATATTACCTTCTTAATTTTGTAAGAAAATATATTTCAACATTAATAACCTACTTAATTTTGGAGAAAAATATATTTTAATTTAATACTAATGTCCTACCCTTTATTTCATGTAAATAAGTTAATATATCTTGCTTATTGAGTTTATTTTTGGCCTAATGGTCTTATTTTTGGCATGTAAATAAAAGAAAATCAGTTTAAAAATATTATTTTTTAAATAATGGCATATAATGAGCATATGAGGTAATAATGAACGTAATAATGATGATAAATGAAATGGAAGAATGTCGACATCATGTAGTCATAAACATGCATAATTGTTCCACTAAAGTCCATATATTCTACTTGTCTTGTATGTGAAAGAGAGGTAAATTGGAGATATGATATAAATGAGAAAATATTTATCGGGCATTACATCTTTATGGCATGAATCAATAAGTGCTCCAAAGCAAATGAAGATAAACATAATATTTTCATCACGTGAATGGTTATTAAGACATTAAAAATTGGAAACATTAATATTTTCTTGTGGGCATGTATACGTGTTAGTTAATATTAAGATAACGAGACATTATTAATTTTAAAACTAATGAAACCAATTTTTATTGTAAATTAACTTACGCTTCCGCTTTATCGAAACACTAACACGATTTTTTATCGAGTTTCATTATAAATTTTATGATCAAAACCATTTTTGACACCATTAAATTTGTGTGTGCATTATGATATGGTTTGTGTGTGTGCTTGTGCGTTATGATATAGTTTCTCTCGCATTATTGTTTTTCTTTAAATTTTATGGGATTATACTTAAAATTATTATGGGACTCTTTAGTTATCACCACAGTGATACTAAAGTGTTATATCTCAGTATAATCATAATGTTATTACAAGCATGAATTTGCAAACCGTAAAGTGTAGGTTTAGCAGTTATCGCCATCATGTGATAATGACATTATTTTAGTTGATTAGCTATCACCACAGTGACGTCAAATCACTTTTGGTCATGATCAAAAATTTTGTCAAATGCTTGTAATCCTGTCTTTCTTAAATATATCAGAACAAAATTTACCCACAGGAAATTGGAGTTCACATATTTAAGAAAACACTGATTGATATGATTGTTGATCATATGGATATGAACTGATTTGAATCTTGAGGGTGTCTAGTGTCATTATGTTTCACTTTTCTCCCAATGTTAATGATAATTTCAGTTGTACGTATAAAATTATTGTGCTTAAGATTCTTATGCCATAATTCTTTAGTTATCACCACAGTGATACTATAGTGTTTTGTCTTAACAATAATAATAATTTTATTGTAAGCACGAATACGCCAAGCCGTAAAGGCAAGGTTTAGTAGTTATTATGACATTATTTTTGAGTTGTTTGGCAATCACCACAGTGATGTCAAATAATTTTTCCAGTCATAATCGTTATTATGTCAAGTGCTTATAATATTGTTTTTCTTAAGTGTATTAGAACAACAATTACCCACAGGTAATTTGAGTTCACATGTTTAAGATAACATTGAAGTGTACAATATCTGATCATACATTATGGTAATTAAATAATTGGCACATGATTAAACGTTATTTCTTAAAAGTGCATAAAAGAAAATTAACATAAATTAACTCATTATCGAGTTGAGTAACCTATTATGATTTTTTTTTTCATATTTTCATGAATATTTTTACTATGTTGTCCAAAACTTATTGCATCCTCTATGAAATTGAGGTTTTATTTTTGATAAATTTCTTCATATTTCTGAAAATGATACTCGTTGACTATTTATACCTTTCATATTAATTCATCATATATCCGTTATTTATCATGATCTTTAAGTTTGTATCATATTTAAATGAGCGATGCATCAAAGAATTTTTCTTCAACAAAATTTCATTATTGAATTATACTTATAGACTTGCTAAATGCTCGATTTTGTTTTACGAAAAGTTCATTATGTTTGGACATTTCAATTAAAGAGTATTATTATTATTGTTACAATTTATGTATGATGACATGCCTTTGAGTAAAGGTTTATGATTAATGTTTTAGGGTTACTCATAATTGTTTATAATCGACTAATTTTATGATCAGATCAAGGATGTCCATATCATTGATTAGGACCATGCAACGTCACAAGAAAATCTAGTGGGATATTTGTAATTCTACATATTTGTTGGATTGTTTAGTTATCGCCACAGTGATGCTAAATTCTTATCTTTTAAGTGTTGTATATCTTGAGTCCTCTTAGTTTGATTTAACTATTAGAACAATGTTGCTCACAAGTAGTTTTGGTTCACAAATTTAAACAAGCATTAAGGTTATCTAAATGTTTCATATACATGTGATATAATAGCCACCCACAGGTGACTACAACTCACATTATATTAGATTGAACATATTTAGAATTATTGGAGTTTGTTAATACATTTTAGGACGTGAGTTTCCCACAGGTGATTCTAGTTATGGTGTTAAACAAACATAATGTTGTGTGTATGAGAAGGTAAAATATGTACTAATGTTTTTCATGTCTCATATTGTTCCTTGATAAGGTTTTTACCCACAGGAGAATCTTATAGAAGGTATGTAACTATTGTAAGCTTAATTGTCATTTATCTCTATTATAAATTTCAGTTTCTGTTCTTATTAATTGTTGATTATGATTATTTTGTAGACTTTTAATGGTCCATTTTTTAAAGATAAAATTGTTTATCACCTGAAAAAATTTTCGCGTTACTGTGTACATCTACCAATTGCATTGTGAATCCCAATCCGTGGATGTTTTCTCGAACATTCATTATTGAAATTGAGAGGCAATTATAGATAAAGTGAAAATCATAAAGTCTGATAAAGGTGGTGAATATTGTGAAAGGTATGACAAAACAGGATAATATCCTAAATCTTTTGCATAATATCTTCAAAAGTTTGGAATTTTTGCTCAATACACAAGGCCAACTTATCCTTGGCATAATAGTGTATATCAAAAGGCTAAATCATACTTTTATGAAAATGGTTAGAAGCATGATAAGCGATGCATAATGGATATACATTTGTGGATGTTTGTTTTTTCTGCAACTGTGTAATTTAAATAGATTTCCAGTAAAGCAGTTTCAAAGACACACTTTGGACTAGAAAGGATGGAAACCTAATTTAAATCAAATTTAAGTTATGGTTTTTCAGTTGGAGGTGAGCGCTTACATTCCAAAGAATGAAAATTGGATTTGAAAACTATTACTGGATCATTGGTTTTCCTAAATAATCCAAATGGTATTCATTAATGTTCTAACCGTAGTATGGGAAGTATTGAAATTGAAAATATAAATTTATTAATGATGGCATAATCAGTGGGAGTACGTGGATATATCTGCTCAAGAAATCATGATAATGATCCCTTTATTTAAGATTTCTACAGATATTGTGAATCTTCTCATTATCAAAATGTTAGATAATGAAAGACCATAAATTACTGATCCAATACTCCATAATATAACTAATGCCAATAAAGAAATTTTTTGATAACAACATGAACCAGCATTAAGAAGGTCTCAACAGAGATTGAAAGAAAGTTATTCATGTTGTTTAAGTGATTTTCTTACGAGAATTTATTACATTTTGATATGGAATGGTAAAGACTCGGTTTTAGGTTCACAAATATTATGTGTAATAATTTTGATTAATGGATTGATGCTATGTGAGCAAAAATCATTGGTTGAAAGTCAACTGTCGGATATTGTTTAATTGCTCGAAAGACACAAATCAGTTGTATGAAAGTGGGTCTTTCTAACCTAATACGACTGTAATAGCAATTTTAAACGGTATAAAGCAAGACTTATTGCCAAAGATTTTACTCTGAAACGATGCATTGACTATAAATAAGTTTTTCTCTCGTGTCAAAGAAAGATTTATTCATAATTTTCATAGTATTATTAGTAGCTCAGTATGACCTAAGATTTGCATTAATTAAATGTGAACGTAGCCTTCATTAATGAGAAATTTTAGTCTACAAATTTTAAAAGTCAAAGTATGAAATTTGAGCATCCTCCCATAATGGTATATGAAATTCAACAGAACTATAAATGTTTCAAGTTTTGTATGAAATTATTACATATTTATGCATATACCTCAAGATCAGTGGGAGAAATTCATACTCTTGGTCTTGTATGTTAAGACGTACTACCTACGAGTAGTCATCTTGACTTTATGCATATCTCTATAGTTTTTTGATGTAAAGAATATGAATGAATCTTACCATGTGATCGTAATATCATATGGATAAATAAATCTCTCATATAAGGCATATATCGAATATTCAAGGAATTTTGAGATAATAACATATTTAACAGATTTTATTTCATGTTGGATAGAAGATATAAATTTAATCTTCAGTACATCTTAATTATGATATGAAACTTATAACTAGTTGTTGATATGTTAAAGAATCAGAGAACAAATTACAGGAAAGCTATCAAGAAATTTGAGATACTATTTTAACTTATGTCTTATAATTAGTTAGCAAACCCAACAAGAGTTTATTGGGTTTTTATAGACTTCAATTTTTGTGGATGTATGAATTCTATAAAGGAAGAATCCATTAATACTAGTCCCACAATTGAGTTTGAATATTTATGACTGTGATACTTAGAGACTTAAAGTTTGTTTCTACATTGCTGAAATTTATCGTCTTAGCTTCGCAGCATTAAAGCACGATATGTATACGAAGGGAACAAAACACATGAACCTTGAGTATATATGCGTGAATTATGAAATTCAGAAACAATAGTTGTTAATTTATCGCTTAAGCACAATTGCATTCGGAGATGCACTTAATGAATAATTACCTTTTAAGACCTCTTAAGAAAATATTAAAATCGCAGGTCTGTGGGAGTAACTGATTATTTTCAGCTACTTTATGTGCTTATTTTTGAACAGTTATTGAGCTCTTATTAATATTATTCTGAATTATTTCTTTATCCATGTTTAGTATACATTTATGTGAATGGATGAATGTTGACAGAAATTGTCTTTCTCAAAGACATCACTGGACCATTATGATACTCCTCTTAAAGGCCTAGTTGAATAAGTTGTTTATGTTGTGGTACATGGAAGGGAACATGTTGATAACAAGACAATGTGCAACCGCTATGACTTGCATGAATAGCTTATTTGATCAAGGTATTACGTTAACCACTAAAGCTATTATTTAGAAATCACGCACGCCTTATGTTTCCTGAAATTAAGCATTTATAGATTATCACATGGACCAGTGGGAGAATGTATGATAATTTCTTATGTGATAATTATCTCTATTGTGCCCATGTGAGAATCTGGTTATATTTAGGATATTGCTAAATATCTAATCCATGGTTTATATAAGGAGTTAGTATCCTATTTATGCTCTTCCTTGATGGACGGTCGAGATCTAATGTCTAATACTAAAATCCTAGGAACCTGGTCCTCTCTCTACCTATGAAAGGGAAACAATCACCATTACTATTGTATCTAAGAAATGATCACTCATTACAGCTAAGGTCAAGAGAGAGAAACCATGACCTCCACAAGGTATTATTCCTACTCCAAACATGATCGGCGTACGATGGATTTGCGATCCCAGATACTCCGTATAAACTTATTCTTGCGTGTTTGATTGTGTGATTAACATGAAGTTCACGATCCTAATTTAAGTATCTATAAAATTAAATCTTATAAATAATAGTACAACGTTTAGAAAATCTAAGTCAAGCAAGACTTGGAGAGACAAAAAAAAAATGTTCATAAAGTTAAAAATCAACCTAATCATACTCTGACAACGACGGACTTTCAGTTTCGTATCTTTATTGGCCAAATCAAAGACTTGAAAAACCAAAAAGAAAAACTGATGGGGATTGATTTGTATTTTGTATATGGAAATAACAATCCCTCCACCAGGATTGGTATCGTATCAACGGCAAAATCACGACTTCAATAACACGAGGGAGTCCATTCGTCTGCCCTGGTGGGAGCCATTCAACTCTTTATAAAATATGGAAGGTTATTACCGAAAAGCGAGAGCTCAAACGAAAACTTTCACGCCAGGATGGTTTCTCTCAGAGAATAACTTTCATGCTAGCTAGCTAAAAACATTAGCAACTTCGTAAATTCATTGCCACATAAAGCAGGAGTTTTGGATGCATCATGCATTTAGAGAAGATGACATGTTTGTTGAAAATAGATAGTCCTATACTTATCGATTTTATGGGCATCTTAAACTTCTGATATCAATAAACCTTGGACAATACTTCAAGTTGGTTTTCCAAAAGAGTTCAGTCATACACAGATTCTAAATGTTCATATCCATATAGTAGAAGAGCTCCACATGATACACGTTCACAATTTTTCAACATGCAAATACAAATCATTGCAGTCGAACACGGACGTCACAGATCAAACAAGATTTGTAAAATCAAAAAGACTTGATAGGAAACAAACAAACAAACAAACAGTAGAGTCTCATAAAAACTAATTTTTCTACACGCAAATACGAGCCATTGCAGTCGTTGCATGTTAGATGCATGTATTTTCAAAATCAAAATAATGATTCCAAGTGTTAGGTAGCTTGAAACTTTGAACTTTCCACGCATCAATTATTTCATAGTCTGAAGTTTCCACGTTGTACAGAATCTATATAAAATTGCGAAGTTACTTTCTCAATAAATTTGGAGGTGAGTAGGTTTTCATGATGCTGAGAATATCAAAGCCAGTCTTTGGGAGTGGCCTAATAAGTCTAGAGCAAGAAGAGGATTAAGCATATTTGGGTTCTAATGCCGTTTGCAATTTGGTGGACCATTCGGAATGGACGAAATGAGCCAATGACCGACTGTATAATGACAAGAGTCGGTATTTATCTCAACTCATTTTTTTTTTATTTTTTTTTTCCTGTAAGCAAAGGCCTTCAAAAAAGGCTAATGATCCTCCTCAACTGTTGGTAAGAGCCAAACAGGAGGGACAGACTAGTACATAGTAGAATTTCTTTTATTAGCCCACATTGCAAGTTCATGAACTACAGAGTTACAATAACGAGGTTGGAAATTAAAAATGCATGCAACTAACTTAGAAGAGAAAAGTTGAATATCTTTAAAAATTGCATCCATACTCGGATTCCCTTCAAATTCCCAGCTGAGAATTGGTCGATGAGGGGATTTCGCATCACTTTCAATGATGATGTGAGTTAATTGTTGCTCCAAGGCTTTCTTAAGTACTGCCCAGATGGCTCTTTCTTCGGCTTCTTCAGCAGAGTGTACTTCAAAAACTAAGGACGCACAAAAGGTTGCTTTTCTTGAGAAATCTCGCATCACATACCCTGCACCATTTGCTCCAGAAGAGTCATCAAAGGAACCATCCGTATTATATTTAATCCAACCAAAAGAGGGGAAAATCCATTTGTCACAAATACTGACAGAAGTAGTAGTAGTAGAGACAGTCAAGCTAGTTTTCCTAGTGAGAAGCATGGCTCTCGCTCTAGCTAGGACAGTAGGATGATTTTCAGAAATATTTTGAAAGATGAAATTGTTTCTACTAGTCCAAAGAGACCATAAGATAGCAACGAAAAGACTTTGATCTTCATCAGAGAATTTAGACTGAGGATCAGTTAACCAAAAAAGAAGTCAATCAATGAAAGACCTGTTTTGAAAATAATGCGTGTTAATGTTGAAATCAGAAATAAATCATACTTTGCTAGCAAAAGGACATAGGACCAAAGCATGCATAATAGTTTCATGAGGATCAGTACACCTAGGACAATCCACACTATGCGTAGGCATTCTAGTGTGAAGGATAGTTCTGGAGGGAAAAGCATTTCTAGCTGCTCTCCAAATAAAAACTTGAATTCTGTAAAGAACTTTGATTTTCCAGATACACATCCAAAGATTTTTACAAGAGGAGGGCCTAAGACCTCTGAGCCCCATGTAGGCAGATTTAGAAGAAAATTTGTCATTCTTTGAAAGATCCCAATCCATCCTGTCAGGAGTGCAAAGCTGGCTTAAGGGAATAGTGATAATCTTCTGAACAGAAGCATTATCAAAGTGGGTGTTAAGTCTAGACTCATCCCAACTTCTGGTTTGAGAATCAATAAAATAAGAAACTTTGATATTAGGATCAGAGGGGACTAGAGGGTTGGGTGTGGCAGAACCCAAGGAGGGTATCCATTTGTCACACCATTGGTCAATTAATTGACCATCCCGAACTATCCATATCCAAGAAATGAAAGGCTTGATTAGTTCTTTTATGGCGTGTAGACACTTCCAAGTCGAAGAACACTTACCAGTGCACTTGGCATTCAAGAAATCAGTTCTGGGAAAGTATCTAGCCTTAAGAACAGTGGCCAGTAAGCAATTAGGATTTTCTAGGATTCTTCAGGCATTCCTAGCTAGCATGGCCAGATTATTTAATTCGGCTTTTCTAAAGCCAAAACCACCTTCATCTTTGGGGGAGCATAAAATGTCCCAACAAAGCAGGTGCAACATCCTATCTTTTGGGTCTAAAGTTTCACCCCACCATAATTTTCATAGGTGAGAGTCCATTTGTTTACAAAGATGTTTAGGAATAAGGAAGGCTCCCATTTGAAATAGAGGAAGAACTTGGCCAATATGCTTAATTAGAGTGGTTCTAGCAGCTTGGGACAAGAGCTTATGAAGCCAGACAGAGATTCTGGCATCAATAGATTGGAGAATACCCATATGTGTCTGTATTTTTGAAGCTTGGAACACAGTAGGAGTGCCAAGGTATTTTTCTTCTAAATCCCTGCTCTGGATTTCTAAAATATTGGCTAAGAGAGCTTTTCTATGCTCAGGAATCTTCCTACTAAATAAAATACCAGATTTTTCAAAATTTATTTCTTTCCCAGAGTTCAGGCAGTACTTTTGAAGATAGTTTTATGACTAGAAAATTTTGAGAAGTAGCTTTTGAAAAAAGAAGGGAGTCATCAGCAAACAGAAGATGTGTCATTTCAGGAGCATCTTTACAAACTTTGATACCCTCTAAAATACCTTTCTTTTGAAGATTATCAATGTAAGAAGATAAAGCTTCAGAGCAAATGATGTAAAGATAAGGAGAGAGAGGATCTCCATATCTAAGCCCTCTTTCAGGTTTGAAAAACCCAGTAGGTATACCATTGAGAAGGAAAGAGTAGGAAACAGTAGAAACACACTGGTTTATGAGTTTAATTTAGTGGTTAGAGAGACCCATTTTAGTTAAGACTTTTTCTAGAAAATATCATTCAAGTTTGTCATAAGCTTTAGACATATCAAGTTTGACAGCAGCCATGCCTTCAACTTTGTCATTGTGATTGACAACATATATGGCCTCATTGGCTAGAAGAATATTATCAGAATGTAGATAGGATTTGATGGTTTTTACGGAATTGAGGAGACGACCGTGCGGAGGAGACTCCTTGAACCGAGCGAAATGTTCAACCTCACACAGATGCACTGCAAGAAGGGAGTGCTTTGAATTTGAGAGATCAGTCGGTAGTACCCCGGCCTAAACCAAGACAATGGTCGTTCCAGAGTAAATTCGGTCACAAGAGAGGATGGGTCGATCTGTAGGAGGGAAGCTGAGAAATGAGTGGCATCGATGGTAATCAAAGATTGTAGGTGTGTTGTGTATTCTAAATAAGATAGGTTCTAAATGATTGAATCTGTGTTGACAGTAATTGCTCAGGTGATGAGTTGTTAATCTCTTGTTGTCTGTTTGACGTGAGATTCCCATTCCTTTTTCAATTATAATTTAGAGACTTATTTATATTGGAATTGTAAACACCATGATCCCATGAAGTGTGACAGTTGATGGAATCAAAGAGTGGGGACATGGAAATCGTGTTTGAAACCAGTTGCTCATCGTGCGGAGACTTGGTCGATTTTCCATCCACTACTTTGTTAACTCCTTTAACTGATTGCACGACTTGCTCACATTCTCATCGTGTGTATGAACACACGTGTCGTAGACCGCCAGACCAAAACCCTAGTTGATATCCCCCCATGTGACACGATTGACGTCTCGTGATTAATTTAGTCAGTTGCTGACTTCATGACTTTATGGGACGATGAGTCCATGTATTTGCTGAGTTGAACATGATTTTGCAAAATGTTCTGAGACTCATGAATTGAACGTGTCTGTTGAGACAGAGGTATAATTTTCACGTTGGTAGTTGAGGTGAGCAAGTATTGCTCATTCGATGAATTGTTGAATATTGATAGTTGAACCAATATTCCTTGGTTTGAGAAAATGTTGCTCATTTGATGAATTATTGGTAGCGTGACCAAGATAAAATATTAATTTAAAATATTAGCAATTGGACCGAGCATAATTAATAAAATACTGATCATGAGATCGTCGTAAAGTTATTGGTGTTTGAATCTGAAATTATGATCCTTGGACTCAGAAACCCTAATTCGATCAATTGATGACCAATTGATGGTTTATTTGAAAATTAACCATCGAATGAAGGAGGGACCGGCTACATGGGATCATGTATTGTCCATGTAGCGCCCATATGCTCGAGTGAGCAAATACCAAGGTCTCTTGAAGATTTGGTGATTTGTTGATGAAAGTATGATTAAATGCTGGTTTAATCATTTATTAGAAAAATGCTCGTCTGAGCCTTAGGTGATAAAACCTAATTAATTATGAAGAGATGAGGGACCGACCAAGGGGTCATGAAACCGGCCCTGGATGGTCACGGGATCGAATGACGATCGCTCTATGAAAATTCCAAAATTATTTGGAAAAGTTTTGGACCTAATACGTGCAATTGCGCAAATTAGGTCAATTCATGAAAATATGTGGGACCGGATCCGTGCGAGACAAAGATCCAACCATGGTTGGTCAAGGTAACATGCTCACATCGTCAAAACGTCCGTATCTCAATCCTGGGAATTTTGGTGTTTTCTGGCGTGCGTTTGAGCAACCATTTGAGAAAATATGACAAAATCAGGGTTTTGCTGAAACTGAGGAAACTTCATGAGATGAAGGAAAATAATTATAAAATGAAGGAATGATGAAGCGTGGGACCATTGAGGCCAAGGCATGGCCGTCCGGTCAGTGACCACAGTCCCATTGTGCCTTTCCTAATTTTATATTATTTTTCATGATTTTATGAAAATATCATGAAATCAAGGAGTTGTTGAAATTAAGGAGTTTCCTTGAAGTGAAGGAGTTTCCATGGGATCAAGGAAACAAATAATATTAAAATAATAAAATAAGGGCGTGTGGGACCGGCTTTGAGCATGGTCGGCCGGCTGGGTCCCGGGCCTATGCGTTTCCCTAATTTTATGTAATTTTTGTGTATTATTTGAAGGAATTTTCATAATTTGAGAGAAATATCATGAAATCAAGGAATTTCGTGGGATCAAGGAAACTTAAAATAATAATAATAAAAAATAAAGGGACGTGTGGGACCGGCTAGGGCATGGCCGACCGGCTGGGCCCGGTCCCACGAGTTTCTCTGATTTTATATTATATTTTTCATGGTTTCATGAAAATACCATGAGATTAAGGAGTTTTCATGAGATTATGGAAATATTAATAAAATAATAAGGAACCATGAGGTGTGGGGCCGGCCGGGATCAAGACATGGACGGTTGGCCAATAAACACGGCCCCGCGGTATTTTTCTCAATTTTATATTATTTACTTGGTGCGAAGGAAACACCATGAAACTGAGGAGTTTCCTCAAAACGAAGGATATTTGTTCAAATGAAAGGATTTTCATAAGATCAAGGAAAATAACAAAAATATGATCAAATATAAAACTGGCGTGGGACTGGCCACGGCACGACCGGCCGGCTAGTGAGCCCAGTCCCCCAGCGCCTTGGTCAATATTTTATTATTTATTATTTTCTTTCCTATTTTGCATAGGTTCATCATTTCGTCGTATTTTGAAATACTCGTTCGTGCGTTCAGGTGATTGTTAGTGCATCGTCGAATACACTTGCACCTTTTGAGTCGGGGCTTACTCGAAGGTAACTCAGACGCCCGTATGTTGAATATTTATTACTAACCCGTGGAATTCTGTTGGGAAGAACCATAAATTGAAGTAACGAAATATTACGAAAATATTTGAATATTTTCAAAAATTCAGTGGATGAATCCAAGAATTTAGGAATAATTAATTGATGGCTCTATACTAGTACGATCGTCTAGGAGCATTAATTATTCTGAGCGACATGAGCTAGTTGAAGCGTCATATCCTTTATATAGTCAGGGAAAACTGTTGTTTGTATCCTGAAGACGTTATTGCTCTATACTAGAAGGCAAGCTGTCTAGGGGCCGTCCAATCTCGTGATTCTATATAGAAGTAATTACTGAAGTGTTAAGTATTCATGAGATATGTCATTGCCTAGCCGAGAGACTACATATCTTCATGTACTCTGAGAGACAGTATTCTCAGTCAGAGATTCGATGAGAGATTCGTGTCTCGATACTCGCATCTGATTGCTGGATCAGAAGTTCTTATAATTATGGGTTTACGATTTTAGCCTTTGTTGAAAATCCACCATCTACATTAAGTCCCCTACTTAGTGAGGGACAGTCATGTTCCTCAGTCATCACCGAATGGTGATTTTCCTGCTACAGACAAAATAAGTAATTGAACTTAGTTATAAGATAAGACGTTACCGGATTTCGACTGAATGAGCAAACCATGGTTTGGGCGAAAACTCCAGTGGCATAATAAAGCGTCATACAACGAGCATAAATTGGTGAAGAACCGCTGATTCGATTGTGGAACCTTGGTTGGTCTAGGATTCAAGGATCCGGGCCCAAGAAAGGAATCCGTTTTAGCGCGGACGCTCGTTCATTCGTTAGTTTAAGAAACAACAAAATAGACCTGAGTCTAATGATAAAAATTTTGTCTATGATCTTTCACGAAAAACAAAACTTTATTTTTTTAAATATGTGAGATCTCACAAAGTGGAATAAACTCTTGTTTTAAGGTGAATGCTCGTACGAGAGATTTTTTTTTTTTTGAACAGACGTGCTCTGTTAGTAATAAAATTTTGTTTATGGGCTTTCATGAAATTTTTATCTTCGAGCTTTCAGAAATCTTTAAAATTTATACTCTCGCTTCAAAGACATATGCTCGTGCGATGGAACAAAATATATATATATATATATATATATATATATATTGTTCAAACTTACGTGAGTTTCACGTTAAAATATGTATATATTTTTGTAAAATCAATGTTTTGATTTTGAACAACTGGTGAAAATAGACAATTATACATGGTGAAATAATGTTTGTATGTGAGTTTTCACAATTGTAGAATGGACGTCTGCCAATTTTTGAAAAACCAGTGGATGTTAAAATTCACGTGGGTTGTTTATGGTTTTATGAAAATCAAGTCATGATTTTGAATAATGAATCTTGCTCGTCTTTGCAAGTTTGAAGGAACGAGTAAGTTTTTCGAAATTCCGACGTTATAATCACTACAGCTAGTGAAATTGTAAATAGGTAAGAGTTGGATTGTTACCATTTTTGTTGCGTGTTTGTTATCGGTACATCCATGACTCCATGTATTTCGCCTCAGATAGTGGAGACTTCTGGTTACAACCACCCTTCTGGATATTCCGACGAACGCTCCAGAAATATGAAGTCAAAGATGAAGAATTCTGCAGATGTTCATGCCGAGGTGAATCAACCTTTTAGAGACGCTGGAAAGCTGGTACTTTGTATGTCTCTCGATCATCTGGGAGTCTTCCCTTATCAGTAGAAGCACCGCCGACTTCAGCAAATGATATTATCGGCTGAAGATGAAGTCAGGATTTGCGTTGATGGTGTAGATCCTGATTCAAATGTGTACGAACGATGAACTTCATCATAATTCGTCATCAGAAAATCCAGAAGTCGGTCTTTCAGTAAAAACGCTGTAGAATCTTTGTTTGATGTCGGATTTCCGCGTTCTACCCATGTTTTTTCATCTTCAGAATATTTACAAGCTTTATGAAAGAATATTTTCGAGTTTTGAGCATGTTTAGGGGACTAAATAGACGAAACAATAAACTTCCAGGATATTTTCATAAACTTTTCAGCTGGCATGTAGTCCAATGTTTCGACCACATCTCTTTGGTCGTTCATCCAATTACTATGAATTTTGGGTATGTTGTAGAGGATATCCATGCAAAGAGAATGGTATATGATCCATCCTTATATTCTTCACCAATTGCTCCCATCTCACCCCTTTGTGCAAGATAGTGTAAAATCGTTTCAGACGAGCTTGTTGTAAAACGCCCTTGTTGTGTCTTTAGACCATTCGCTTGTGTCTTGAACACTTGATGAAGGATTTTAGTGTCATTTATTAATTTGAAATCTGAACCCCTTGATTTATACATGAGCATGGTGCTTGTAGTGCCATCTTGTTTCTGTCAGTCGTAGAAACATCACTTTTGAAACCCTGGTCACGGGACCCTAGCTGAGGTTTCTCTCGAGAGGGGATGATGTAATGACCATGGTTTCATGTCCCGGTGGTAGATTTCCTTTTATGATGAATGATTATTATATGATAGTCTGGTGCCACGGGTCTTGGACTGTGAAACTGATCGTCATGATCAGTGGACCGTCAATCCCCAATATCTTGTTGAATCTCTCCTTTTCGTTTTCTCTTCTTCTGGCCAGGGTTGGGTAGAGGACCCAGGTAGAAAAATTGATGTAAATACCTAGGTGGTAGAAGTTGGAGGTACCTTGATGAAGTACTTGGTGGACACCGATCGACTGTGGAAGTTATGAATCCCGTCTAAGAATTGATGCTTGCATGTACGTTCTGGAAGTTGTAGGAACCTCATACGACGTTGGAATTCGACGCTTGACCCCAACTTTTGAAGCTAAGAGGCTGAGTTATCACATGAGAAAAGAATCACTCAATTTGGAGTTGTAGAGGTCAGCCAACCAAGGATGCACATTTGTAATTTGTAATCCCGTAGACCAGACGATAAAGGCCATATCTTTCAGCTTGTATGTCCGATTGATGCTCCCTTTTGGTATGTTGTAGCAGAGACATAAACGAACATCTTTTATTGAGGAAGCGTTGTCCCATCCCTCACCCATTGGTACGTTTTTGTAAACCCATGAAGCATGTTGTATCTCATTTGTAGAGGTGATGAGAACATCTTGTAGAAGACTTTGGATTGTGCCTGTCCGTTGTGCAAGCTTTGGGAATACTTTGATGATAACATGTTTTCATGTCCACACGTCTCGATATGAGTCGTTAGTGCTTGGATAAGTATGATCCATCGAGTAACACTTCCAGACTTAGGTTGTAGAGAATGGACAGTTGATGGAGCTTTGTCATGAGGATGTTGCTCTTGAGACCGTTGTTAATGCTGAGATATTGATTGAATTTTCTCCAGACATTCTTGTTGATGTTGAGACCATGGACATAGTTCCTCCAAATATCCTTGTTGATGCCGATACCATGGCTCTAGAGACCGAGAAGGCTAGAACCATGATTATCAACATAGTGTTGCTCCTCCATCCAGTGATCCGCGAAGTGGCTTTGTCAGGGAATTGATGTTGTTGCGGAAAATAGCAGCAGCGTAATTTATTCAATAAGATCAAGTCCCCAGCGTGTTGAAGGAGTTTTTTCCAACGTTGCATCTGCTCCAGTAGTATTATCACTGGATAATGAAGACCTATCGATTGAACTTTGGTCGTGTCGGTGTTGAATCAGTGTGTCACCGTAGAGATATTGTGTTGAAGATAGAGGAGTTATTATCGAAGGTGTACTCTTTGATTTGGAGTACAGTTTGAAGTCTTCTGAAGAATGTAGCATTCAGAGATGAGAGGTTTTTGACTTTCAGTTGGCCTTGGAGAAGTAGGTGATAGACAGCTGTTGTAAGGATTTTCTTAGATGCTCGAGTGTTGAGTCTTCACACCCTTTAAGCATCCGATGTCGTAGGTTTGATCGTCTCGTCCTCGAGTATCCTCTGTTGATTCAACATTCCTTTCATTGCGGTAGTGGGATTCAACACTTGTGCGGACATCAAAGCTTTCTGATTTTGTGGTACGCAGGGACACTTGTACAAGGCTATGGAAAAATGCCCAAATTGTTTTTTCCGTGCTTGAACACCATCTCAGTAATGTATGTCTCATTGAGATGCTCGGTTCGGAGAAATGTCAGATTCAACCACTTGGTAAAATATTGTTGAAGTGAGATTACCCACTTATAGCGTCTTGCAATAGCAGAGATGCTAGCAGAATTGAGTCCCCATGATAGAATAGCATGTGAGGAAATAAATGACATAGACATGGGAGGAATGAGACTTTCCTGAGTGCAGGACCTTTGGATGAATGTCTATGCACCTTTTGTAGGTTCTTGTCTCAACCTCGCCAAAGTTCGAAATTCCTCCAAGTGCTCTAATGATGGAACGTCCGCCAAATCTTCTGGATCAGAACTTTATTCTTTGGAGAGATGTGTAACCAAAGGCGCTTTGTAAGTACCCATCTTTTCAGCGTGGATCCACGCTCGTCTGAAGGATATGTCATATCCTGGATTTTCCTGACTATGTGAAACTTGGCTTATGTCCAGGTTGAATTTATGTTCACTTTGAGAGTGATGTAGCCATAAGTATTTCCAAGCGTTCCTTCAAGGTTTCTGAGATGGGAGCATGAGTAGATCCTTGTCGAGTGATACCCGTGGATCCGATGGTTTTCAGTGGAATATTATTGATGGCGGTGCCAGCATCGATCAATGTTCTTCCAAATTCGTTTCTTCTGAGATTGACCATGGTAAGCAGTCCCCGGTCGTACGTCTCTTGGTCTTTGGCTGGAGGCTCAAGAAGTATTTCCGGAATTGACTTCTTGACACGATGTAGTTCAGTGCTGTGAACATGTCTCTCCTTTGTGCCTTCGACAGATAGAGCAATCCACGTTCGACCAAGGATTGAACTGCCTCTTTGATAGGTTGTTCAGAAAGTGTAAAGGTTATGATTGGGAGAGGATTCTTGTGTAATCCTTCAGTCCCCGGTTAAAGCTATTGTGGATCAATCGTCTCTTCAAAATGTTGCAGCCACCTGTTAGATGATAGGTGAACTTATGAAGGCAACAGTACCTGGGATTTTTCATTTCTTCTTCAGTCAGATGCCTCCTGATGAATGTTGGTTTGCTTGCACCAACCTGAATCCAAACTTCCAGTAACTCGATCACTTGTTTAATGAAAAGAGGGAGCTTAGAATCTGTATGATCATTTCTCCGTTTGTTGATGTATGGTTCATTTTAAGATTGGTTATCTTTTCTTTGTGCTTCCGGAAAAGCTGGAGAAGCATGCTTGCGTTGCAACTTGTCTTTCCGTTTGCTCCCTTATGCAATAAAATTTGTGGAAGCTTGGAGATTGTATTGCTTGTTAATCAAATGCATGCTACCTTGAGTGTCCCGCGGCTCTTCAGCCTTTGTAGCTTTTGTTCTTTCCAGTAAAGCGGGTGCAGTAGTTGCCGATCTCTTTGCCGCTTCATGAAGCTCTGAGAAGGTATGGAAACGAAGATTTTCCAATAAAGCTATGTAGACCGGGATCATGTCGTTGATACACAAGTCTACCAGTTGTTTCTCCGTGACGTTTGGATCATGACAGTCCATGGCCTGGATTCTGAATCTTTTCACGCAGTCATTGGGATGTTCATTGCTCCTCTGAAACATTCTTCCAATATCGGAGAGAGTAACTTGCTCTGATAAAGAAGTACTTTCTGTAGAAGGCGTTAATCATTTCTCTCCAATTGTTGATAGTTCCTGGTGCGATGTTATTGTACCAGGTGTATGCCCTGCCTTTCAAGGATTTTGAAAATTATTTGAGGCGAACAACATGGTTATGCTCATGTTCACCCAAGGCTTCCAGGAACCGAGAAACATGCTCCCGAGCATTGCTTGTTCCGTCATACAAAGTGAAGGTCGGAGAGGTATAACCTTTTGGAAGAGGAATCCTTTGCGTGGCAGCAGGGTATGGAGGCTGGTGACGATGGATATGTGATGTCTTGTCTTTTCCATGGTTCTCCAAGAGGAGTTCCAAATCTTCCAGAGTAATGAAACTTGATGATTCCTTCGCTGATGGATCGTCTGCATCTTTGCGGACTTTGCTGTCATCCGCTGTATGAATTGGAACTACTTCAGGATCAGCATCTGAGGATGTTTCCTTTTCTTTTTCTTTTCCTTGAGTTTTCTCTGACATCTTGTCAGTGAGAGTCTTGAGATAATTGAATAGCTCTTTCTGTGTAGTAGCCATATCGGTTTGATTCTGTGCAAGGTCTCTTGCACTTTGATGAGATCATCAATGGTAGGTGGTGGGTTTCCTATGACTTCCTCAGGGTGTCGACCGAACAGAGGATGACCTTCCGTGTTAGTATGAGAAGGAGTAATATCATCACCGCCAATGTTAGATGCCGGAATTATTTTCGGGATATCCTCATTGTTGTTGTTGCTAGTGCTAGCGTCTTTCGTGTTGGAACCTGTAACTAACCCAGACCTAAGACCAGCCATCTTGTGAAATTGTGAGATTGCAACCGAGAGATTAATCTCCCACTGTGGTCGCCAATCTGTAGATGGGGCAAAACGATTTGCTGGTTTTTACGGAATTGAGGAGACGACCGTGCGGAGGAGACTCCTTGAACCGAGCGAAATGTTCAACCTCACATAGATGCACTGCAAGAAGGGAGTGCTTTGAATTCGAGAGATCAATCAGTAGTACCCCGGCCTAAACCAAGACAATGGTCGTTTCAGAGTATATTCGGTCACAAGAGAGGATGGGTCGATCTGTAGGAGGGAAGCTGAGAAATGTGTGGAATCGATGGTAATCAGAGATTGTAGGTGTGTGGTGTATTCTAAATAAGATAAGTTCTAAATGATTGAATCTGTGTTGACAGTAATTGCTCAGGTGATGAGTTGTTAATCTCTTGTTGTCTGTTTGACATGAGATTCCCATTCCTTTTTCAATCATAATTTAGAGACTTATTTATATTGGAATTGTAAACACCATGATCCCATGAAGTGTGACAGTTGATGGAATCAAAGAGTGGGGACATGGAAATCGTGTTTGAAACCAGTTGCTCATCGTGCGGATACTTGGTCGATTTTCCATCCACTACTTTGTTAACTCCTTTAACTTATTGCACGACTTGCTCACATTCTCATCGTGTGTATGAACACACGTGTTGTAGACCGCCAGACCAAAACCCTAGTTGATATCCCCCCATGTGACACGATTGACATCTCATGATTAAAATAGTCAGTTGCTGATCATGAGATCGTCGTAAAGTTATTGGTGTTTGAATCTGAAATTTTGATCCTTGGACTCAGAAACCTTAATTCGATCAATTGATGACCAATTGATGGTTTATTTGAAAATTAACCATCGAATGAAGGAGGGACCGGCTACATGGTATCATGTATCGTCCATGTAGCGACCATATTCTCGAGTGAGCAAATACCAAGGTCTCTTGAAGATTTGGTGATTTGTTGATGAAAGAATGATTAAATGTTGGTTTAATCATTTATTAGAAAAATGCTCGTCTGAGCCTTAGGTGATAAAACCTAATTAATTATGCAGAGATGAGGGACCGACCAAGGGGTCATGAAACCATCCCTGGATGGTCACGAGATCGAATGACGATCACTCTATGAAAATTCCAAAATTATTTGGAAGAGTTTTGGACCTAATACGTGCAATTGCGCAAATTAGGTCAATTCATGAAAATATGTGGGACCGGCTCCGTGCGAGCCAAAGAGCCAACCTTGGTCGGTCAACGTAACATGCTCACGTCGTCAAAACGTCCGTATCTCAGTCCTGAGAATTTTGGTATTTTCTGGCGTGCGTTTGAGCAACCATTTGAGAAAATATGACAAAATCAGGGTTTTGCTGAAACTGAGGAAACTTCATGAGATGAAGGAAAATAATTATAAAATGAAGGAATGATGAAGCGTGGGACTGCTGAGGCCAAGGCATGTCCGGCCGGTCAGTGACCACGGTCCCATGGTGCCTTTCCTAATTTTATATTATTTTTCATGATTTTATGAAAATATCATGAAATCAAGGAGTTGTTAAAATTAAGGAGTTTCCTTGAAGTGAAGGAGTTTCCATGGGATCAAGGAAACAAATAATATTAAAATAATAAAATAAAGGTGTGTGGGACCGGCTTTGAGCGTGATCGGCCGGCTAGGCCCGATCCCATGCGTTTCCCTAATTTTATGTAATTTTTGTGTATTATTTCCATGATTTGAAGGAATTTTCATAATTTGAGAGAAATACCATGAAATCAAGGAATTTCATGGGATCAAGGAAACTTAAAATAATAATAATAAAATAAAGGGACGTATGGGACCGTCTAGGGCATGGCCGGCCGGCTGGGGACCGGTCCCACGAGTTTCCCTGATTTTATATTATATTTTTCATGGTTTTATGAAAATACCATGAGATTAAGGATTTTTCATGAGATTAGGGAAATATTAATAAAATAATAAGGAACCATGAGGTGTAGGGCCAGCCGGGATCAAGACATGGCCGGTTGGCAAATAAACACGGCCCCATGGCATTTTTCCCAGTTTTATATTATTTCCTTGGTGCGAAGGAAACACCATGAAACTGAGGAGTTTCCTCAAAACGAAGGATATTTGTTCAAATGAAAGGATTTTCATAAGATCAAGGAAAATAAAAAAAATATGATAAAATATAAAACTGGCGTGGGACTGGCTACGGCACGGCCGGCCGGCTAGTGGGCCCAGTCCCCCAGCGCCTTGGTCAATATTTTATTACTTATTATTTTCTTTCCTATTTTGCATAGGCTCATCGTTTCGTCGTATTTTGAAATACTCGTTCGTGCGTTCAGGTGATTGTTAGTGCATCATTGTCAAATACACTTGCACCTTTTGAGTCGGGGCTTACTCGAAGGTAACTCAGATGCCCGTATGTTGAATATTTATTACTAACCCATGGAATTCTGCTGGGAAGAACCATAGATTGAAGTAACGAAATATTACGAAAATATTTGAATATTTTCAAAAATTCAGTGGATGAATCCAATAATTTAGGGATAATTAATTGATTGCTCTATACTAGTACGATCATCTAGGAGCATTAATTATTCTGAGCGACATGAGCTAGTTGAAGCGTCATATCCTTTATATAGTCAGGGAAAACTGTTGTTTGTATCCTGAAGACGTTATTGCTCTATACTAGAAGGCAAGCTGTCTAGGGGCCGTCCAATCTCGTGATTCTATATAGAAGTAATTACTGAAGTGTTAAGTATTCATGAGATATGTCATTGCCTAGCCGAGAGACTACATATCTTCATGTACTCTGAGAGACAGTATTCTCAGCCAGGAGGCTTGTCACAAACTGTGGTTGGGTTCACCATACATGAAATGAATATGACAGGTCTTAGAGTGAATGATGCCAGTAGAAGTAACATAGATACCCCTCATACTGGATGAAACAATGTTGAGATGAACTTCCTTCTTCCAAGCAAGAGAAAGACCACCACTTCTGCCAATACTAGGGACATTAAAGGTAGAGGAGAATCCCATGTTTTTTAACTTTCTAGCAGCCATATATTTATTCGTTTTTGTTTCAGAGAGAAAAATGATGTCAGGGTTGACATTCCTACAAAGTAGCCTAAGTTCCTTATTTGCAGATCTTTTACCAAATCCTCTAAGGTTCCAAGCTATCAGATTGATATTATGACATGAAATTGATTATGGTATTGTTTGCAGTTGATCTTTCTTGAGAAACTGTGCAAACTGATTAAAGCAAGTTTTCTCTAATTTTGTTAGGTTATCTGAAATCGCAGCAATATTTGTATTAATGTTAGCTATACTATCAGTAGCATCTTTACTAGCAGAAGTACTTGTAGTAATAAGATTTGTAAGTTTGGTGATTGCAACGTCGAAAGCTTCTTGAGAAACTGTGCCATCCATAGAGATTTTTTTTTTTGTATAATAGGGTTGCGGAAGCGATTAAAACATGATCTAGTAAAAGTTGAAAAACCTAAACTAAGCTCTGATACCAATTGATGTGGTAAAAGAGAAAGAAAGCAATGCAGAGATTGTTGGAGGCAAAGAAAGAGGAGAATTGGTTAAGAAGAAGAAGAAACAGAGAAAAGTAGATGAAGAAGAAGTTAGTTTGATAATAATAATTGATTAATAAGTTGTGTGTCAAAACAATAACAAGACTAGTCTTTAAATAGGCTTAACCAAACAACTAAACTAGGAAACGTGAAACAAAAAGGAAATCTTAAAGAATCCTAAAATAAACAATGTGAAGATAATATGCACGAGTTGTATCCTAAAATAAACAGTGTGAAGATACTATGCACGAGTTGTACCTTCTGAAAATTGTATATGCCCTGTATCAGATAGTTACACAGACGATGAGCAAAGTAGCAAATTGGATGAGTAATTTCAAGAATAAGTAACTGTAGTTGTTGGTTTTGGTAGGATGAACACTAAACTGTATCTGTAGAAATTTTATGGCTGACGTCACAGTGACGGAGCAGAGCTTGATGCCGGACACAAATATGATAAGTACTTTTGATAGGACCTAGCGGGTTTATCAAAATGACCTAGCTCAGCTCATTGTGTCTGTCAAATGCTAGCACAAATTTTATTTTACCAAAATGAATAATGGATTAGAATAGATAAGGTAGGACCTAGCGGGTTTATCATTTCTTATAACCTTGCCATACAAAGGGTTCTTAAAAAAATATTGCAATCACAATCAGCGAGGCCCAATCTAGTAGATTTTCCAATTTTTACAATCTGCAAAGTCCAAACTAGACGATTAGGAGTTTGAAATTTCAAAAAAAAAAATTACAATCGGCTAGCTCCTCATTATGTAATTGGGCGTTCTATGCATTTTATTCTCACTGATCTCATGTTGAGATTCAGTTCTGACATACAAGCTCTTCAAAAATATACCAACTCCGTGATAAACTTTAGGTGTTGTTTTTGGTGTTGGAGTTACATAATTAGTTCGGAGGAGACAATTGATATCCTTAAGAGTGGGGAAGGAGAATCTGAAGAGATCTTGAGAGATGAGTGACATTCTCTACATTTTCACCTTTAGATTTAGACCCCCGATGAACATGACATAGCGCAGAGAACTTCACCGCCAATCTGGACGTGTTGAGTTTGTGTATTGAGGAAGCCCAAGAGGGTAAATCTTCCAGTCCCTACTTACACTCTTTCAGTTTCCTCCGGTATCTTAGCACTGGAAAAAAAAATACAATTTTATAATCGCTAACACGACGAGAAACATTAATTAGCACTCGGTTCGCTCAAAACTTAGAATAATAATCAAAATAAAAATGGTGAAAGTTTTTCTACACCTTTATATGAGATGCCTTTCATCATTATAATGTGAATATATCTCCTAATATGGATGATTGGAAGATTTTCCATCGGTATAAACAATTGGATTTTTACTTTTTGTTTCCATTCATAGCCGATTAATATTCTACCGATGCGGAAAAATGCTTCCTAAAAACTAACATTTTTACCCCAAAGCTAGCTCCAAATGATGTGACGCACTATTTTGCATAAATAAAATTTGGTCGCCTTCATTGACCTCGTATGTACTTTACATTAATAAATATGTTTTGGGAAATTTATTTCTATCCCTTTTTCTTTTTGTTTTTGTTTATGAATAGCCCATCATTAAGATTCATAATATGTGAAGCCCAAATAAATACTAGTTTACTAAATTAACCTTCTATCATATTAACTAATTTATTATCTGTTTTGTTTTTTTGTTTCTAACAAACAAAAAAATCGTTGTAAAAATAACAAAAATTGGAATCTTAAATTGTTCCTAAATTAACTCTAACTTTCATTACGCCCTGTCATTTAACGGTTTGACTTATTCTAAAAAATCTCATTAACTAATTCCTTAAAATTATCTTCGCCAACTAATATTAATATAAAAAGTGTAATTAGAGTTCACATTAAGTTGAACGATAATTAGGGCTTAAATTAGCTCCTCTAAATTCTCCTTAAAAATATTTTTTTACTTCTTTTGTGTTTACCACCACAATTTAAATGTAAAAAATCTGCTTTGCACAATTTAATGACAATTGATGGGTGAATGCAAAAATCCTAGTTTTCACAATATACAGATATTTTAACTTGTTGGAACCATTGTTATGTGAAAATCCAGATTAACTGAAATTTTTTGTGATAATTACAAATTTCCATCTAGTGATAATCTTGATTTTCAACTGAAACACTAAGTCATAAAAATAAATCGGCTCAAAATAAAGTGAAAATATATATTTTTTCATAAGAAATATGGTCGAGTCTTTATTTTACATGCCATTTTATCGTGAGAATTTTAGTTCTCTTAGTATAAACAAAAACACTAACGCCATATTCACTTTAGATCGTCGAGCAAAGTAGAAAATAGAATTAGAACTTCCGAAACAAACTAGAAAATAGACAGTTCATCACCGATTTATAGGATTATTGATATAAGTACAACAATCCCACTAATATACCTTTAAGCTCAAAAAAACAATGAACCAACTATCAGTAGGAAGATGATCCCACACGTCGACTACCAGCTATATGAATCCATTAAGGATCGAACTTAGTATGGGATGGCGGTATACGATGGTGATGTAGTTATATTTATATTCCATTAAAAAATATTCGGTGAAGATTAATCCTAATAACACTCACAAAAGGAAGGTACTGGAGAAGAAAGAATTGAAAAGAGGAGGAAGAAGAAGATAACATGTCATGTCAATTGAGAGGAAATAATAATGACACCTTTTATCGAAGAGAATAACCATACCTGCTGGAATAATGGTAAATATTTCTGACCACAAAAGACGCCCATAGTTGATTGAACGCTTATGTTCTGCTAATAATATTTAAGGTAAAAAACCTCCCTAAAAAAACGCCCACTACTAACGTGTTGACCAATTACAAATGGAATTATTGGTATTATTATTTTCGTTAAAAATGCATAATTTATAAAGGTTAATTTAGTCCTAATAAAAATGTGAAAATCTAAATCCAATCTAATACTTATAATCTTAACCGTAGATCTAATATCTTGGGCCACATATATGTAATCTTAATGATGGGTTTCTCAAAGATAAAGAAACCAAACCTGAATTCCTCGTAAATTTCCACAATTTACTTTTATGCTTTCCTGGGCCACACATAAAATTTACCTTCCCTGGGCCGTCACAATATTGTCGTAGTGGGACGGCAGTTATATGTCGGCGCCATTGATCGAGATACATCGACCAAAGCTGCATGTAACGTGTTCTTCGGCTATGTTTCATTATTCTCGATTATATAAAATATTAGAAGGCCGATGGATATTGGGATTTTGAGGGTGTATTTTTTTCGGATAATTGGAATTTAATACTCAGACAACACTAGGTTTTGGTCTAATATTTGTCTAACGCTTGTGCTTGGTATCTGGACTGGACATTGATTTAAATTGACTTAGTTAAGATTTTAACTTCTGGTTATAAACTTATTAAAAATAAAATAAAATAAAATTGTTAGTTGAATTTGCTATCTTACCCCTTCACTTTCCATTACCCTAAACCTAACTCTTTCTTCTTCACTCCTTTTCTCACGCCCGCCTCTCCACAGTTAGGATTTGAGCAACAGAGTATGTATACAAATCCATTCCAATCTCCACCTCCATCATCTTCTTCTTGCATAACATCATCATATCCCCCACCACTGTCACCTTCCCATCATCATAATCCATCCATAAACTATAATCCTAGCTAGTCTCCTCCATTAACCTTTCCAAATTCCACCTGAAATTCAGAAAAGAGAAAATTGGTAATGATTCTGAAATTGCAGATGAAGAACAAGGAATGATGGGTTTTAATGCTTTTCAAGAACAAGAAAACGGTATTTTTGAAGAGAGTAGAACTAATTGAAGAAGAGGTGAAATTGTTATCAGATTTACAGGGAAGAACATCGATTGTTGCTGGTTATTTGAGGGATTGGAGGAAATTTATGGTGATAATAAGCTTTAACATGAGAATGAAAATAGGTTTTGCATCAATTTTGGGTTCTAATCTAGTTATGAGACGATGGCGAAGTATTCAAATCGATGAAATTAGGGTTTATAGATTGAGAACCAGAAGAACATGTTAATTAGAGAAATTGAAGTTAGGGTTTTCTTTAGGAAATCGATTTAATAATGGATAAGAAGAGATTGAAGATTGGGCAAGTCCCTAACTGTCAGTATTTTGAATTGATTGAACTGTTTAGTCTCTCTGACAGTGAATATAACTGGGATTGAGATGAGTGTAGAATGTAGTTGTGGTTGTTGTGATTGTGAAGTTGGAGGTGTTAGTGGTTAGCTACAAATGGTGGTGTTACTGAGTTTACAGTGAAGGGTTGAATTGGTGGGGAATTATAGAAGGTGTTAGTAGAGTTGTGATGTGCAGTGTTGCCTAAAATGAAAATTAGGTGAATAGTTTGTACAACTGAATCACGAAGAATGATGTAATTGATAAGTTTAGAGTGAATTGAAGCTGTAGATGTATGTTAGGTTGTTGCAGATGGCATGGTGGTGTTAACTGTGAAACTACAGGTTGAAATGTAATTGATGAAGATAACAGTGGAGTTTAGAATGTATATAATGGATGTGTACTCAAGGTGAAAGGTATGGGTTGATGAATGGAACTGGCAGCATTGAATTGTTGTTGGAAGTTATTGAAAACTGGAACTGCAAGTGGAGGAGTGGTGAAACTATTGGAGTGAATGTTACAAAGAACAAGTATAGATACTTTAAGTGATTGTGGTGTATTGTGTTGAGTATTGTGGATTACCTGAAAGAAATGGTTATGACATTGCCGGTATTAGGAATTGAAGATGGATATATAAGGCGAAATGTGGTAACGCCAATAGTTTTCTTCACCATTTGATCCGAGTAAACTGAACCATGATATGTTCAAGGGATGGATTTAATTAAAAAGAAAAAAATATAGTGGAGATTCTAAAGAATCGTGATGGCAGTAGCAGGGAGCTAGATAGAGGAGAAGAATTCCATATTTGTGAATAGCCTACTGTCGGTGTCGGAGATAAGAGAGAAAAGAATGGAGACATCAGGACCGTAAGATTATTAGTTTTCTTTATAACCCTTGGATACTTCAAGGGTATACTTATAAACTCGGTATTATAAAATAGTTTTATTTCATAAATTAAATTAAAATGTGGTCATTAACAGTCAACGTGGGTCAACGTCTGGTCCAGGTACCAAGCCCTAACGTTGGACAAATGTTAGACCAAAACTTAGTGTTGGTCTAAACCTGAGTACTAAACTCCAATTATTCCTATTTTTTTCACAAAATTGGTCAATTAACTCAATAATGACAATTCCTAGGTGAAAAAGACATGTAAATTTTGATGTTGTTTAAATGGACGAGAATGTAAAAATAGGCAGGATGTAAACAGTTTCATCCTACCCATTTTCAAATATATTTTTTTATTTTTAATTTACATCAGCCTCGCTATTTTTTAAGTTCAAGCCAGGATGAATTCAGCTTCATTTTCGCTATTTTTTTATGTTCATTTCTCCCATACTATTTTTTACTCATCCATTAGAACCATGTTTAAAAAATATTTGGCCAATTGACCCAATTTCTCTTTCTTTTTTTCTTTCCTCGGTTTATAAGAATCATTTTGAATGGTCATATTTTCGAATACCATTACTTTTGCCGATCAAAACAGGGGGGAAATGTTGTGGGGACCTTGAAACTGGTTTTCAAACTTGACAGTTTCGGGTGATAAATCTGGGGAGACCGATCCCATATGTACCGGTACCCAAGCGCTGTTTGAAAAGTTTGAGCGAACTTTAGAGTGACTACAAATTCAGGCCCAATAAACATCGACAAGTTTAAGCGGACTTTAGAGTAACTACAAACCCAGGCCCAGTATACATCTAGCGCAAAAAATCAATTTTTGGATAAGTGTGTTCGGTTTTTGACGCCACATACATATGATCATATGTGTGTTTCGTTTTTGACGGCACATACATATGATCAGGTAGAGTAAGAGCAAAGCGCAACGAACTAATTGTGGATAGGTGTGTTTCTTTTTTGACGGCACATATGATAAGTGTGTTAGGTTTTTAACGGCACATACATATGATCATAAGCGTGTTTCGTTTTTGACGGCACATACATATGATCAGGTAGAGTAAGAGCAAAGCGCAACGAATCAATTGTGGATAGGTGTGTTTCTTTTTCTTTTTCGAAAGCATATATGATCAGGTAGAGTAAGAGCAAAATTCTTCTTAGTGAAGCCTCGCCTCGCTGCAGTTAGGAATCCACAGGCCTAGTTAACCTTGAAAATCGGCTTACAAGGATAGGATTAGCCGAGGCTTAATAATAAGCACACAAACTAGGTTTCCCTAGGCGATGTGGACCATTTAACAGCTGCAACAAGCTACTGATGGGAAACAACATAAGTAACCGAGAACTTAGAGACGGGGCTGAATTGGTGGGTGGTCTAGTCATCCTCGAAATTCTAAAACCTATTGAAGCACCATTTTTCGAAGAAATGGCAGAACGCGAATTTAAATATTCACCAATTTTCTGTTTTTTAGTTCAAAAATTATCAAATTGTTGCATTTTCGGAAATTAATTTTTGTTATGTGTGAATAACGTGTAGGAAAATTCAGTTCAATACGCATGCTTCAAGTAAATAGAAACAAACAGGCCTTTCCAAAGATTAGAATCATAATTTAAACCAAAGATCGAGTTTGTTACATACTTAAACAGTGCTCAATATAACTTGCAGCGGGAGAATAAGAACCAATGGTTGCAATTGAGAATGGAGTCTTCTCTTCTCTCTCAAATTTGTCATATATAAAATATTTCGTAGCAATCTAGATGAGAGGAAGGACTCACCTTTTTAATATTAATCTCTAATACTTACCCATTACGAGAAAACAAAGATAGACAACAATCACTTTGGATTCATCGACAAGCTCGAAACTAAATGTTCGTTTCAAGTAGTTATCTTTATTCTTTATGACACGAGTATCCTACGCGAAAAATCCCGAGTTTTTATAAAGATTGTGTTTAGTATTGACGGCATATGGGATTTTTGTTGGCATAGTAACAAAACTAAACCTTACATTAATTCTCCCACTTTATCAGTACAAAACACTTAATGTTTAAGAAGACATCACTGGATCAAGTTTTTTTTTGCTTTTTTTGCTTTTTTTTTAAATGGGTGTCCCCCCTTTGTTTGAAAATCGCGTCGCATAGGTAACATATACATATAACACTATAATAACCTTCACCTAAATATAGTAGCACAACTAAGCTGGATCATGAAGACATAATGCATTGTATAAGATGCAATGTCAGTACATGGTCTCAGGTTTAGCATTACCGAAAATTCAGGCCATCTTTATACTCAAAGTGTTAATTGAGGTGTTGTGAATATCTGACACAATAGTAACTGCAATCCTTTATGCATCATTCACATTAGTTCATGCTTCATGCAACAAAATGTTCATGTCATCCTAATAGTTTACTGCTTCCGCACGTAACAAAACGTTACCAACGATGGTGCCTACCCATGTTAATCTCAAGTAGTTAAAGCGTATGTGAAGCTTTCTTAGGATACTGTACAATATGTTCATACTCATAATATATGCATATGATGTATCAAGACAAGTATCTTGATAAAACAAGATTCATCTTACTTGATTAAACTGCAACATGTCATATAATGTATATGAACTTCAAAATAATTTACTGAACCAAAAAAAAAAACACTTTATTAGTTTCCATAGAAAACTACCATAGAAGGTTACCGAAACCAAAATCAAGGCTACTTCTTAAGTTTAAAGTACTGGAAACAAAGGAATGAAATCTAACTCCCACTTTAAACAACTTTATATGAGCTTTAGTAATAAAATGGACAAAAGTCATCAAATAGTTTACTGAAAATCAAACAGGGAACTGGGAGTCGAACTCTCGCTAATGAACAACATCAAAAGATTCTTGTATTCTCATATGGGATACATGCTCCTTAAAAATACGGGGTGGAAGTCCTTTGCTTAAGGGATCAACAATCATGTAATGAGTCGAAAGATGGGATACTACAATTAGTCCCATCTTGAACTTTTCTCTAACGTATAAAAACTTAGACCATGATGTACTTGTTGCCCCTAGACATATTATCGTTCTTCACATAGTTTACGACAGCTTGATTGTCGCAAAATATTTTGATTGGATGGTTTATAGAATCCATAATAGATATTTCGGTGATAAAATTCTTTAACCAAATAGCATGTTGGATAGCCTCGGAAAAAGCTACGTGTACTGCTTCCATAGTGGAGCATGTTTGTAAAGACTAGACTTAGCACTTCTCCAAGATATAGCACCTCCAGCAATTATAAAGATGTAGACCGAAGTAGTTTTGAAACTATCTCGACATCCAGTGAATTCTGTTAGAGCACTGCTCGGTCGAACTCACAAGCGTTGCTATCTCAAGTTTATTTGTCAAAACTATAAGTCTTGATTTCTAGTCTACTTATAGCTATGTCTCAGATTAGGATAACATGTGTAGTTGAGCTTTAGACTTCACGGTGTTCATCGATTGAAGACGAAAAACTACTAAGGGGAGCCTGTGTAACTTCATCAACAAAAGGTATGTGGATACTTGAACTCATCTATCACTTGGAAGTCTATTTCTATTTTATCACCTATTGAGACAAAAGTCGTATAGCTATATAGACTTTACTTTATACACATTTGATATTTCGAGCTGAGTTTAACTCGCTTACATATTTCTCGAAATATGTGTTGGTAATCTTTCACTTTAACCAAGTTCATCTTTTATTCTTGACGAAAGTCAAAAGATGATCATGTGAAAATCGCATGGTAACATCTTACATGATTTGTTGAGAAAGTCATTTGATGTAGACTCGGAATGTTTCGTATTGATCATTTGATCACTTGAAAATTGCTTTGAAGCTAATATTTTGTGTGAGACAGTTATTCCCATCTTCTAAGAATGTTTCAATGATTAAAATGGGAGTTTAGAAAAATTAACCATTGATTGGATGTAACACAGTATGCGTACTTGTATGCTAATTGTTGTAGATATATTCCAATTCCGGGAACTTAGTACGCAAACCCGTATGCGTACTGATTCAACAGTTGAAGTCCGAGAACCATAGTATGCATACCCGTATGCGTACTGATTTCAACTGATGTTGGTCGTGAACGACAGTATGCGTACCCATTTGCATACTAGCGAACCGACCAGGTCCGGGAACTCTAGGTATGCGTACCCATTTGCATACCTGAGTGGGTTAAGTTCTAAAATCGGTTTGTTTATGAACAAATATATAACACTTCCTAACGAAACTACATCATGGTTTTTGCCTCCAAAATTGCAACTTAAAAAATCGGCTTGGGAATTTTAAATATACCTAGCCGAACATTCTTATATTTTTATAGAAGGAAAATTGATTCTTAGCTGATTCTATTACATAATGGATTATGTATGTGTTTGGTAACCATTATAATAATCAATTATTTTAATCATAATTGAAAAAATCCATTATTTTCATGAACATAAAAAAATAATTTTAAAAAAAATATTATAATCAATTATGTTTTTTTAATAAAATTGGGTTGAGTTTCTTTTTTCTTTTTTCTTATTTTCGCTTAACTATTAAGAGAGAGTTAAAAAGATAATAGGGGACTTAGAAAAAAATCATATAAAAATGTTTTTTCTTTTCCTTTTTGAGAGCATTTTTCAACGTTAATCAATTATTTGAGAAAGGTGTTTGTGAAAATTTACTATAAAAATGATCATATTAAAATCATTTATCTATTTATGATTATAGAGAATCATAAAATAGATAATCATAAATTTTACCAAACGAGGCCTAAGAATATTTTCTAAGCGCTAAATATTTAACTATTAAAATCAGTTAGGTATTTAGATTTTCAACTTAGTCGAATGCAATCCTATAATACAGGTTTAGGCACTGAATATTTGACTATTAAAATCAATTGTTCGACTACTTGATCTGCAATGCTTTACTGCAGAAAAAAACTTAAGGAAGGTTGTTTATTGTTGGTTGGCAATGGTGTTTCCATCAACACTTTTACAGACCTTTGGATTCCTACAATTCCAGGAGCTACTCCAGCAAGAACTGAAGGAAACTCAAATCAATTCCCAAAAGTAAGTGATCTACTAGACAACACAACAAGCAGCTGGAATGCAAATGCCCTACAACAACTAGAAGATCCCTACATCTCCAGTCAAATCAATCTAATTTCTCCAAACTTAGAGGTTGAAGATAAACTTATATGGAGATTCACAACTCATGGCAACTCTACATCCCAATCTTTCCAGAAGATGATTCAAAATAAACAAGAAGAATCTTCAACAATAAGTGAAAACACTTTTCCTTGGAAAAAGCTTTGGGAAGTAAAGAAAGTGGCTCCAAAAATAAAAACCTTTGTGTAGAGAGCTCTACACAATGGTCTTGTTGTCTCAAAAAGAATTGGAAAGTTCATTGAAGGTGTCTCAACAAACTACAATATTTGTAATATGTCTGAGGAATATGTAGATCATCTTCTGATCCACTGTGAATTAGCCCAAGCTGTATGGTTTTCTTCACCAATTGGGCTCAGAACTCATGGAAATAATCAGATGTCTTTCACTAATCTAATGGAGTTGATGTTTAACGAAGATGAGTCGACTATCGCGATGGGAATGGCTATTTGTTGGGCGATATGGAAGACTCATAATGAAAAGGTTTTTGAACATCAAACTGCCAATGTCCAGGGAACTATGGAAACTGCTTTATTTTGGTACAACCTATTTTACAACTACTTTGGTGATGAGGAGAGTCAGCTGTTGCAGAATAATCAAGGCAGTTACAGACATAATATGGAGTGCACCCAATAACCCATTCATCAAGATTAATGTTGATGCCGCCTGGAAAGATGGAATGTACGCCTGTGCTGGTGTGGCTAGAGATAGTAATGGTCTATGCTGGGGCGCTGGAACAAGACTGTGAAGAACGGACACTGTGGTTTACGTTGAGGCAGATGGGTTTAAACTAGCTACTGATTTGGCTAGTTGGTTAAATTTAAACCACATTATCATAGAAGGGGACAGCCAGTTGGTGGTGAAGAGTTTACAAGGAGAGTTGAGGACGGTCCCTTGGAGAATCTGGAGACTAAAGGATGAAATCACCAAATGGAAGAACGAGCACGATAGTTCTGGAGCTTACAACTACACTCCAAAAGTGGCAAACTCTGCCGCTCACAATTTGGCAGTGTACGCATTTTTTCACAACGTCCAAAATATGTGTACTAGTTCCAATATTCCCCCAGCATTGTTAGCCTCTTGGATGTAAACAATAGCTAGTTTTCCTTTCACTTTTTGGGTACCAAAAAAAAAAAAAAAAAAAAAAAAAAAACAACGGTCAGAAAATCCATAAATATTTCACTATTAAAATCGGTCAGAAAATAAATTTTTCAACCTAGCCGAAAGAAATGAAAAATCGGCGCGGTATTCTTCAGTTTAGTTCGGCTACTAAAAAAATCGGTCAGAAAATAGATTTTCAACCTAGCGGCACGGTATTCTTCGGTTTAGTTCGGCTAGCTGCAGTTTACCTACCCGAACTTCTATCGACCTACCCAATCTAGCTTTTAAATATAGGATTTTCACTATATTTTCTTGAATTCAAGCAATAAAAACTCATTAACAATTATACCACAAGTATTTTCATCTTTCTAATCTTCATTTTCTTCGTTGGCGTATTCATTTGGCTCATAAAAAAATTTCATTTTGAGCTTGCAATTGAGTTTGGGCAAAGATATATTTACCAAATTAGAAAATTGATAGTATCTCAGAGTATTTACCACCTTAATAATCACTTGTTTCTATATATTTACCATCGAGACGAAAGTTTACCTTCTTCAAAACTGACACCAGAATCACTCATTTTAAGTAAAAAATCCCAAAACTTACACTTTCTTTAAGACTCTTTTGGATCTTAATTTTATCAATTTCACCTTAACTATAAATTTATTCTTGAAAACTAAATTACCAGCAACTTACTAAACATTACTCCTTCGTAGATAAAACCTTAAAACTAGTTGTTTGGATCTAGTTGTTGGCTTCATAACTTGAAGAAGTACAAGGTCACCTGGTTTATCTTACACATACGCTGATTATTCTTCTTCATCTTCATCATGAACGACACTAATTTCGCCTTTTTCGAGCAGATCATAAAACTCTCTGGTTCTCTTCTGATTGTTCCAGTGATGCATCTTCCACAAACCGCCAGCAATTATCCCAAGAGTAATTCCGTAGATCACTTCTTTTACTATACTTGGTCCCTTAGAGCAACCACAGTCGACGACCAAAATCAAATATTTGGTCCAGAAATCAACCACAGTCGAATGGAGTAAAGATCTAAAACTAGATTAAAACCAAAAACCAAACCATATTTGGTCTTTAGTTTGGTTATAGTCGAGCGCAACTTTAAAGTACGTCTTGTACCGGGCGGAAATTAAAATTACGTTTGAGCTGGGATGCAACTTGAAATTACGTTTGAATTGGGCGTGACTTGAAATTACATTTGAATTATGGCGGCGCGCAACTTTAAATCACGTTTGAGTTGGGGCACAACTTGAAAATACGTTTGAATTGTGGCGTAGGTTTAAGTTGCGTCTGGATTGAGGTTGGGGCGTAGTTTTAAGTTACGTTTGAATTGGAACGTAATTTTATTTTACGTTTGAATTGGAGCGTAACTTGAATTTACGTTTGACTAAATTTTACTCCATAACCGTAGAGTGCAATCCCGAGTATAACCAAATTTTTTTAATTTTTAATCTTTAATTTAGTTAGAGTATGATCACACCATTACAGGTGCTCTTATAAACTACATGACTAGCACCACCCATTACTCCACCTGTTCCAGTATTAGTCAGTGACACTCGACCATCACCGTAGTGATACCACTATATCAATTTACTAACCATATATATTAGGGTATGATCGTAACCACTAAAGCAAGTGAAATATGCGATTATTTATTTGGTAGGAAAATTGTGCCAAAAAATAAAATAAAAATACTTACTAAGTTACTAACAAAATGAAAAAGAGTAAATTAAACAGTCTAAACAAACCAATACCCGGAAGAAAAATTCTCTTACCAGCTGCAGATCAGAAATGATAT
The DNA here is from genome assembly GCF_003573695.1 of Papaver somniferum. Classification (NCBI taxonomy): domain Eukaryota; kingdom Viridiplantae; phylum Streptophyta; class Magnoliopsida; order Ranunculales; family Papaveraceae; genus Papaver; species Papaver somniferum. Next base: position 33,168,470 of record NC_039361.1, on the reverse strand, counting down.
TACCATTTATGCAATAGCTAAACTGGTAAAGAAAAGAGAAAGAGAAAATCGAATCTACTAGAAAAGTAGAGCATCAACATAGTGATATCAAACACGAACGCGGAATGCCTGTTTGTCAAGCGCTGAGCCTCCGGGCATTGCCAAATGTCACATATTTCCCTGGCAAATAATTCAGTTAAACATGACATGGACATTTCTTATTAATTCTTTTACTTGACTAGTCGAGTTGACTAGGTTCGACTTTACGAACTAGAGTGGTCAGAGTTTGACCATTATATGCACGTTCGGACTAAGCAACTGTTGGGAATATATTTTTAAAATATTTTATCCCAATAAAGATGTTTTTTATTTATAAATTTAGTCTTTATTAAAAGTAATTAATTTTTGCTATAATTAATTTGACCGTTTCATATTTCTGCTTTTAATGGAGTTAACAACACACCATTATAACTTTCAGGGTTTCATATTGTGGAGTTAATGGTGTTAACTACACCATAATTATATTTGATTAAATTATGTTAAAACCTTTTAATATAAAGAGAGATTTTGGTTGGAAAAAATAAATTGAGAGAGTTGAGTTGTTCTTTATGTTTTTTGTTTTCAAAGGAAATATTTTTGTGAAAGAAAACAATCTCTGAACATCATTTGTTTTCTATAAGAGATTCTGAGAAAGAATGAAGTGTAGTATCACATTCCTCACGGTGCAAGAGTGATTGTGAAAGAGATATTGAACTCGGCTGTTTTATCCTGGGGACGACGCAACATGGAAGAACTGCTTCCACGATCTTGGGCAGAGCCGCGAAACGTCTTAAAATTGTTGGAACAATTGTTGAAAACAGAATTTTTAAAAGAAACAGAAATATATATAGTCTAACTGTAAACAAGTTTTCACTCATTTGGTTTAGTGCTAATGCTTTTGAGATTGTGTGTGATTGCACTAGACATGAGTATGGTAGCTCAGTATGCTTCTTTGCTACGTGATTGACTATATATATATAAGTATTTTTTGTAGTGGGGGTGTAATATATTGCTTCCATAGTGGGGGTTTTATATTCAGATTTACCAATCCTAATATGGAAAATTGGTTAAATATTGAGAAAGTTATGAGGTGTTTCAAACACATCATACGCCTAGAAATACATTATCTAAATGGTTACCGCAATCCTTTAAGAATGTTGCGAAGCTGATTGAACATCTTTTCAGTTGAATCCTTTAAGGGATGGAGCGATTTGATCCTATAATAGATAGAGGAACAGACATATTAATCAAATGTGATAGTATCGCGGCTATTGCATGAATTGAGAACGTAACGACAACTACAAGAGTTGATTTTATGAGAATATGGATTATATAGTGTCTGAAACGAGTTTCCATTGGTCCTTTGACGAAAGGATTGATAAAAAGATGTGAATACATCTTAGGGATGAGGTTGATGCCTATTGAGATTGAGTCATCTATGATGGATACCCAACCTAGAAATAGGTTCAAAGGACTAGACGAAGTCATAGGTGATATGGAAATGCGAGAATCATGCTTTTGAATTCATCCCACGGCATGACATCCTGAAAAGAGTAAAGGTTGAGTTTAATTTTTAATTTTAAAATTTTAAACTCTTAGTGATGTTTATATCTCTATTTAGAGTGGGGTACATTCAGGAGTACTCTTGATAGACTCACCTATATGAATGTGAAAGTGTGGCCGCTTTCTATGAGAATATGGGCAGTTCTCTAGATCATTCATTAAACTGGGATACAAGCGCAGGGCCGTAATGTGCTGGCTTTAGACTTTACACTAGTATAGTCGTGTGTGTTGAGTCATCTTTTTATCTCCTAGAGTTCAAGACTTATGTTCACTTTATGGTCAGATTTTAAGAGAGCCTATTAACACTACGTAAATGTTCAAGTCGCGAGACACCTTTGCTTATGCACAACTCTGTACGTTCTTGCTTAATGTTTTAAAAATATAAGTGGGGGATTGTTGGGAATATATTTTTAAAATATTTTATCCCAATAAATATGTTTTTTATTTGTAAATTTAGTCTTTATTAAAAGTAATTAATTTTTGCTATAATTAATTTGATGGTTTCATATTTCTGCTTTTAATGATATTAACAACACACCATTATAACTTTCATGGTTTCATATTGTGGAGTTAATGGTGTTAACTACACCATAATTATATTTGATTAAATTATGTTAAAACCTTTTATTATAAAGAGAGATTTTGGTTGGAAAAAATAAATTGAGAGAGTTGAGTTCTTCTTTATGTTTTTTGTTTTCAAAGGAAATATTTTTGTGAAAGAAAACAATTTGTGAACATTATTTGTTTTCTATAAGAGATTCTGAGCAATAATGAAGTGTAGTAGTATCACATTCCTCACGGTGCAAGAGTGATTGTGAAAGAAATATTAAACTCGGCTGTTTTATCCTGAGGACGACGCGATATGGAAAAACTGATTGCAAAATCTTGGACAGAGCCGCGAAACGTCTTAAAGAAAGCGACCTAGTCCGCGACTCAGCCATAACAATATTTTGTTTGTTTTTTTGTGTGATTATTTTGCAGGCATAATTCAGCAATTGTTCCAACAGCAACAGAACTCATGGAGTTCCTTCGGACTAAATCAAGTTAAATTGTTGTCAAAAAAAAATCAAGTTAAATTGTTGGTATCTTGATTCAATCCCAATAGACTGAAAGTCATTTTTTTTTCTTTTCCGTATGTTTTATTTTTAAGCAATTAAACGCAATTCGTTTTCTTAGATATAGTAAGTGACATTTTCGTTCTTAGTTTTTACTTCCAGTCACTGGTGTTTGGACGAGGAGTTCACTGTTTAGGAAGAAGCCAGAGTATTTTGAATATGGTTCTGCTATCGGCACTAATAAACATGAATTTGTCATGTATCACAAGATCTCACTCTCTCGGACTAAGCAACATCAAACAGTTTTTTGATCGACAAAAGTAATGCTCGTAATATATTAGAATACTTGCCACAAGTAAGCCAAGAGATTACAACCAAAGCCAAAAACAACAAATACCAAATAGAGTACAACTCTTAAGAACAGCACAATACGCGATAACCAACATTACACAATCATCTAGGGATATTCATCGAGGCCGGTATACCTGCACCCAAACTATATTGCCCAGAATCAACACTAAATGTGGAGTAGAGAAGTGGATCAGCCGTATAGAGGTCTTTTGGTTCAGTCGGTGAGACTAGTTTTGTTTCATGATTTGGTTGACAAGCCCATGCACCATTCTCAGCCCCTCTCAAACTCTCTAGCTCAGCTGTTACTTGTTTCATTGTTGGCCTTTTATCACCCATCCAGTTAAGGCATCTCTTGGTAAGATCGGCAACTGCAACAATTTGTTCCTTTGTCGCCTCTTTTACAACTCGAGCCTCAAGAAACTGGAACTGTCTGTCCTCTCTCATTGAAGAAAGAAAGTATGCAGCAAGATTTCTTAGTTCTCCAGGCCTCTCTTCAAAAATGGGTTGTTTTCCTGTCAAGAGTTCAAGAAGAACCACGCCAAAGCTATAGACGTCGCTCTTTTCTGTCAGCTGACTTGTATTGAAGTACTCTGGATCCATGTATCCTCTGGTCCCCTGCACTACTGTGGCTAATTCTGTTTGGTCCAAAGGAATCAATCTTGATGCTAGTCAGCAACTTTTGCGATGTAATTTTCATCTAATAATATGTTGGCGGATTTAACATCTCTATGAATTATTGGTATGGAAGCTTCTGAGTGTAAATAAGAAAGAGCACTAGAAGTTTCTACTGCTATTTTCAAACGGCTTTCCCATGAAATGGAAGGCACGTCAGGTCCGGAATGGAGGTGTTGGAAGAGGGTGCCATTAGAAACGTATTCATAAACTAACAAAGGAGCTTGGACTTCCAGACAACACCCCAAGAGCTTTACCACGTTCGGATGGTTTACCTGAGTTAAAATAACAACCTCATTTATAAATTCTTCATTTTGAGTATGGTCAACTACTTTTGACTTCTTAATGGCGATTACACGACCATCAGATAAGGTTCCCTTGTAAACAGTTCCAAAGCCTCCTCTACCAAGAACTAGACTCTCATCATAATTGCTGGTTGCTGATTTTAGCTCTTTCGCTGTAAAGATTTTTGAAGTTTCTACGCCACCTTCATTTAAAATCAATTGCCGTTTTAGTAGCGAACCACCATTTTGCCGAAAGTATTGTTCTCTCTGTTTGAATGATTTTCTTTTCTTATAGAGTGTATCCAAGAACTTGCTATTATTATAAATAAGAACCCCAAACCGATACCTGCAAGCATTTACGATATGAATTAATTCGTGTTTCAGATATAAGACGGAACGATGCACCAAATAGAGGAGATCATGTACCAAGAGTAACCGTTATCAGTGGAAATTGTTCAGTATCTCTAGTGCAGCGTGTCCCATTTTTCGTCCCATCTCCATGACTGCCCTTTGGACATGCACAACTGAAGCTTCCGTTCGTATTGATGCATATCCCTGCACAGGGATTGTTGTTTTGATCCTCACATTCATTCACCTCTGCAACGTAGCACCCATGCACAGTCGTCCATACGTTAGCTCTTTTATAGAATTGCAAACAATATAGATTTGAATGAATTAATGGCACAACTACGATGATGGAACTCCAACTATTAGGAAGGCATGTAGAAAATAAAGATTTTTTGTATTATGTGATCCATTAGTTATTCATCTAGAGAGATACTCACATACCCGTGCATCCAGGACTAAGATAAGGGTTCCCCCTGTAACCTTCAAGGCAAGTGCAGCGATACCCGGGATTGTTGTCTGAATTGTTACAGTAAGTGGTTTTTTGGCATGCGAAAGTGGTCGGATCTTTTTGTGATTCTTCACATGTCATATTCCCTATTGCCCAATCAACAGCGATAGGAATATCTCTGTCCGGTGCAGACATAAGACTCGATGCAGAGAACGTGAACTGTTCATGATCAGCTACAAATGTGTAAGTGCAAGGGTTGAAGGATAACAAGTTTGTGGCAGTAGTATTAGGATCCCATATCAATTCAGCCTCAATTTGTTTTAGCCCCTTCGCGTGGCTAACCTGGCAGCACCCACCACCGTCACAAGCTTCTTCATTCACGTCTTCCATACTGTCACACCATGAAATACACGAGGAGGAAGTGGACTTAATCTGATCAAACCGCTTGTAACCGTTGGTAAACCCTAAACTTCCACACCCAAGAGAGAATAATCTGTTCTTTGTGGCTGAGAACGTAAACGAGATCTCAAACAAATCCATGTAGTCACTCGATACATTCAACACCAGATCACCAGACCTATTGTAACATAAGATATCTGGAAGGGTTTTTAAGTGAATTTCGGTTTCTGATATACCCAATATTTCAAGATTATTACTTATGCCAATAAAGGGCCTTGGAGGGTGATAAGAAGTATTACAGTTGACGCTATAGCCATACCCAACTCCATGAATGGAGCAACCTCCTGCTCCTCGAGAATCATCATCACCTCCAACAGTTATACCGAACGGGTAAGGAATACTAACATCACCGCACTTAGCTTGGCAATCTCCTCGCTTTGTGTCGCCAAATGCAGCAACGAATGATACTAATAATGTTAACCAGCAGGAGAGTTGGATTAACAGCAGTTGTTGTTGAAACATGATTTTAGCTAGGATATGGATTTACATTTTATTTTGCTGGCTAAGGTAGATATGGATCATAAGGTTTTGATTTCTCTACTGTCTGGAACCCAGTCTCCAGTTTATATATCCAACCTATTGGGGATTCATATCTACTGCTGCTACTCACTAATTCCAGCTCAATCATTCATTATTGTACTACTACAATAATTCATGACAGCTCAATTTTCCTCCACACAATTTGAATGGCTAAAAACTAGCCAGAGAGAATAGTAAAACTTCATAAGATGTTAGGTAAGCAAGACCTTGAGAAAAAAAGGCCTGTTCTTAAAGTTCAAAAATCAAGCAATGGTATCTTTCTTCAAAATTACTAATAGGGGTACGGAATTGCTGGGGGTGTACCACAATATATATAAGACAAAATAGTAATTGCCTTTAGGTTGGTACACACCCAAATAAATTGGCACCCCATTAGCAGTCTTGTCTTTCTTGGTCAAATCAAGACTTTTAAGAAAACTAATAATAATAATAATAAGAACCAAAAAGAAAAACCGAAGGGGATAGATTGATATCTTATACATGGAAATACCAATCCCTACATAAGGAATGGTGTCATATTATTACCGGCACTAGTTTTTTTTTGATCCGTCAAATAAAAAATTTATTGAAGAAAGGCACTTAAGGGGATACCTTAACCAAATGATTACAACCGAACAAAAGAAGGGGAACCGAAAGGGGATTCGGCTACCCAAATAAAAATAAAAAATAATAATAATTTATGACGGAGACCGGTATAATAAATCTCATAGAGAAATCACCATATTTGTCGTAAGCCCCAACATCTTTGCATTTGATTCGGCCCAAAAAAACACTTGTAATTTGATATCTCTAATGAGGCTTACCAAAATTTTCTTTTTGTTATCGAAGGTTCTTGCATTTCGCTCTTTCCATATACACCATCATATAACAACCTGGATGTTATTCCATATTCGACTAAGTCTTTCGTCTCCCAAATTAAACTTCCAAGTCTTCATAGTTGTAATGACATTAGGGTCGTATGACCATCCAAATTGGCACCCTTCAATAAAATAGTCCCATATACTCCGAATTCTCCAACAACCACAAAATAAATGCATACTTGATTCATCGTCTTCCTCACAAAATCGACATACACTAGAGACATTCTTATCTCTTCTTAAAAGTTTATTCGCCGTTATTAACAGCATAAGTTGAAGACCACGACTTCAATAGTACAGAGGAATCCATTCATCTGCCCTGGTGACCAATGTGGATCCCATGTCCACAGACATGAATTCCAACTCTTTTGTAAGATATGGAAGGTTATTACTGAAAAACCAGAATTTAGCCCAAAGGAAAACTTTCAGGCTGGGATATGTATGTTTCTCTCAAAGAATAGCTTTCCGGCTAGCTAGCCAGCATTAGCACCTTCATAAGTTCATTGCCAAATAAACATTTAGTAGGACTTTCAGGCTATATGAATTATATACCAACTCTTAAATGAGATGGAAAAGGAGCGTCAGAGGGGTGTGACCCTCAGAGGAGCGTCATGCTATGCACAATTTTTTTTCCCGGTAAAGAAGAGAATTTTTAATGTGATGTGCTCACAAAGAGAAGAGGACATGTTGGTTGGACATAGCCCTATACTTATCGATTTCATGGGCATTTTAAACTTCTAACACCGATAAACCTTGGACAATATTTCTACTGCAAAGTGGTTATCCAAAAGAGTTCAGTCTCCAAATGTTCATATCCAGTAGAATTGATTAGTAGAAGAGCTCTACAGGATAGAGAACTACAAGTCCAAAATTTTTCTACATTCACATACAAACCATTGCAGTCGAACACAGATGTCACAGATCAAACAAGATTTGAGAAAACAAAAAGATTTAAAGCATACGAATGAGAATCTTATAAAGCTAATTCTTCTACATACAAAGACAAACCATTACCGTCGTTGCATGTTAGATGCATGTAATAAAATGGTATGGTGATTGAAATCAATCAAACAGATTGATTATTCTCAGAGAAAACATCTTACAGACAAAGGTTGTTATGACAGGCTTTTATACAGACCGTTAAAAACAGTAACCGACAGCTAATAAATAGACACACGTATGAATAACATGTGTGACACTTAATAGTAAAAGTCATTATCCTACACTGCATAATCTCCTTAACCTGCACCACTTCATAACCCATTATCATGCGCCTTTGCATCACACTGATTTAGTGAACTGTCTTTATCCCCCCTCAAACTCATGGGTGAAGTGACCCTGAGTTTGGTTCTCAAAGCAAGAAACCTGGGACAATGTAAGCCTTTGGTAAAGATATCTGCAGTCTGATCCAAGGTATGAACATAGAACACATCAAGAGATTTGGACTGAACTAATTCTCTAATGAAGTGATAGTCCAAGTGAACATGCTTCATCCTTGAGTGCATCACAGGATTAGCTGCAAGAGATAGAGAACTGATATTATCACAGCCCAACCTAGGTATCTGTGGAATAATGAAGTGAAGATCCTGTAGTATGTAGCAAATTCAAACCATTTCTGCAGCACTATGAGCTAGAGTCATGTATTCTGCTTCTGTGTTGGACCTAGCTATTGTAGAGTCTCCTCATAATCCAAAACAGGTTGCTGATGATAACGTTTGGCAACCAATCTAGCCTTGAAGTTTTTGATACTCCCATCTGGATTGTGTTTAAGTTTGAAAACCCACTTACACCCTACTACATTCTTTGCAGCATCTGGTGGTACTAGTGACCAAGTACATGCTTCCATGAGTGCATTATACTCTTCTACATAAGAGATTCTCCATTCTTTGACTTTGTTAGCAGCTACAAAATTCCTAGGAATGTGACATATGAAAGAAGTTTACAGAGGATGCTTAGTTGCAAAATAAGACTTTGGAGTATATATGCCATGTTTACCTCTAGTAGTCATGTTATGATCATTCTTGACTATGGGCAGAGAATTATTTGAGGGTGATGGATCTGCAGTAGAAGAGGACAATTGAGGAGCAAGACTGGAGTCTGTAAATGATATAGATGGAGGAGTAGGAGTGGGTTGTGAGGCAGAGGAGACAATATGCTGATAAGGAAAAGAAGTCTAATTAAAAGAAACATGTCTGGAAATGTAAATAGTACCAGTTATTGGCTCTAAGCATCTGTATCCTTTATGTTGCAAGTTGTAGCCTAGAAAAATACACAATTTACTTCTAGGTTCAAGTTTATTTGAAGTGTATGGTTTTAACCATGGAAAGCAGGCACAACCAAAGACTTTGAGAAAGTTGTAATCTGGCTGTTTATGAAAAAGAACTTCAAATGGAGATAGAAACTCAAGAGTTCTTGTAGGTAATCTATTTACAAGATAGTTGGTTGTGTGAAGAGCTTCTACCCAATATGAATTTGGTAAACCAGCTTGAAGTAGAAGTGTTCTGGTTATTCCTAGCAAATGTTTGTGCTTAACCTCTGCAACTCCATTCTGCTCAGGAGTGTGAAACAACTTAGTTCAGTTGTTATGCCTCTAGATGGACAATATTGAGCAAGAAATGAGTTTAAAAACTCACCCCCATTGTCAGTTCTGATTGTTACTACAGAATGAGTAAGAAGTTTCTCAATTCTAGTAACAAAAGAGATAAAACCATGTTTAAATTCAGACTTGGAACATAAAGGAATAACCCAACAATATTTAGTGCGCTCATGTATAATGTTTGCATAGTACAGACTGCCAGACACAGAAGCTACAAAACAAGGACCCCAAAGATCAATATGTAACAACTCTAATGGTTTCTGAGATACAGAAGTGGACAATTGAAAAGGCAATTTCTGTGATCTGCACAATTTGCATTCATTACAGAAGTATGGTTTATTAGAGACATTAGGAAGTTGTAAAATTTTACAAATTTTCTGAACTGTCTGGAATGAAGGATGACCAAATCTTTTGTGAAGAAGAGTTATGTCACTTATTGTGGATGTATAGGCATGATGAGTTGTATTGAATTTGATAGGATAAACCATTTCTATTTGGTCCTTGGAAAAGTATCTTCCCAGAGGTCTGATCCTTCACAGAGAAGCCATGAGAATCAAGAGTTAGAGAACAATTATTATCAGAAGTGAATTTATGAGCAGATAATAGATTTTGTGAAGCTTGAGGGACTAGAAGGATATCATTAAGCATGAAAGAATGATCATTACCAGTTCTACTAGTGTACCCAGTATGAGTAATGGACATACCTCTACCATCTGCTGTGTGAATTAGTTCAGTGCCATCATAAGGAGATGCTTCATGTAAAGCAGAAGTATCAGACGTGATATGATTATTTGCTCCATTGTCAACAATCCATTCTTTTTTATCAAATATGTCAGTTGCTGCCAACATTGCACTGAGGTTTGATGGTGGTGGTCTTCCTTTGTAAGAAAAGTTAAATCTATGAATGCAGTTAGGTGCTTGATGACTGTTAGAGAGACATATCTGACAAGGTTGTGTTTCAGTAGATGCACCACCTCTTCCATAACTGTTTCTTGAGAAAATAGCTGGATTAGGGTACCTTCCACCATGTGAGTGTCTTCCCCTGTAACCTCCTCTGCTTGAAGATCCTCTAAAACTTTTGTAGTTATTTTCCATAAAAGCTTTGGCATCTAGATCATGTTTAGCAGTCATGAGTCTTTCACTAACCATAGTCTCTTCACTAAGAAGATTGTTATGAAATTCTATACTAGTGATATGAGGATTTATGTGTCTCATAGAGGTTGCAAATGGGATATACTCAGAATTTAGTGCTTTGAGTATGATGACCACTAATTCCCTATCAGAAATTATTTCTCCAGCTGCAGCTAATTGATCAGACAAAATTTTGATTTTATTGATAAGTGCAGGAATTGATTTATCACCTTGAGTAATAGACAACAGTTTTGTTCTGAGTTGAATTGAATGTGTTGACGATGCTCGAGAGAACCTTTCTTCAATACTTAGCCAAAGTTGATGAGAAGTAGTGCATCTAGAGAAGTAAGGAATTATTGATTCAGATATTGTAGAATTTATCCACATAATGATGGTGGAATATTCTTCAATTAAATATGAGTAAGCCTGATTCTCAACTCCATTAGCTTCATTTCTTGGTGATGTATATTGAGGTGGACATGGATATGTACCATTCAAAAATTTCTGTAGCTTATACCTTTGGATCACAGGATTCATTAAATTCCTCCATATATAATAGTTTTTCTCTTTTAACTTCAGAGTAACACTATTAATAATCTGATTAAGCTGTACTTAAGGGTGCACAAGAACCGAGCCGGACCGACGGACCGAACCGGAACCGGTGGAACCGTACTTGGTTTTGGACCGAACCGAGGTACAAGGTACAGGTACTGGTCCAAAAAATAAGAACCGAGGCTGAGGAGGTACAGGTACACGGTCCTGTCTAAGTCCCGTACCGTCCGGACCGAAAGTACCGACGATTTCTAGCCATTAGATTTAGGGGTAGTAAACTAATAATAGCCGTTAGATTAGGGGGTATATATAGAACCCTAATGCTAGGAGATCAACAGATGTTCGGGAGATCAATAGATGGGTTTCTAGCCATTGCTGCATGTTAGATACACCAGAGATTGAGATCAGTATTTTGAGTTCTACCGAGTACTGGGAGATCAACAGATGTTCGGGATCTTTTGCTCTTTATTGTTGCAGGCTGAATTAAGTTCGGAGGAGGTGCAGTTGGAACAAAGGGATCGATCTCCAATGGTGAAACTCTATCTGGTCTTTGAATGGGAGTTGTCTCATCCCATTGAACCTGAATTTGAGAACAAACCGCTTGCTTAGATAATTCAAATAGGTACCGAAATCATTTTCTTCAATTGGTAAAGTTTCATATTTATAATTATTTAGTATTTGTATCCTTCATTTACAGAACAAGTCCTGCAGACAAAATAAATGACATTACATCCATGAAAGCAAGATGCATCCTCCTCTTTCCACTTACAAGATGTTGAAGCTGTGATGTGCTCTTATTTGCAAGAAAATGTTTCAGAATCAATTTACGAATGTGAGAAGCTTTGTATTTGCATTTGCATCTTGTCGACTTTCTAGATCCGCATGAAAGTCTCAATTTGAGACAGACTGCTTGTAAATCTACATGTGTACCTGTATATTGAGTAAATATTCTCAAACAGAGGCATTCTTCTGTAACCTTACTGTTCTATGACTAATATTGTCATGAGAGCTTTGGTTTTCCTCAAATTTACAGTGACAAAGTGCCGTTGAAATAATTCTTGACTGCGGGCTTAATTGAATTATTGGCTTTCTGTTATGTTTTGTCGATCTATGAAAATTTTCCAAATTTAGTACCCGAGATTAGACACTTTTCATATTCTGTTTTACAGAGTTTTCATATTCATAGGAACCGACCGGTACCGGAGCCGTACCGGAATCGAACGTGTACCGAATGGTACCGGAACCGAGGTACACGGTACCGGTACCGGTCCAAAATCTTGGAACCGACCCTAGGGAGGTACAGGTACTCGGCCTCGGCAAGAACCGAGCCGAACCGTACCGTGTGCGCCCTTAGCTGTACTCGAGAAAACGATGTCGCAGTGGGATTCTCCATTAGAAAAACAAGAAAAGCTTGAAATGAAAAAGTAGATCTGAGAATTAAGATCAAGATTTGAAAGAAAAATCACAAAAAATTGTGATATTGAAGTAACAAATTCAAGAAAGTGAATTGAAAAAAATATACGGAGAATGATTGAAGTAGAGAATTGAATCAAAAAACTTATGATCCAAATAGCTAATGTTCGAAACAGAAAACAAGAAGAGATGAAGTCTCTGATTAACGAAGATCACCAGTAAAGCAAATGAGAAGCTTGAAGATCCGGAGAAAGGCAGCGGAGATGTGTGATGAAGCTTCAGGTTGCAGGATCAATGGCGGTTTGTAACCCTAACCTATCTGATAACATAATAACATGGTAGAAATGGTGATTGAAATCAATCAAACATATTGAGTATTCTAAGAGAAAACATCTTACAGACAAAGACTGTTATGACAGGCTTTTATACAGACCGTTAAAGACATTAACTGACAGCTAATAAAGAGACACACGTATGAATAACATGTGTGACACTTAACAGTAAAAGTCCTTATCCTACACTGCATAATCTCCTTAACCTGCACCACTTCATAACTCATTATCATGCGCCTCTACATCACGCTGATTTATTGAACTGTCTTTAGCATGTATTTTCGAAATCAAAATAATGATTCCAAGTCTTAGGTAGTTTGAATTTTCCACGCATCAATTCCTTCGTTGTACTGAATCTTTAAAATTGTGGAGTTACTTTCTCAATAATTTTGGAGTTAAGTGGGTTTTATTATGCTGAGAATATCAAAGCCAGTCTTCAGGAGTGGCCTAATAAGAAGAGCAAGAAAAGGACTAAACAAATATGGGTCCGTTTGCAATTTGGTGGACCATCCGGAAAACATGCAATGAGCCAATGGCGGACTGGATAGTGACTTCTTAGTAAAAAAAAAGAAAAAAAAACATATCGTGACAAGAGTAGGAATTTAGCTCAGCTCATTGTGTCTGTCAAATGCTTTCACAAATTTTGTTTTACAAAATTGAAGAACGGGTCAGATTCGGTGAGGTAGGACCACCGGTTTATTATTTATTACAACCTTTCCGATTAGGGGTTCTTAAACAAATTCCAATTTTTACGATATGTTCAAGTCCAAACCAGCAAATTAGGAGTTTAAAAAAGAAATTACAATCGGCTAGCTCCTCCATTATGTGAATGGGCGTTCTGTGCATTTTATTCTCACTGATTCACATGTTAAGATTCCAGTTCCAACATACAAGCTCTTCAAAAATATACCAACTCTATGATAAACTTAAGGTATTAGAGTTACAAAATTAGTTTGGGGAGACGATTGATATATTAGGAGTGGAGAAGGAGCATCTAGTGTGATCTTGCTAAAATGAATGACATTCTCTAAATTTTCACCTTTAAATCAAGACCACAGATTGACGTATCACAGAGAACTCCACTCCCAATCTCTAAGTGTTAAGTTTGTGTGTTGAGAATCTCAAGAGGGTAAATTTTCCAATCCCTACTTATTCTGTTTCAGTTTCAGTTTCCTCCGGCATCTTAGCACTGCAAAAGAAACATAATTTTGCAATCGCTAATACGACGAGAAACATTAGCACTCCGTTCACTGAAAACTTAGAAAAATAATCATAATACAAATGGTGCAAGTTTTTTTTCATCATTATATATAAGATGCCTTTCATCATTATAACGTGAGTATATCTCCTAATATATGGATGACTGACCTCTTAGTTGTATGATTATGAGAACGGAACGGAAGATTTACAAATGGATTTTTACCTTTTTACCATTCACAACCGAATAATATTCTACCGATGCGGAAAATACTTCCTAAAAACCACTAAATAAATTTTTGTCGCATTCATAGGCCTCGTATAGCACTTTGCATTAATAAAATTTGCTTTTGTTGGTCCACAATAAAATCAAATCAATAAGCTTTCACAATATGTTATGACATCCGTGTAGGTTGACCATTTTTTCATTACAAAACGCTCCCTTAGGAAATAAACTTCTTCCGTGAGCGACCATATTTTTTGTTCCCAGTCATCTTGAAAATCCGCCCAAAGCACCTCGGCTATTTTGTCATTGATCTCAAACTTATCTTTCCCTTCTTGTTGTTTCTCCAACGGTAGTTTTTTAATCCTCTCCATCTCGGTCTTCTTTGCTGGCCATATAACCCTCTTACATTTAGTTTGCACATTGTTCCATAGATGAAACGTGCAAAGATAATGACGCGTGTAGGGGAAAATACGTGGTATGGCCCACATCAATAGTTGCTCCTTATCCGTAATCAGCACCTTTGGAGTATAACCTTCTTGATACAATAACTTCACCTTTTGCAATGCGACATATAACTTTCTTTCGTCTCGTCTTTCAAGAAACAAAACGCAACGGTAAATATCGATTTGGTAGATGTTTTCCCAACAAAGTTCAATATCCGCATGTTGTACTTGTTAGTTTTATACGTGCAATCCATAAAGAGAATTTTATGAAATCATCTTGTCAATTGTACATATTCCGAATTCGCGATGAAAAGATATTCCACTTCCTTTTTTTCATTCGTGTTATAGGCGGTAGAGTACTTTGCCTCCTCAAACAAAAACAATAATTGTTACATAAGCACTCTCCCTTGTCGTGTCTCATTTCTAAATTTTTCTCTTTCGTTATAGATAGTTGCCAATTTGGATGAGTTTTGGGGGTTTAACACCTTCACGCCACTAAGAATATCAATAGGTCTTGTGCGTTTTTTACTAAACAGGTGTACTAACTCCTTTTCTAAGGAGTTGAGCCTTGACGAATAAGGATGGTTGATCAAACTCTCCGAAATAGGATGATTATGATAACCCGAGACGACTTTCACCATAAACCACACTTTCTTATCATCGTTATATTTAAATTGAAGCTTAAATGGGCATTTGCATTTCTTCGTATTATAACGTCCCTTCTTCCTTGTGGTTTTTGGTTTATACTCACTACCCTTTTTCCAATGGCTCTCATACTTTCCACTACACTCGCAAATCATTTGAAATGTGGTGGTTGTAACTTGTTTATTCTGGACTATGATGCACATCTTTTTCAACCCTTGTGATCGAGCCCACTTCTTTGCATCTTCCTTATCTTTCCACTCATAGTTGTTTGCATATTGAGTATTTGTGTCCTCGGAAACTTTCATAGGTAGGAAAACTTTCAGGCTGGGATATGTATGTTTCTCTCAAAGAATAGCTTTCCGGCTAGTTAGCCAAAAGCATTAGCACCTTGATAAGTTGATTGCCACATAAACATTTAGTAAGACTTTCAGGCTATATGAATTATATACCAACTCTTGAATGAGATGGAAGAGGACGTCAGATGGGTGTGACCGTCAGAGGAGCGTCATGCTATGCACAATTATTTTTTCCTAGTAAAGAAGATAATTTTTAATGTGATGTGCTCACAAAGAGAAGAGGACATGTTGGTTGGACATAGCCCTATACTTATCGATTTCATGGGCATTTTAAACTTCTAACACCGATAAACCTTGGACAATATTTCTACTGCAAAGTGGTTATCCAAAAGAGTTCAGTCTCCAAATGTTCATATCCAGTAGAATTGATTAGTAGAAGAGCTCTACAGGATAGAGAACTACAAGTCCACAATTTTTCTACATTCACATACAAACCATTGCAGTCGAACACAGATGTCACAGATCAAACAAGATTTGAGAAAACAAAAAGATTTAAAGCATACGAATGAGAATCTTATAAAGCTAATTCTTCTACATACAAAGACAAACCATTACCGTCGTTGCATGTTAGATGCATGTAATAAAATGGTATGGTGATTGAAATCAATCAAACAGATTGATTATTCTCAGAGAAAACATCTTACAGACAAAGGTTGTTATGACAGGCTTTTATACAGACCGTTAAAAACAGTAACCGACAGCTAATAAATAGACACACGTATGAATAACATGTGTGACACTTAATAGTAAAAGTCATTATCCTACACTGCATAATCTCCTTAACCTGCACCACTTCATAACCCATTATCATGCGCCTTTGCATCACACTGATTTAGTGCACTGTCTTTATCCCCCCTCAAACTCATGGGTGAAGTGACCCTGAGTTTGGTTCTCAAAGCAAGAAACCTGGGACAATGTAAGCCTTTGGTAAAGATATCTGCAGTCTGATCCAAGGTATGAACATAGAACACATCAAGAGATTTGGACTGAACTACTTCTCTAATGAAGTGATAGTCCAAGTGAACATGCTTCATCCTTGAGTGCATCACAGGATTAGCTGCAAGAGATAGAGAACTGATATTATCACAGCCCAACCTAGGTATCTGTGGAATAATGAAGTGAAGATCCTGTAGTATGTAGCAAATTCAAACCATTTCTGCAGCACTATGAGCTAGAGTCATGTATTCTGCTTCTGTGTTGGACCTAGCTATTGTAGAGTCTCCTCATAATCCAAAACAGGTTGCTGATGATAACGTTTGGCAACCTTGGACAATATTTTTACTGCAAAGTGGTTATCCAAAAGAGTTAAATCTCCAAATGTTCATATCCATACAGTAGAACTGATTAGTAGAAGAGCTCTACAGGATTGAGAACTACAAGTACACAATTTTTCTAGATGCAAATACAAACCATTCCAGTCGAACACAGACGTCACAAATCAAACAAGATTTGAAAAAACAAAAAGACTTGAAACAAACGAACAAACAATAGAATGAGAATCTCATAAAACTAATTTTTCTACATGCAAATACAAACCATTATAGTCGTTGCATGTTAGATGCATGTATTTTCAAAATCAAAATAATGATTCCAAGTCTTAGGTAGTTTGAATTTTCCACGCATCAATTATTTCATAATTTGAAGTTTCCACTCATCTATTCCTCCGTTATACTGAATCTTTAAAATTGTCGAGTTACTTTTTCAATAATTTTGGAGTTGGGTGGGTTTATTATGCTGAGAATATCTTTCTTTTTTTTTGGTATACAAAAGGAACAGAAAGAGCTAACAAGGGGCTACAGTCCAAAGAGTAGCTATGTTAGCTGGAATATCTGAGTTCATCCATCTATCTTGGACTTTGTGGGAGAGTGCAAAACCAGCAAGAGAATGTGCTGCCACATTAGCCAATTTTGGTACATGCTCACAAGTGTTGTTGTTGAAGTTGTTCCGTAAGCTTTTTATGTCAGCTCTGATCTTCTAGATTCTCCAAGGGGGATTATTTGTCTTCCCATTTAGGCAATTAACCACTACTTCATTATCTCCTTCAATGATGACAGAGCTTATGTTCATGGTAGATGCTAACTCAGCTGCTAGTAAGAAACCATCTGATTCAGCATAAACGACACTGTCAGAAGTACCAAGTCTTTTAGCTGCACCCACGCAATTCCGATTACTGTCTCTGGCAACTGCTGCACATGACGCTTCATCCTTCCAGGTTGCATCTACATTAATCTTTATGAAAGGATATTGTGGAGGAGACCATGTTACCGTAATCGAGCTTTCATTCACAGTGGATGTATCAGCTTCAACACTGAGGTTATCTTCTTCTTTTTTCTTTTTTTTGAGGTTATCATCCATATAGGAATTATAATAAAAATTAAACCAATAACCTACCACTTTGAGAGTACCTTGAACATTAGTGGTTCTTCTTTCAAAAACTTTAGTATTTCTCGTCTTCCATATTGCCCAAAGAATTGACATACCTAGAGATATAGTGTACTCGTTATCACCACTGATTAGCTAGCCTTGTACCAACTGAGAGAGAGTCAGATCTAGAGTTTCCTGTAACCTGAGTCCCATTGGTGAGGCAAACCATATTGCTTGGGTCTGGGGGAAATGAATCAAGAGGTGGTCCACTGTTTCAGCTGCAGCATTGCATAAAGCGCATTCTGGAGGCACTGTATCGACAAACCTGCTAATTTTTGTGGCTACAGCTAGTCCATTTTTACTGGCCCTCCACACAAATGATTTAATCTTTGGAGCAGTTTTTTTTATTGACCAGAACCTTTTCCAAGGAAAAGTATTATCACCTGAGCTAGATGACTCGCCTTGGTTTGTTTGAAGTAGTTTCTGGAAAGATTGTGCAGTGAAATCGCCATTAGTTGTGAACTTCCAGATGAGAGTATCTCTAGCATGAGAGTTTATTGGGACTTGTCTGATGAGTGAAGCAGTGTATTCATCCACAACCTTCAAGATTGAGTTCAGGTCCCAGTCACCAGTTGACTGATTTATAAGCTGATGAACTTCAGAAATGTTGGTGTCAGCATCTTCTTTTTTGTGTGGAACTCCATCTTGAATAGAATGAATCCATGGATCTAAGAAAAAATTTATATCTTTTCCATTCCCAACTAGCCACCTGCATCCTTGCTTGAGAATATTTCTGCTGTCCAGAATTGCTGACCAGGTTGTAGAGCATTTTGTTTGCTTTTTGACATCCCAAAACATCTTGTTTCTCAGGTATTTAGCCTCCAGAATTCTCACCCATAATGATTCCTTATCATGCAAAAATCTCCATGCTAATTTAGCCAACAGTGCTTGGTTGAGTTTTGTTAATGATCTGATTCCCATGCCTTCTTTTTCTTTTGGGATATTAAACCACTCCCATTTAAGAAAGTGCATTTTCCTGTTTTCTTTGTCATGCCCCCACTAGAAATCTCTTATGATTTGAGTCCGTTTATTGAGAACAGTCTTAGGAATGCTTGCAGTCGCCATGTAATAAACAGGAATCAGAGCCAAAACAGCTTGGATTAAGGTTGTTCTGCCAGCATGAGAAAGATTACTTCTTTTCCAGCCTGATAATTTTTCAATGAACTTATCAATGAGAAAATTAAAATTGGATACTCTTCTTCCTTGTTGAAGGATTTTCACCCTTAAGTATTTTTCTTCTTTATGCATTCTTGTGACTCCCAAAATTTGAATGATCTCTTCTGCATATGATTCTGGAATGTTTTTACTGAAATGGGTAGATAATTTAGAATAGTTGACAAGCTGACCTGAAACACTGTAATATTGCTGCAGAATTGTTGTTATTAAGTTTATTGCGCTTGTATCTGTGTTACCAAAAAGCATTACATCATCTGCAAACATAATGTGTGAGACACTTGGAACCCATCTGTTTATCTTGTATCCACTGTAATGACCATCTTCCTCCATCTTGTTTATTATCTTTGACAAGTAACGAGAACATATGATGAATAAATAGGGAGACAAGGGGCAGTCTTGTCTTATTCCCCTCTCACCTTTGAAGAACCCCTCTGGCTGGCCATTAATAAGAATGGAGAAAGAAGCAGTTTCAACACAACTCATGATGAGGGTGTGTATTCTTCCAGTAATACCAACATTAGCAAGAGATTTGCTTAAACACTCCCAATCAATTCTGTCATATGCCTTGCTCATATCAAGTTTGAGATCAAAAGAACCCTGTGAAGTGTCAGATGTATGCATGGAATGGAACAACTCCTTTGCTATCACAATATTTTCAAGAATTTGTCTTCCTGGGACAAAAGCAAACTGATTGGACTGTCAAGAGAGGGGATCAGTCTATTTGTTATAATCTTGGTGATAATTTTGTAGAGCACGTTGCAAAGAGCTATTGGTATGTAATCTGATGCAGCAGAAGCATTCTTCTTTTTAGGAATTAGAGCAAGATAAGTATGGTTCAGACCTGGAGGGATGCATGAGTATCTAAAACAATCTTGGATGAGTTGTATCACTTCACTGCCAACTATATTTCAGCATTTCTTGTAGAAAACAGCCGGATAGCCATCTGGACCTGGGAACTTTAGAGATCCCATGTTCTTCACCACATTAAAAATCTCTTCAGCATTAGGAATTGTGCTTAATGACCTGCAATCTTCTTCACTAAGCATATTAGAGTTTTCAAAAGAAAAAAGATTAGGAGATACATTAGAGTCCTTTGTAAACACATTCTGAAAATGAGTTAAGAGATGATTTTTTATTTGTTCATTATCTGATATCCATTCTCCATCATCTTGTTTGAGGGCAATGATTTTGTTTTTACTTCTTCTGTGGATAACAGATACATGAAATACCTGGGTGTTTTTATCTGTGGAAGGGATCCATTTGGATTTGTTTCTCTGTTGCCAAAACATCTTATCTCTTTTCTCAAGAGTAATGATTTTCTGAAAGATTTCTTTCTCTTCTTCCCTTATGTCCACTGAATGTGTTGTGGCCTGCAAATCAACAAGCTTCTGCTTCTCACTTTCAATCTCTCTCTTTGTGTCCCCAAAAGTTTGCATGCTCCATTTAGTGAGACCTTCCCCCAAGCTGTTTAGTCTTTCCATTGTATCTCCAGATGTTGTTTCCCATTTTGATTGAATATTATCTTTGAAATGAGGATGATCAGTCCAGTAGTATTCAAATTTGTAATTTGGTCTTCTTTTTGGTGGCTTCCTCATGGTGTTGAGAAAGATTGGAGAGTGATCACTTTCTATCCTTGGTAGATGCAAAACTGCTGCATTACCAAACATCAATCTCCACTAGTGTTGCAGAGAGCTCTATCAAGTCTCTCAAAGATAGGTTGATTTTGAACAGCATTGTTTGACCATGTGAATGCAGGTCCTGCATATCCCAGGTCTAGAACGTCTCTTTCTCTTATCAAATTCCTGATTTCATTGCAGTCGATATCTGTATTTGGTGATCCCCCATGTTTCTCGTATTGATGCATTAACACATTGAGATCCCCATTCATACACCAAGGATCTTCAGTTGAAGCTATGATATTGTTCATATTCTCTATATAATAACAGAGTTTTTTAGAGCTTCCTCATTCACCGGAGCTCCACGTTAATCCTGAATTCTATCTTCTGGTTGATTCTGGCCCATCATTTACTTTTTTTTAGTAATAAAATATTGAGTTTTAACTAAAGAAATATTATTTTTCTAAAAATAAGATAATTAAATCTTGAAAAATCTTCTTCTTGCCTCGCATAACAAAATCATAAAAATCTCCTAACATGCCAATAATATATCAAATCACGATTCCTTCATGATAATCAACAAAATAAATCTAATGATCGTCACGTGATGAGAAAATAAATCGAATGATCATCACGTGATGAAAAAATAAATCGAATGATCATCAAGTGTCCAGCGTCCGTTTACATACACAAAAAATGTTATTTTCCTAATTACATCCCCAAACTATCAATTAGATCTCCAAAAAATAAAATTTCAAAAAAAAAAAAAAACGAAAAAATATAATTTCAAAAAAAAACTGATTAGCCCGGTCATAAATCTCTATTCTGCAAAACTTGATTAGTCTGGTCATGAATCTGTTTTCCGCAAATCTTTGTTGGTGGTCCTGCACATCAGTTGGATTTTTGTTAGTAATCTGTATGAATGATTCGGAACAAAAATTATGATTTGAATAAATTTAATAAAACTAGTGACAAAACCCCTAGGTGAACAAACTAGTGATAAGAAAAAACCGGTCATATTCTTTCTACCAAATAAAAACCGTTTCAAATAAAACTGGGACAAAAACCCCAAACCAAATAATAATGTGTAAATTTAATTTTTGTTACTTTAAAAAAAGACAAACATACCCTTGACCTTTTCTTCTTCTTCTTCTTATCTGATTTCTTTTTTCTTTTTTCTTCCGTCTCCTTCTCCCACCACCACCGTCTTCTTTCTTACGCCCAGAAAAGACGAACAACGAGCCTGCTGAGGTGTATTGTTTTGTATCCCCACAAATATCTCCAATCGGGTTTCATTTTACTCTTTAGAAATTTTCTCCCAGCTTTTCAAAACCCCATGGAATCCTGCAAAATCATCTCTTCATCTCCAATTCCGAAGCTCCGACTCCCGGAATCTCCAACTACAACTAAACACAAATCCCTGGTTCGTTAATCCTTCGTCTCTCTTAATTCACTTTCTGGAAAAAAAATTTGTTACTTATTTCAATTTCTTCTTCTTACAGTTCCTCTATTTGAAATTTCTCTGTTTTTTATTTACAGAAATTAAACCGGCAAAATTACAACATACGACGTCATCGAATCATCACCAGAGCTTCTTCTTCTTCTGGGTCTGATGAAAAATCTATTTAATAGAATAGATTGAAAGAAACACCTTCCTTCGTGTGAAATTCTAGGGATTCCTTTCTGAAGAAGAATTAGGGTTTCACCCACAATCATAAAATCGATCGATTATTCTGAACATTCAGCGTGTTTGAAATTCTTGGTATGTTTTTAATTTTCAAGGATCTGTTGATTTTGGGAAAAATTTCAAGATCTGTTGAATTCTGTAATTTTTTTAAATTTTTTTTTCATTTTTGTTGATGGGTTCTTCTTTTTGTTGTTGATGCTGATTATTTAGATTAAAGATGTTTGGAAGATTTGAAGAAGGCTTACAAAAAGGCTGCCATTAAGAATCATCCTGATAAGGGTGGAGATCCAGAAAAGGTATTGTGTTTTTTCTATTAGATTATTCCTGATCTAGTAGGGAATCAGTAACTTTGTTAATTACTGTAGATATAATTAAGAATTTCTCTTGGTTTTCCATTTCGAACGTATAGAGGTTGCAAAGGTCAGACCCTGTGTATGTTTTGTTTACTCGATTCTGTTGGTCGTGTCTATGCCCTTCATTTCATACTATTATTTGGGCTGGGCAACTGAATTTTGAGATAGCTAGTAGATGCTTGAATGATTTAGGATGCCGGGTTTTTCCTGGTTGGTTTGTTGATTTGTTTATGTTTTAATTTGCTCTCTGGGGCAGTCAAAAAGGGGTGTTTATTGAGCATTGTAATATTTCTCTCAATGCAGTTCAAGGAGTTGGCCCAGGCTTATGAGGTTTTGAGTGATCCAGAGAAACGTGAAATTTATGATCAGTACGGTGAGGATGCGCTCAAGGAAGGAATGGGAGGAGGTGGTGGTGGCCACGACCCCTTTGACATCTTATCATCTTTCTTTGGAGGAGGAAGCCCATTTGGAGGTAGGTGGAGATATCATTTTCTAATGGGTTAATGTTTTTACTAAATTTATTTATGAAAGTGAAAGGTATTCATGATGTTTGGAATTTGTTTACCGTTAGGTGGTGGCAGCAGCAGAGGAAGGAGGCAGAGGAGGGGAGAAGATGTTATGCATTCTCTTAAGGTGTCGCTGGAGGATCTTTACAGTGGAACATCAAAGAAATTGTCCCTCTCTCGCAATGCCATCTGCTCCAAGTGCACTGGGTAAGTTTTATTAGACAGGTGCTTTCCATTGCTAGTTTAAGGATACTTTGCTTAGTTGGCTTCTGTCTGCTGTAATCTTATTCTTTACTCTTTTGTATTCCAGAAAGATGTCACTAAGAATTAAAGTGGGGTTGTGGTAAGTTTTATTATGTTAGTTAACACTTATTTTTTAGAGAGATTTGAATTATATAGTAATTTTTATGTTACTGCTCCACCGTAGAACTGGATTCTGGTTTTAAAGTGTTGATTAGGGGATGCTTGTACAACCACTTGTTAAGCTTAAAATGTAAAGAAAATGTCGTATTCTGTTTTGTACTTGTTGGGCACCGATGAGGAATGCTCTATAATTCCTTATTTTTCCTAAATCACTAGTATGATTGTTGGAACAGGACACCAGAAATTGTTAGAGATGCATGCTATCTTTGAACTCTATTAGTTTGTATCTTTAGTAGTTCCCATGTTATCATATTTATATATGGCTCCTGTTGATTTTGTTTGGTGAGGTCCCACTAATTTCATATGTATATGTTTAATCAGTAAAATCACTTCCTATCAAAGAATTTTTCGAACCAATAAACATAGCAGAAATGATGTTTGGCTCAAGTATACTTGCCACTTTATGGGCAGCAAAGCAAGTATTTTGTACCATCTTTCCTTCTGTTGCTTCTACAAAAAAGTTTTCTCTTACTTAGTGTGTATCCATGAGAATGCAATAGGTATCATTATCTCAGCGACGACGACTTTGTATTTTCTTATTCGGTTGAGTATTGGTCAATGAAACCAATCTTGTTGGTTATTCTTTGAACACTATAATATTAACTTTGGAGTTATTTATGAGTATTTTTGTTTGCTGTAGTATTTTTGTTTTATGGGCAGCAAAGTAAGTATTTTGTACCATCTTTCCTTCTGTTGCTTTTACAAAAAAGTTTTCTCTTACTTAGTGTGTATCCATGAGAATGCAATAGGTATCATTATCTCAGCGACGACGACTTTGTATTTTCTTATTCGGTTGAGTATTGGTCAATGAAACCAATCTTGTTGGTTATTCTTTGAACACTATAATATTAACTTTGGAGTTATTTATGAGTATTTTTGTTTGCTGTAGGATTTGATCAATGAGGAATTTATGAGTATGTTTGTTTGCTGCAAGATTTGATCAATGAGGAGGAAAAATTATTTAAAGGATCTAAGAATGAACAGGGTGAGGAAGTATATATTTCAGTTGTACATTGCTTCTCTTTTAATTAGTACTTTTTGTTGTGTTTCTTATAAAAGATATTGACTTGTTAACTTTATGTATTTTTTGTTTATCACCATCATATGGCGGCTGCTAAAGGAAGCAAAATTTGTGTTGTTCTTTTACTAGATTATAGAGCTAATCCAAATAGCAGAGGTACGTGATTGTTAACTTATAAAATTATTTTACTGATTCGAGTTGTTTTAACTTTTATCAGTTTTTGTGAATGTTAATTCCTCACGTTTGCTTGTTTAATTGCCTCTTGTTTCCCTTAGAGGCATAAAATTTTATTTGTTTGTCAATTCATTTCCTGCAAACGAGAAGCCATCCACTGAGTTCATTCAATTAACTTCGGGAACTTGGTATCAAATTCATGTTTCTGCAGCTAAGGTTGGCAACAATGTAGTAGTTCCTTTTAGTAAACTTCAATTGCATCTAATGTTTTTGCCTAACATCAACTCTCATTACCAAAAGCTACCTTTTCACCTTCATAGAAATGATTCAGGTGATGAAATTTCATTTTTTTTCTCTGAATAGGAAGCTATTGATGCCAATGACAAGTTCATTGGCCTTGGAGTAGGGCACTGATTATGATATAAGAGTCAATGGGATTGCACCAGGACCCACTAATGATACTCCTGGATTGATTAAGCTTGATCCCCGTGAAATGAAAGCATCCAATCTGGAGCCCCTATGCATCAGTTTATATCAGGAGATAAGTAGGATATTGTTATGGCTTCTCTTTACCTAGCTTCAGATACAGGTAATTTGTAACCTCATCCTTGTTCCTTATAGCTTCTTCATTTTTTTTATTTTCATTCTTGTGCATGTCTTTATCATCTTTGAATATATTTTTTTATCTTACCAAAATTCTGTGAGTTGTATCACAATATTAAACTGAGTTTACTAAACGATGATGCAGTTCTACCGCACTGCAGTTTAACATAAAATGTTGTGATCTTGCATAGACTTTTTAAATTTCCATGTGTTTTGTTGTTCTTCTATTCTAATGTTTCTTGTACTAGCATTTAGCAAAATACGTAGGCAGCATCTACGTTTTTGGCACATCAGCAATGTATAATACTTCTTGTAATTTTCTTGCAGTTGAATAGACATTTGCACGAAACCAATTATGGTTTCATCTATTTTTGGTGAAACCAATTTTGGTTTCATCATTTTTCTGTTTGGTTTCATCATTTTTTTTCTTATTTTCTTGAATATTGATCAATGAAATTCATTTTTTGTGGCGGCGGCTGGTTGGTGGTGTTGCTCGGCGACGATGGTGGTCGTCGGTGGCGGTGGTGGTTAGCATTAACGATAGTAGCGCGGTGGTGGTCGGCGGCGGTGGCGGTGGGCGGCGGCGGTGGTATTGTTGTTGAAGCGCAGAAACCAATTATGGTTTCATCTTATTTATGATGAAACCAAAATCGGTTTCATCGTATTTCAACAATGTATTTCTATCCATGAAGATGTATAATACCTCTTAAAAAATTTCTTGCAGGTGATTTCTCACGAAACCAAGATGAAACCAAAATCGGTTTTCATCGTATTTATGATGAAACCAAAATCGGTTTCATCGTAATTATGATGAAACCAAAATCGGTTTCATCGTATTTTTGGGAGGTGGTGGTGGTGGGCGGTCGTGGTGCTGGTTTTGGTCGGCGGTGGTCGACAGTGGTGGTGCTGGATGGTAGGGTGGCTGGTATTGGTGGTGCAATTACGTAGTATCGGTGGTGGTGGTGGTGGTGGTGGTCGGAGGTGGTGGCGGTGGTGGTCGACAATGGTGGTGCTGGATGGTAGGGTGGCTGGCAGTGGTGGTGCAATTGCGCAGTATCGGTGGCAGCGGCGGCGGCGGAGCGGTGGTGGTCGGTGGTGGTCGGTGGTGGCGGTGGTGGTCGGTGGTGGCGCGTGGTCAGTGGTGGCGGCGGCGGGCGACGGTGGTGGTCGGTGGGGCGGCGGCAGCGGTGGTGGTCAGTGGCGGTGCGGCGGGTAGTTGTCAGTGGCGGCGGCGAAGGTGGTCAGTGGCGGCGGTGGCGGAAGGTGGCGTTGGCGGTGGTCGGAGGTGGTCGGAAGTGGTGGCGGTGGCGGTGGTCGGAGGTGGTCGGAAGTGGTGGCGGTGGTTATCGGTGGCGGCGGTGCTTATTGGCGGTTGTTTATTTCTTGTTGGGGGTGACAATATAATAAGAATTAAAATGGGGTTGATTTTTGTTTTTGTTGGGGTGATTTAAACTAGAAGGGTAATATAGACAGTTTATATTAAATGGGGTTTTTGTTAACAATTTGTTTTGTTGGAGTTTTTGTATATGGATAGTGACACCTTTGGAGTTATAACTCGCGGACCGTAAATTTAATACAAAACAAAAAACGGAGCTAATACAAAACAAACAAGCACTCAAGAAACTATGATTTCCAAAAATTATTTTTCTTAATTTGTTTTTTTCTATAATTAAAAAAACATTGAAAATGTAAACAAAATCCTTACATATTATTTTCCTTATTAAAAAAATATTATTTCATGGTTAATAACTAATAATTAATTCAAAAAACACAGAAAATGTAAACAAAATCTTTACATATTTGAAATATATTAGGTATCCAAAAATATAATATATTGTTTTATTTTGTTCATTTTTATGTAAAAATGGCAATAATATTATGTGCATGATATTTTAGGTAAAACATCTTTGGTAAAAAATAACAAAATAGGTAAACTTGTGATTTTTACGATTTAAATTTTCCAAAAAAATATAAAGGAATAGGTTAATGCAGCTAGCCAAAAAATAAAATTCTTATGCTATATTTTTAGATATATCTCTTTATTTAAAATATCTTTATTTAAACAAAATCTTTTTATTTATGGGTTATGTATCTCTTTATATAAAAACCACCGGCCATAAGCCAATCCCGTCGTCTCCTCTACGTTTTCGTTTTTTTTTTTGTCTGATCCCCGATTTGTTGTTGCTTTGCAGGTATTGTCAGAATGTTGATCGGCATTATAAATTTTATTTCAAACGGATTTTCGTACCGAAGAAATTGGTAAACCATCGGTGCCAAAGCCAAACCTATTGTTTCCACGTTGTTACTCGATTCTAGGGTTTTTCATTTGCGATTTAGGTTTTCCTTTTTCTGATCTACTTTCGTTTTTTGTTTTGCAGGTACATTGCAGGTATCCCCGATCATTCACCCACAAAACAATATCAAAGGTATAAACGGATTTATGCAAATATTGTTGGGATATCAAACACCAGAATTGCTTTTGTTTTGCAAGTCTTATGCATAAAACAATTTTTGCAACTATTATTATTGTTTATTTGGGTGGTCGCTGCTTCACGTGTTGCTAAATCTGGAAATAAAGGTACGTTCCATTTTATTACCGACCATGATTGTTTTTGTTTACTTTCTCTTTTGATGTTTTCAGTTTGTGTTGGTTGACTAATCAGAATGAGATCTTGAGTATGAAATCAAGAAGATTTTAATCTGGAAGAAGTAAAAGGTTGATGAGAAGGTTTCTATTAAAAAGAAGGAAAAATCTAACGGTGAACAAGATTCGTTTATAATGATTTAAGATAGTTCACTTTCTCGACATTTTTTTTTCCAGTTATTTCATTGTTTAGTGATTACCCTATAGGTTGCACGTTCTAAGAAACCAAAGATAAGGTACATCTCAGAATCGGAGGAATAACGAGTTAGAGTTCGTATTCAAATCCATGGAACAACAAGCACGACTCAAGAATGATTTTTGGCCATGGATGTTGGGCTCTACAGCTTTCTTGGCCTGTAAAGGACCCAAGAAACACAATCTATCGATTTTATCGCATCACTTCAAACAAATTCAAGCAGAAGGTAAAATTATTCAATTTTTATCTTTTTTTATGCTTTTGTATTAAAAGATTTGATTATGTATCAATCTATCATTACCCTGAAATAATATTAAGAAAAAAAAATTCATTATGTATCAATCTATCATTACCCTGAAATAATAAGAAAGGTTCGAAATAAGTTGAGCAAAGAGAATAAAGGACCTGGCCATATATATAGAATGAACTCTGTGAGGTCGTTTGTACAACAATAGGTGGTGCACGCTAGGCCTAGCTTCCGTGGTCGAAAATTTAAAATCACCGATTCCTGCACATTTGATTACGTTAAAAGGCATAACCCAATTTGAAATATTATGTCCATAGTTGCGATGAGGTTGCGATGGAGTTGTCAACTTGCCATGATAAAAAAATATCAAGATATCAAGATCTTAGAGAATGATGCATATATGATTTTGATCCTTTTTGTTTTTTTTTTCTTTTTCCTTTTCTTTTCTGTTTTGCTATGTAGAATATTACATGTTTAAGCCCATTCCTTTGATATCACGAAGCATTTATGTAGTATGTGAACTAATTTCAGACTAATACTAATAATTTTTGGTGTGTGCACAAATTTGTATTTTGAGATATTTTTTTTTTGCAATCGATGTGCTAACTTCACATTCGAACATAAAACCACGTACATCTCAATGAAATCCTTGAACTTTAAGCCACAGTAGTTCATCACTAAACCATATCCATGTTATTACTCCTTGGCATCCTCATATCTCTCATGCAACGTAAGTTAGTAACCTGACAGGAAACCTCCGGATTTACAAAGGATCAATGCGCGGCTATTCCCTTCCCGTAGATAGAATGGAAGTGAGATCCCCGATAGTGTTTAATAAAAGGAAAGATAGATATACAAAATCTATTCCCCTCGATAGAGGTGTAAAATTGATGGCCCAGCACAGCACAACCCACGAAATCACGTGCTTAGCGTGCTATGTGTCGTGTGTGCTGTGCCGGAAATTATAAGGTGTCGTGTTGTGCTAGAAGGCGTGATGGGCTGGGTTGTGCCGGGTATATTTATTTTATATTTTCCAATATAAATGTTTTCGAAATATTTAGGTTTTATATGTATTATTATGAAAATAAGTCAACAAAATGATGATAAAATCTCAATAATTGGCTAGAATAAAGGTTTATAATTGAAATATACACAAAATATGATGTATTGTGCCATGTTTGATAGTATTTTATACATATTATGACGTGCTTTCTTAACGTGTTGTGTTGTTTCGTGCCACGTGCTAATACGTGTCGCGTGTTGTGTTGGGCTATTGTGCCAATTAGTCAAACCTAGCACGTCATATTTAACTAACATGATGTGTCGTGCTGTACTGGGTTGTGCTCAAATTTTAGCGTGCTGGGCTGGGCTGGACTGTGCTTGTGCTGGCACAGCCCAATTTACACCTCTACCCTTCAATATGAGATGACATTTTAAATGGTAGGATACTTTGCCTCCAAGGATTCAGTAGGCGAGTAACAGTAAATGCAAAAAAATATAAAAAGCTATATTTGGGTAGTGGTTGTGGTGGTGATGTCGGGCTGGTGGCATTGTTGAAGTTGGTGGTTTTGTTGGCGGTATTGCGGTTTTGACTGGTGGAGCATGTTGGAGTGTTGTCGCCACAAATTTTGCACCACCAGAACCAATACAATCCACCACCACATAATTAAGACTTCACGTGAAAAAAATTTGGAGTTATATTTCGGCAAGTTATATTTGCTTCTACACCCCATCTTTTACCGGGGAAGATATTGATAAATGTCCGTCTCTATAAAATATTCTTTTCCTTTCCTCCTTTTTTACCGACATAGAACGATGGGATGCAGGGTTGATGTAAGAGAGAGCATTACTATTGATAAAACCTTTTGGTACTCTCTACGAACGTTGGTTTAGCCAATATTAATCGTGAAATCAAGGTTAGTTCCGGACTCATTCTTCTATATTTTGAGTTTTCATTTCTTATTCTCAATCATATCTCAATACTTAGATCACGTTGAATGTCCACCAAAGGAAAGACATCTTAGAATAAGTCTTTTTCTTCGTTTTTTTTTCTCTCTTCAGTTAAGCCATTTTGCTGAGAAACTTTTAGAATAAGTCTTTTTTTTTTCTTTTTTCGGTTAAGTTCTCCTTTAATTGAATTTCTGCACCTTAATTGGGAATAAACAAGTTGCAAGGTCATTATAATGTGCTGATCACTAAGGTATTGTTGATGGGTAAAACACAAGGGAGCATATGCTTTTCCAACCCTTTTCATAATTCGGATTTTTCTCCAATTACTAAGAGTTTGAGTTGTACCAAATAATCTATTACTGGTTTACTGAAAGTGTACGGACAGGTGGGATTGGATGATGTAATGGAATGATTTTGGCTTCTCTTAAATATAGCCGACACATTTATTAACCATAACCCAAAAGGTTTAAGTTAAATTGAAAAGTCAAAAATAAAAATGAAAAACCAAACAAGTTATAATTTTCTACTAACAATTGAACTTAAATCACCTTTTTACACAAAATCAAAATAAACCATAACTTTTTTGTTAACCATATTTGAAATTACTTATTGTGTTTTTTAGTAATAATCTCATAAATTGAACAATTATTATAAACCCTAATTCTTATTTTTCCCCAAAACTGAATAAACTCTAGTTCTTAATTTTTTTCTAAAATAATTTTTTTCGTAATCATGATTACATTACCATCCTCCTAAAACTCCATAAACATAATCCATAAAACAAAAAAAAAAAATCTCTAAGATGATGTTTTTTTCTTCTTCTCTATCATGATTACATTAAGATTGATTGAGGGTATTGATTATTCTTCAAAAACATTAATCATGTCAAATATCATACATAAATTTAATTAGATAATTAGCTTCTTCTTTTTTTGTTGATGTTGATTTAAGAATTTGATGATTGTCTTATTTTTGGGCTATATATAATAATTATACATAACCTTGTGGGCTATGTTAAATGATTATAAAGGTGAGTTTGATTAGCTTAAGCACTTATTTTAAATGGTTATGGTTAATAAATGTGTGGGCTATATTTAAGAGATAACAAGTGTAGTTGTACAAGTTGCTTTCTAGATAGCAAAGTAGGAAAAATAAAATAAAAATATTCTTAGACGACTATGAAATATGTAGATGTTTGAAGATACTGATATTTCCACGTAACTGCAGGAAAGAGTACTATTGATTGCCCTGAATTATACTGAAGTATAAATATTGTGTAACTTTTGAGATATTTATTTCATCAAATATGTCTTTCTTTTTTGTGCAATTTCTTGCTTGGTCGTCCCTATATAAAGCACCCGATCCATCCCCAAATCTTAATGTTTGCGTCTTCTTTTATTTTGCTAGGGTTTGGTTGGTTTTTTTCTATATATAGAATTCGATTTAGGGTTTTGTTTTCTAATCTATTCGTTTTTCTCTGTTGCATGAGCTCCAAAGTGTCACCAATGGTTGCAATGGTGTGAGCTGAACGATTTGAGGGGATTTAATATAGGTTATTCTATAGCAGGCTCATGCAAGGTATATAATTCTGAAATCTTCTTCTTCTACTACTTTTGTCTGTGTGGCATTGTTGGTATTTGTTTACTATTGACAATAGCTCCTTGCAGTGAAGAGCCGAGGTTAAAGATTTATGTGTAACTAAAATATCTAATGTTCTTAAGGAGTATCCAATCATAATCGATTACATCGAGGAGGCATCAAAGTTTCTTTATACGTATATATATTTTCTCCCTATCTTTCTTTTAAATGCGATTGACTGATATTCAAACGGTATATACATGTGAAACACTGTTAACTCAGACATAGATGTGGTGGAATGGTAATTTGAGAGTGGGAGAAAATTATGTTAAAAGGCTAGAGATAATGGTTATTATTTTTGTGATACTTTGTTTTTGTATATAAGCTTTGGAATGCTTTGGTTTGTACATGATATATGCTTTAATTTTTCAAGATGTTTTGAAAGTCTAAGCTTTGGTAGACTTTCAAGATATTTCATTGCCTGCCCCTTCCTTTTAGTTTTTTTTTCCCGATGTTGTTTATAAATATATTGAATACTACTCCCTCCGTTCCTAAATGATAGGCTGGTTTCTATAAATAGATGTTTCAAAAAAATAGGTTGGTTTCCTAATTGGGAAAGTCAAATGTTACTTTAGTTTTCTGGGACCACTTTTCTCTTAACTTCTTTTGATGACAAGTGTCATGTGGACCATTTCACTATACTTCTTTTGCTGACAAGTGTCATGGGGACCATTTCACTTCACTTCTTTTATTGACAAGTGTCATGAGGACCACTTTCAATGATTAGTTCTCTTAATTTCCTTAATTTTCTCGAAAAACAAAACAAGCCTATTAATTAGGAACGGAGGTGTTAGAGCATAGCTCGGCCGACCTCGCATGCGTTGCTATATCAAGCATGTTTGTCAATGTTAGTGATCAAAACTATGAGTCTTGATTTCTAGTCTACATACCTAAGTCTCGGACTAGGATAGAAAAGTGTAGTTGAGCTCAAGGACTTCATGGCGATTCATCATACAACGACGAAGATCTACTCAAGGAACCGTGTAACTTCATCAACAAAAAGGTATGTGGAGACTTGAACTTATCTATCACTCAAAAGTCTATCTCTTCTATCTCCTACTTCTCATGAGACAAAAGTCGTATGTTATATAGACTGGATCATACACATTTGATTTTTCGAGCCGAGTATATCTCGCCTATCTATATCTCGAAATCATGTGTTGGTAAAACGTTTCGCTTTGATCGCGTTTATCTTCACCTAATGACGAAATTCATAACGTTTCAATCACTTTGAAAATCGCTTTGACGAGAAATAGTGTAACAACTATATAACGTCCTCTAAGAATGTTTCAATGGTTGGAATGAGAGTTTAGGTCTATATAACCAATGATGGATATAAGCATTGTGTGGAAACACATATGTGCATAAGTCCTATTTCTTAATCCAAAGTTTGCGAACTTTGTTGATTGAGAGAAATCGGAGGAATTGGCTTTGCCAAGTCCGCGAACTGACGGAAGTTCTCTTGCCGAGAATTTCTGCTGGGATTTTCCAAAAACTCGTTTGCGTGTTTAGTCCGTGAACTGGCGGAAGTCTCCTTGCCGAGATTTTCTGCGGAGTTTGGAAAACTCTGCCGGTTGTCTTAAGTCCGCGAACTTGTTTGCGTACTTGAGTAGGTTATGATCTAAAGATGTGTTCTGAACATGAAACTTAAATTACTAAGGAATGCAATATGCAAACCGTGGCTATAAAGTTCATGAGCCGATTTAATCGAATCGAATCATCTTTGTTTCAATTGTGTCTTGTGTAGTTACATAAGATCTCATAGCAATTGAAAAACTCTCTAACTAATTCATTTGAGTCAATTGAACTAGTTATGGTGAAGAAGAACAAGGTTAATATGAAATGCTCATATGGTTGACCTTTTGGGTTACTATGTTGAACCAACATACACGTACACGTTTGGGCACGGTTTTCACAAACCCAGTAAACGTATATCTCAAGTGTGTGTGTGACAAGCTAAGTTTTCGATCTAACGGTTGAGAAATATTAACTTGAATCAAAATCAGGTTTTCATCTAACGGTGAATATTGATTGCTTAGTAACTAAGGCAAAACCCTGATTTGAAGACTATATATAGGAGACATCTAGCATTGGGAAAAACTAATCCCCACACGTCTGTGTGATACTAGTGCGCTCGCTAGAGTCGAATCTCCTCTAACCTTTGGTTTTCTTCTCTAAAACCAGGTTAACGACTTAAAGACTTCATTGGGATTGTGAAGCCAGACCGATACTACTTTTATCGTAGTTTTGTGATCTGATCTTGCATCTTCTATCGTACGAGTACAATCTTTGATAGGCTTGAGATCGTGAGAGTTCTCCGATAGGCAAGATAAAGAAGTCACAAACATCTTCGTCTCACTGTTTGTGATTCCTCGACGTCCTCTTGTGTATTCAAGTAAGACTGTTGAGAGGTGATTGATTAATCGAGGATGTTCTTCGGGAATATAAGACCAGATTATCAATTGGTTCATGTTCACCTTGATTTCATATCTTAAGACGGAACAAAAACCTAAGGTTTTTCTGTGGGAGACAGATTTATCCTTTGATAGACTTTTTTGTGTGAGATAGATTTGTTTATTATCAAGTCTGCGATTTTGGGTTGCAGCAATTCTTGGTTGTGGGTGAGATCAGCTAAGGGAATCAAGTGCGCAATATCCTACTGGGATCAGAGGCGTAGGAGTACAACTGTACCTTGAATTAGTGGGAGACTGATTAGGGTTCAACTATAGTCCAGTCTGAAGTTAGCTTGGAGTAGGCTAGTGTCTATAGCGGCTTAATACAGTGTGTATTCAATCTGGACTAGGTCCCGAGGTTTTTCTGCATTTGCGGTTTCCTCGTTAACAAAACTTCTGGTGTCTGTGTTATTTTTTTTTCCGCATTATATTTTTTATATAATTGAAATAATGCAGGTTGTGCGTTAAAGATCATCAATTGGAAATCCAACCTTTGGTTGTTGATTGATATTGATTGATCCTTGGACATTGGTCTTTGGTACCGTCCAAGTTATCTCTCTTAGATAAAGACTCAAAGATTTCCATTTGCTTGAGTAAAGACCAAATCGAGAGATTGAGATATAAACTCTTTGATATATCTTTTTTATTGATTGAGTCTAACTGTCTAGTTGATTCTCATAAAAAGTATATTGGAGTTTGTCCATACAGATTGCTAAGCGAAATATTGGGTGGTGTCATTAGACCCCCGCTTTTTCAAGAGGAAGTAATGTTTTTATTCAACTATTATTAGTTTCTATTACTATTTTCGGAAATTTAAATTGTTTATAACCAAATTAAAATTTTTTAAGCAAGAAACAAATCTGTGCGTAGCACGGGTGAAAAACTAGTTTTTCCAAAAATCATCTTTTAGGGGGTGTGCTGGAGGTCCATACAAACAAAATAGTCTCCATTGTGGAATGCTCAGCCTTTGGCCAATCTTGCATTGAATTAGATTTTGGTTTTTTGGTATCACTTCTAGTTCCACATTATCTTGCCAGAATATGGAAAGGCCTCCACTTCAGCCATTTGCCGCAACAAAGTCAAAGTGCCTAAAATTGAGAGAGTTGCAAACCCTTCTGCTATTCATTCAGTTTTGTCTCAAAGATAAAAAGAATCGAAGGTTTACAGCTGCACATGAATGAGTGTAATGTTAGTGTTAAGTTCATATTTTGTATATATTTAGTGTCGAATCCATGCTAGTAATTTCTATATATTCTTGCGAATTATTGTATATTACTCTTGTTTTATTTTATTTATGTTTTGCTAGGTGAATCATCTGAAAAAAAAAGTGAAAAGAGCTATAAAAGTGAAGTCTACAAGTGGAGAAGGTCCAAACACCAAGTGGAACTCGCTCAAAGTCAGGTTTTTCCCCATCATCTTGAAGAATACGCGAATACGAAGTCAACGGCGAAAGAATGGGGTCAATCTGATGAGGTATGAAGAAGTTATGGGGGAAACGAGAAGTTAAGCCTGTCAGTTCCTCAGAACTGACAATACAATTGGAGAGAAGCAGAAAACTGAACTGTCAGTCTTGCAAGACTGACAGTTTAAAGGAATTTGTTAAAGGCACCTCTCCATCAGATCGGGGCACCATCATCTTCCCATCGACTTTAACAGGGAAGGAATATCGGTCGGTGACTGTTGCGGCTGATGGAATGATGGAAGGTACTTTGGAAGTGGATTTTGGATGCTGCCATTCCCAGCGAATGATAGAGGAGCTGAAAAAGCGGGGGTCTAACAACACCACCTAATATTTCGATTAGCAATCTGTATGGACTAACTCCGAAATACTTTGCTAGAGAATCAACTAGACAGTCAGACTCAATCTAGATAAAAGTATCTCAAGGAGTTAAGATCTCTCTCTTGATTTGATTTTTACTCAAGCTAACAATAATAGCGAGTCTTTATCAAATACAAGGAATACTTGGACGGTACAAAAGACCAATGTCCAAGGATCAACCAATATCAATCAACAACCAAAGTTTGGATTTCCAATTGATAATCACGAACGCACAACCTGTATTATTTCAATTATATAAAATATAATGCGGAAAAGAAATAACACAGACACGAGAAATTTTGTTAACGAGGAAACCACAAATGCAGAAAAACCCCGGGACCTAGTCCAGATTGAATACACACTGTACTAAGACGCTACAGACACTAGCTTATTGCAAACTAACTTCGGACTGGACTATAGTTGAACCCCAATCAGTCTCCCACCGATCCAAGGTACAGTTGTACTCCTACGCCTCTGATCCCAGTAGCATACTGCGCACTTGATTCCCTTAGCTGATCTCACCCACAACCAAGAGTTGTTGTAACCCAAAATCACAGACTTGATAATAAACAGATCCGTCTCACACAGAAAACTCTATAAGAGGATAAATTTGTCTCCCCACAGATAAACCCTAGGTTTTGTTTCGTCTTTAGATATAAAATCAAGGTAACGGGAACCAATTGATAATCCGGTCTTGTATTACCAAAGAACAGCCTAGATTAATCAATCACCTCTCTACAATCCTTCCTGACTACACAAGCGGATTGTCGAGGAATTAAAAACAGTGAGACGAAGATGTTTGCGGCTTCTTTATGTTTCCTATCGGAGAACTCTCACGATCTCAAGTCAATCAATCGATTGTACTCGTACACAGAAGATGCAAGATCAGATCACACAACTATGATAAATAGTATCGGTCTGGCTTCACAATCCCAATGAAGTCTTTAAGTCGTTAACCTGATTTTAGAGAAGAAAATCAAAGGTTAATGGAGATCGATTCTAGCGGGAGCACTAGTAGCACACAGACGTGTGGGGATTAGTTTTGCACAATGCTAGATGTCTCCTTCATATAGCCTTCAAATCAGGGTTTTGTCTTAGTTACAAAGAAATCCATATTCACTGTTAGATGAAAACCTGATTTAGATTCAAGCTAATATTTCTCAACCGTTAGATTGAAAACTTAGCTTGTCACACACACTTTGGTCGACATTTACTGGGTTCGTGAAAACCATGCCCAAACGTGTACGTGTATGTTGGTTCAACATAGTAACCCAAAAGGTTAGCTATATGAGAATTTAATATTAACCTTGTTCTTATTCACCATAACTAGTTCAATTGACTCAAATGAACTAGTTAAAGAGTTGTTCAATTGCTATGAGATCTTATGTAACTACACAAGACACAACTGAAACAAAGATGATTCGATTCGATTGAATCGGCTCATGAACATTATAGCCACGGTTTGCATAAAGCATTCCTTAGTAATTTAATGTTTCATGTTCAGAGCACATATTTAGATCATAACCTTCTTAAGTTCACAAACAAGTTCGCAGACTTAAGTTAATCGGTTGAGTTTTCCAAACTCAGCAGAAATTCTAGGGATAAGAACTTCCGCCAGTTCGCGGACTTAGTACACAAACGAGTTTTTGGAAAATCCCAGCAGAAATTCTCGGTCGAGAACTTCCGACAGTTCGCGGACTGAGTTTGCGAACTAGGTTCGCGTACTTGGCAAGCCAATTCCACAATCCTCCCGATTTCTCTTGATCAACAAAGTTTGAAAACTTCGGTTCAAGGAATACATGGTTATGTAATCTAAACTCTTATTTCAATCATTGAGACATTCTCAGAGGACGATGTGTAGCCGTTATTCACAGACCGATTCACGTCAGAGCAATTCTCAAAGTGATTGAAACTTTTCATGACTTTCGTCACTAGGTGAAGATAAACTTGATCAAAGCGAAACGCTTTACCAACACAGGATTTCGAGATAAAAGATAAGCAATGAATGCTCAGCTCGAAATGTCAAATATGTATGATCTAGTCTATATAGCATACGACTTTTGTCTCATAAGAAGTAGGAGATAGAAGAGATAGACTTTTGAGTGATAGATAAGTTCAAGTATCCACATACCTTTTTGTTGATGAAGTTCCACAGTTCCTTGTATAGATATTCGTCGTTGTATGATGAATCGCCATGAAGTCCTTGAGCTCAATTACACTTTTCTATCCTAGTCTGAGACTTAGCTATGTAGGCTAGAAATCAAGACTTATAGTTTTGATCACTAACATTGACAAACATGCTTGAGATAGCAATGCATGCGAGGTTGACCGAGCTATGCTCTAACAATCTCCTCATTTGTCAATTTTAGTGACAAAACTATTAATACATATGGAATACAAAAAACATAAACTTTAGTGGCTCCTATTCTATAGTCTAATCTTCAACGTTCCTTGAAATTTTCGTCCTTCCAAGTACTCCAATGATCCCGAAGGTTGTAAGTTTAGCACCATCGTTGTTGAAGATCCGTAGCTATACCTTTTTATCATAAGAATGATTGGAGGAAGTCGTCTTAATATCATCATCATAAGATTTGTGCTTTTTACAGAGTGTCCTAAGTTTGGTGGAAATATTAGGAACACCTGTTTTTACTTCTGAATGTAAAGCATCAGAAGTTCTTGGTATATTAGATTGCTTTGAACAAACTTGAACGGAGAGTTTATTCAAACGACGTTCAATATCCAAAGCATCCTTTTCGAGGCTGGCCTCAAGAGTTAAGCACGAAGGATGATCTTCAGCATTGCCATGGACTTTGCAATTTCTTACAATACCAAGAAGAACATTGACATGGTGTTTTAGCTGATCCAATATGACAGCTTGAATTCTAACAAGATTTAGAATCAAATTACTCTCTTCAGTTGTATCCCACTCATTAGAAGAGAAGGTCTCTTTCGAATGGAGATCAAGAACACACCTGCCATTGTTTGTCTGTCTCGTCGAACCACAAGGTTTTTCTATATTCAAGATAGAACAGCTTTTCTCTTTAATAGAATAGACGAGAGAGAATCTTTATTACTGGTGACGCGTTTATCAGAGATAGTTGTAGTTGCAGGAAATCTTACACTACACCCCTCATATGATTTCATTGTTGATCAACTCATTTTTAGGTTTACACTCTTAATTTTATTGATTAATTTTTGAATGTTCTTACAAGAAAGATAAAGAAGTCAAGAATAATCTCTGCTTTGGACTTTCTCTCTCCTATTTACTTGATTCTTACTCAAAAAGATCTCACTCCCTCTTTACAACTCGAATGACTATTTATAAGGAAATACATAGTGGATGACAGCTAATCTGTCCTTTATTTTCGGATGTGGTTTGCGACATTCTCGCAACCTTACAAATTTTAATTTCGCAAACTCTCTAATTTTCGCAAGACTATCACATTTTTCTCATGATCCTTGCTGACGTCATTTCTGAAATTGTTCTGCGACGCTATTGTGCAATACCATTGATAATTTCGCTGAGACATAATTGTTGCGAGATTCTGATCCTACATCTTGCCTCTTCTCATATCTTCTCTGCAAAGTATAGAATGATGTGAGAAATGCCGCAACTGCTTATCTTTTCATATTCCACATTTATCACACGTACTCTCTCTTCCATTTATTTCTTGACACGTCTTCTGTAACTGCCACCTTTCAACCTCTCACGTCTCTTCGTCTTAATGGTGTTTATTTCTTCGAGAAGTAAATTTTCTTTATATACTCTTCTCCCTCCCTCTTTCCACTTTTCTTTTTACTTTCTCTTCTATTTTTATTCTCTCATCTCTGCAACTCTATCATTCTTCTGCAAATTCTGCTGCTGTAATTTTTTCTTCCTTCAATTCTTTTGCTTTCTATACATTCCATACTCTATATTCAATCATGGCTCCAAGTGGTCATAGATATGAGAAGAATCTACAAGATGTCCAAAAAGATCTTGCTAATAAAGGTCTTACACTCTCCCCCATTCGTGGTGTGAATGCCAAATCAATTCTTTCTGTCAAGCTTTTCTCCAATCAAAAGTGTGATGATCAATCAATCATAATTTCGCTAGGTCAAATTCTCGCAGGTCTCCCTATTCCTCTTTATAACCCAGACATTCCTTTATTTTATGAAATTCTCGCTCATCCGGGATTTTCGCGAGCCATTTTCCAACTAAGTGGGGACTGCATCCGTCTGATGCTAGAGTTCGCTAATCGTGGTGCTGGTAGAGGATCTCTTTACTCCAAGAACTTAGGGATCCAAAATTCGCACCTAGAGATAGTTGCTGAAATATACAGTGGCGAATTTCTTTGAAAACTACGAACTTATCTCCATGAAGAAAGAGAATACTCGCTGGGGTATTCGATTAAGAAGAAAGATAACATTGATGAAGCCAAAATTCTTATGCAAGATATTGACTGGCATTCTGGTAAAAACACAACTCCTCGCCAATCCAAAGATGACAAATGGTGTGTTAATGCTAAAGGGTCCTACATTGCTGGATCAAACGTTCTTCCTGCGAATCTCGCTGCATATCAACCTTGGGTTTTCTCCTGGCCCGAGAAGGAGAAAGAGGTATTTCTCCCTTTAACTCATTTTATATTCTTTATTGATTTTTACTATTCTGTTCGCTAACTCTTGCGACATTCCGCAGATCCAAAAACTAAAGGATAGTTATAACAGGACTGGGAAATCTAGTACTCTGTTAGCTCTTCGCTCATACACAGATGAGGTAAGAAATTTTCTTTATGACTTTAAATAGTACTGTTACTTCCATGCTTCCATTTCTTATTTCTATCTGTGTGTGAAGTTATTGCTGAAGTAGAAGAATCTGTTGATGCTGCGAAGATTGGTGATAAAGGTAAAGGTACTCTTCGCAGGGAAAAATCAACTGGTCCTCCTCCAAAGAAAGAAAAGTTCGTTCCTTCTCCTTCAAATGTTCTTCCTAACGAAATTCTGAAATGATAAGGGTGATGAGAACGATGATCTTGCTGCAACTGAAGATTCTCCACCTGAATCTTCTATGGCTAAGCTTTCTGGCCTCTTTTCTGATTCTCTACAAGGATGGGAGATAGCCAATTCGCAAATACCTGCAAAGCTCTCGCTACCCTTTGTGATGTCCCTTTACTGGATGGTGATACTCTCTTCGCGGAGTTTCTAGATCAGTGACTCCCGACTTCTTGCATTCTCTCAATAGTCTGGTATACTTTTATCTTTTACTTTTTCTTATTATAACTCAAAATCTTTTCTATATTAATATTTTTTATTTCTTTTCGCAGGCTGGAAAAGCTTCTTTTGTGTTGCCTCAGATCTAGAGAGAAGACGCGAAAATCTTGAAAAGAAGAATCTTCAATTTCGCAAAAGAATGAAGAATTGGAAGCTGAAGTTAAAGTCTTCGCGAGAAAAATAGACAATTAGAAATTGATTCTTCCTCTATAAGATAAAATTTCTAGTCTTCAACAAGCTAATAATCAGCTTTACGGTATGTTACTTTTCTCTTTTCTCTTTATTCATTCATCTGTTGTTTTATCTTATTTAAATCCTTTTTGCAGACATTTATGGTCTTTCTGATGAAGCTACCCTTCTTCGCTCATTTCCTAATGCCTTGGATAATGATACCCTTCTTGAACGTCTTAACAATTCCTTAAATAGCTTTCTCAAATGATAGAATTTCATCTCTTTCTCTAAATGAACTTAGATCGAAATTTCGCCTCTTAGAAATTGATCATAGATCCAGTTTAGGCTTAGCCAACAGATTTAAGCGTCTCCTTATTGATTCCAAAGAAAACCAATGATTAAGAACCAAATTAGCGGTCTCATAGATGATAAGATCGTATCTCTGATCAAGGTGCCAAGGCTTTAGCGAAATTCCAAGAGGCTCTCCTTGAAGTTCAACTTGAGCGAGATGAAGCTAACCGCAAGAATATTGAACTCTGCGAAAGGGAAAATCAAATTCGTTCTCGTCTTCTCATAAGTAGTGAGGATGAATTTGTCTGGGCTGCGAAAATTTTAGATGATGCTAGAAAAGATTTAGGCGTAAATGTTAGTCTCCAAGTTGAACATACAGCCTTGATTAGAGACATGATTTCTGACAGAGAAGGTTGCTAATTGCTCTTCTTTACTAATCTTTTGCTTCTTATGAATTTTCATCAAGTTAATAATTGGTTGTCTTTTGTTCGCAGATTCTGAAAATAAATATCGTGAAAAGATTGAAGAACTTGAAGCTGAAAAGGAGGAACTCGCAAAGAATCTTTCTTCTCGCAACGACAAGTATTCTAGATTGAAGAATCAAATCAAATCACTGAGTTTTAAGAATGACGCTATGCATTTTCGCAATCAAACCATCCAGATGGTTTGTGATGATCATAATATCCCACATTCTGATTATCCTTGTCTTTTAGAAGAAATCCCACAGAATACTCCCAGTTTGATTATCTCTGATATGAAGCTGACGATGAAGAATCTGATAGTGATGGAAGTTCTGATGGTGATAAGATTCTGACGCAGATGAAGAAGGAAACAAGTCTGTGAAGATAATGAGGATTAACCAAGAAATATCTTTACTTCTTCTTTGATTCTTTGTAATACTTGTACATTTATTTCTTCTTTCTGTATATTTGTGTTTCTTTCATTTTGACCTGCGAATGAAAACAATTCTTCTTTGCAATACATTAATCAATATAATATTAATTCTTGAATTTTTGAGTAAATCTCTCATATGGAAATAACATTTTCTAATTTCATACATTCCCATACTTGCCTCTGTTATTTGAATCCAAATGAGAGATTTCATAAACTTTTCTTATTGTATAATTTCGCAACCTTTTGCGAAGTGAATTTTGTTCTTTTCAAAATCTCATTCCTGTGTGGTCTTATTTTCCTTCCTAATTAAAGGTCTTATTATGCCACCTCTTGTCATTGCGACAAAATCGCAGGACGTCCTTGCATTTTCATGCAAAACCCATTGATCTTGCCTTAACTTTTTCTTTTGTATTATGGCCTCTTCAGGAATGTTGCGACAATATGACAGGCCTAAATATTCTTGCGAAAATAAACCCATGACATTGCCGTCTTGCGAAATCGCAGGACGTCTTCGCACTTTCATGCGAAAACCCATTGATCTCGTCTTATCTTTTTCTTTTGTATTATTGCCTCTTCAGGATTGTTGCACAAATATGACAAGCCTTAATATCCTTGCGAATAAAAGCCTCATGACATTTGCGTCTTAAGACACTTATCAGCTCCCTAATGGAGGGTGCCGCCCTTATCTCCCCCTGGTTGCCCCTTCAAGGAGGCGTACTTCTACCATACAAGGTTAGCTCCTCCCATCCAGTCTTAACAACAACCAGTTGTTTTCGCAGCCTCTTATCCCTTTTACCTATAGGGTTTTATGGTTACGAGACTGCACCCTAAGTGGGGTTTTCCTTCTTCGGGCCGTGCAGTATAAGCCAAGAATTGTCAAAATGGCAAGGTACGCTTCACGCCCCTGGCACTCTTGACTCAACCGTGTACCTCGGCGCCTTGATCAGATTCTGCACTCCTTGGAGAGTCCTTATTACCTTAGTCGCCCAACCTAAGTCATATGCTTAAGTTGAGAATCCAAGGTGCCTCTCCCGGATGGGCTTTATTGACCCCAAATCTCCATGACTCAGGTTCCGGTGGCGGTGTAGCCTTTCCCTGAGCCATGTAACAGGTACCCCCTTATATGACGTACTTTAGGTCTTACATTTGCCTCTTGCGAAATTTATTCGCGAACTAGGGTGTACGCCATAAAGGTTCGCCTCTTTCTCTTTTGTCATTCTTTTGATTATTTTTGTAAAATTCATTATCTCTGCGAGAGTCTCGCAATTCATATATTGTATCTGAATTTCGCAATCTC
The DNA here is from genome assembly GCF_003573695.1 of Papaver somniferum. Lineage (NCBI taxonomy): Eukaryota > Viridiplantae > Streptophyta > Magnoliopsida > Ranunculales > Papaveraceae > Papaver > Papaver somniferum. The sequence goes on along the minus strand of NC_039361.1, from coordinate 33,124,151 downwards.
AATTTTGTTGTTCAATCAAATGTATTTTTGAGAATTTTACTTATTGCGAATTATCGTCAACAACTTAATCATTCATACATTTCTTGCTTTTATTACTTTTGCCCTCCTCTGCTTCTTTATGATTTTCTGCTACTGCTTCCTTGGTAATGGTATGTTCATCCTTTTTATCCTGAGCTAGCATTGATTTTGTAACATCTCTTCTCCTTTCTTTTCGATTGTATCCACCATCAACTTCTCACTTCTTTGTACATCCTTGATTTTGTGTCGCCAGTTTTCCTTCTTGTTTGCTCTTCCTTCGCAAGATTCTATCTCAGTTTCGTAACATTTCTTTCCTTCAACCCAATCTCCCTTTATGATTCCTACACCATTGGGGTGAGGGAATTTGATGCATTGATGGAAAGTTGAAGCTACACCTAGAATCCCATGTAGCCAAGGTCGACCAATTAACATTGTAGGGTGATTCTACATCAACACACAGAATGAGATTTCAGAAGATATTCCCTTCAATGGAATTTGCATAGTAACCTCCCCTTTAGGCTTGTTAGCAGTACCATTAAAACCATATATCTTATATGTTGATGGTATAAGATCATCATCTCTTCCACCCATGGTTTTATAAGTATGATAAAATAAGATGTTCACAGAGCTTCCAGTATCGACTAGAATTCTATTGATTGCCCATGAATCTTCAGCTTCATCATCCTCATCTTCTTTCGGTTTTGGATTAATTTCTAATTTTATTACCAATGGATTGTCATGCACCTCTTCTCCTTCGGGAATTTCTTCTGCGGTAAAAGAAATGATCTGTTTCTGCCATTCCTCTAATCGCGAGATTTTCGCAATATTCATAATTTCTCTTCCATTACTATCTCTTGCGAACACTCTACTCAAAATATTATCATGAAAATCTTCAATTGTCTTATATGAATGTACGATAGAGTGACAGAATAGATTTTTTGCTTTTGCACCAACTTCTATGAAGAATGTTTCTTTCTTTTTCATCGTATTCAGTTTGTGATGTTCTGGAGGTGGTGGTAATGGTGGAGGTTGCGGATGCCCTACTAGAAAGTCGTTTAGTTTTCCTTGATCTATCATTCTCAAAATAATTCTCTTTACATTTCTGCAATCATTTGTGGTATGTCCATGAAAATGATGATATGAACAAAATTCATGACTTCTGTGATTTGGAGGTGGTTCTGTTCCCATATTCCATGGTGTTGGTATATTCTCCATCAAGATTATAGCTTCCCATATCTTCTGCACACTTGCATTTAGAGGTGGCATCTTGATTTCTTCCCATGCTACCTTGTGACCTCCTTGTCCTCTATTAAAGTTTGGTCTTTGACCTCCATAAGTTTCTTGCGGTTGATCGAGTCTTTGAATCTTGTTATTTCCTCAAAGACTATAGAAATTTATTTCTCTTTCATACTCCTCTTGATCTCGACTCCCCATAGCTACCAACTTCTGCTGATTATTACCTGTCACCTTTTCTTGTTGTACTTGTGAAGTATTCGCCACTGTGTTTATCAGCTTGGGTAATAAGCTTGCATTCTCTGTTTGTGAGCTAGTGTTCGCAACTGGATATGATTCCATTTCATTTTGTCTTTCCTCTAAAGCAATGTATTCTTCTTGAAGTTCTCGCAATTCAGTCATTGTAATCGTATTCTTGACTCTGAAAATTTGGACATACAACAGGTTTGTTGCAAACATAACATTGATAAATGATAATATGAGATATCTCTCATCTACACGGCCAGCCATTTCGCTATACATAGTTCTCCATCTTTTAGTCAAATGTTTCAAACTTTCGCCAACCCTTTGCTTTAATCCAAACACATCTTCTATACCAGGTCGTGAGGAATTGTTACTTATATATTCCCCCAAAAATGTAGTCTTCAAATGATTAAATGAAGTTATTGTATTCTTTGGAAAACCTTCAAACCATTTTAACGCTTCTCCTATTAAGCTGGATGCGAAATATTTGCACAATACCGCATCATGATTTTCCCGTTGTAACATGCACCTCATATAAGCTTTAATGTGTTGAATTGCACAAGTTGTTACATCGAAAATGCTGGTTAATGCAGGAAAATTGCATTTCGGTGGTATTCCTCCTAATTGTACTTCCCTTGTAAATGGAGTTTTTGCAGCTTCTTCTATTGCTTCATCCAATTGTCTTCTACCTACTTCTCCTCTGTTATTTAGCACTCCCCTCATTTCTTCTAATTCTTTCAAGATTTTTTTATTTACTCCTGAATCTTGACCCATTGGTCTCTTTAATTTTGCTTCTCTTCTTCTGCGTTCAGGTCTATCTTTTCTTGCGAAATTTTGTATCTCTTCTTCATTATCCTCATCTCTCCTTCTTCTGCGGTTCTCTTCCTCATCCCTATCTTGAATTCGCAAATGACGTCGTTCATTTTCCCCTTCATAATTTTGTTCATTTCTTATCAATTCAATTCGCTGTCTTTCATCCATTCTCTTTATTCTACCATACTCTTCATTGAGAGTATCGTTAATACGGTTTTGTATACGCCTTCTTTCCCGATTGTCATGATTGTTTTGGCGAATTGTCTCCTGAAACTCTTGTTCTTCCATTTCCGCTCTCAATCTTTCACGTTCGCAGATTAAACGTGCTTGTTCAGCATTATGTCTTTCAATTTCTTCTTCAATCGTCTGTTGATTTCTTTGAGTTTCTCTCACATGTAAAATTCTTCTTCCTTCCTCTTGATTTCCTTCACCATCTTGGTTCTTTTGTCTCTGATTTTTCCCGTTCTCTTGATTTCCTCCAATTTTCCCATCATCAAAAGTTTCATTTTGTGAAATGTAACGATCATCAATTCTTTCTCTATTTTCGCGATATTCTTCATTAGGATTTGACATTTCTTCTTGAATATTGTTTCCAGCATTGATCGCGGGTGAATTTTGCCTCATTTCTCTTCTAGTCGATCTGGAATATGATTTTGTAACAATTCTCGATCTTCTATTCTGCAATCTTATATTCTCCATCCTTAATTTGTGATTTTGTCTTGTTAAATTCGCACGTTCTTCTGCCTCAGCGCTTCTTTCTTCATGTATTTTTCGTCTCAATGTTTTTAACGCTCCAATTTCCTCACCTCCATGAATTATTCCTTCATCTGCTTCTTGATTTCTCTCATCCTGTCTGTAATTTCTATTTTGTTGCTCTTCTTCTATTTCTTCTGCTGAATTTGATCGCCAAGTGTGTACGTTCACTCTGTCATAATCTGTATTCATCTCTTGAACTAGTGTTTGTTGAATTGGCGATTGAATTAGATTTTCTCTATTATTTCTCATTCTAGTAGATTCTCCCATTTCACTTCTTTCTCTTCCAGCAATTCTTTTGCTTCTTCTAATAGTAGTCGGTTGTTCGGATGTATTTCTTCTTCTAGCCATTTCTTCAATGCTAACAGTATTTCAAGAAATTATGAAAAATTCTTAATCAATTACTTTAAATTTTCATAAATCTCAATATCAATCTTTAGCTTTTTCTAGAATAATCTTCAACTCGTCCATGTTTCTAGCCCCATTATGTAGTTGCAGGAAATCCTACACTACACCCCTCATATGATTTCATTGTTGATCAACTCATTTTTAGGTTTACACTCTTAATTTTATTGATTAATTTTTTAATGTTCTTACAAGAAAGATAAAGAAGTCAAGAATAATCTCTGCTTTGGACTTTCTCTCTCCTATTTACTTGATTCTTACTCAAAAAGATCTCTGTCCCTCTTTACAACTCGAATGACTATTTATAAGGAAATACATAGTGGATGACAGCTAATCTGTCCTTTATTTTCGGATGTGGTTTGCGACATTCTCGCGACCTTACAAATGTTAATTTCGCAAGCTCTCTAATTTTCGCAAGACTATCACATTTTTCTCATGATCCTTGCTGACGTCATTTCTGAAATTGTTCTGCGACGCTATTGTGCAATACCATTGATAATTTCGCTGAGACATAATTTTTGCGAGATTCTGATCCTACAATAGTACTCTTATCCATAGAGTTAGATCGCTACAAACACAGACTGATGAGGTCTTAAACGTGTTTGCCTGCTCTGACACCAATTGAAAAAGCGGGGGTCTAACAACACCACCCAATATTTCGATTAGCAATCTGTATGGACTAACTCCGAAATACTTTGCTAGAGAATCAACTAGGCAGTCAGACTCAATCTAGATAAAATTATCTCAAGGAGTTAATATCTCTCTCTTGATTTGATTTTTACTCAATCTAAAAACAATAGCGAGTCTTTATCGATTACAAGGAATACTTGGACGGTACCAAAGACCAATGTCCAAGGATCAATCAGTATCAATCAATAACCAAATGTTGGATTTCCAATTGATGATCACGAACGCACAACCTGTATTATTTCAATTATATAAAATATAATGCGGAAAAGAAATAACACAGATACCAGAAATTTTGTTAACGAGGAAACCGCAAATGCAGAAAAACCCCGGGACCTAGTCCAGATTGAATACACACTGTATTAAGCCGCTACAGACACTAGCTTACCGAAAACTGACTTCGGATTGGACTATAGTTGAACCCCAATCAGTCTCTCACCGATCCAAGGTACAGTTGTACTCCTACGCCTCTGATCCCAGTAGCATACTGCGCACTTGATTCCCTTAGCTGATCTCACCCACAACCAAGAGTTGTTGTAACCCAAAATCACATACTTGATAATAAACAGATCTGTCTCACACAGAAAAGTCTATAAGAGGATAAATCTGTCTCCCACAGATAAAACCTAGGTTTTGTTCCGTCTTTAGATATAAAATCAAGGTAACAGGAACCAATTGATAATCTGGTCTTATATTCCCGAAGAACAGACTAGATTAATCAATCACCTCTCTACAATCCTTCCTGACTACACAAGCGGATTGTCGAGGAATCACAAACAGTGAGACGAAGATGTTTGTGACTTCTTTATCTTGCCTATCGGAGAACTCTCACGATATCAAGTCAATCAATAGATTATACTCGTACGATAGAAGATGCAAGATCAGAGCACACAACTACGATAAAGTAGTATCGTTCTGGCTTCACAATCCCAATGAAGTCTTTAAGTCGTTAACCTGATTTTAGAGAAGAAAATCAAAGGTTAATGGAGATCGACTCTAGCGGGCGCACTAGTAGCACACAGACGTGTGGGGATTAGTTTTGCACAATGCTAGATGTCTCCTTTATATAGCCTTCAAATCAGGGTTTTGCCTTAGTTACAAAGCAATCCATATTCATCGTTAGATGAAAACCTGATTTAGATTCAAGCTAATATTTCACAACCGTTAGATAGAAAACTTAGCTTGTCGCACACACTTGGGTAGACGTTTACTGGGTTCGTGAAAACCATGGCCAAACGTGTACGTGTATGTTGGTTCAACATAGTAACCCAAAAGGTTAACCATATGAGCATTTCATATTAACCTTGTTCTTCATCACCATAACTAGTTCAATTGACTCAAATGAACTAGTTAAAGAGTTGTTCAATTGCTATGAGATCTTATGTAACTATACAAGACACAATTGAAACAAAGATAATTTGATTCGATTGAATCGGCTCATGAACATTATAGCCCCGGTTTGCATAAAGTATTCCTTAGTAATTTAATGTTTCATGTTCAGAGAACATCTTTAGATCATAACCTTCTTAAGTTCACAAACAAGTTCGCGGACTTAAGTTAATCGGTTGAGTTTTCCAAACTCAGCAGAAATTCTCAGGATGAAAACTTCCTCCAGTTCGAGGACTGGGTTTGTGGACTGAGTTCCCGAACGAGTTTTTGGAAAATCTCAGCAGAAGTTCTCGATTGAGAACTTCCGACAGTTCGCGGACTCGGCAAGCCAATTATACAATCCTCCAGATTTCTCTTGGTCAACAAAGTTTGAAAACTTCGGTTCAAGGAATACTTGGTTATGTAATATAAACTCTTATTTCAATCATTGAGACATTCTCAGAGGACGCTATGTAGCCGTTATTCACAGACTGATTCACGTCAGAGCAATTCTTAAAGTGATTGAAACTTTTCATGACTTTCGTCACTTGGTAGATAAATTTGATCAAAGCGAAACGCTTTACCAACACACGATTTCGAGATAAAAGATAAGCAATGAATGCTCAGATCGAAATGTCAAATGTGTATGATCTAGTCTATATAGCATACGACTTTTGTCTCATAAGAAGTAGGAGATAGAAGAGATAGACTTTTGAGTGATAGATTAGTTCAAGTCTCCACATACCTTTTTGTTGATGAAGTTTCACGGTTCCTTGTATAGATCTTCGTTGTTGTATGATGAATGGCCATGAAGTCCTTGAGCTCAACTACACTTTTCTATCCTAGTTCGAGACTTAGCTATGTAGGCTAGATATCAAGACTTATAGTTTTGATTACTAACATTGACAAACATGCTTGAGATAGCAATACATGCGAGTTTGACCGAGCTATGCTCTAACAGGAGCCTGTGGTGATTCTCGGTGATGGAAGAAGGTGAATTGAGATGTTGATGGTGATTGATACGAGGCCGAGAATGGAGTTGATATCTAACGGCAACAACGATGGAAGATTAATGCTGGTAAGGTTGAGACTCGAGCCTGAGAAGATCAGAGAATTGGTTTGATGGTTTTGCCATGATTTAAATGAGCTCGAGATTGCTCTTTCTTAATGCTGGCAGTGAAAAGGGTTTTGTGTTGTGGTTGATGGTGAAGACATGAATGGTTGGCAGTAGCGATTGATCTTGGCAGTGATGGGATGAATCTTAAACAGATGAGATGATGGTGTATTGGTGTTGTAGGTCATGGTGGAGATAGAGAACTCGACAGTGGTGTTGCTGCCACTGCTGCCATTACCGGAAGATGATGATGCTGTAAAAAGAAATGGAAAAGAGTATGGCAGAGATGCTCAGTTCATGGTGGTGTCACATGTGGTTGATTGATGGTTCGTTGCTGTGAAGAGCTCGAATTAACAGATGAGGAGAAGGTGGCTGATATAAGAACTCGAGATGGAATGGCAGAGCTCGTGTTGGACATGGATATAAAGAAGAGTACGAGACAAGAGTCTGTACATGAAAAGCTGAGAAGACTGAGTGTTGAACTTAAGTTGGTTTGGACTGGACAGTTTAGAGACATTCGAGCAGCTGAATAAGATGGTGTTGCTGCTCAGGTTGTGGACAAGACTCGATATGGAGTTGAGTTTGGCAGAGAAGTTGGGAAAAGAAGTAAACATTCAGGAGGAGTTTCGGCTGAAAGTCCTAGACGTAATTGAAAGAAGAGAAACCAAGGAAAAAAGATCCAGGAGAAGTTCCGTATAGAAAACCCAGCCGTGATAAAAGAAGAAGAAAATAGGTTGTCAGTTCCATGAAACTGACAAGCCAAAAATATATTTGGGCTAGACTTTACTGTTAATGGGCGAGGCCCATTTTTCTGCCTAAGCTACCTCTTTGCACGGACCTGACTTTGGCAGTGAGTTATATTTGGAATTGCGGCGAGTTTGGAAACTTCTTGGACCGGGATTCGATGCACGGGACTTCTACAACTTGGACATCTATATAAGAGACACTTCTTGATCTAAATCTAATATATCTCTACATCTCATATTATACTATTGTTCTTCATAAAATATTTTAGGGTTTACCCCTTTAGGGGGAAATCGGGTAATTATGTAATCATGAGAAGCTAAACTTTTGTTGATTGAGGATGAATTCAATGTTCTAGCGTGAATCTACATTATTATACAAATCTATTCAGAGTTTTATCATCTTATCGTTTGTTTTCACTATAATTAGGGTTTATGATTGATTTATAGATTGTTCAAGTGTACAATTGGATTAATCTTTTGATCATTCTATTGCTAGTAAAGGGTTAGGATATCCGTGTAATTGTTGAATAATCCTTACAAAGGTAGAGAACATGAGACCTCGCAGAGGGATTCTGTGGAGCAATCGTGTGTGAAGACAACACCAGTAAGTGGACCTTGCGCTAAGAGTCTAACTGCTAGGATCAACCTAAGTTCACATACTTAAAGCTTTCGGTTGGGTTAAACCTTGAGTACGCTACTAGTTGCTGGTTCAGTTGGATAGAATTTGATATGCGAGCGCTTCGGTATCAGTTACATAAGGGACTTTGGGAATAACACTGCGCCAGCTGCTTTCCTACGGTTGGTGATGAATGGTTCTAACGAAGATAAATAAGTATACTAATCCAGTTATCGCTTGGTAATGGCGAAGGATTCCTTGATCATCTTTTTATTATTTGTTTCTTTTTATTTCACTTTTAAACAATCCCTCTATGTTTTGATTTTGCTAATATAAATAACCTATCAATTACACAGCTCTATGTGGGAACGATCTCTTACTACCGCTATATTACCAGTTAATTAGTGGGAAATATCTTGATTAATTTGTTGTGGTTATGACACGCATCAATTAGAACTGTCGCCTCATTCCCCATTCCAAGACAATTCTAGGATTGTATCAACATTTATCCTGCGACTTTTTAAGGCCAGACGCCACATCCTCTTCATTAGTAGAGTAATGTTGTTTTGATGGGGGATCACATTCCATGGGTTCTGGAGATCTTTTGTTTCCTACTAAGATAGTGCTTTCTACTGAGTTTTTCTTTTGGTTGGTTCTTATTTGTCTTCTTCATTGTTTCAAAGTCTTGGTTGTTTCCTATCTTTTGTCCGGAGAGATGTTTTCTGGGTGGTGATTGGTTTAGTTTAGGTGATGATGGTTGGTTGGTTTGGGTTAAGGATGTGGGGGTGTATTAGTTTGTGGTGGTGGTTGCTGTGATATTTGACCGAGATAGGGTCAAGTTGGCTGTAATAGGTTGTGGATTGGTGTGGGTAATAACTGGTGGTGCAATACCCGCGTTCTTTTTCTTAAAATATTAGGGTGCGATCCCAATTCATTTGAATTTGAAGTAGAAGTAACACCATGTGGAGTGTGAATCTAGTTGTCGTTGTGTTTAGGTTGAGAAACACTTGGATTTTTCCTGAAAAACTATATTTCTTTTTGTGTGAGCATGCCCGTAGCGTGTGCGGATGTTAATAGAGTTTTTATACTCGAATTTACGACAAAGTGACACTGCCGAAACTGCAATTTATGTAGAATGTGAATTATGTTCAGTTTGTTGAACTATTTTTGATACAGATAAAACACTTATTTTTGTAGTGGATGGGAAAGATAAAGAGACACAAAGAGAAGAAGATTCCATTCATTAGAGTTAGTATGTGTTACATCCTTTATATACAATAGGAATAAGGCCCTAGCTACTATTGGGACGCACATCCATGGGCTAAAGCCCTACAACACTCCCCCTTATGCGGTCCAATAGAACTTCATATGCAGTACTTCACACATAGTGCTTCAGATGTAGGTCTTCAAATGTAGTTCTCTTCTTGATGACTATTGTATCTAAAATAATTGCTCCATTAAAACTTTAACAAGGAAAAACCCAGTGGGACAAAACCTTGGTAAAACTCTTCACATGTAGTACTTCACATGTTGTCTCGTATTTTACATGTAGTTCATCACATGTAATACCATTTTCAAAGATCGACGAGTCTAAGTTAATTGCCTCGTTAAAACTTCATCAGGAAAACCCAGAGGGACAAAACCTGAACTAAAGAAAAAGAGTACAATATTAAGTAAACTTAGAACATAGTTAGACTCGAATATGTTGCCTCATTAAAAGCTTGACAAGGAAAACCCAGTGGGACAAAGCCTTGACGAAGGGAAAAGAGTACAACGTGACAGATGCAAGTAAAGGTGATTCGTTCCAGATGATCACTTTGATCCGTTGAAGTTGACTAGTTTCTTCACAACTCCTAAGGCAGAAAATTCTCGTGGAAAAGACAATAGCCTTAGCTAGGAAATTTCTTCCCGGTGTTTGTTGTTGTCCCATAAAAACCTTGCCGATTAACAAAACCCTGTGGGAAAAAGCAACTTCGATGAAGGAAAATAGCTCAACAAACCATTAGATGCTCCCCCTGATGTCAGACAATTTTCATTAGTCTAATGCAGTCAAAAGGAGTTTATCACACTTTGCTTTGGTGACTTGAATGTTTATAAGACCATGTTGTTGATTCTGGAAGTAAATTTCTTAACAGACTATCATATTTCATTTCTTTGATTCGTATATTTTCAGTAATATCTACGGCGATATTTATGTCTTCAATGTTCAACATGCTTGATGTTTTTAGTGTTGTCCCGCTAAAAACCTTGTCAAGTAACAAAACCCTTTGGGAAAAACTATTCTCGATCGAAGGGAAAAAGAGTACAACACAGCTTCAATTTCGAAGTAAAATATGTCGACATCATATCCTTAGATCCTCCCCCTGATGTCGGCATCTCCCCCTGATTACTTTCAGAGTTGTTCTAGACAGTTCCTTTAGTCATGTACTTTTCAAAACTGAATATCGGCAATGACCTAGAAAATAGTCTACCATATCTCCCCTGATTACTTTCGTTGAAGAAGAGATTATTGTTCCTTCATAATCAACAACTTTTGGATTGCAGTTCCTTTAGCATTCCTTTTTATGTCTTTGTAGGGATAAAACAAACTCATGTCAAAGGTTACTTTTAAGTACATGATTACTTTCACTTTACCATTCCAATGACGTTGCGTTGGCGCTGAGCTATATCTAGCTAACAAGTTATCTGAGGATGTAAAATTTAATCGAGTACATTATTATACTAAGTAAAACAATGCGTCTATTGTACTTAGATATGGGAATTTCATCTCCCAACACAACTTCGTCATCTTCCTTTAGACGAAATGGTCACTTACTTACATTTGAACCTCGACTAATCATGGGAGTACTATCAGCATGCATGTCTTTGTTAAATTTCCTGACAACTTTAGACATATCCAAACTGGTGGAATAATATACCACAAGCTCAGTATTTGGTCGAGCTTTACCCAGATTTTCATCTCAAATTCGGATTTCAAATAGCATTTAAGGTTTCTTATTACATCAAGAGTACCCATCATGTCTGTGCCATCGACATAAATGGCTATAATTCCAAATCAGGAACTTTCTTGTGAATACACAAGAAGAAAAAAAAATAACTTATACTTGTCTATGCCCTCCAAATCAAATAACCACTTAGACGGGTATACCACATCCGCCTGATTGCTTGAATCTATAAGTGAGCGTTCTGTCTAACTGTAGACGCACTCTGTGGTTTAGAGTCATTTTATTTGGGCAACAAAAGTCTATCAAGTACTTTTGTAAATATCTTCTATCTCTTGATTCTTTTATATATACGTAACAACCACATACATATGCTGCATTTCAAGTCCTTTTGAAATTACCAAGCTAACTAAATAGCGGAACTCTATAACGTTCATTATAAGAGAACAATTCCAGGGCTTTGTGATAAACCTCGCGCCACAAGGTGAGTCTTTGTACTTCAATACTAATTTCTTCTCATTATGCTTTATGACAAATTAATTATGTATGTCCAATAGGATTTACAATTGGTTGGTTAGCACTACCACACCAATTACCGGTATATTTGCTAAAGAACTAAGTTCTACCTGGATTGTGTAGGCCAAATATGCTATTTATTTGAAATTAATCAAAATAAATCATGGTTCGATCTCATTGTGCTCTACTTCTGGAGCAACTATTTATGGATTATATCATCATTATGCACGCATGATCCTTCCATTGACTCATGTGCATTCACATAATCCGTACAAGATTTCATTGTTCTCTTGAATCATTAAAACTTCAGAGCGTCCTCCATTATTGATTCATGGACATAGTCAGAGACAATCAAAAGAGATGGTTTCATTAATGATACAAATTAGGTGTGCCTTATTTATCTACTTCCTTTCTAGGTGAGCATTGATCGAACCTGGTGGTCTCTCCATCTTCCTTTATGGAGCCACGGCCTCAACTACACTTCCACCAAGTGTAGTTGCAATACCTTAGTCTATGGTGTACCCCATACTGAGGATTTCTAACCTTGCACGAATATTTGCATCTGGTATGTGTGATCTTGTCACTTTAGCGACATCAGTGTGCATTCTGAAAATTGATTATTCTTTGTCACTTCACATTTACATTTGTGGAGTACAATAATCAATATGAGATACAGTGGAACGCACCACGACAATTCATGTCGTTCTTTTAGAAAATAATTTTTCTTATCTCCCCCTAACAACGGGAAGACTGTCTCATTAAAGTGATAACCTGCAAATCTAGCAGTAAGAGACCTCCTGCCGAAGGTTTTAAAATGCTGATAGTTGTTGAGAGCAAATATCCAACAAAGTTACTTAATCATTTTTGTGACCCATCATAGTACGATGTGGACTCGTAATGGCACATATAGTAGAACCAAAAATGCGTAATAACACAAATGTCAGGCTTAAATTCAGTTACCAACTGGTACGAAAAAAAAAAAAAAAAAAGGTTGACTATTATTGGGTTCTAAAATGAATTAAGTAAAGATGCGCGTAATATTGCATATCCCCAAAGTAATAAAAGGTAGGTTGGTACGCATAACCTATTCCTTAGACACCATCTGTAACCTTTGATGGTAGCCTCTGCGAGACCATTGGGTATAAGATGTTCTATATTGATCTTATTAAACATGCAATATTCATCAAGTCCTTTTGATGTAAATTCTCTAGCATTAACAAGGGTGGTGAGGCTTTGCACTTTGCTTTGTGTAATATGTGCTAGGAATTCTACAAAAATTAAACGCATCGTTTGTTATGAACAACAGCTGATTCAATGCGTCGAATCATCCACCAGAGCCATAAATCACTTTGAATGGTCTGCATTATGCGTGGATATATGTTCATTAACAACACTTTATTTCTTTGGAAAATGAGTTATTTATCATTTGCATTTAAGTAAAACAGGATGGTCTCAATCATGTTTCACTAAAGAGAGACTTTGTAAGATGAGTGACGTGCTTTCTTACTCTAAAGCATAATGGGGAGAGGCAGTGCAAATCTAGTAACTCTAGAAATCACTGATTATGATAGATGTCGTAACTTCGCATTCTATTAGTTCATTTTCTTATACACTCAAATGAAGTGATGCTCGTGTTAGTACTTTCAAAACGAAACATCGTGTCACAATGTGCCTTATGGTTATGTCAAAGTCTTTATGAATCAATCCCAATCATTTCATTGTTGGGGTTAATAAGGATTCAGTAATTCAAGTTCTAATGATCTACAATTCACTAGATTGACAGATTAATTTTTCTAAAAGTATGCTTCCTTCCACATTCATTAATTAGAAAATAATTTATAGATGCAATCAAATCCATTCTCACTGTAAGGGCATACATATGATCTAGTTCAATTAAATATTCAATTGGCCAGACAAAGTTCTTGTTGCCATTAAAGTTGATGTGAAACTTGGTTGCTACTATGATACACATTACATTGTATATATCAACACCTATGACCAGGTGCATTTCCAACTATTTCATTTATGATGGGAGATGAATTACATCTTAGCTTCATCTCATATTCAGCTGGTACCGGTACTTTGGTGTCATTAATTATTACTAGGAAAAAAAAATACATTTCCGTCTCATGGTATATATGTCCCTTTTCACATGCTTTATATGAGTACATCTAACCCTTATCACTTCGGGGTTCTTTCCATTTTCGATTTTGCTACATTTAGCTTAATTTGAGAAATTTATTTATCTCAATAGGCCAAGAGAATCTCACTACACATGTCAACCACTTACTTTAGGTTGAATATATTATTAAAAAAAAATTAATTCTCTTGTTTTCATACTTCAACATATATCGGTTCGTTAGTATTATGGATGAAGTAGAGAAATGAAAATTTTCTGGCTCATATCATCTTTTGCGAGTTCTTCCACAAAAATTGGAATACATGTGATTTTATTTGAACGTATGTTTTGAAACAACTGAATATTAATAGTCGAGCAAGTGGATACATTTCAAGGAACATTCAAATTTTGGGAGAAAAATATCAAGTACACAATAATGGTGCTTAAGTCCTTTTAAACCCCAAATAAATACATTGGAATTGAGTTGGTACAACCAATTAAACAAAAGACACTATTCAACTACAATCAATATCATATTCAAGAGAACAATTAGCATTGAGACCAAAATTCTTAATGATTGAGATCAATAAAAACAATTTAAATTGACCGTTTATATGTTGTTGACTAGAAAAAAATAAAAAAAACTAGGCATATTCTAAAAACAAATAATAGCAAGTAAATAATCCTAGCATATAAAAACTCACGTTATAGTTATTTACCTCAGATTTTGGTTCCCCGTATAGGCAAAATCAGAACGTCCTTGATTGCGCAACCCAAAAAATAAAAATAATATAATAGAACAGGAAAGGTTCTGGAACAGGACAGGCTCTGAAACATGATAGGACAGGCTCTGCAACGGGAACAGGACAGGACAGGTTCTGGACAGGGGCTGAACAGGTCGGACCGGAGCTGAACAGTGTTGGGTTGGTGGCAGGTCCGGAAAGGCGTATAAATTTGGTGCAATGGAAACGGGCCTACAGTAATACCGCAAGTGCACGGTCGTCAGTTGTAGCTCGTGCAAGTACGGGTCGATCCACAGAGATCGGGTGTGTTTCGGAAGTGTTTTAGCTAAATGGGTTCCTAGATTTGCTTTGGGCTTAGAAACCCTTTGGAAGTGTTGGGCTTAATGTACTATTGGGTTTGTTCTCAATAAAAGGAACTGAGCTTGGGCTCAGTATGTTCTTTGAAGTGCAAATGGGCTTAGGACTTAAACTTAAGCTTTTGATTAAGCCCACAGTGGAATTGGATTGGGTCTTAACCTTAACCTAAACTGGGCTTTGAGCCTTAGTGAAATGGGCCTTAGTGAACTAAACCTTGGGCTTTTGTTTCAGTCAAGAATCTGGGCCTTTGGGTTCAGTTGGCTTGGTTTAGCTAGGCCTTTGGTCTTCACTAGATTGAATTTGGGTTCAGTTGAACTTTGGACTTGGGCTGAACTGTGGACTTGGCTTGGCAGGCAGCAGCAGTAGTAGTGGTTTGATGCAGGAACTGCAGCTTTGGCAGCAGCCTTGGCAGGAGAAATATCAAATAAGGCAGCAACAGTGCAGCAGATGAAAGTGCACAGCAAGGCAAGTGCACTACAAGAAAAGAAGTAGCAGCACAAGCAGCAGGAGAAGCAGCAGACAGTACTGCAGGTCTGCACAGCAGCTGCACAAGCAGTGCAAGTAGCAGCAGCAGTCTGCAAGGCCAAGAGAAAAAGCAGTACTGCAGCAGCAGCACAAGGATGAGGCAGCAAGAATAACAAGTAACAGCAGCACAAGGCCAAGAGAAAAAGAAAAGGGAGCAATTAACAGGAAGAGAAATAGCAGCAGGGGAAACAAACAATGAAAATGCAAAACAGAAAATGCAGGAAAACCAAACAAATGAAAGAAAACAATACTAACAGTTGAAGATGGATGGCAAACTAGGGCATTGATTCCACCTAGACTAAGTTGGATATTCCAATTACAACCAAATTGTCCTCCCAAGGTACTAGCTATCTGATTAGAGCATAACTAGTCTGAGGTTTGGACCATAAGCAATTCACATGGGTTGCTGCACTTTCAGTCACAGGGGTATCCTAACTACAGAGTATGCCTGACATACAATGTGAGAGCAAAGTGATGAAAAGCAAAAATTGTAATCTCCTACACAGTGGCTTTAAGGTTTCATCTTCACCCTAGTGGTGAATTAGAACATGCTAACAAACATCAAACAGATACACACAACAACATCATACACATCACAGTAAAAAACATATGCAAATGGTTAACAGTGCAGTGTAACAGGAGCAAGATAATAACAGTAACAGTTGAAATTAAGCTAACCCAAATTGGGTGGAAACTTGGCTAGTCCAAGAACAGTTTTCTCTCTACACATCAGTTCCTATTTATAGTTTACAACAAAAAATACAAACCCTAATTCGAAACCCTAAAATTTTGGGGAAAATCAAATTCTCTCACCAATTTTCTGAATTAAGCTCGACCCATGCCTCCTCTAGTCCTAGATGCTCTTCCTCTGCTCCTATTGTCCCCTAATTTCGAGTTATTTTACTCACCCCAAAACCTAGGGTTTCAGAGGTTGTGAGATGAAGAAAATAGCTAGGCTAGGGTGTTGTCGGGTGTTGGAGATGGTGGTGGCAGTGATGGAACTGGTGGTGGTGAAGGAAGCTCGAGGTCTGGTGGTGGCAGTGGGTTGCAGGCGATGGTGGTGGCAGGACATGGTGTTGCAGAGCCTGTGAAGGAGAAGGTGATGGCAGAGGTGGTCGATGGGTTTGAGGAGAAGGATCTGTTTGGTTGGGTGTAGGTTCTCGACTGCTTGAGTGTGAGGCGGGCCCATCGTATTTCGATGTCTTGCGATGCTTAGCCGTGGGGTGTGGAGATGGTAGGTAGATCGGACGGCTAAGGAAGAGGCAGCTTGTAGCGACCGTAGGATGTAAAATACAACGAAGTCAACGGTGCTAGATTGAGTTAGGTGTTGTAGTGTTAGGCGGAATCATCGGGAGTTGATGAACAGGCATAGGAGCGACCGTTGGATTCAACTACCATCTAATCTGAAGGCTTGGAATTTCAGCGCTGTGGTGCTCGGCAGAAACATCAGATTTTGATGATCTATGAAGGAGCGACCGTCGGATGCTCCTGAGAACTGATCTGATGGCTGAGAACGGAGGCGCTTTTGTGTGTAGAAAATGAGGTTGTGCGCACCATTCTTTGCGGTTTCCTTGCGTAATTTCTCCCGGCTTTTCACTACTTTTCTGCTCTTTTCGCTCCACGTCTCATCCGAACTTTATTTATTACCTAAAAATGCAAAATTAATTAATAAAAATATTTATTCTTGAAAACAATGAAAATACAGAATATGGGATAAAATGTAGAATTAATGCGCAAAAGATGAGTTAAATGCCAACAAAAAGGGATAAATATATACAATATTTGGCACTCATCAAATACCCCCAAACCTGAATTTTACTTGTCCTCAAGTAAAACAAAACTAAGGAAATCCTAACTATACCACTGTCGCTGGTCTCTCGAATGCATTTAGCGTATGCACTAAGCCTTTTAAACCACTAAGTGTCCCTAGTGGACGAGTTGAAGTCTCGTGAAGGTTTACCAGAGGTGTGCCTACAAAACCTAAGGACAAAATATAAGCTCATATTCCATCAAACGTGACATGTGCAAAACAGTTAAGCTCACAGCAAAATGGAGATGTCAATCTAGCTATCAAGGCACAATCCTAGCACTGATAACAAATAAGGACATGTGATAAGAGTGTAAAGTGTATCTACACATGTGTAAAGAAAGATCTGAAGTCATGACTACTAATCACCAAGAGATAGTTTCTCAGGCTAAGAACTGAGGTCGAAATCTAGCTAGCTGTCCGGACTTTACGAGAATTGTGAATGAGTTGGAGGTATTTCACAATTGCTCGCGTTGTACATCAATGGCATACACCCTCCTTGCTTATTACAACGAAACACAAAAGAACTCTTTACATGACTCTTATTTACATTGACAAATCTCTTTTTATTTTTGGAACAAGAGATGATGGAATTGATAAATACTTGATTTTTTTGGTATTTTTCTGATTTTTTTTTTTTTTTTTTTTTTTTTTTTTTTGAATATATACATCGTTTTTTTTTTTTTTTTTTTTTTTTTTTTTTTTTGAATAAGGAAACACTTTTGATATATATACAAAAGGAAACAAAAGATTACATGACACTTTGCAAGAGGTAGCCCTTTTTGATGCACCCAGTTAAATTCGATGGTTGTTTTTCTTAATGTAACCTCCACCTTCTATCCCAACCAACCAAAGAACAAGCTAGTCAAGTTTCGTTCAGTATTCTAAAGTGATTGGCAATCGTAACTTCCTATCAACACCTTGAAGATCGAGGCCATACATGTATTGGTAGATCGTGCGCGTGCAAATTTCTTATCACTATGTGAATTGTGCTAGAATCAGGGTGCCTAAATATCTAGACTAAGACTCCTAATAAAATACATATTTGCACAAGAGTCAACATTTCAAGGTAAATGAGCTCCATTTTTTATGATTTTTTATGATTTTTTTGAATTTTGATTTTTTAATTTTTTTGGAATTTTTCATTTTTTCAAAAAGAAGAAGGAGTTCGTTTTAATTATAGCATATTATCGTGGTATCTACTCTATACCCCCAAACCTAAACTAAACATTGTCCTCAATGTTTCAAAATATGGAAAGAATTAAAATGCAACATATGGAAAGGGACATGCTGAGTAGAGTAAAAGGAGAGAGAATACCCGATTTCGGCGAAAGCAGAATTAAAACTCCGTTATTCAAGGCAAAAATCCAACATATTTCAGCCGAGATCATATTGGATTAGAAAATATATACAAAAGGAACAAAATGGTTTTTAAAATTTATCTACTGGATTATATACAAAAAATTCACCATACACTAACAATCTAAAGAGTTGAGGATCAACCCAAAAGACGAAGTGTAGACATTTCAACAGCTTCACACAATAATAATAGGAAAGAAACGCAAGTGAAACTGTGAAACAAAATGAGCTACCCCCAAACCTGGATTTTACAGAAGATATATTTTGAAAACAAAATCGCGCAGTTTCGGGGGTTCATCATGCAAAGGTCTAGCTCGAAATGAACTGTGCTAGGGACGGGCAAACATGCTAATTCCAACTGTGGTTCCTCAAATGTATTATATTTAGAAGCAAAATAGTCCAAGAGGACTTGGGAAGCACACAGTTCCAAACCTAGGTTAGGGATTTTCAGAAAAATTGGTTTTACAATATTGGTACAAACCAAATCTAGGTTGGGTGGAAGGCCATCAGATTGTGACTATGTAGGAGATAGGCACATCATTATAATCAAATCAAAATCTCCTAATCATCTACACATGTCACATCATGCTCACAATCATCAATCAAATTAGCAAGTTCACACTCAGAATCATCAACATCATCAACAAATTATTCTCATGCATTGGCAAATCAGGAGAAATATCACAATGTGACCTAGGTAGAGAATCAGACACATCAAATATATTTTCATGCATATTAGTGTCTACAGAAGATTCAACTATTCCTATGTCATGTTCATCTTCACAGAATAATTGTACGAATCCCATGTCAATATCAAAATCATATGAATTACAATGAGTATTAGAAAAAACAACATTCATGAAGGTCGAGGGCGAGAAGCCATATGTTATTGAACCAACAGGTTCCACAATATTTTCATGTTCTTCTAACACATCATCATAATCATCATAATCATCATCATGGTAGCATGCATATTGGTCCTCATTAAAAGTGGTGGTGTCGTTAGTCGATTCATGTTCCTCTAAATTAGGTTCATATTCAACATCATTTACATGAATGGGACTAGACACTTCATTAGGGACAACATACATTTCCTCATGAATTTCCTCCTTTTGTAGGTGAAGCAAAATCTGATCTAAATATGCCTGAATTCGTGATGTAGATCTATCGAAGTTTTGCTCACTAAGTCTGAAAGCTTCTGTGGTGGAGTCTAAATTCATGGGAGTACAAAATTCTTCATGTTCAAATTGTGGTGAATGGTACATGTATGCATGGTCATTAGGGTCTACAAAATATTGATCGCAACCCTCAAAGGATTGATTATGGTCCCAATGACTACCATTCTCACAATTCATGGGCATTTCATACCTTGGATTTTCTCTAGATTGCCTAAAATTATGCAAAATATGACAATTCTCAACAGGGTGGTCTAAACTACCACATGCGGGACATGCATAGATTTCAGGTTGCCTAAGAAAATTAGATGTGACAGATTCCTCATGTGATTGCATTTCTAAAGCTGCGATTCGAGCTTCTAATTGATCGATCAGTGATGATTGTGTGAGTGAGGCACTAGCAAAATGTTCATTTTCACGTTGTGGCGAATGATGCATGTATGAATAGTCATTAGGGTTCATGTATTGCGGCTCGGGACTTTGAAAATGTCCATAATAATTCCTATGACTATTGACATCATGGTCTATGGGAGGTGCATAACGTGAAGTTTGTCCACACGCAAGTTCTCTAAGGGATTTGTTGTATTCCCCAACTGTAGAAAAAGATCTATACATGATTGGGCTCAAAGCTCAAAATTTGGTTTTTAAGGGATTGGACTTTTTGGAAAAATTTGGTTTTGTTGGGAAAAATTTGGTTTTGGCGGGAGCCATTTGGTTTTAATGGGAAAAAGAAAAATTTTGGTTTTTAATGTGGGAGCAGAATAAAATTTGGTTTTTAAAATCTGGGAGCAAGTAAATTTTTTTTTTTTTTTTTTTTTTTTTTTTTTAAATAATAAAAAGAAGAAAATAAAAATTTGGTTTTTGAAATGGGAGCAAGCCCACTGTGCAAGCCTCTAATGAAATGAAGGCTGCGGCCTACGAAAATCCAAGTTTTAATTTTTGAAAGTTTAATTTGGCCCAGTTGGTTAAGGCCCGACGTTTGTTTTAAAACTTTGGTTTCGAGGTCCACTTACAAGTCCACAACCAGTTATAAGCTCAGCTGGGTTTAAACCCAGAGTCCAAAATACAAGTCCAATGGAAGAATTTAAACAAGCCCACACAAAATAAATACAAGCCCACAAATAAATTATTACAAACCCAAAATAGAAAAATAAAAAGCCCAAAAAATTGGGTTAATTATTACAAGCCCACAATTAAAAAATTTGGAAGCCCACAGGTTGGGTTCTCTCAATTGAATGGGTTTAGGCTTACCTTTTTAGCACAGCCCAGCTGCTCTGATATTGTTGCAAAAACCCAGTTGGGTTTTGGTTCTTTTCCTTGGTGGCGTCCCAGCAGAGGAAAAACAGGTTCAGAACAGCAGGTCCAACAGCAAATGAAATGAAGCAGATGCAGATGCAAATGCTATGAAATGAAATACAAAATAGCTAAAAAACACAGATAAAACACAGCACCAATCCCCGGCAGCGGCGCCAAAAACTTGGCAGGTCCGGAAAGGCGTATAAATTTGGTGCAATGGAAACGGGCCTACAGTAATACCGCAAGTGCACGGTCGTCAGTTGTAGCTCGTGCAAGTACGGGTCGATCCACAGAGATCGGGTGTGTTTCGGAAGTGTTTTAGCTAATTGGGTTCCTAGATTTGCTTTGGGCTTAGAAGCCTTTTGGCTTAAATTGGGCTTTGAGTACTAATGGGTTTGAATGCCCTTTGAATGAATTGGGCTTAGTGGGTTTGTTAAAAATAGAATGAACTGAGCTTGGGCTCAGTTTGTCTTTGAAATGCAAATGGGCTTAGGACTTAAACTTAAGCTTTTGATTAAGCCCACAGTGGAATTGGATTGGGTCTTAACCTTAACCTAAACTGGGCTTTGAGCCTTAGTGAAATGGGCCTTAGTGAACTAAACCTTGGGCTTTTGTTTCAGTCAAGAATCTGGGCCTTTGGGTTCAGTTGGCTTGGTTTAGCTAGGCCTTTGGGCTTCACTAGATTGAATTTGGGTTCAGTTGAACTTTGGACTTGGGCTGAACTGTGGACTTGGCTTGGCAGGCAGCAGCAGTAGTAGTGGTTTGATGCAGGAACTGCAGCTTTGGCAGCAGCCTTGGCAGGAGAAATATCAAATAAGGCAGCAACAGTGCAGCAGATGAAAGTGCACAGCAAGGCAAGTGCACTACAAGAAAAGAAGTAGCAGCACAAGCAGCAGGAGAAGCAGCAGACAGTACTGCAGGTCTGCACAGCAGCTGCACAAGCAGTGCAAGTAGCAGCAGCAGTCTGCAAGGCCAAGAGAAAAAGCAGTACTGCAGCAGCAGCACAAGGATGAGGCAGCAAGAATAACAAGTAACAGCAGCACAAGGCCAAGAGAAAAAGAAAAGGGAGCAATTAACAGGAAGAGAAATAGCAGCAGGGGAAACAAACAATGAAAATGCAAAACAGAAAATGCAGGAAAACCAAACAAATGAAAGAAAACAATACTAACAGTTGAAGATGGATGGCAAACTAGGGCATTGATTCCACCTAGACTAAGTTGGATATTCCAATTACAACCAAATTGTCCTCCCAAGGTACTAGCTATCTGATTAGAGCATAACTAGTCTGAGGTTTGGACCATAAGCAATTCACATGGGTTGCTGCACTTTCAGTCACAGGGGTATCCTAACTACAGAGTATGCCTGACATACAATGTGAGAGCAAAGTGATGAAAAGCAAAAATTGTAATCTCCTACACAGTGGCTTTAAGGTTTCATCTTCACCCTAGTGGTGAATTAGAACATGCTAACAAACATCAAACAGATACACACAACAACATCATACACATCACAGTAAAAAACATATGCAAATGGTTAACAGTGCAGTGTAACAGGAGCAAGATAATAACAGTAACAGTTGAAATTAAGCTAACCCAAATTGGGTGGAAACTTGGCTAGTCCAAGAACAGTTTTCTCTCTACACATCAGTTCCTATTTATAGTTTACAACAAAAAATACAAACCCTAATTCGAAACCCTAAAATTTTGGGGAAAATCAAATTCTCTCACCAATTTTCTGAATTAAGCTCGACCCATGCCTCCTCTAGTCCTAGATGCTCTTCCTCTGCTCCTATTGTCCCCTAATTTCGAGTTATTTTACTCACCCCAAAACCTAGGGTTTCAGAGGTTGTGAGATGAAGAAAATAGCTAGGCTAGGGTGTTGTCGGGTGTTGGAGATGGTGGTGGCAGTGATGGAACTGGTGGTGGTGAAGGAAGCTCGAGGTCTGGTGGTGGCAGTGGGTTGCAGGCGATGGTGGTGGCAGGACATGGTGTTGCAGAGCCTGTGAAGGAGAAGGTGATGGCAGAGGTGGTCGATGGGTTTGAGGAGAAGGATCTGTTTGGTTGGGTGTAGGTTCTCGACTGCTTGAGTGTGAGGCGGGCCCATCGTATTTCGATGTCTTGCGATGCTTAGCCGTGGGGTGTGGAGATGGTAGGTAGATCGGACGGCTAAGGAAGAGGCAGCTTGTAGCGACCGTAGGATGTAAAATACAACGAAGTCAACGGTTCTAGATTGAGTTAGGTGTTGTAGTGTTAGGCGGAATCATCGGGAGTTGATGCACAGGCATAGGAGCGACCGTTGGATTCAACTACCATCTAATCTGAAGGCTTGGAATTTCAGCGCTGTGGTGCTCGGCAGAAACATCAGATTTTGATGATCTATGAAGGAGCGACCGTCGGATGCTCCTGAGAACTGATCTGATGGCTGAGAACGGAGGCGCTTTTGTGTGTAGAAAATGAGGTTGTGCGCACCATTCTTTGCGGTTTCCTTGCGTAATTTCTCCCGGCTTTTCACTACTTTTCTGCTCTTTTCGCTCCACGACTCATCCGAACTTTATTTATTACCTAAAAATGCAAAATTAATTAATAAAAATATTTATTCTTGAAAACAATGAAAATACAGAATATGGGATAAAATGTAGAATTACTGCACAAAAGATGAGTTAAAATGCCAACAAAAAGGGATAAATATATACAATATTTGGCACTCATCAGTTGGACCGGAGCTGAATGGTGTTGACCGGTTTGGATCGGAGTTGGTCGGATCGGGTCGCGGGTCGGGTAGGGTAGGGTAGGTCTTCTCCTTGAACAGACGTTACATACGTCTTTTCTTCCCCAGATTTTCCATTTTCCTCGATCTGATCCCAAGCAAATCCCAAGCTACCTTGTTAGTGTATACGCAGTATGAACATGGAACAAAATGAGTCCCCATTAGAGCATACACAGTACGAAAATAAAATAAAATAAACAAAATAATAATAACAATAACAATAAAAATAAAAATAATTCCAGATTAGATTAATCAAAATCATCCCTAATTGATTGGTATTTACACATTACGAAAATAATAAACAAAATAATTCCTGATTATAAATGATTAATCAAAATAATTCTTAATTCTTGATTAAATCAATTTTCGCCACAGATTTAATATACCAATGTATATGCCAAAATCAAAACAGTAAATAGGAAGAGAAAAAAAATTGATTCAACTTAGCTGATTTGATTCCAGCAATCTCATCATTAGCTTGATGATAATCCGTGTAGGAAAAAGAATCAAGCAATCAATCTGATATAGCTCCGCGGTATAGCATCGTGCATGATAACGTTTTTTAGTGTATGGGAAAGATAAAGATACACAAAGATAAGAAGATTCCATTCATTAGAGTTAATATGTGTTACATCCTTTATATACAATAGGAATCAGGCCCTAGTTACTATTGGGACGCACATCCATGGCCTAAAGCCCTACAACACTTATAATATTTTCATATCATTTTTATCTGAAAGATTGTATTTTCTTCTTTAAAATGAGCCAAGAAACACCCGTTTTCGTTTTGTAACGAAGTCTGCACAATTCTCTGAAAACAGGCTATGCGAGCTGTAATTTCTGAAAAATTATGTTGTTGTTTTATACTTGCATCTCTAGTTATTTGAACTACTGATGTTATTCTTTTGTTGGTAATCTTTACGTGATTTTAGATCTTTTGTAGTCTTTAAAGTGACAAGATTGGTTGGATTTTAACTTGCATCAAAGCCCATGATTTATAAGTGTATGTGGTTTAAAACGGATTTTTCGCACAAAGTCATTGGTTTGATGCAGTTGACGACTTAGAGTTTTTCCCAGATTTCTGTTTCAACACTTACCTATATTTATGATCTTGTTTTATGCGAGAAAAGCTAAGGTAAGTTGCTTTCATGGTTATGAATCAATATTTGTTGATGATATGTTCGATACTCGTATTTAACGATGTTTGCGAACTATTTATGAACTGCGTTGAGCATCCTCTTGATTGCGAACAGTACTTGAGTTTGTTGGGCCCACAAGGGGAAATCCATATTAATGGTGGCCTGCGAAAGATCGTCCGGTACGATAGGGTGGTTTTCTGATAAACCTCGACAGTTGGTTATTCGGACCCTCACAGTAGATTATCGTGAATTCACTGGTTTTAGATGATTTCGATTGTGTATTGTCTTTGTAAGGCCTTTGCTACTTCGAGCTGCATGTGCTCAACAACTTAACGCATTTTTTATGCTTTAATCGATTCGATATCTTATCGTTATTTATATTTGGGCATTGTTTGAACTCTTGTTATCGTTTCGCTATCTCTCTACTGGGTTGTGGCTCACCATTTTATTTTGTTTTGTTTTTCGCAGAGTTTGAGGGTGGCTTAAGGTAGTAAGCTTGCTTAATCTTGGTGCATTGAGCTTTGCGGTCAAAGTGAGTACATCACTTTGTGTTCATGTATATTCATGTGTATCTGGGTTGGTTTGTGAAAAAAATATTGTGTTTTCATGTTGTTTTAGTTTGTGAAAAATGTTATTCTCTTTCTTGATTTTGTAGTTTGTAAAAAGGGTATTATAATTAGATAAGTGTGGGTCATGTTTAAATGGTTCCATGTCAGCTATCTTGTAAGATTAACCATATGGCTGATATATTGTATTCCACACTTTTTGGTTAACTTTTTTGATAATATGAATAAAATTTTCATGAACTGTTCAGTAAAACGATGTCTTATACTCTTGGTTTCAAACTGTTTTCACCCCAAATGGCTGCTTGGGGGATTTGGAACTTGCCAGTTGACCGAACTCCACGGCCGACTGGAAGCGAAAATTTTTCCGGGTCGTCACAGGTGGAGGAGTTGGTTGTTTGGTGGTGGGTTTCTGGTGGGTATGGGTTATTGTTTCGGGTAGGGTTGTGGTATATTGTTGGATAGCGAGTGTGTCCTAGAATTTGAATTTTTCCCTCCGTTGTTTCCTGAAATAGAGTTTGAAATGTTTAATGACTGATTTTCTTGAGTATTCTCAGTTGAAGGTTTACTATCTTTTTTTGGGAAAGTTTGCTGAATAATTGTGGATTCATGTACTGTCCAAGGATTTGGGGATATAATTTCCAGCTGTGGAGATATTGTAGTTGAGAGACTATAGGGGCTGAGAATATGTTGGTTTTGACTTGATTGACATGTTGACTGAGATTTAGGGTTTCCGCCACTGATGATCTCTGTGTCTCCTTGATTTGATCTGTTGCAGGAACTTACTTGATTTGGTTTAGGTTTGAAGCTTGCATTAATCTCCTCAGTGAATCTTGCAATTTTCATGTCTTGCATTTTTTCCATGAATACTTCTGGAGAGAAAAATCCAATTTTCTCACATTCCTTTGACAGTGTTGGACACTGTTTCATGATGTGTCCAAATCTTCCACAAAAGAAACAGACTTTAGGAAGTCGTTCATACCTTAGTGTGACGTTGCATTCCTTCTCTAATGGCAGCATGAATTTCAGTTCTTGTCTCAGGGGTTCTGTTACATCTATCTTAACTCTGACTTTTGTGTAGCTCCCCAATTTTGCTTGTTCTGCTGCTGATATAGGGTACGGGGTTCCAATCTTTGAGGTAATAAACTCCACCATTTTAATCTTCTGGTTGTTGAGAGAGATCATGCACTTGTACTGTAAAGTTATCAAACTGGAACTCATACTCATGAGGGAGTTTATTGGGGTCACAGATTTCTAATAACATTAGATCTTCGTTCAGAGCCCATGGAGATCTCAAGATGACTGTATTGTAGTCACAACCTAGTTCAAAGTGAACTAAGTATATTTCTTTTCCAAAGCTGGATACCTCAATTGTTCCTGAGGGTTTCCAGGATCTTTGTAACATGTTGTAGAGAATGTTTAAGCGATATTCTCTTCTTGTGATGGTAGTAATGACCAGAGAATATTTGTGCTCTACTACTGGTTCTACCAGATCTTCAGGAACTTCATATGATTGATCATCTTCTTTGAAAAGAGAGGTCATTCTGCTTGTCAGTTCATCACACTCTATGTTGGTTTGGTGTTTTGAGGACGATGCCATGATTGTAGATATGATAGCGAGACGTTTCTGACTAAAAACAAACTTGAAACACAGAGAGATGAGAAGTGAGCCGCAAGAGAACTTGTTAACCTGCAAAAACACAAACAACAACTCAGAAATATCATTAGAAGGGATCAGAGATATTTAGAATCGTCCTAAAGACGAGAAAATAATCATTCTAGAGAGATGAGAGAGAAAATCGCCCTATAGATGAAAAAATAACTATGCTAGGACTATCGAAGCCGGTCTTCAATAGTGGCCTAATAAGAAGAGCAAGAAGAGGACTAAGCAAATTTGGGGTCCGTTTGTAATTTGGTGGACCATCCGAAAAATATGCAATGAGCCAATGGCGGACTGTATAATGATAAGAGTAGGAATTTAGCTCAGCTCGTTGTGTCTGTCAAATGCTAGCACAGATTTTGTTTTACAAAAGTGAAGAACGGATTAGAATCCGCGAGGTAGGACCTCACCGGTTTACTATTTCTTATAACCTTTCCGATAGGGGTTCTTAAACAAATTGCAATCACAATCAGCGAGGCCCAACCTAGCAGATTTTCCAATTTTTACAATCTGCAGAGTCCAAACTAGACGATTAGGAGTTTGAAATTTAAAAAAAAAAATTACAATCGGCTAGCTCCTCATTATGTAATTGGGCGTTCTATGCATTTTATTCTCACTGATCTCATGTTGAGATTCAGTTCTGACATACAAGCTCTTCAAAAATATACCAACTCCGTGATAAACTTTAGGTGTTGTTTTTGGTGTTGGAGTTACATAATTAGTTCGGAGGAGACAATTGATATCCTTAAGAGTGGGGAAGGAGAATCTGAAGAGATCTTGAGAGATGAGTGACATTCTCTACATTTTCACCTTTAGATTTAGACCCCCGATGAACATGACATAGCGCAGAGAACTTCACCGCCAATCTGGACGTGTTGAGTTTGTGTATTGAGGAAGCCCAAGAGGGTAAATCTTCCAGTCCCTACTTACACTCTTTCAGTTTCCTCCGGTATCTTAGCACTGGAAAAAAAAATACAATTTTGTAATCGCTAACACGACGAAAAACATTAATTAGCACTCCGTTCGCTCAAAACTTAGAATAATAATCAAAATAAAAATGGTGAAAGTTTTTCTACACCTTTATATGAGATGCCTTTCATCATTATAATGTGAGTATATCTCCTAATATGGATGACTGACCTCTTAAGTTGTATGATTATCAGAACGGAAGATTCTACATCAAACAATTGGGTTTTTACTTTTTTTTCCATTCATAACCGAATAATATTCTACCAATGCCGAAAAATGCTTCCTATTTGAATAACGTACTATTTGAATAAATAAAATTTGGTCGCCTTCATTGACCTCTTATGTACTTTACATTAATAAATTTGCTTTTATGCTTCAAAAAAAAAAATTTGCCTACGCTGGGCCGTCACAATATTGTCGTAGTGGGACGGCAGTTATATGCTGGTGCCATTGATCGAGCTACATCGGCCAAAGTTGCATGTAACGTGTTCTTCGACTATATTTCATTGCTCTCGATTATATAGAATATTAGAAGGCCGATGGATATTGGGATTTTGAGGGTGGTTTTTTTTTTTTTTTTTGCCTTCCTCGGTTCTAAGAATCATTTTGAATGGTCATCTTTCCAAATACTATTACTTTTGCCGATCAAAAAGGGGGGGAAATGTTGTGGGGACCTTGAAACTAGTTTTCAAACTTGACAGTTTCGGGTGATAAATCTGTGGAGACCGATCCCATATGTACCAACGGTTCCCAAGCACAGTTTGAGAAGTTTAAGCGGACTTTAAAGTGACTACAAACCCGGGCCCAGTATACATCGACAAGTTTAAGCGGACTTTAGAGTAACTACAAACCCAGGCCCAATATACATCTAACCCAACAAATCAATTGTGGATAAGTGTATACATACATGCATGATCACTAGATTTTGTTCCCGTGTTACGCATCGGGCGGATCCGAAAACCATCTATCATCATTTTTTACTAACCATGTTTTTGGTTTGATGTGATGTGGCTTCGCCTCGCCTCGCCCCGTGGGTATTTTGTTTGGTATGTCTCCGCTTCGCCTCGCCCCGTCCCAATACATGCTTAGGATTTTTGATTTGGTGAGGCTCAGTTTCGTCTCTCCCCGTCCCAATGCATGCTTGGCTCCGCTTGACCTCTCCCCGTCCAAATGCATGCTTGGCTCGACTTGGCCTCGCCTCGTCCCGATACATGCATAGGATTTTTGTTTTGGTGTGGCGAGGCGAATGCATGCTTAGGATTTTTTATTTGGTGTGTCTTGGTTTCGCATTCCCCGTCCCAATGCATGCTTAGGATTTCTGATTTGGTATGGCTCGGCTTCGCCTCGCCCTGCCCCCGTGCATTTTTGATTTGGTGTATTCTCTTGTCATGGCATCCATACGAAAGATATAAATGTTACTGTATGAAGGAAAAAAATCACTGAACAAAGGGTAAACGCAAACCGCAAAGACTTCTCTCTAAAAGAGAATTACTTAAACGATCATATATAGGTATGGTCAATGATTATTCGCTAAGGCATGCATAGTAGAATCAAAATGCAACACTATATGGAAAGCCCACAAAAGAACTTACGACCCTTATTGTCTATTATTTATGCCTGTTGAGAATACATTATGGTAGATCTTATATGGAAAGCCATCTTACTGTTCACCAAAACAGTATGGTGTTATAAACATCCTTCACCAACAAACTCGAAAAATTAGAATACAAAAGTCTGATAAAAACAAAGGCTGATGAAAATAGATAGAACGAAGTCCTAAACATTAGCATAGATACAAACTATTAACGGCGATAAATTGTATAAAGAGTTTGTTTGCTCTTTCTTCGTTCTCTTCTCGGTAGACATCGCATAGCATGCTCTGCGGCACTATCATTTACTTCCCCAGAATTTTCCAAGACATAGATAATTGTTTTGGTAGATTTACTCTATGGGTTTGTGCAACATACAATGTCAGTGGATTTGGCGGAGGTTCACGAAGGACTAAGAGGATAAAGCGCGCATCAAGAGTTACATATACTTATTGTAATAAGCAATGGACTGTAGGTACTGATAACAAATTGAGAGACGTCAGGTTATGTATACTTGCTACAGGTAACAAATTCTTACTCCCGAACTCCCCAAGTTCACTCCAGTATATATGCCGAACTACTACATTTGCGTATCGAACAATTAAATTGACAGAACCCTTTGATCCTAGCGAAGAAGGTTGTTGACTTTTCAAAACACTATGGACAATCAAATCCATGCTTATAAGTCCTGTATAGGGAGCTTTGGTAAGCTAACTAATTGTGCATCTTGGACCAATCATATCCCGTGCATATATTTTTACAACAACCATAACACAAAAGGAGACAATAAAATGCTTAATCAGATAAATAACAATTCGAGTGAACGGCCACAAAATGATGGTGCACTAAAAGCAAATGCTTGAGCTGACATGTATCTAATAGCCTAAATCCTCAAAATCACATTATTAACTACCTCAACAGGCTTACTCCAACCCAATGTAGTTAATATCGAATATCGGTTCATCTCGGCCGGGACCGATACACTGGTACGATTTTATATCGGAGAAATTATCGTTGAAATATCGGTATAATATCGGTTCTAGATTTAGAGACTATAATTTTATATTAAACATTTTCTCCACACATTTTCGGATAAGATATAATAGATAACATCAATTTTATCAAAAAAAACAAAAGAGTAACTTTAGTAGACTTGCTTCGAGAGCTACATGCACCTCTACTATCACCTGGAAGACTTTCTTCGCCAAAATTACTCTTAAACTTTATAGAAAACGATCAATACCGTCTCATATCGGGAAATGTAGGAAAATTTCGTATCGACCGATACGGCCGATATTTGACCGAAACGGCCGATATTCGACCGTTACGGCCGATATTATCGGGCGAATATCGTATCCCCGATATCCTTCTTGTCGTATCGTTCTGGGCCGATATCCGAAATATCCCCGATATATCGGCCGATATTGACTACATTGCTCCAACCAAACACAGATCTTGTTTCTAGAATCCCGAAGAAATCATCAATTAACACATACAACCTGAAAAAGTGTCGACAACTGTTTAGACTGAGAATAATAATTTCTTGCGGATTGCAATCAAAGAGTACATCTCAAGTTCTGAATACATCTAATAAATTCTCTCAAAGTAGATCATAATGGTTCTCACCACTGCATATAAGTCTCACTGCTTACCTAGAGTTAACAAACTTCTATTCCTTGTACATTCAATTTTTAGGTTAGTAAAACAAAAAATGGAAATGTATATGGACTCGGTCACCTGTTTTGTTGGTGGAGATTCAAGCAAACCGGGCATAAATTGGTGACCTCACAAAAGAGAGAGCTCGGTTCAGTGACTGAACAATAGGAGCAGCTAAACTGGTCATTCACTCGGGCCTTTTTACAAACTGATGGATAGTAGTAATCATGGCAACCATTGTTAAAAAGATTAAGAACCAAGATAACTACAACTATTTAAGCCCTATTTAATCTATCAGTAAGAGTAATCTCAGTAAGCTTACATACCTTGATCAAGCTTGTTTTTTGTGATTTTAATTTGCTTCCTAAATCAAAAAATAAAAAAACCCTGTCAATTCCCCTGTAAAACAAATCACAGTAGAGTTTAGAGGGGTTTCCAAAATCAAACCCTAATACCAATTGCAGCAGACAAACATCTTCTTCCCAAGCAATAACTTCCTGTAACAAATTCAAGTAAAACCCCTCTCAAATCTCTAATTTCTTCGTTAATCTTCATCAAACAGTTCACCATCATCAATCAAATCTGCCGCGAACCGAAATTTCCATCTCAAATCGAACCCAGTAAAACCCAGATACAACCATCACTGCAGATTCTCGATTTCAGATTAGTTGTTAACTGCTATCTTCTTCACAACCGCTTTTCATTGAAGAAGATAACCAAAACTGAGAAGTTTTAAAAAAAACTGCAGCGTACGCGAATAAGAATATGAAACCGGTATCTCAGTTAGGGTTAAATTTTTAAGGAAGTATTGTCCACCTAACTGGCATTAGTAACGTCCAGTTAAGTATTTGGTGTAAACCAAGTGTAGGTAATTAATTAGGTCTGAATCCACACATAAGTGTTATACACCCACGTTTTTGCTAACGGTGTTACTAACAGCCAGTTAAATACATGGTGTAAACGGGGTGTAATTCAAACTTTAATGCTCCGACCAATAGAGTCTTGCCACTTGTCCTCTCCAGAATTGCTCTAGTTCAAAGTTTTTATCTCATTTAATTTGAGAGGGATGTTACACTCACCGTGCGACGTGGAAGCTCATATGACTTAGTGTTTTAAAGGAGAGGAGATATCAATTGTGGATAAGTGTGTTCCGTTTTTGACGACACATACATATATGATCATAAGTGTGTTTCGTTTTTGATATGATCGTAACCAATTGTGGATAATTGTGCTTCTTTTTTGACGGCACATATGATCAGGTAGAGTAGAGCAAACTCGCTGCAGTTAGGAATCGATGAGCCTAATTAACCTTGAAAACCCTCTTACAAGAATAGGATTAGCCGAGGCTTATTAAGCACATAACCTAGGTTGTCCTAGGCGATGTGGGACCATTTAACAACTGCAACAAGCTACCTATAGGGAACAACATAAGTAACTGTGAATTTAGAGACGGAGACTGAATTGGTGGGTGGTCTAGTCATCCTCGAAATTCTAAATCCTATTGAAGCACCATTTTTTCAAAGCAAAGGCAGAACGAGAATTTAAATATTCACCAATTTTCTATTTTCTAGTTCAAAAATTATCAAATTGTTGCATTTTTGGAAATTGATTTTTGTTATGTGTGAATAACATGTAGGAAAATTCAGTTCAATACACATGTTTCAAGTCAATAGAAACAAACAGATCTTTCCAAAGATTAGAATCATAATTTAAACCAAAGATTGAGTTTGTTACATACTTAAACAATGCTCAATATAACTTGCAGCAGAAGAATAAGAACCAGCCGAATTGAGAATGGAGTCTTCTCTTCTCTCTTAAATCTTCCATATATTGGATATTTCGTAGCAAGCTAGATGAGAGGAAGGACTCACCTTTTTAATAATAATCTCTAATCCTTACCCATTACGAGAAATCAGAGATAGACAACAATCACTTTGGATTCACCGACAAGCTCGAAACTAAGAGTTCGCTTAAGTAGTTATCTTTATTCTTTATAATACGAATATCCTACGCGAAAAATCCATAGTTATTATAAAGACTGTGTTTAGTATTGGCCACATATGGTATTTTTGTTGGCATAGTTAAAAAACTAAACCTTACGTTAATTCTCCCACTTGGTCAGTACAAAACACTTATATTTAAGAAGACGTCACTGGATCAAGTTTTTTTTTTTTTTTTTAATGGGTGGCCACCCTTTGTTTGAAAATTCGTCGCATAGGTAACATACGCAGATAACACTATAATAACCTTCACCTAAATATAGCAGCACAACTAAGCTGGATCATGAAGACATAATGCATTCTATAAGATGCAATGTCAGTACATGGTCTCAGGTTTAGCATTACTGAAAATTTGGGCCATCTTTATACTCAAAGTGATAATTGAGGTGTTGTGAATATCTGACACAATAGTTACTGCAATCCTTTATGCGTCATTCATATTAGTTCATGCTTCATGCAACAAAATGTTCATGTCATCATAATAATTTACTGCTTCCGCACGTAACAAAACTTTACCAACTATTCAGGACAAAAGCTCATTAATGATGGTGCCTACCCATGTTAATCTCAAGCAGTTAAAGCTTATGTGAAGCTTTCTTAGGCTACTTTACAGCATGTTCATACTCATAACATATACATATGATGTATCAAGAGAAGTAGCTTGATAAAACAAGATTCATCTTACTTGATTAAACTGCAACATGTCAGATAATTTATATGAACTTCAATATAATTTACTGAACCAAAAAAAAAATACTTTACTAGTTTCCATAGAAAATTACCAGAGAAGGTTACTGAAACCAAAATCAAGGTTAATTTTTAGTTTAAAGTACTGGAAACAAAGGAATGAAATCTAACTCCCACTTTAAAAAACTTTATATAAACTTTAGTACTAAAATGGACAAAAGTAATCTAATAGTCTACTGGAAATCAAACAGGGAACTGGGAATCTAACTCTTACTAATGAAAAACATCAAAAGATTCTTGTATTCTCATACGGGATACTTGCTCCTTGAAAATACGGGGTGGAAGTCCTTTAGTTAAGGGATCAACAATCATGTAATAAGTCGAAAGATGGGATACTACAATTAGTCCCATCTTGAACTTTTCTCTAACATATAAAAACTTGACCATGATATACTTGTTGTCGCTAGACGTATTATCGTTCTTCACATAGCTTACGACAGCTTGATTTTCGCAAAAGATTTTGATTGGCTGGTTCATAGAATCCACAACAGATAATTCGGTGATAAAATTCTTTAACCAAATAACATGTTGGATAGCCTCGGAAAAAGATACGTGTACTGCTTCCATGGTGGAGCATGTTTGTAACGACTGTACTTAGCACTTCTCCAAGATATAGCACCTCCAGCAAGCATAAAGATGTAACCCGGAGTAGATTTGAAACTATCTCGACATCCAGCAAATTCTGCATCTGAAAAACCACTAATTTCTAAAAAATTTGACCTTTGATATACAAGCATATAATCCTTTGTTCTTTGTAGGTATCTCAGTACTTTCTTTATGGCTCTCCAATGAGCAATACCCGGGTTTTGTTGATATCTACCAAGCATTCCGACTATGTAACTAATATCGGGTCTAGAAAATATCATCAAATACATAAAACACCCTACAGATGATGCATACTCAAGAGCACTCACCTGCCTTTGCTCAATTTCATTTTTCGGGCACTGATTCTTGCTGAAAACATATCCCTTTACAGCTGGTGCATCTCCTGGTGTACAACTCTGCATATTAAGTCTCTTGAGAACCTTATCAATATAATCACTTTGTGATAAGCCAAGTTTCCCAGTCTTCCGGCCTCTTTGAATTTTAATTCCCAAAACATATGATGCGTCTCCCATTTCCTTCGTATCAAAAGTCTTAGATAAAAAAGATTATTATCAAGTAAAAGATGGATATCGTTGCAAGCTAATAATATATCATCTACGTATAATATTAAAAAGATGAAACGGCTCCCACTGATCTTATAGTATATCCATCTGTCCATGAGAGTTTCCTTAAAACCAAAACAAATAATGGATTGATCAAACTTCAAGTACCATTATCGTGAGGCCTGTTTCAGGCCATAAATGACCTTCTTCAACTTACAAACTAGTTGTTCTTTTCCCTTTAGCTTAAAACCACCAGGTTGCTCCATGTAAATATCTTCTGGCAGGTCCCCATTTAATAATGTTGTTTTGGCATCCATTTGATGGAGTTCCACGTCAAAATGTGCTACTAATGCCAGCAAAATTATAAGAGAATCATTTTTTGAGACATGAGAGAAAGTATCTGTATAATCAATCTCAGATTTCTGATTACATCCCTTTGCGACTATTCGTGCCTTATATGTCTCCACATTCCCTTCAGAATTTCTTTTTTTCTTGAATGCCCATTTGCATTCAACGACGTTAACACCTTCTGGTCGTGAACATGCTCCCAAACTATATTTTTAATCCATTGATTTCATCTCCTCTTTCGTAGCTACAATCCATTCTTTGGACCTATCACTACTCATTGCGTCGGAATAATTTACTGGATCATTTATTTCTTGAATGTCACCTTTTGTAAGGTAAG
Source organism: Papaver somniferum (assembly GCF_003573695.1). NCBI lineage: Eukaryota > Viridiplantae > Streptophyta > Magnoliopsida > Ranunculales > Papaveraceae > Papaver > Papaver somniferum. Next base: position 33,088,394 of record NC_039361.1, on the reverse strand, counting down.
TTTGATAAATGTTGGGAATATTTGATTTCCTTCTCCTACTTGATCTTCTTTTCTCTGTAGGTTCAGTAGGATGAATGTCTTCTTGGATGGATACAAGAGGCTCAACTACTTGAGGAGTTATAGTTGCAGTAACATCAATGTTTAGATGAGGAGTTGGTTCAACCATAATTGTGGTTGTGGGATAGAAAACATCTGAATTTGGAAAACCAGTTAAGACATTTAGTATCACAAATAGTGGTATATCATCTATAAATTCTTCAAACACCACTTCTCGATGATCTAAACTCCCACCATCAAATTCCAGAAACCTAACATTATTTGTCTCTAAAATTTGGGTAGATCTAGTTGGGCAGTAAAAGCGAAAACCTTTAGATCTTTCTGGGTATCCTATAAAACGACAAATTACTGTTCTGGGATCTAGCTTCTTTATGTCAGGATTATAGAGTCTTGCTTCTGCCGGACAATACCCCATACGTGCATATGATTCAAACGTGGTTTTGTCCATGTCCAAAGCTCATTTGAGGTTTTGGTATCACTTTACTGGGAGCCCGATTGAGCAAGTAGACAGTTTTTTTCAAAGCCTCTCCCCGTAGATTTTCTGGTAAATCAGAATGACATATCATACTTCTAACCCTATTTTGATAGGTCCAGTTGCGTCTTTCGGCTACATCGTTCTGCTCGGAAGTACCTGGAGTTGTGTATTGTGGAACTATGCCATGTTCTTTAAGATATCTAACAAAACTTCCATGATTTACACCGTTTTGATCTGCTCTACCAAAATACTCTCCCCCTCGATCAGAATGAACAATTTTAATTTTCTTGTTCAGTTGTTTTTCAACTTCCAAATGATAAATCTTAAACATATCAGCCTCAGACTTGTCATGAACAAGGTACACATGTGCGTACCTTGAAAATCATCAATGAAGGAAATGAAATAACGCTGACCTCCACGAGAGAAGTCGGAAAAGGTCCACATATGTTTGTATGAATTATTTCCAAAAGATTAGAACTACGAATGGTGCTTAATTTTCTAGTTTTCGTCAGTTTTCCTTTAATGCAGTTTATGCAAGTATTAAAATCGCTGAAATCTGACGATTCCAGTATTCCATCTGTGACTAGCTTCTTTAAGTGTTCTTTAGGATATATGTCCTAGTCTTTTGTACCACAACATCGACAAATTTTCTTTAAGAATAGTTCTTTTAATACCAGAAGAAGAAGTAGCCAAGGAATCAACTGACATGCATAATAACGATGAAGCATAATAAATATCCAAGAAGAATTAATATAACCCATTAATTAAAATACCAGATCCAGCATTTTGCATATTAAATCTAAGAGAGAGTCTTTAAGCATAAAACCATAGCTAGATTCACCCAATCTTGAAATAGAAATTAAATTGCGACTAATACTAGGAACATAGATGGTGTCTACCAAATCTAACACGAAACCTCCATCTAAAAATAACCTAAAAAATCCAACTCCTTCAACTTTAGCGGGATCCTTATTCGTAAGAAATAGTTTCTCCTCAGCCCTTGGTTTCCGCTGGCTTATCAACCCCTACAAAGAATTCGAAATATGCACAGAGGAACCAGAGTCCACCCACCAAGTATTACTAGGAGTATATAATAAATTTGTTTCAAAACGAACAAAGGCTAGATTACCACCTTCTTTCTTATTTAACCATTTCTTGTACTTATAAAAGCTCTTTTTCATATGCCCTTTGTTTTAACAGAAAAAGCACTCAATCTCCTCCAATGGTTTTGGATTGTCTCCCTTAGACTGACTAACAGAGTTAGGAACTTGGTCAGATCCCCTTTTCTTGTCAGTAACAACTAGTTCAGATCCACTTTTCTTCTTAAAGGTTTCCTTAAAACCATTTTTCTTGAAAGTTTTCTTATTTACTCCATGATAGGCTAAATTTGCAAATTCAACCTTTCCTTGCTTCATCTTCCATCACCCAATGAATAATCAACCCATTTACAATCCACTTCTTTTCTTGCGCATTATATTTCGCTTTGAAAGTTTCAAAGGAACGAGGAAGAGATGCAACAGCTAAATGAACAAGAAAATCAGTACTTAAGTCCATTTCTAACTCCTTAAGTGTAATTATAAGCTTTGAAAGATTAAGAATGTTCTCGTCAGAGCATTGATCGGTCGAACTCATAAGTGTTGCTATGTCAAGATTGTTGTCAAATTTAGTTGTCAAAACTATATTTTTATTTCTAGTCTACAATGAATTAAGTCTCGGACTAAGATAAAAATATAGTTGAGAAACAGAGGATCACGGCAATCATCACTGCGTTCTACCGTTTGAAGGCGAAGATCAACCGAAGCTTTTGGAGAACTTCATCAACAAAAGGTAAGTGAAGACTGAACCACCTATTTCTCAAGTTACATTCACTTTTCTATCATTGAGGCGATGTCGTATAACTAATTAGACTATTATGCATAGACAAGAATTTCGAGTCAAGTTTATCTTGATAATTAGTTCTCGAAATATAATAACTAAGCTTAATGAACATTTGTTCATACTTGATGAATTTCGGTTAAAGGACACTTTATTGCTCAGAATCAAACTCATGATTCAAGTTTCATCGTACGAAAATAGCCTGGAACAGTGATATGTGGCATTGATGTTATTCGGGAATGTTTCGAATCGATTTAGAGAGAAATATAGAATTACCATAGATTCGAATACAAGACAGTGTTATCAGTCTTATAAACTGGGAAAACTGTTATAAGTCTGAACCTGTATTACATGTACTCATACATGTAGCGGAGTATCTATATATATATATATATATCGACTTGCAGATTTGTGGTACGCATATCCTTATGCACATCATGAGAAAATTTGTTTAACTTGTGAACCGGATCGGTACGCATACTCGTATGCAAACCATTCAGGAATTGTGGTCACGGAACCGGGTTAGTATTCAAACCGGTACACATACCAAAATAGTTTTGTGTTCCTGAACTCGGTTGTGTATCCAAACCGGTACGCAAACCAAAATAGTTTTGTGGACACCGGAATCAGTCGTAGTCTTAAGGTATCGATACTGGTATACGCATACCTAAATAGTTCTGTGGATTCTGGAACTCGGTTTGGTTGAATGTTTACAGACCGATACACGTACTCTGATTGACCTGAGTCACGAGCGGCTATGGTATTTGTACTTTGTGCATTTACTAACCATGTCGATTATTTTCAAATTCGATTAAATTATTTCTGCGAAATAATTAGCATTTGATCAATTTTATAAAAACATTAGACTTAAAATTAATGTCTTATGTGTTCATGAAAATGAGTGTTAAGCTTTTAAGTTCAAATCAGCTAGAATCTGTTAAGCACTTTGAACATAATATTTATACACGGTCCGGTCACGGTTTCACCTAACCAGAGTGTATATCTTGTTTATGTAAATCAGATTCAAAGATTCATATAACAGTGGCTATTGTTTGCTTGGTTCCAAAGCTATCTTAGCTTAAAACTAAAGCAACTTATGCTTTGAATGTATATAAAAGGGGAACTTCAAGCAACTGGGATTTTTGAATCCCGACGCTACTTTTTGGTGTGTCCTAGTTGTAACTAGAGTCGTCCTCTTTCTAACCCTTTTAGGATTTAGCGACTACAAAGACTTTATAGGGATTTGTGAAGCCAGGTCCAGTTATCTTTCCTTGATAACTCGAATATCCTGATATTGATCGATTGTTGAGATGTTCACTCGATTAAGATAGATAAAAATCATCAAAGTTCTCTTCGTCTCAAACTTTGTAGATTCCACAAGTTTTATACTTGTGAGGTTAATAATAATCTAGTTGCATATGTCCGGATTTTGAGGTTACCTAGACTTTGTCTATTGCTATCGATTTCCAATCCACGTTGATCGAAATCTTTTTGATCGTAAAGGAAATCATTTATAAGCTTAATCTATAAGAGGCAGATTTGGTTTAAACTCTTTAATTGAGTTGAAGCAACTCTTAGTTGGTGTGACGTCAGCTAAGGGAATCAATTTCAAGGATTCTTGCTAGAATTCAAGAGGCGTAAGGAGCGCGACTGTACCTTTATCGGTGAGATACCTTTTAGGGCTCAACTACATTCCATTCCGAAGTTAATTGGTAGTAGGCTAGTGTCTGTAGCGGCTTAATACAGTTTGGTGTTCAACCTAGACTAGGTCCCGAGGTTTTTCTGCATTCGACTCTCAAATTTTGAGAACTACGGAAACTCAATTTCGGAGATGGTTTGTCAACTTCGATATTTGTACTTGTCGTGGCTTTTGGTATCGAGGAATAAGATCGATCACATTCCAACTTCAACTGAACTTTTCCATATCATTCTTGTTTTTCGAATGGTTGTTGATCGTAGAGTCTTCGAGGGGAATAAAAGATAGGAGTTCAATATAAGAATAATACTAAACCAATAATAATATAGTAGTACGATAACCTGTTCAATAATGTGATTGTACGTTATTGAAGCTTAGCTTATTAGATTTCCAACTAATTTTTTGTAATAATACTCGTTATCCGGTAATAATATATAAGGATCAAGTAGTCCAAAACAAGTTTAGATTAAAAACATGATTGACATGAACAAATCACTTAGGTTTCCCTTCAACCCCAGCTTTCTGACCAAAACAAAAAGGGAAAAAAAACAAATCACTTGGTTAAGTCTATTAATTGAAAAGATTGACATTAAAATCCTCCTTACTTTTTTCTCTCCTCAACTCAAACACATTTTCCCCTTCTATTAACGATACTCATTTTGGGGTGGGTAGACCGATATATATATATATATATATATAAGGTTTGCTTACCCATTTCCATTACGGGATTGCATCCACGATTTTAATAATTAGGTGGGAGTTATACCACCTCATATAGAACAAATAAATATTGATAGATCTTGATCGTCAAATCATTCAATCGTTATCGCCCCCATTAATTGTAGGTGTAAATAAATGGTGGTTCTACGTAGAGCAATCTCAGGACAGACATACCGAAGTAAGGGAAAAGCGCAACACCGAATCATCCTCTATAACTCTAGCACAAAGAAAGAGATACCTACCACGTGCTTGTGGAACAAGCACGTGTAAAGGAGACACTCGGATGTGATAGAAATATGTTCATCGGGAACCAGGACGATGAGTACACTGGAAAAGCATATGGGTAGATTAGAAGAATTCAGTCAAAGTGGGGGCCAGTAGATAAAGGTATCGGTTCGGATCGGGAGAAAAGCTGACGTCGGGTCAAAGAACATCAGGACACCAACATCATGAAGAAGCACATCGGGATCATATGAAGATCGGGCAATAAATATCAGGGGAAACATTACTCACCACCCGACAGGGCCATCAAGTAAGATGAACTGTGACTTACATTGTAACTTTGCTGAATGAGCACGTTAGCCTATAAATAGAGAGCTTTGTCAAGAGAGAAGGCAAGTAAGTAGAGAGCAAGTGAGAGCATATAGAAAGAGTATTGTAGAGAGAATCAAAACTTGTATCCTTGTGCGAAGTAATAAGATTAACTCTTCACCCCCGTGGACGTAGGTAATCATGTCGAACCACGTAAACCTTGTGTTCTTATGAGATTTACTTACTTATGTTTGCTTCTAGTTCATGTGGATTGTTGGATGTAGTAGTAGGATTTTATACATCTACATTCTGGCACCGACTAAGGGGACCGAGTAACATCTTTGGATACCTTGATTGAAAACCACCAAAAGAGAGATCCCAAAGCTCCTAAATCATCTTATGATGTTAGTTGATGCTAAGTGGAAGACTCTTAAAAGTTTCAACAATGAGTGGTTTCAATAAACGTTTTGCTCCCCTTGTTTTCAATAAAAGTTTCACTTCTTTCAAAACTTTAATTTAGAGCGTCGGAGGAATAAAAATCTTCTAAAACATGATTTTTCGAGGTTTTGCTAGTGAAGTTGTTAGAAATATTCAAAAGCTCCCAGAATGACATCCTTGATGTTTGGTACAAGATAAATGAAACTTCATCTAACTGAATAGTAAGGATCCGGTCAAAAACGTTTGCATTGTGGTTTAAAAGTTTGAAATTTTATAAAAGTAGTATTGTGTTACATCACTACTAGTATATCGACTCAAAATCGATGAGTCAGGTTGCTGGAGCGATTCTCAAAGAGGGTTTTAAAACTGTTTTTGGTGTAAGATCTGTTTTACCTTCCCTGTTGAAACTCATTAGAGCGCAGAAGTGCATGGGAAAACCAAAGGGATACCAAGGTCAAACTATCCTTGTGTAATTTCGAGGGAAACCCCAAAGGGAGGCATGATTATGATTTAATCCATGCTTCGACATCATAGAAAAGTGGTGATTTCATCGATCTCCAATGAAGAAAGTCGCTGCATTAAAACTCGACCAAAGAATCATTTCTCCGTCCACCCGTACGGTTAAGTGATGACAATTAATACAAGGAATGTAGGACAAATAATGATTAATGCATAGCGAGAGTACTGAAAGCGGCATAACATAAGCTTTTCCCACAAAAAACATCCTGGTAGTCAAACAAACCACTTTGCTGAGTTCAGCGTGACAAAATAAAAGAACTTGTATCTGCACACTGATGAGTAGCAGAACCCTTGTTTGTACTTGCAAAACTTTTTCGAAAATAGTTCAAAGTAAGGTGTTGTTTGTTCTGTGGACGTAGGTGAAGCTATCAGAGGAGAGGACGAACCCGACTAGATGGCTAGCACCACGAGGACTGGTAGTACTCTGAGCAATCGAATGGTAGCAGGATCCAGCATACAAGAAGGAGTTACGGACTCACGACAGGAGAGCAATCGTCAGTGTCCACCCGAAAAAATCCGTTACCTGCAATAGGAATGACAACCGTCAATGTGGAGATCCACCTAGGTCAAGATGATGACCTCACCCTTCTGGAGCGCATCGATACCAGTCAGAGGAGACCCGAGAATATGATTGACAGTTTGACAGCATCGGACACTGAGGACGACGAGGAGGTACTGATGATGCAACGGGACCGCATGAGGGCCAGACAACGTGTTGAATACCAAGATGCTTTGAACCGAGAAGAAGAGAGACTCAGGCAAATCCGACTAGAAATGAGAAATGGAACCCGAGATTTTTGCCAGTGGCACCACCTGTAGCACCACCAGCACCACCGCCAATTGTACCTCCAGCCGTACCTCCGACTGTAACAGCAAACCACCCAAACGGTCATTCAAGTCACGAAAGTACAGACCCGACGTTGATGACAATTCTGACAAATCAGAGGAGGCAGGAAGAATTCATGAGGGAACTACAGAGAAGAAAATTAGCACTCGAGTACGAGAACTATCAGCTCCGGAACCAAGGGAAGAGATCCAGAGGATCCTCAAGCCGAGGTACGTCAGGCAATCGAACCCGATCAGAGTACACCCGAACACCGCCACCTCAAGGACGAATACCCGATCCAAACCAAACAAGGGGAGGGTATGGTCCGCCCGAGAACTCATCAACTGAAGAAGAGGCACCCGGGAAAAGTGGGAGGTCTGATAGTGCAACCGAAGCTAAACTCAAACAACTGGAGGAGATGGTTAAAAAACTCGCAGAAGATGGTGAAGACGACAAGTTAGCGGAAGTGATTAGCAAGGCTGAAAAGACTCCCTTCACCCGAGAGTTAGAGCAAGCATCATTTCCCCCGATGTGTACACTCCCGATGTTCCCATGAAGATTTGATGGCACAGGAGATGCAGTGGAACATGTCAAGATGTATACGATGTCGTTATTACAATGGAAGAACAATGACGTAGTCATGTGTAAATTTTTCCCTGCAAGCTTGGAGGGAGAAGCGAGAAACTGGTTCTACACCCTACCAGTGGGATCCATCGGAAACTATGGAGTCCTGGTCGAAACTTTCCTCGAAACTTATATGCATAACAATATTTCCCGACCTAGGGTAAACAAACTATTCACTCTAGCTAGAAGATTCAGGAACCTTTGAGGTCTCTAACAGACATGTGGAGGAAATTATGTACCAATATCGGGAAGGTACAAGTGGACCAGCAAATATTCGGGTTTGAAAATTCTCTCGGGAAATCAGACCCTATTTGGATAGCCATGTTTACCGAGAAACCACAAACACTGAAAGAGATGCGGAAGATGCAAGAACACTACATAGCATTGGAGGAAATACAGGAAGGAGCACAGCATAGGGGAGTACAAGAAGCTAGTACAGTGGCGACAGTAGTTCCCCAGGAAGTTTCGAAGCGGCCCGAGAAAAGGTTGGCTTCACATTATAAACCTTCAGGGAAGAAGGAATGGGTCGAAAAGGGAAAGAATCTCCGACAAAAACCAAGGATATACAAACCCTTAAATGCACCACTGGAGGAAATCTTCAAGGAAGTAGAAAAAAGGAATGACATCACATACCCGAAGACCAGAGGAATACAGTTTGACGAGACGAAGAACCACCCATAATTCTGTCATTATCATCAGTTTCGGGGACATTCTACCAATGACTGTAGAGAAGTAAAATACATAGTACAACATTTGATTCAGGATGGATACTTGAGACAGTTCGTCAAGCAGACAGTACTGACACCCGACGCGCCAGTACACCAAGTCAGAATCGATCGGGGAACTCAATTCGTGTGCAACACCATCTCGCACTCCACGACACAAGGATTCGACTTAGGAACGAGAATCACGTCAAGAATCTACAAGAGAGATCGAGCCGGGAAGGAAATTCAGTGTGGCAAAAACCTTGTCAATGGAGGCCTGGATGATGCAACCGATCACGTTTTCAGCAAAGGATGTCCCGATGAATGGTCAAGCACATGGTGACCCACTAGTCATCACCTTGATAATCAAAGAATGGGTTGTGAAAAGAATATTAGTAGATAGCGGAAGTTCTGTCGAAGTCCTCTCTATGACACGTTCAAAAGGATGGAACTATCAGATGATATCCTCATCCCTTCGACCTATAAAATTTATGGTTTTAATGGGATGGGGACAATACCAAAGGGAGAGGTTACACTTAGGGTCTCGGACGGAGAAGGTTACCTAGATACCCTCACTACCTTCTGTGTAGTCAATTTCGTGTCACCATATGAAGCGATCATCGGGAGACCCTGGATCGCGGGCATCAAAGGAGTAGCGTCAGCCTACCACCAAAGACTGAGATTTCCTACCTACAAAGGCGTGGTGGAAGTCTTGGGAGATCCACAAGCAGCAAGGCAGTGCATACAAATGGATATTCAGCAAAATAAAAACAAGCGAGCTCGGTTACGACGAGAAAAGAACAAGGCTAAGGAGATTAAATCCGGGCTGGAGTTGGAGAAAGTAATTTCACAAGCAGTTATGTCCTACGAAGCAGGAGAGAACAAAATCTTATAGCAATCAAAGATAGCAGCACCGATCAAAGATCCAAAGCCGAACTTCACTGCTTTAGAACCTACTCGGGAGATTAACCTAGGAACTGAAGAAGAACCGAAGATAGTAAAGATCGGGTCGCTGCTATCGGAGGAGCAAATGATCCAGTTAATAGCTCTATTGCGAGAGAACATAGATGCATTCGCTTGGAAGATGCATGATATGGAATGGATCGATCCGGAAGTGTGCTGCCATCACCTGAGGATAAATCCAAAGTTCAAACCGGTCCGACAGAAAATGCGAAGAATCGCTCCCGAGTTACAAGCGGCTGTAGAGGCAGAATTGAAGAAGCTCCAGTTACCGGGAATCATCAGAAAAGCGCAATACCCACAGTGGATATCGAATATGGTAATAGTACCTAAAAGAAATGTAGGAGTTAGGATCTGCATTGATTTCAGTGACCTAAATAAGGCTTGTCTGAAGGATAGGTTCCCTCTCCCCAACATTGATCAGCTGTTAGAATCCATAGTGGGGCACAAGGCGATAACATTAATGGATGGGTATTCGGGATACAAGCAGATTCCTTTGGCTCCCGAGGACCAAGAAGACACATCCTTATTTACACCAAGAGGACTATACTGTTATACTAATATGCCAATCGGGTTGAAGAATGCATGCACCACCTACCAAAGGCTGGTGAAGATATGTTCGAAGACAAGATTCATGAAACCATTGAAGTTTATGTCGACGACATGTTGATAAAGAGTAAGGTGGCAACCAACCACGTCAATGACCTTCGGGATATTTTTAAAACTATGAAATACAAAATGCGAGTAAACCCGGCCAAGTGCACCTTTTGGGTAACTTCAAGTAAATTCTTGGGATACATAATCACTGATAAAGGAATAGAAGCAGATCCCGAAAAGATCATGGCCATCTTGGAAATGCCATCTCCGGTAACGGTAAAGGATGTACAAAAGCTAAATGGAAATCTGGCGGCGTTCGGACGGTTCATTTCACGATCGTCGGACAAATGTAAAGATTTCTTCGGGACACTAAGGAAAGGAGAAAAATTCAAATGGAACGAGGAATGCGAGGAGGCATTCCAAAAGATCAAGCAACATCTCGCGAGATTACCCGTACTACAAAGACCCGATCCCGAAGAAGCACTTACCTTGTACCTCGGGGCAACAAATTATGCTATAAGTGCAGTTCCGGTCAAGAATGTCGGGGTAGAAGAAAAACCCGTGTACTTCATAAGCAAGACCATGAACCCGGCGGAGAAGAATTACACCAGAATTGAACAATTAATACTCGCATTAGTATTTGGAACACAGAAGCTGCGAACATACTTCCAGACTCACATGATTCAGGTACTTACAAAGTCTTCTATGGAGTCAGTGCTTGACAGTGCAGCGATATCGGGACGGATCTCTAAGTGGAGTGCTCAAATTAATTTCTATGAAATGAGGACAACCTTGAAAGCACAAGCGGTAGCGTATTTCCTTGCGGATTTCCCCCTTGGTGAGGAGGAGGAAGTAGAGGATATCCCGGGCATGGAAGAAGATAAAGACGACCCACACAACCTTCTGGAAACCTGTAACCCGACACGATGGGAAGTATTTGTTGATGGATCCTCAAACAAAGAGGGATCGGGGATAGGGTTGGTCTTTACAACGCCGAAAGGGAAAAAGATAGTCCACTCGTTAAAACTCGAATTCAAAGCAAAAAATAATTCCGCTGAGTATGAAGCAGTGATACATGCTCTAAGGATAATCGTGGAGATAGGGCTTCAGGAGGTGAGACTAACCAGTGATTCACAATTGGTGATTCGACAAATTAGTGGGAAATATGCTATCCATGACCCGATACTTCAAAAATATTGGGAGTTAGCACAGTTTTACATCGATCAAATTCCCAGCATCAAATTTCGACATATCTGCAGAAAGGACAACCGACAATCAGATGCCTTGGCCTATATCGCCTCTATGCTAACGGATCCGAGCATTGAAGCCATATGAATTGCACGAGTACTAATGCCATCTATACCCGAAGATGGAAATGTAGGAGCACACGTGGCGGTCACCACATCCGACAAATATGAAGCGGGAGATTGGCGCAAGCCCATCCATCAGTACTTGGAGTCGGGTGAGCTACCGAAAGGACGAGCCGAGGAAAATAAGATTAAGAGCAAGGCAGCAGCTTACGAGCTGCGAGAAAGCATCCTGTATATAAGGTCATATCTTGGGCCACTACTAAGATGCTTGAACAAAGAAGAAGGACACTCGATCCTAAATGAGCTACATTATGGTGCCACGGGAAATCATAGCTCGGGCAAAAGCCTATCGGCCAGAGCCAAGACCATGGGGTACTTCTGGCACTACATGAATGAGGACACAAAGCATATGGAATTAGTCTGTGATGAATGCCAAAAGTTCAAAAAAAAGATACATGCACCATCTGTTTCATTGAACTCGGTAGTGAGCCCATGACCCTTCGCCAAGTGGGGCATCGATATTGTGGGACTGTTACATTTCGGATCGGTACAAAGAAAGTACTTAATAGTAGCAACAGACTACTTCACCAAATGGGTTGAAACTTCACCATTAAGACATATTCGGGACAATGACGTATTTCGTTTCATCTTTCAGCATATCATTTGTCGCTTCGGCATTCCAGCAGCAATTGTCTCGGACAATGGGAAACAACTATAAGGAAAGAACATTGATCTATTGTTCAACACCTATAACATCAGGAAAAGCAAGGTCACACCCATTTATCCACAGAGTAATGGGAAGGCCGAAATCACCAACAAAACAATAACAGATAATCTGAAAAAGAAGCTATATGGGGCATATGGTGAATGGTGTGAAGAACTGCACAATGTATTATGGGCTTATCGAACCACCCGAAGAGAAGCTACAGGCCTCTCACCCTTCATGCTCACATATGGTACTGAGGCAATTCTTCCTACCGAGGCCATGATACCTACAACCCGAACCGAAGCATGAAGACGAAATCTGACGACAGATTTGATCTTGGCCAAACTCGATGATTTGGAAGAGACTAGAGAAATGGCTCTGCAAAAGATGGAGAACTATCAGAGAAGGCTACAACGTGAATACAACAAAAAAGTTCGCCCGAGAGAATTCCACCCGGGACAACTAGTACTGAAAGAACTACCCAGCTATGAGCGTGATAAGAAAGGTGGAAAGTTGGAAGCTAGATGGGGTGGACCATACACCATTGTGTCAAAAGCGGAAGAGGGAGCATACAAGATACTAAAGCCTGATGGGACACCGGAACTTAGGTCGTGGAATGCGAGACATTTGAAACTATACCACCCGTGAGAGGTATATAACCAGGTATGATACGCTGTCACCCGAATCCTTTTGACATCCATGAGAGATAGAAAGGATTATGGAATATGCGACTAATGGTCATTCGAACTCGGGGCGATGGCCGTGTGCAAGTGCCGAAGTGACTTACAGTCGAATGGTCGTTTCGAACTTGGGGCGATGGCAATATGTAAGTGCCGAGGCGACTTACACGCGACGGGTTATTTGAACTCGGGTCGGTGGCAGTGTGAAAGTGCCGAGGTAGTCTAAGGGTTCTGGTAGTTGGAAGCCAGTAACCGGTTATCAAGGCATGAGTACTTGATAGACGAACAACATTGCTCTCATCGCAAGTGAGCAGTTTCACTCGCCCAGGATAGTTAAATGATAACTAACCTGGGACAATCGGGACATAGAATCTAGGGATGACCAAATACACTACCATTGGGCCACAACACCAATGATGAGATACCTCAGTCGGGACATGACATTGGGCCCGATGACCCTCCCTATTGAGTGTATTCGACAGAATTGGAACTTCTACTAACCTAGACATATTAATATGAAATGCAGGAAAGTGGAAAGCGACCGGTTACGAACTACCAAGTATGATATAAACATAAGAAAGATGTTGCTGAAAATGACAAACCACGGAATAATGAAACCGATTGATGACGCAGCACCCCACAGATTAAGTTGTCCAAAAAATTATGGGTGTTCAAGCGCAAAAAAATACAGCCCGATACAAGGGGAAAATAGTGACGCAACACTACAAAAGGCATGAACTACTCGGTAGAAGGAGTCGCTCTCGAACCAGACTTCCTTGCAGCAGTTATAGCTCTCATCTTATCAACAAGCTCCTTCACACCTTCCTTGATCTTGGCGGCAAGCTCGGTCCGGTACTGCTCTTCCGGTTCGGAAAGCTGATGGGTCAGCTCAACAGTAGCAGCATCAACAGTAGCAATCTTGGCGTTCAGTTGGGCTTCATTGTTCTTCAACTACACGGTCTCCTCCTCCAAGGACTTGACTTTCCCCTGCTCGGCTGCATCAACAAGAATGGCGGAATGGTCAACACAAATACAAACAACAACAAACCATAAAAGGAAAGAAAGACGTGCACAAAAACATGAAAGAATGGGCAAAACTAATTTTAAGTTTTTCTCGGATTTAGAAAGACCAATCTCAAAGGCAGACATCTTCGATACCAAGTCATTATACTGTTGTTCATTAAACTCATTAGTGGGGCAATATTGCTTATGTTTACCCCAAGCAGTTTTCTGCCGATTATGTGCTGACTGAAGACCCGACAAATGCCCCCGAATCCATTCCAAGTCCCGCGATACTTGGTCGAATCCGAGAAGTTTCTCCTCTAAATTTTGAGCAGACCTCACTGCATCATCCCTTAACTGCAACAAGCGTTTGCGATCGGCATGCAAATCCCTGTTCTGAAGCCTCAAAGTGCCGCACCGACTCTCGAAGGAGTCAACAAGTAACTTTATCTCAGCAGCGACTCTCTGGGCCCGAGATAGATCGGCTCGGAGATTATCCATCTCATTGGGGTCATACTCAAATCTCTGATAACGAAGAAGCTCAGATCGGAGACTCTCAATCTCGGCAACTTGACGATCGATTTTGTCATCCTTATCGTATATCTTTTGCTGAAGCATAGCAACATGCTATTTCTCGATGTTCAAGTTCTTGGACATAGTACGGTACTCAGAAACGGAGTCTCGATCTAAGCTAGATATCTCGGCTAGGAAGACAAAGCTAGACTCAGGATATTGGCACTACACTTTCAATCAGTAATGACAAGGTTATGAAAAGATACCTCTGGCATCAGCTAGTTGCATCTCAAGTCCCCGAGCACGCTCTTTCTCCCTTTGAAATTGGGTCCGAAGATTTGCCATATCCGCCAGCTCCTTCTCACGAACAGCAGCTTCAAGGAACCTTTGGTTCGCGGCCTAAAAAGGTCAACCTTGAGTAAATCACCCATAGAAAAAAGAGATATTAACAACACGATCAAATAAATAAGACTTACCATAAGGTTGAGGGAGTCCCTCATAGCATCACCATACAGGGGCACAACCTTCAACATCTCGGCATTTGAGTAAGAACTAAAGATGGATGACGTGAGAGCTCCCAACGAATCACAAACCGGACCCGAAAAGGTGAAGACAGAACTCCCGATCATCCCTGTGGAGGAGTCTTGTTCACATTCTCCGACAATTCATTCCGAGAGAACGAGTGATCCTGAGAGGCAGAAATCTCAGGTTCCTTCAGCTTCTCACTGATAGGTGTCTAAAACACCGTGATATTTATCTATTGGTTATGCTTTCTTTGCGAGTTTTCTTGTAAATTATATATCTTATGATTACTTTTGAGCTAATCAGGTACTTTTGAGTCATTGGAGCAAAAAGAAGCGAAACTCGTTAAAACCATGGATTTCTTCCCATCATATTGTACAGAATGGAAATATAAAGCCACCGGCGAAAGAATGAGGTTACTCGGACGTTGTCCGAGAAAGTTAGGAGCAAATGAATTATGGCGGGATCTGAACTGTCAGTCTCGGAGAACCGAAAGTTTAATGGAGAATGCTATCACCTAGGGTGGCCCTTGTCCAATTACGGATGTCATGATAAATCTTATCATCTACTCGATCTTGAAACTGAGAATAGTCTTCTTTCTTCATTACAAACCACCTGAGAGAGAAAGAGAGGCGGAAATGGTTGTCTGAAACCATTCTCATCTGTATCGAGTGATTACAGATTGATAGGAAATCGAGAGACAGAGAATATCTGAGGTGGATCGAGTTGGTTGCTGCTATCGGTTCATGGCCGGAATTAAGGGTTTTGATGGTTGAATCTGGTGGTCTGAACAAGAAAGGAGGAATTGATGATTAAATTAGCTAGGGTTTCTGTGAGCTAATGGGTTTGTAATTAAACAGGGAAGAAGGTGGTGGTAGTAATTGATCGAAACTATGGAGGTGTTTGAGTCTTAATCTGAAGAATTAATGATAAGAAAGGGGATCTGATGTTGCTGAATTGGTAACAGAAGATGGTGGAATTGATGGTGCTGCTAAAGGGATCTGTTGTTGGATGGGTTTTGATAATTGGGTTCACTCGAATTACTCACAATTCGTGTTGCTGCCAGGGGTTTGTGAATTGAAAATGGAGGTCTCTATTGAAGTTCTGATGGAGATGGGTTTGCTGGAAATGGTTAAGAAAAGGGTTTGCTGAAATACAGAATAACAGATGTTGTTGCAGCTGATTCAAGAACATAAGGTGGTCTCTGGTGGTGAAGAATTGAGCTGTTATAATGGTGATGTTCAATTGAGTCTTTGTTGGCTGGAGCTGGTGAAAGATCAAAAGCTAAATGTTGGGTTCGAATTAAGGAATCTGTGAAGAATCAGAAGACACAAGAGGGGTCTGATCGAATTCGAGAAACAGATAGAGATTTTGAAGGCAAGAAGAAGTTGCAGTTGAGTCTGGTATTGAACCTGACTTGCAAATGATTGTGGTCATGAAGCTGTTGCAGGGGATAGTATGGATGGACTGAAACTGGGAGATATTTTCTCTTACTGGAGTTGCAACTGGTTACTGCTATAATTGGTGGTAGTGAAACTGGTTCAATGCAGAGACTGGCTTGAGATTGAGGTGGCATGTGAATGTGCTGCAATGCAATGCAGGCAAGGAATTGACATGGCTGTGAAAGACAAGGAGAACTGGGTTGTGTGAGTTTGCAGGAAAGAAGCCGGAAAATGATGGCAGTTGCAGCTGACTGAACTATGAAGTACAGGTGTTAGTATAGCTGGAGATGCTACTGAGATGGGTTGTGGTTGTGCAGCTGAATAATGGGTAAATATGTGAAGAGAATGACCATGGGCAGCTGCTGAAGTTGCAGTTATCCTGCAATGAGCTTGCGGCAGTGAGCTGAGAATGAGAAGCAAGAATTGAAGAATCTGGTTCAACTCAGAGATGGAGGAAGCTGCAGCTGCATATGATTTTCATAAGTTTGATTTGTGAGATTGAACTGATGTTTGCAGTTTGGTACAAAGAAGTGGAGTCTGCTGTGTCAGGTGGAATGAAGCATTGACAACTAGAAGATGCAGCTGGCTTGAACTGGAACTAGATGGTTGAGAGTATTGCAGTGGATGTTTGCAGCTGAAGTGGTTTTGCAGTGACAGAAAATGGAATGAAATGGTAAAGGTTCAGGTGGAAAGCAAGAAGCCAAGATGGAGAAGAGGATATTGAACCGGAGGTGATTGTGGTGGTGACATTGAGATGCTGCTGATAAGAGAATGGAAGTTGGATCGGATTGCAGAAGATGGCGGTGATGCTGAGTGATTGTATGAATGGTTGAATACTTGTATGGCAGATATGCAGGGAAAGAGAGTGAATTTTTTCGGTTCCTGATGAAGGTAGAAAGGCTGAATGGCTTGTCAGTTCCACAAGACTGACAAATTTAACAAGTTGTTGGTCTTAGTTTGAGGCCTGGGTTGTAGGTGTGAGCGTGGGCTAGGCAGATTTGGACGTGACAACACAACTGAGAATTGGAAGGCTTAGTTTGGTGCTATAAAATAAAACCCGTCTCTGCATAAAAGGAGGATATTATCTTCTCTTCTACTTTTGGTTCTAGGGTTAGAAACATGAGTTTTCTTTTTCTCCTTGTTATGAACTCCTATGTCATGAGTACTTGATTTTATTATTGGTTAAGGAATAAGTTGGATTTCCAAATATGGGTTTTCATTCAATAAATTAGTTTTGTCTCCATATTATCGATTATGATTCACTATTTATCTTGTCTTATGATTTGAATACTTGTTTGATCGAGTCGCGAATCATTTGATTTTGTGTTCATCTCCATTGCTAGATTATGATTTATTATATGCAAAAGTGATAAAATCCTGATTACAAGTAGCATGATTGTGATTATTGCTTGTAGTGATACATCCTAGTAGTCACATGTGAGTCATAACCTTTGTTAAAACGGATTAGTGCTTTTACACGTTCGTTTGTATTGATTAGTCTTATTTCATAGAACTTAGTGCTCTTAGGGAGTTAAACTTAATTGTGCTTTTACACTTTAGGTTGCTTTCTAGGTAGAATTCACATTCGCATCTTTTAATGTGTTTGTTGATGACAAGAGGAAATTAGCGGGATATTCTTGCGATCAAGGTATCCTAGGACTTTTAATAAAAGTTGAGATTAATATCAATTCTAGTTATTGTTACAAATTCATGTTTGTGAATGAAAACTAATCCTTGACCAATATCTTCATCTTATAGATTTGCGTGTTTATTTCATTATTTGCTTTTAGTTTATTTTCCTTTACATAAAAATCATAAATCCCCCCTTGTTTATATAGGAAACCGAAACAATTTGACAACCTAGATCCTCTCTGTGGGAACGATCCTTTCTTACCCTTGCTATATTATTTATTTTGAGTTGTGAGAAAATGTAATTTATTTTTGACGCATATGACAGCGATCAAATTTTAGCGCCGCTGCCGGGGAGGCAGCGGTTGTCACTTGTTTTTGGTTTCTTATTTTCTTGTTTTTAGTTTTGTTTTATTTTCTGGTTTTTAACCTTTTTTTGAGAATCGTGTTTCAGGTACTTATTTCTCATGGATGGAGCATATTGGAACAATGGATACGGTTTCCAACAATCTCAACAACATGATAACTTCCAACAATTCCAAGGGTATAATCAAAACCAATTCATTGGCTATGACCAATATTCCATGGATCCTTATGGTTTTCCTCAACAACCTTATGGCATGTATGTGTGTGAACAACCACAAGGATGGGAGGATTCTTATGCTCGTGAACAAAAAGTCTCTGACTTTCTAGACAAAGGCTCCAACTTTTTACAAGAAGAGTTTCAAAAAGCTAAAGAGACTACAGACGAGCAACTCCGAGAACTTCGTGAAGGTATTGCTAACTTACAAAGAGGTATTGATCAAATCAAAGAAGAAAGGTATGAGGAAGAACTTTGCTTTAAAACCATAACTATTCTAATGTGCCTATGGTTTGTGATGAATATTTGATTGATCCTAATGTTGAAAAGGGCCAACCTTTGGGGTCTTTCGTTCATAATTGTGTAGCTACGTCAACTCTTGATCTTAATAATGATCATTCACCTATTCAAAAGGATGAGATTGAGATTAGCAACACTAAATTCAGCGATAACCAATCTTATGTTAACTATGAAAGTGATGATGATTATGAAGATACATCGCTTGAACCAACTCATGGTGACATTTCCCAAAGGTGTACCGCGGAATCTTTTTGGGATCAAAATGAAGACGAAGAGGAATATGTTGACACTTGTGTAGATTACTCAAGCATTGATCTTAATAATGATCAAGAGCCTATTCAAAGGGTGGAGCTTGAGGATGATGCATTTTTGAGTCTTCTAAAAAAGTTCCTTATAGCGAAATTTGGAGCCGCAAAAGAGTATGTGCCTTACAACGAAGAGAAGTGTGTTGAGAATGTGACCGATTTGACCAATATTGTGGAAGACCCAATTGAGCTTGCAAAGAATTGTAATAATAATGTTTATGTCGAGACTTTAGATAAGGCAGAAACTGACGAAGAATGGTTGCAAGGTTTGATAGAGGACCATGATATACAAGAGGTAAATAATTCACTTGATTTTTTCAAGGATGAAGAGGATTCCGTGATACAAGAGATTGTGATAGGTTTGTCTAACCCTTTGCATATTGTTTCTTCTCCTTTACCTCTTATTGGTATGAATGTATGTGCTTCGAGAATATTGTTGAACGACTTTGTTTCTCGATTTCCCCCATTAGAAACATTTGATTCTCATATTATGGATGTTTGCAAAGAAGAAACCATATAAGTACCCGACTTATATATTCTTTATACACTTCCAAGTGTGGACAAGAATAAGTGTGGGGGAAACTTTTATCGGTTAATAGCTTCGTTTCTGTTTTATATTACTAATATTTGTGTGAAGTTAATGTTTGCAAAACAGGTTCTCTGGAAGGATCCCCAACTTTTCAGATTGTTGGTATATGGGGAATGAATCTTGCAAGGTTATAGTCGGGCCGATGACTTTAAACCAAGCGCTAAATGGGAGGCAACCCATATGATGAGTATTTTTTGTCTTATTTTTATATTCTTGTTTTGTTTTTATCTTTTTCTTGTCTTGTATTTACTTTTTCTGATTTCTTATCGCATATCATTATATGATTTCCCACCTTGACTTTCTTTGGACAATTCAATTTACATTGAGGACAATGTAAAGTTTAAGTGTGGGGGAGTGGTTAAGCTTGCATTGTAAATTTTTCATGATTTTTCAACTTTTTTATAAATTAGTGCATGAATAACTCCAACTTGTAGTTAGTTTAGAGTCACATAGTATACATGTCACTAAGATTACATCGAAATTCTCATAAGAGTGACTGAACTTAGAGATGACAGAGAACGTGATCGGGTTTCTTACTTGTATGAGTTAAAGTTGGATTTAACCATGCCAGTGGCAAATGAGGTGCAGACTGAATTCGGTATTAGATTTATGATCCCCTATAGTGGAGACTACCCATGTTACATCATGAGAGGCACCGACCTTCACTTCTTTGTACCTGTCTAAATATGTGCTTTTAGAGTGTGTGTGTCATTGTACGTAAACTCTGGGTAGAATGGTGATCTACCCAACCTCCCACCAATAGAAGCGCTATTTTGATCTCTTGAGTGCTATTTTATCAATCATGAATGGTGACATCGAATTTCTAACTTATATACCACTTGTAATCTTGTTCGCAGTTAGCACCATCCACTTTATCTCTCTCTACACCAACAGGTCCATAGAAACACCATCATCATCAACAAGAGGAGCATCACAAATTCGAAGGAAAGTTGAAGACGTTCAAGGTTTACAAGCAATGGTACAGAAATGAGCAGAGTTTAAATTCAAGTAAAGCAACAAGACAAGGAGCAGATTTTTACAAGTTGAAGACTATTGTACAAGAGCGAAGATTATTAAGATGAGAGTTCAAGGAGTTTATGATATCGAGACATACAAGTTGTGAAGAATCATGCGGTAAAATACTTACACCATGTCCATTTGTACTTATCTTATTTTTATTTTCAGTTTGTGTTTATTTCTCTTGTCTCAAAAAAAAAAGATTCAAAAAAAAAAAAGTAAAAAAATGAAAAAAAAAGAAAAAGAAAAAAGAGACAAGAGGAAATTTTATTAGGTTCATTATTAGTTTTGTTATTTTATTTTATTTTGTTTTTTTTTTTATTTTGTATTTGTTTTATTTTTCTTGTCTCAATAAAAAAAAAGAAAAAAAAAAGAGACAAGAAAAATCCTTTGTATCATATGTTGGTTTTGTATAGTTCGTTTTTAGTTTTGTATTCTTTCAATAAAGCCAATGGAAAGAAGGAATATCCACAATGAAGTTTCAAGCAACAAGGAATTAGAGGAAATAATCACATTGTTAAGATTCTACGAAGGTCAAGATTTCATCATCAAGAGTTGAAGACCGAAGACGAAGATGAAGACAAGGATTGAAGACCGAAGACGTTTCTATGGATGATGTGAGAGTGGTGCTAAATGCACGTCGAACGGATAACGAGGTAAGTAAGCATATTCCCACCTTCGTTAAGTGGTTGATTTCCTTTCTTAGAGATCGTCAGAAAAAAGGGTTTTCAAAATGAATAAAAGATGTGGGTTTTCAAAACAACTCGGAGGGTTTGGCCTTCCTACTATTCAACGTGTCACAGGATTCTCTCTTCATTCCTACCTGGACACACGTGTAACCCATAAAAAGCTATTTATTATTGAGAGCAACTTCATAAAACCCTTTTTTGTGAGGCAGAGTCGATACTTTTGATCACTCTGAACCAGAATTTCTTTTCAATAAGGGATGGTTATTTCTCTCTCAACTTTTAAGGATGAGATTGTGTTCATTTATGTGTCTAACTTCTTATGACTAGTGTGCAGAATCTCTATGTCTTCTTAGCGCGTTGGATGCTATTATTACGGAGAACTAGTAAGTTGGAAAAGTAGGTTTTGTGGGTATATCTCTAGTAAACCCTCACGAGACTATAACTCGTCCACTAGGGACACCTAGGGGTTTAAAGGCTTGTCATACGTGCTAAGTGTGACCGTATCCTCAACGACACGGAATTGTATGTATATCTTAGAATTATTTTGTTTGATTTGCTCGAGGACTAGCAAAGTCTAAGTGTGGGGGAATTTGATAGGTGTCTAAAACACCGTGATATTTATCTATTGGTTATGCTTTCTTTGCGAGTTTTCTTGTAAATTATATATCTTATGATTACTTTTGAGCTAGTCAGGTACTTTTGAGTCATTGGAGCAAAAAGAAGCGAAACTCGTTAAAACCATGGATTTCTTCCCATCATATTGTACAGAATGGAAATATAAAGCCACCGGCAAAAAAATGAGGTTACTCGGACGTTGTACGAGAAAGTTAAGAGCAAATGAATTATGGCGGGATCTGAACTGTCAGTCTCGGAGAACCGACAGTTTAATGGAGAATGATATCACCTAGGGTGGCCCTTGTCCAATTCCGGATGTCATGATAAATCTTATCATCTACTCGATCTTGAAACTGAGAATAGTCTTCTTTCTTCATTACAAACCACCTGAGAGTTAGAGGTGAAGAAAGAGAGGCGGAAATGGTTGTCTGAAACCATTCTCATTTGTATCGAGTGATGACAGATTGAGAGGAAATCGAGAGACAGAGAAGATCTGAGGTGGATCGAGTTGGTTGCTGTTGTCGGTTCATGGCCGGAATTAAGGGTTTTGATGGTTGAATCTGGTGGTCTGAACAAGAAAGGAGGAATTGATGATTAAATTAGCTAGGGTTTCTGTGAGCTAATGGGTCTGTAATTAAACAGGGAAGAAGGTGGTGGTAGTAATTGATCGAAACTATGGAGGTGTTTGAGTCTTAATCTGAAGAATTAATGATAAGAAAGGGGATCTGATGTTGCTGAATTAGTAACAGAAGATGGTGGAATTGATGGTGCTGCTAGAGGGATCTGTTGTTGGATGGGTTTTGATAATTGGGTTCAATCGAATTACTCACAATTCGTGTTGCTGTCAGGGGTTTGTGAATTGAAAATGGTGGTCTCTATTGAAGTTCTGATGGAGATGGGTTTGCTGGAATTGGTTAAGAAAAGGGTTTGTTGAAATAGAGAATAATAGATGTTGTTGCAGCTATTAAAGAACACAAGGTGGTCTCTGGTGGTGAAGAATTGAGCTGTTATAATGGTGATGTTCAATTGAGTCTTTGTTGGCTGGAGCTGGTGAAAGCTCAAAAGCTAAATGTTGGGGTTGAATTAAGGAATCTGTGAAGAATCAGAAGACACAAGAGGGGTCTGATCGAATTCGAGAAACAAATAGAGATTTTGAAGGCAAGAAGAAGTTGCAGTTGAGTCTGGTATTGAACCTGACTTGCAAATGATTGTGGTCATGAAGCTGTTGCAGGCGAATAGTATGGATGAACTGAAACGGGAGATATTTTCTCTTACTGGAGTTGCAACTGGTTACTGCTATAATTGGTGGTAGTGAAACTGGTTCAATGCAGAGACTGGCTTGAGATTGAGGTGGCATGGGAATGTGCTGCAATGCAATGCAGGCAAGGAATTGACATGGCTGTGAAAGACAAGGAGAACTGGGTTGTGTGAGTTTGCAGGAAAGAAGCTGGAATATGATGGCAGTTGCAGCTGACTGAACTATAAAGTACAGGTGTTAGTATTGCTGGAGATGCTACTGAGATGGGTTGTGGTTGTGCAGCTGAATAATGGGTAAATATGTGAAGAGAATGACCATGGGCAGCTGCTGAAGTTGCAGTTAGCCTGCAATGAGCTTGCGGCAGTGAGCTGAGAATGAGAAGCAAGAATTGAAGAATCTGGTTCAACTCAGAGATGAGGAAGCTGCAGCTGCATATGATTTTCATAAGTTTGATTTGTGAGATTGAACTGATGTTTGCAGTTTGGTACAAAGAAGTGGAGTCTGTTGTGTCAGGTGGAATGAAGCATTGACAACTAGAAGATGCAGCTGGCTTGAACTGGAACTAGATGGTTGAGAGTATTGCAGTGGATGTTTGCAGCTGAAATGGTTTTGCAGTGACAGAAAATGGAATGAAATGGCAAAGGTTCAGGTGGACAACAAGAAGCCAATATGGAGAAGAGGATATTGAACCGGAGGTGATTGTGGTGGTGACATTGAGATGTTGCTGATAAGAGAATGAAAGTTGGATCGGATTGCAGAAGATGGCGGTGATGCTGAGTGATTGTATGAATGGTTGAATACTTGTATGGCAGATATGCAGGGAAGGAGAGTGAATTTTTCCGGTTCCTAATGAAGGTAGAAAGGCTGAATGGCTTGTCAGTTCCACAAGACTGACAAGTTTAACAAGTTGTTGGGCTTAGTTTGAGGCCTGGGTTGTAGGCGTGAGCGTGGGCTAGGCAGATTTGGACGTGACAACACAACTGAGATTTGGAAGGCTTAGTTTGGTGTTATAAAAGAAAA
The DNA here is from genome assembly GCF_003573695.1 of Papaver somniferum. NCBI lineage: Eukaryota > Viridiplantae > Streptophyta > Magnoliopsida > Ranunculales > Papaveraceae > Papaver > Papaver somniferum. Next base: position 33,064,195 of record NC_039361.1, on the reverse strand, counting down.
CCCATCTCTGCATAAAACGAGGATATTATCTTCTCTTCTACTTTTGGTTCTAGGGTTAGAAACATGAGTTTTCTTTTTCTCCTTGTTATGAACTCCTATGCCATGAGTACTTGATTTTATTATTGGTTAATGAATAAGTTGGATTTCCAAATATGGGTTTTCATTCAATAAATTAGTTTTGTCTCCATATTATCGATTATGATTCACTATTTATCTTGTCTTATGATTTGAATACTTGTTTGATCGAGTCGCGAATCATTTGATTTTGTGTTCATCTCCATTGCTAGATTATGATTTATTATATGCAAAAGTGATAAAATCCTGATTACAAGTAGCATTATTGTGATTATTGCTTGTAGTGATACATCCTAGTAGTCACATGTGAGTCATAACCTTTGTTAAAACGGATTAGTGCTTTTACACGTTCGTTTGCATTGATTAGTCTTATTTCATAGAACTTAGTGCTCTTAGGGAGTTAAACTTAATTGTGCTTTTACACTTTAGGTTGCTTTCTAGGTAGAATTCACATTCACATCTTTTAATGTGTTTGTTGATGACAAGAGGAAATCAGCGGGATATTCTTGTGATCAAGGTATCCTAGGACTTTTGATAAAGGTTGATATTAAATATCAATTCTAGTTATTGTTACAAATTCATGTTTGTGAATGAAAACTAATCCTTGACCAATATCTTCATCTTATTGATTTGCTTGTTTATTTCATTATTTGCTTTTAGTTTATTTTCCTTTACATAAAAATCAGAAATCCCCCTTGTTTATATAGGAAACCGAAACAATTTGACAACCTATATCCTCTCTGTGGGAACGATCCTTTCTTACCCTTACTATATTATTTATTTTAATTTGTGAGAAAGTGTAATTTATTTCTGACGCATACGACAGCGATCACTCGCCCTCACCCTCACCCGGCCAATCAGTCTCAACATCAGACCCAAAAAAATCATCATCATCATCAGTATCCGACATCACCACCACCATGTTCGGTCCAGAAAGAGCAACTCATTTGCCAAAAGGAGTTGCTTTAGCGGACGAGGGCACACCCTTCCTTGGAGTAGTCTTCTCACCTGCAACTCCTTTACCACCAGATTGATCACGTACAACGGTAGATGATACGTCAGAATCCTAATTCTTCACCAAATTTTTAGGTACAAATTGGGATAAAGGGAGCCGATCATAAAGATCCTCACCATCCTTCCGAGACGAACCCTCAACACCTTCCTCACCCATCTTCGATTCTACAAACACGACTTCGTCAAATCCATTAAAGGAAACAAATAGGGGCAAGTACATGTACTGGGAATAGAGCAGTATATTTGTTACCTTCACTGGCTCCTCCTTAGTCCTGGTGCCAGAGCCTCTCTTCCGAGTATTAGGAACTCTCAACTGATTACTCTGAGCCTTCTACTGACCACCCTGAGACTTGGGCTACAAAGAAACAGAACAGTCAAAACCCCACCTAGCTACCCGATATGGGGAACCCGAACCGAGAATAAGACAGAAGTACTACCTGATCAACATTAACCACCCAGAATTGATAAGGCTCGGAAGGAAAGTCAGGGGAGGGAATCTACCACTCAAGATGGGACCACAGATAGCCAGAGGAGTTCGATCCCAGACTGAATCACTAATGTGTCGGGAATGTTTATTAGCGTTGGTGCTACCCTCGGGATCCTCATCTAACATCAATTTCTCGAACCCACCAGTCGGAACCTTGAGGCGATATGGACTGGCAGCGAAACCAGCCAAAGAACCGAGAGAAGAAGTCCCGCTTCGATAGTTCCCAACGAAGCTAGACGAAGTATATTTACTCGCGTCAGAAGGGTCATATGTATACCACTCAGTCTTGGAACATTCACCTCTCCCCCGCCTCTCCCATTTATCCATAAGACAAAATGTATTTCCATTCCACTGAGCCAGAGCCCGAGAAGGATGAAGCTGAGATATAACCTCATAGACAAAAGTGAAAAAACGGGGGTCTAACAACACCACCCAATATTTTTCTTAGGAATCTATATGGACAAGCTCGAATATAATTTCAAGAGAATCAACAACACTCAATCAATTAAAAGTATATCAACGAGTGAATATCTCTCTCTTGTTTTGATTCACTCAAGCTAATAGAAATCGGCGAGTCTATAATCAAACACAAGGAATAACTTGGATGGTACCAAAGATCAATGTCCAAGGATCAATCAATATCAATCAACAGCCAAAGGTCGGATTTCCAATTGATTGATTCAAACGCACAACCTATATTATTTCAATTATATAAACAAATATAATGCGGAAATAGAAATAACACCGAGACAACAAAATTTTGTTAACGAGGAAACCGCAAATGCAGAAAACCCCCAGGACCCAGTCCAGATTGAATACACACTGTATTAAGCCGCTATATACACTAGCCTACTCCAAGCTAACTTCGGACTGGACTATAGTTGAACCCCAATCAGTCTCCCACTGATCCAAGGTACAGTTGTACTCCCTATGCCTCTGATCCCAGCAGGATACTGCGCATTTGATTCCCTTAGATGATCTCACCCATAACTAAGAGTTGCTACGACCTAAAATCGCAGGCTTTAACAATAAACAAATCTATCTCCCACAGACAAGTCTATCAAAGGATCAATCTATCTCCCACATAAAAACCCTAAAAGTTTTTGTTCCGTCTTTTGATAATAATCAAGGTGAAGAGGAACCAATTGATAATCCAGTCATATATTCCCTAAGAACAGCCTAGATTAATCAATCACCTCACAACAATCTTAATCGTATAGTAGCGAAACAAGATGTCATGGAATCATAAACGATGAGACGAAGGTGTTTGTGATTACTTTTTATATCTTGCCTATCGGAGAACTCTCACGATCTCAATCTAATCAATATGATTGTACTGTTATGATAGAAGATGCAAGATCAGATCACACAACTACGATAAAAGTAGTATCGGTCTGGCTTCACAATCCCAATGAAGTCTTTAAGTCGTTAACCTGGTTTTAGAAGAAGAAAACAAAAGGTTAAAGGAGAAACGACTCTAGCACGCAAACTAGTATCACACGTAAGGTGTGGGGATTAGTTTTACACAATACTAGATGTCTCATTTATATAGCCTTTCAAATCAGGGTTTTGCCTTAGTTACAAAGCAATCAATATCCACCGTTAGATGAAAACCTGATTTAGATTCAAGCTAATATTTCTCAACCGTTAGATCGAGAACTTAGCTTGTCATACACAAATGACTGTACGCTTCTAGGTTTGTTAACCGCACCCAAACTTGTACATTGTTGGTTCAACAATAGTCACCCAAAGAGGTTAACCATATGAGCGTTTCATACCAACCATGTTCTTCTTCACCATGACTAGTTCAATTGACTCAAATGAACTAGTTAAGAGAGTTGTTCAATTGCAAGGAAATCTTATGTAACTACATAAGACACAATTGAAGCAAAGATGATTTGATTCACTCGAATCGGTTCATGAACTTTAATAGCCTCGGTTTGCAAATGCATTCCTTAGTCTTTTAAGATTAAGTTCAGAAATCATTTTTAGATATATAACCTTCTCAAGTTCACAGACTAGGTTCGCGGACTTAAGACACCGGATAGAGTTTACAAACTTCAGCAGAAATTCTCGGGTTCGAGAACTACGCCGGTTCGCGGACTGGGTTCGTGGACTTGGCTCACGCAAGTAGTTTGTCAACTCCAACAGAAATTCTCGGGTTTGAGAACTTCGGAAGTTCGCGGACTGAGTTCGCGGACTTGGCACTTGCCATACTTCCGGTTCTCTTGATCAACAAAGTTCGAAAACTTCGGTTCAAGGAATCCATTGGTTGTGTAATCTAAAATCTCATTCCAATCAGGGAAACATTCTTAGAGGACGTTATATAGTTGTTACACTATTTCTCATCAAAGAATTTTTCAAAGTGATTGAAACATTCATGACTTTCGTCACTAGGTAAAGATAAACTTGGTCGAAGCGAAAAGCTTACCAACACAAATTTCGAGATATAGATAGGTGAGGTATACTCGACTCAAAATACCAAATGTGTATGATCTAGTCTATATATATAGCATACGACTTTTGTCTCAAAGAGTAGAAGATAGAATAGATAGACTTTTGAGTGACAGATAAGTTCAAGTCTCCACATACCTTTTTGTCGAGAAGTTCCACCGGTTCCTTGAGTAGATCTTCTACTTGTATGATGAATCGCCATGAAGTCCTTGAGCTCAACCACACTTACTATCCTAGTCCGAGACTTAGCTATAAGAGACTAGAAATCAAGACTTATAGTTTTGATCACTAACATTGACAAACATGCTTGAGATAGCAACGCATGCGAGTTTGACCGAGCAATGCTCTACAAAAAGGGCGACTCGGATCGTACAAAGGGAACCGTAACCCGAGCTCGAGCTGTCCTTTGGTGATAACGGTCACTTCTGGAGAATGATCAAACCCATCAACAAGGTCCCTCCGCAGTTGTCCTTTTTGACCCGATAATTACTCCATCTCATAATCATGAAGATCATACTCATCCTTCAACTGGTTCAAGAATTGAGCATCAGTAAGGATGGAGTATCTGTAGCCCCTTTTCTCAGTCCTACATTCAAAAAGAGAAGAGTCATCAGAAAAGAGCGAATCAAGAGCACGACGATCGTGTTGAGAAGGGCTATCGAAGATAAACAAAGAATCTACGGGAATACCGTCTTCATCAAAAAACGTATGACTTACACACCTTTTCTCTGTCATAGAGGGGGTTGAAGAAGCCATGATAGAATAACAAGTTCAAAGAGTAGAAGATGGGAAGAAAACGATGAAGACGACGAAAAACAGGAGCAACAACAACATAAAAAAAGTGGGAAGGAAACTAAAGAAAGAGGAGAAGACGAAGAGGATGACAGAGTAAAGAAGAATAGCAGTGACGGAGAAGCAGAGAATGACTAATCTTGAGAGAGAAGAATAAGTGAAGGAATGAAACAAATGGGTTATCATTATTGTGAAATGGGTGAAATGGACACCAAAAAAGTACCAACATTATTGTCAATAATATGGGTGAAATGGACATCAAAAAATTTGTATGGGTGAAAATTCAAATCTCCCAAAACAATCCAGGGATTATTATTAGCACTACCAATTTGATTTATGTAATTCCATTGGTCTTTTTCTTAGTATAATTGGAATACCAATACATACAGGTTAAGAGAAATTCTAGCTTATTAGCATCTGCTTGAACTATAATGTTGAACATGTTACTGTAAGACTCAACAATATCAAAATTAAAACCATTTTCCCACAAGATTACTAAACCTCCTGATAGACCGCAAGGCTCAATAAAAACATTATTAAGATAATGAAACTTTTTAAAAAGAGGCTGGCATTTAGTTGGCTGTAATTTAGTTTCACACAAGAAGATAACATCAGGGTTTTGAGATCTTATCAAATCACTCAGATGATTTCTAGTATCTGCATTTTTGAAACCTTGAACACTCCATGAGGTAATCTTCATTTTATCAGAGAATAATAAAATGAAAATGCAACTAACAATGCATGGTTTCTTAAAAATGCAATATTTCAACTTTAACTGTGAGCAAAAACAGATAAAAAAACTAGTGTTTATGTAATAAGAGAAATCAATAAAATACTTTGAAATGAAATAGGATAAAGTTTTATGTGTAGGAATTACCTGGTTCTCTTTTTCTGTATTTGCATATTGGTTATCTCTGTTTGTGATCCTGTAAGCTATTGGGAAATCTGTGATAGGTTCATTGTTGTTTATGTAAATTAGTTTGGATTAAAAACATACTAATTTATATTAACAAATCACTTAGGGATCCCTTTTAACCCCAGCTGTCTGATCAGAATAAAAAGGTTAATTCGAAAAGATTGATATTGAAATTCCACCAAACCTTTTTCTCTCCTCAACTCAAACCCATTTCTTTCGAAACCTATTTTGAGGCATACTAGATTTTTTTGAGGCATACTAGATAATGCCAAAATAGAGTCACTAAATAAAAAACAACATCACCCCTCATCCACCATTTTTGATAATGGCATAACTACCCTTATATAATTAGTGTAAATGATTATGATTAGAATTGATTAATTATAAATTTTAAGGATTGATTAAACATTAAATTATTAGTGGTGAATTAGTAGAAAAATCAAATTTATGTGAGAGAGTTGGGATTTTTGAGAGGAAGAAGAAGAAGTGAAGAAAAAAAGTTTGGGTTTTGACTTTTGAGATTTTAGTGATTAGAAGTGACCAAAATGTGTGATTCAAATCAGAGGTAAACTTCTATCGAGGTTTAATTTCCTTTTATAAGTTGAATCTGCCAAAAAATTGAATTTTTAAAACCCAGATTTGCTGACCAGATGAACAGTTCGGCTGATAACTTATGAGCCGAACTTCTGTTTTTTTTGAAATTATACCTAAGTTCGGCTGATAACTTGTCAGCCGAACCTAGGTATAATTTCAAATAAACAGAGGTTCGGCTCAAAAGTTATCAGCCGAACTTCACTCAGCAACTGAATCATCCACTAGGTTCGGCTTGAAAAATTGAGGTTCGGCTGGAAAATTGAGGTTCGGCTGAAAATATTGTAAAGTCGCATTAGCCGAACATAGTGTTTCTCTAAATCATACACTAAGTTCGGCTCAAAATTGATACTGCAAGATCAGCCGAACTGATCTTCTGAAAACCCTAATTTCATCTTTGAAATCATATTCTACCGATCAAACAAAATAAAATCAATCAAAAACAAGATGAGTTTGTTACGCATGCATTCTAAAATACATCTAAGAGCAATTGAGATTTGGATTTCGCATTCCACATCGCTCACTTCGATTCGTGTTTCCTTTGTCTGATTAATTTCTTTATTGAATTGGAGTCCTAAATGTTTAAGTTTAAAGTTTATTTTGATTTTTAATTTTAGGTTTTTGAGGATAAGGGAACTATGACAAATTAAAATTATTTAGGGATATATAGGTAATTACACTACCTTTAGACATCCCTTATAAATCCATTCTAGATAATATAATGGATGAGTATGCCTCAAAATAGGTTTCTTTCTTTCCTCTATTAACCATACCCATTTTGGGGTGGGTAGACCGCTATAATAGGACATACATATATAAGGTTTGCTTACCCATTTCCACTGCAGGGCATGCATTGTTTTCGAAATGGCTGGGTTATCTGTCAAGAAATTACAGAACAAATTACACTTTTTCGATGAAAATGAAGGAATGCACGTGCAAAGCACGTGTCTGTCTGTCCACTAGTATTGGTTTATCACTTCACTTGTGATGGAAACTTTGCTTAGAAAACTATTTATAATCCAATCAGATCGATCGGTGATGCTGGGACTCTGGGACTGGGAGAGTAATACATTATCCACAAAAAATCACGCAGTCAACCACTTCTCTTCCACCGAGACCTTAACCTACCGTCCCCAAATTAGCCCTCCTACTCACCACTACACTTTCTTAATCGCTCATCAATATACAGCTAATTCTTTCCATAAGTGCACCAGAAAATCTTTCCATCAATACGACGCCAAATTAGTACGAAATTTATGACCATCATTCAATGTCATTTACCTATATTAGGTTCCAACTTACCGTTACTTTGTCCTGCTAGTACTATAGATATCTTTCCAGAAACGGTATCGAAATTGATAGATGTTCCTATTTAATATCTGCAAATATCACCGTATAACAGTAAAGTTGCTAGATAATGATACTAGTGATCTGAATTCACAATGCCAAATTCTAACCGATCAAAAAATGACAAGTGCCCTAGTGCCACAATTTGTACGGACCGGCCAAAATAAACACCGGTGCCGAAGAGTGAGATGCTCCCCCCACCCGACAGCTAGCGCCTAGCGATGTCCCTCCGCATTTCGGCATTTACTCCGTTAATTTGCATTAAAATTCCATCAAGGGTATTTTAGTCATTTATGACAAATGTAAATCTAGTCTGAAATTTTTTCACACTGAACAAACACAATCTTTTCTTTCTTTCTTTCTTTTTTTGTTGTTGTTTCTCTCTGTATACACTATTTCTCTACTTGGAAGAAGAAGAAGAAATCAAAAATATATTCACAGCCATGAAAACATCACTGATCTGAACTCAATTACTCAAATCAGGTAAGTAAGCTTGAACAAACTTCATTCCCTTCCCCTCTAAAACCCTAGAAAAACTTGATTTCATCAAATTTTTCTTTTACATTTTCTTTCATTTTTTTTTTTAAGATCTGTAAAAGAAAAACTCAGTTAGGGAATGGCTTCTTCGGAAGCCGATTCCCGTTTAAGTCTGGTACTGACTCCAGCACTAGAAAAGATTATTAAAAATGCTTCATGGAGAAAACACTCTAAACTTGCTCACGAATGTAAATCTGTAATCGATCGATTATCATCAGCAGCAGCAGCAGCGAATGAGGTTAAATCTCCATCAACACCTCATTCTCCTACTGAATCTGAACTGAATACAGCTAATATACCTGGTCCGTTACATGATGGAGGACCAATTGAATTTACATTATCTGAATCTGAATCGATTCTTAGTCCATTGATTACTGCTTGTGGATCGGGGTTTTTGAAAATTGCTGATCCGGCATTAGATGCGATACAGAAGTTAATAGCTCATGGTTATATTCGTGGTGAAGCTGATCCAAGTGGTGGTCCAGATTCAATACTTTTATCCAAGTTGATGGAAGCTGTATGTAAATGTCATGATTTAGGTGATGAAGCTGTTGAATTAATGGTATTGAGAACGTTGTTGTCTGCTGTTACTTCGATTTCGTTACGGATCCATGGTGATTGTTTGTTGTTGATTGTGAGAACTTGTTATGATATTTATTTGGGGAGTAAAAATGTTGTGAATCAGACTACGGCAAAAGCATCTTTGATTCAGATGTTAGTTATTGTGTTTAGAAGAATGGAAGCTGATTCTTCTACTGTACCAGTTCAGCCGATTGTTGTGGCGGAGTTGATGACACCGTCTGAGAAATCTGATGTGGATGGAAGTATGACTCAGTTTGTACAAGGGTTTATTACTAAGATTATGCAAGATATTGATGTGGTCTTGAATCCGGTAGCACCTGGGAAGAATTCAGGAGTAGGTGGACATGATGGTGCTTTTGAAACTACGACTGTTGAGACCACGAATCCTGCGGATTTGTTGGATTCAACTGATAAAGATATGTTGGATGCTAAGTATTGGGAAATTAGTATGTATAAGACTGCTTTAGAAGGGAGAAAAGGAGAGTTAGCAGATGGAGAAGTGGATAAAGACGATGATTTGGAAATACAGATTGGTAATAAGTTGAGAAGGGATGCGTTTTTAGTGTTTAGAGCTCTTTGTAAACTATCCATGAAAACACCTCCTAAAGAGGCCTTGGCTGATCCACAATTGATGCGTGGCAAAATTGTTGCTTTGGAATTGCTGAAGATTTTGTTAGAGAATGCCGGAGCTATCTTTAGAACTAGTGACAGGTATTTCTTACTTTTTCCAGACTCTCTGTGTTAATGCTGCATTTGATGCTTCTTTGTTGATTGAGCTTTAGGTTTTCACTAACCATGTCCAGCATAATGTCTTAGACTCTTAGGTTCACACATACATGACAAGACATACAGTAGAAAATAGATAATGATTACATGAGTAGAATTTCTCTATCCCTGCAAAATGTATTGCTTATGTTTTACTTTTCTTTTATAATGACTATGAACTTATAGTCATCTGCGTAATGATAAATAAATAGTTAAATACACAAAACATTAATGTCATATACAAGTTGCACATGGAAGTAGAGATTCCTAACTTAGTCTTGTTTCATGTATGCTGGAAAATCTTATTGGTGGATTGATATTAAGTTTTACTTCCTTTTCTGTGTATTTTGTTCAGTCATGTTATAAGTATATAGCTAATTCTTAGTCCCGCTTTAGATAGCAATTTCTACTGTAATAAGCTGTTATGATTTGATTAACTAAAAGCCATAGTTTGAATCTGACATGTAAAAAGTCTCTGAATCCTGCTATTTTTCTCCTTTCTTAAGGTTCCATCCAGAGTTCTAACTAGCTTAACAGTTAAATATCTCACAAGGTTGTTAAATCCTAAAAGGCCCCAGTCATCGAACAAATGACGAGGTCCTGTTAGGAGCATTGTTGTCTACTGAGTCAAAAGTCAATGTATTTATTGAATACATTACTAATTATTGACTGGAGTTTGTGTTTCATCAGTCATTATAGTTCTCCAAAATGAAGAAGATTGAATGGTAATATAAAACAAACAATAGCAACGCGCCCTTATTCACAACTGTTTTCATGTGGAAGAGATTTTGTTATCTTGTTGAATACTAAAAACTTATCTCTAGTTCTGCAATTATGGATATAATACGACTGTTACAACCATGTCTTTTAAACGAGGCTGTACTGTTTCTTTCATAACACCATTGTTCTAGTTGTCACCCTGAATTTAGAAGGTTTTCTTAAGAATAGAAAAAAATTACAACATTATACTGGTATCTAGAAGGGTGCAAGGCCTCTGCTCGAAGAATTCATCCTTTTCATACATAGTTGTCGCCCTTCCATCAATTACGTATAAAGTCTGTTAACTTATTAAATTTCGAAGTGTGTACTGAAACCTTACGATAATCCTCAGCCATTGATCAATCAAATCTTAACTCTAGCATTATTTTACTTCAAGAATAAATCCAAGAGACAAGATAGCATATGAAACAATCTTGTAATAAGTCTATAAAATTGTACATTTTATTGCCAGTTCCTGGCCAATATAGGTTTCTATAGGTTTAAAAGACATGGTTGTAATAAGACATGGTTGTCATAAGTCTATAAACTAATGGAACACCAGACATCAAAGATATTCTGAAACTGTATTCTGGAGATACATTTTATTTTATACTCTATGATCATCACACCTTAAGTCACTTAAGGAACTATATGTATGTTTATTTTATACTCTATGTTCAGTCTTATTGTGTGTAAATATATATGTACACACTATATGTATGTTTGTCATTCACAGGCTGTTCCAGTTTGAAGGTTTACCTTTGAAATTATCAATCAAGCGAGTAACTTCGATTATGAACTTTTTTAGATGAATTAGTTGGATACTTGGATTATGGTACAAGTTCTGATGAATTTTGGTTGTTATGGACAGGTTCCTAGGAGCTATTAAGCAGTATTTATGTCTATCATTGCTGAAGAACAGTGCGTCCACTCTAATGATTGTTTTCCAGCTTTCTTGCTCCATTTTCATTAGTTTGGTCTCGAGATTTAGAACTGGACTGAAAGCAGAAATTGGTGTATTTTTTCCTATGATTGTTCTTAGAGTTTTGGAAAATGTTGCTCAGCCTAACTTTCCACAGAAGATGATTGTGCTGAAGTTTCTGGAGAAGCTTTGTGTTGATTCACAGATCTTAGTGGATATATTTATTAACTACGATTGTGATGTTCATTCATCAAATATATTCGAGAGGTATTGTTTCCTTTTTCTTACCATGTCAACCATAAGCAATCTAGTGGTACTTATTTTTCATTGCCACTTTAGTTTTAACCCCCGGGAACTTTGACCATTATTGTCTTACTATTATACTGACTAGCATGTTTCCTCATCTCGCTGTCTCTTATAGGATGGTTAATGGACTTCTGAAAACGGCTCAAGGTGTACCTGCTGGTTCTTCCACTAGCTTATTGCCACCACAGGAAGCCACCATGAAACTTGAGGCGATGAAGTGCTTAGTGGCAATTTTGAGATCAATGGGTGATTGGATGAACAAACAGTTGCGCATCCCTGATGCTCATTTTTCCAAGAAGTTAGAGACATTAGAGAACGGTCCTGAATCTGGAATTCATTCTCTGGCAAATGGTAATGGTAGTGAGCTTGCTGAAGGATCAGATTCTCAGTCCGAAACCTCCAGTGAGGTCTCTGATGTTTCATCTATTGAGCAGCGTCGGGCATACAAACTAGAGCTTCAGGTTGGTATTCATACACTCTTTCCACATACAATATATTTGGTTCTATTCTTGTGCTTCTCGTTAGGTTTCTGTTTGACCTAATGTAAGTCTCTGGCAGGAAGGTATTTCTCTTTTTAATCGAAAACCTAAAAAGGGTATCGACTTCCTTATCAATGCTAAGAAAGTAGGCGAGTCCCCAGAGGAGATAGCTGCTTTCCTCAAAAGTGCATCTGGTTTGAACAAGACTTTGATTGGTGATTACATAGGAGAGAGAGAAGACATACCTCTAAAAGTGATGCATGCATACGTTGATTCCTTTGAATTTCAAGGAATGGATTTTGACGAGGCAATCAGGGTCTTTCTACAAGGATTTAGGTTGCCTGGTGAAGCACAGAAAATCGATCGTATCATGGAAAAATTTGCTGAGCGCTTCTGGAAATGTAATCCGAATGCTTTTACCAGTGCAGATACTGCATATGTTCTCGCTTACTCGGTGATATTGCTCAACACTGACGCACATAATCCCATGGTTAAGAAAAAGGTATTTTTTTCTCCACAAACTAATTGCTTTAAAAAACATATAAATATGAGCACTTAATCTGTGAATTTATGATGCAGATGTCAGCTGATGATTTTATAAGGAATAACCGCGGCATAGATGATGGGAAGGATGTACCTGAAGAGTACTTGAGATCCTTATATGATCGCATTTCGAGAAACGAGATTAAGATGAAAGAAGATGATTTGGCTCCTCAGCAGAGGCAGTCTGTGAACTCGAACAGCATATTAGGCTTGGATAGTATTTTGAATATTGTTATCCGTAAGCGAGGCCAAGAGCATTTGGAGACGAGTGATGATCTTATCAGGCATATGCAAGAGCAATTCAAAGAAAAAGCTCGCAAATCTGAGTAAGTTCACTGAATTATGGATAAATGAATAGGTCAAATTTGAGTGCAGGAAAAATTGATTCTCAATTGATAATTGCTGGTAGAACATCTCTTCTTAAGTTGTTTGACAACTTTTTTCCTTTCGTCACTTCTTCCAAGCCTGCCTCCGTTCTGCAACCTTATCAGCAGAACATTGGAACTTGTTTAAGGTATTTCTTGATTGGATTCCTTTGGCAATCTGTAGGTCAATTTATTATGCAGCAACTGATGTGGTGATTTTGAGATTCATGATCGAGGTCTGCTGGGCTCCTATGTTGGCTGCCTTTAGTGTTCCGCTTGATCAAAGTGATGATGAAATAGTGATAGCTAAGTGTCTTGAAGGTTTCCGCTATGCAATACATGTTACTGCTGTGATGTCCATGAAGACTCATAGAGATGTTTTCATTACATCACTTGCAAAATTCACTTGTCTCCACTCACCTGCAGATATCAAGCAGAAAAATATAGATGCAATCAAGGTATGTGCTTGGTATGTCATGTTCGTTAACTACTTTTTAGGCTAACATTATGCTTGTCAATCTTTATCGAGTTACACTGTTTCTGATTTTCTCTTTTCGAGTTCAGTTGTGCCAGTCATGCAAATAGATAAATATTTGAATTGTATAGTCTTTCAGTAACTATGAAGTGCTTTCAGTGCAATAGATGTGAGCTCACTATTGTTGCAATCCACAGGCAATTGTTACCATCGCAGAGGAAGATGGAAATTACTTACAAGAAGCCTGGGAGCATATTTTGACTTGTGTATCCCGTTTTGAACATTTGCATCTTTTAGGAGAGGGTGCTCCTCCAGACGCAACTTTCTTTGCAGTTCCTCAAAATGATCAAGAAAAATCAAAGCAGTCCAAGTCCACAATGCTTCCAGTATTGAAAAAGAAAGGGCCTGGAAAGATTCAGCATGCAGCTGCAGCTGCAAGAAGGGGATCATACGATAGTGCTGGTGTTGGTGGCCACTCTTCTGGATCAGTTACATCTGAACAGATGAGTAATTTAGTTTCTAACTTAAACATGTTGGAACAAGTAGAAAGCTCCGAAATGAATCGCATATTTGCTCGGAGCCAGAGGCTAAACAGTGAGGGAATAATTGATTTTGTCAAAGCTCTCTGTAAGGTGTCCATGGATGAATTGCGGTCTACGTCTGATCCACGAGTTTTCAGCCTTACCAAAATTGTTGAAATTGCGTAAGAAGCATCCCCTTTTTTGTTCTGTTTCCTGTCTGACATACATCATCAAATGCATCTAGATTATACTGCTGCCAGCTTTACGTAATGTGAATTTTTTTCTATCCTTTCTTCTCTTGCAGCCACTACAACATGAATCGCATCAGACTTGTGTGGTCAAGCATCTGGCTTGTACTATCAGATTTTTTTGTAACCATTGGCTGCTCAGAGAACCTCTCAATTGCTATTTTTGCAATGGATTCATTGCGTCAACTTGCTATGAAGTTCTTAGACAGAGAAGAATTGGCTAATTATAACTTCCAAAATGAGTTCATGAAGCCGTTTGTTGTTGTCATGCGTAAGAGCAGTGCTGTTGAAATCAGAGAATTAATCATCAGATGTGTCTCTCAAATGGTTTTGTCTCGTGTCAACAATGTCAAATCCGGATGGAAAAGCATGTTCATGGTATTGATTCAGCTCCCTTTTTTTGTTTTGTTCATGTGTGTATCATTGTTGTTCTTTCCTTGGTAAGAGTTTGCCATTTTCGCACCATAAAAGAAAACTTTTTTTACTACTTCATGATTATATTTTTTGTAGTGTTTGTCACTCGCAACCCTTTTAACGGTAAAGGAAAATTAACGAGTATTTGTGACCTTGTTCACTCCGAAATTTTCAGGTGTTCACCACTGCAGCATCTGACAACCACAAAAACATTGTATTACTCGCTTTTGAGATCATTGAGAAGATTGTTCGTGACTACTTCCCGTATATAACTGAAACAGAAACAACCACATTTACAGACTGCGTGAATTGTTTAATTGCTTTCACTAATAGTAGATTCGATAAAGACATTAGCCTCAATGCAATTTCATTTCTACGCTTCTGTGCGGCAAAACTCGCGGAAGGAGATCTTGGTTCCTCTAGGAGTAAGGACAAGGAGGGTTTAGGAAAGATCACTGCAGCATCTCCTGGGAAAGACGGAAAACAACATAGTGCAGAGTTCCCAGATCACGTATATTTTTGGTTTCCCTTGTTGGCTGGTAAGAGACATGCATTTGAACAAGTGTTTGCTGTTGTGATTGTTAGGCATATAACGTGCATATATTGGCTGGGTTATGCTGTATCAAAAATTTGTCTTGGATTCCTGTCATAGTATTTTGTAGTTTACTCCGTTTCTGACAGTTACAGACATATATAGCTCATCAGAAAAAGAAAAAAAATAGAGTACGGAACACAGCTTTAGACTGTATCTAGACCACCTTCAATCTGGTCCTTCTTTTGGTGTATTGTCCTCGATAAAATCGGTTTTTCTGCTGTGCTCGATATTGGGGATCCCGGTCAATTTTGTGCCTAACAGTTATAGTTGTACATTCGGGACATTCATACATTCTCTTTGCATATGGAAGCATATCATTGGAAACATGGTAATCGAGTTTTCTTTATTTCCTTTTGGCAGGGTTGTCGGAACTTAGCTTTGACACAAGACCTGAGGTCCGGAAAAGCGCTCTGCAAGTGCTGTTTGATACTTTGCGCAACCATGGGCATCATTTCACGTTGCCTTTGTGGGAAAGAGTTTTTGATTCAGTTCTTTTTCCCATTTTTGATTATGTACGGCACGCCATTGATCCTTCTGGTGGACCTTTACCAGGGGATGGACTTGAAATTGATACAAGTGAGCTAGATCAAGATGCATGGCTTTATGAGACATGCACACTGTCCCTGCAACTAGTTATCGATCTCTTCGTCAAATTTTATGGTACCGTTAATCCGTTGTTAAGCAAAGTGCTGCAGCTATTAATAAGTTTTGTCAAGCGTCCACATCAGAGCCTTGCCGGCATTGGAATCGCTGCATTTGTTCGTCTAATGAGCAATTCAGGAGATCTATTTTCTGAAGATAAGTGGTTAGACGTGGTTTCATCTTTAAAAGAAGCGGCAAATGCCACGCTTCCTGATTTCTCTTATGTCCTCCTTGATGGGGACAATGTGGCTAGAATCAGCAAGGATTCTTCAACCACTTTAGCGAACGGTGAAACAGCTGATTCTACTGCAGCTGATGATGATCTAGAGAATATGAGATCTCGCAGGATTGATCAATCAGTTAATGATGCCAAGTGTCGTGCTGCTGTTCAGCTTCTGTTAATTCAGGTAGTGCAGTTTTATATTTTTCGTTTATCTAGGGCTATACTCTTAAATTCATGTTCTCTACTTTACTAGAGAGGCATCTACTTTTTTCTCCTAACTGTGAAGTTGGAGTGTAGGTGGTTAATTTTTTCTTGTTCGTCGATTTTAAGTGGCACTGAGTTAAAGAGTTCGACAAATGATTAAAAATATCTGAAATTGAAAATACTAGTGCTCTGAAGAATTCTTTGGATGTTATGTACACAAGTAAAGAGTCGTCTTAAGAATAGTTAGATCTCAACCAGGTCACTCTCATTAGATCCCCCTGTTGACTAGTTATCAAAAATGTGACTAAATAATTTCTAGTTCACCCTCGCCGATACTTACAGTTGTGTGTGTAGCTTTATTTAGCTTCCGAGGAGCTTTGATTTCTCTTGTAGCGCAAAATTGAACTACTCATTAGCTCTGGTTTTATGCATGTATGTTTAGTTTGACCTTATTCTACTATCTTGCAGGCCATGATGGAGATCTACAACATGTATAGGACTCAACTTTCAGCACAGAACACAGTTATTCTGTATGAAGCTTTACACTCCATCGCATCTCATGCTCACAAGATAAACATCGACAGTGATCTTCGATCAAAATTACAAGAACTGGGTCCCATGACTCAAATGCAGGATCCTCCTTTACTACGTCTAGAAAATGAGTCCTACCAAATATGTCTCACATTGTTACAAAACGTTGCAAGAGATCGGCCCGACAGTGAAGAGGACATTGAAGTTGAGACCTACCTTATTGATCTCTGTAGAGAAGTACTGCAAGTTTACCTTGACACAGCACAGCCACATCAGCAATCTGGGTTGTCCACTTCAGATAATAAAAAACCCCGCTGGTCAATCCCACTTGGTTCAGCAAAAAGAAGAGAGTTAGCGGCAAGGGCACCTCTTGTTGTTGCTACTCTCCAAGCTATATGTGGATTTAGAGAAGACTTGTTCAAGAAGAATTTGACTAATTTCTTCCCACTATTTTCAAGCTTGATAAGTTGTGAACATGGGTCAGGTGAAGTTCAAGCGGCGCTGGGTGACATGCTCAGTTCTTCAGTGGGTCCAGTTTTGCTTCAGTCCTGTTGAGGTTAGCCAAAGCCGCTTCAGTTTGAGGTTGTATGATATCTTTTCTGTTTCTTTGTGATTTCTTTCAATCTTGTATTTCTTCTTCTTGTTTATCATTTGCAATCACCATATGCAGTATAGGTTAGTGTATGAAGAGTAAGAAGAATGTTTTTGATTGCGCCCCAAGTGTTGATGGATTTGTCTCTATAGGTTGAGGGCATCTATTCAGAGTTCAATGTTGTATGTTAGAAGTTATATTCACGTCACGTGATTTTCATATAGAATTTCAAAGTGTAGCATGAAAATCCTACTTCCCAAACCAAAATTCCTTTCTGTTGCAGTACCTGTTGTCAGGATTTCGGATTTCAGTTTCATGATCGTTCAGTCGAATTAAGAACAGCCAACTTTTAGGTTTGTCAGGATCTATTAACAATGATGTGAAACAGAAAGAGGGAAAATCATTTGTCTTCACACTATGCTGTTATTGTTTTGGCTTTATATGAAACAGAATTTTGTTCATCAAATAAGAATCAAGTGATTTCTCACTTACAGACAATATGCATTTTTACAAGAGTCCTAACTCCTACCTGCAGTAGAAACCTCTTCTTCCATGACAGAAGCAAGTTTATGTGCTTTATCAGCTTCCTTAACCCAGTCAATCCTCAGAACAAAAACTAGCAACAGCAACAAACAAGAAATCATCCCAACTAAAAATCCCAGCAGTAAACCACTTAAATTCATCCCAGCTTTGAAAGCTAAGATCACACCTAGAGGCAGAGTCATCAAGTAAAACCCTCGGAGATTCGCATACATACTTAACCACGGTTGAGCAGTTCCTCGCACAATTCCTCCGATAACTGCCACTGGAAAATTAACTAACTCCACCACTGCCATTAGTGGCATAATTCTCTTCACACCTGCTACAACTACTTTATTAGGGGTAAATATAGGTCCCCAAATTCCTCTGGCAGCTAGCATTACAGAACCACCAATGAAACCAGAAAAGACGCCAACACCCAAAGAAACATAACCTGATTCATAAGCAATCTGAGCCTGGTTTGCTCCGAGTTCATTAGAGACACGCGTCGACGCACAAGTGGCTAGTGATAACATGACCGAGTATAGTAGGTAATCGAAATTTAACACTACTGCTAACACTGAAACGGATCGTTCAGCATCAGGTAATCGTCCAGTTAGTAGGACTAAGATCTCAAGGCACCACCATTCAAGACAAGTTGTTAGACAGCATGATCCAGAGAGCTTTACCAATCTAACCCAGTCATGGATTCTTTGATCCAGCCAACCCCCTTCTTTCCATCTCTCTCCTTTTCTTTTCTCTGTCAGGGAAACATATACAGCCAGAAAAATCACAATGAAAAGATCGGTTAACCAAACAGCCATTGCAACTCCTTGAAGACCCTTCGATCTCGATAAGAAGATGTTGAGAGGAACATGAAGAGCTAAGGCTAGAGCAGATGTTACGATGTTAGGAATTGTTATACCTTGAGAATTCAAGTAGGTTCTAAGAGGACAAAGAAATGAAGTAACAAACAAGTCAGGAAGAAGAAACATAAGATAATCTTTAGCTACAATTGATATATCTCTTTGTTGGCCAAAGTGAATTAAGATCTTATCAACATGAATCCACAAAAAGGAAATAGGAAGTGTTGCGAGTAAGGGAAGAAAGGTAGTCATGAGAAGAGTCTTGTGAAGAAGCTTATAGTTTTTAGCTCCAAAAGCTTGACCACAAATAGGTTCCATGGCTCCACATAATCCATTCAAAACAGAGAATCCGGTAACATTAGCGAACGTTAAACCGAGAACTCCACCAGCTAGTTTTAGTTCTCCGAGCCGGCCTAAAAACGCCGTCGTTACAGCTATTTTCAAAAACCATGTTAAATTCATGGCCACTAAAGGAATACATATACCTCTTTGTTTTTGTAGCTCTGTAAGGATGGTTCTTCTGAGATTCGTTGGCCATCTTAGAATGATATATGGAGATGATGAAGGTGTTGCCTTTTCTTGATCTTGAGTAGAGATTTTCTCCTTTGGATTTTCTTCCAGTGGAGTTGCAGACATCTTTAATGTGCGAAGTAGGTAGATGGGTTACTTATCAGTCTCTCTATATTTATCAATAGTTCTTTCTTTGAGACTGTTAGCTACTTAGTTACCTAGTGTTTTTAATGTGATCACAAGAGGAGGAAAGCATGTACTTTGTGAAAGATTGCTGTTAGTTCTAATCTAGTAACTGACCATAGAGTAATTAGGATGAAATGCTTATAAGTGCATGCTGACAACGAATTTGTCTTCTTGGCTGTATCTCAGATATTCCATTTATTTCTGGAAAAAAGTTAGGATAAAATGAAAAAGTGATAATACTTTTTCTTTAAGATGCGAAAATAATATAAATGAGGCTTTGTATGTCTGACTAGTATCTGATACAGATTCCAAAATGGATCATTTTACCTTCCGATGTGTATTTGTTATTTGTCTCGTGCACCCTTCTATTATTTTCGTGTGAGATTAAGCCACTTGCCTAAAAAAAGTTCACGGGATTTTCCTCTGAATATTTCCCGGTAGGCCTAAAAATATTTTAATAAAAATGAAATGTGCATTATTTAGTTTGAATGTTTAGTTGGCATTTTGTATGCATTTCGTGTAAAATACCAAAAGAAAAAGGGAAAAAGGAGCTGCATTAATGTGATCTTTATAGTATTGTATGGGTCACTAATTGGGACTAAGGTGGGATAAAAGATAGATAGATGTGATCGCAAAAAGAAGGTTTGATTAATGGAACCCAAAAGAGTTTCACTTTTTGCTAAGATGAAATTGTGAGATTATTTATATACAGAAAAGTATATTTTGATAAGATATACTCTAGCTCCTAGCAAATTGATGAGACCAAATTCTAAATTCTGGTCTACTAATATTCTTCGATCTAGTCTTAGAATCCTGTACCATGTTGCTTAGATACCTATGGAATTTAAGAATCAGTTTTCCATGATATCCCCCCTAGCACTACACATTAGATGGTCAGTGCCGTAGCAAAGGTTTTAGGGGCCCTAGACGAACTTACTGAAACGGGGCTTACTAAAGCAAAATAATTTTTTTTTCTGCCTTTTCATCTTCCTCGATATCTTTTGTATTTGGTGGTGACAATTTTTGCCCCATTGGTTCATCATTTTGCATATGTGCATTCTCATCATTCTACAACAAGTCACTGTTTGTTTCCATCATTAACCAATTTTTCTCATTCTTCATCACTGTCATTCATTGTTTCTAAACCCATGCATCCAAAGCAGGGACGGAGCCAGCCGATATATGCTATGGGGTCAAAAAAAAAAAAAATTCCAACATTCTCAATTTTCTTGTCGATTGATATTTAAGCTACGGTTTAAAGTAATATGGAAACTGGTATGGTATAAAAGCTTGGAGGAGGAATTGTGCACATCGACGCCAAGAGGCGATAATAGAAAAGACTTCTTGTGCATTACACAACATGAGAGCGGACGCAATTGGCAATTCTGGCTTGTTAAAAACGAAGAAAAGAAAAAAGTTACCAACTGATAAAAAGAACACAATAAACTCAAGCTAAGACAGGAAGATAAATTAAAACATATATGCATTATATTTGGAGATCTTCCTGTGCAATACCTTATCGATTCCAACATTAGATAATTGATTCAGTCCCACCACATGAATGCTCATTAAGCTACAAGAGTGCATAAGCGCACAATGTTATAGTCTTGAAAGTGGTAGTAAAAGTTCGTTGCTCGGACTTGTAAAGATAATGGATTTTTAGATTTAAAAATATATATACAAAAATATTAACAATGGGTGCGAGAGGTAACCAAGACACTAGATTCCACTATTACGCAAAATTGATTGATAAATATTTCAAAACTCTATTCTATTCTTAAGTCCTCTTTTGTCTTTAATTCACTATCAATCGTACAAATTCTCAAATTTTATTTGTAAACTTTAAGCATAGATTATCAAGAGATTTAACCAAGTATAACCTATCAAACTGAATAACAAATAATTAAGACAATCATTCAAATAATTTAAAACTCTGCAAAAGCAGCGATTAGGTGAATTATATAATTAAATGAAATAGTTACCCATTTATGTTGCGTGAATAGCTTCCTCCATTGCCTTGGTTACGAGGGAATTAGTCGCTCATCATATTGGAAAACCTCTCAAAGAATTTCATTGATGCTCAAAAGTGTTTTACAATGAAGAGAAAGATAAGTAAATAGAATAAAACAGGATTCTGCGACCCACAGAAGGCGTCCAGAATCAACGACACAGATATAGTGTTGTTGGTACAACGACTTAGTCGCGGAAAGGAGTGGAAAAATGTCGCAATAAAGCAACAGTTTTTAACGACTTTCCTGCCTCGTCCAATGTTCTTCGTGTTCTTCAGTTCCAGCAGCAGCAGGAACTTCTTCACAGCGTCTGATTCTTTGATTTTTACGTCTCTAACTCTCTCCCAACTCTCGACAGCCCTTCTACTCTACCCCAGAAGTCTTTTTATACTCAACAGGTAGACGAAATCCTTTGCAATAACTCCCAAAAATCTTCCATTACTCGGACAGTTCATAATATATATTTTTTTCCTTTTTTATTTCGATTACGTATCTGCAGCTGTTAATTTCATGGAAACTCACCTTAATTGTCTTCCACACGATCCAAAAGTGTGTTAGAGTCCTCCATGCATCATCAGAACACGTTCGAATTCCTCCAAAAATTCTCTCAAACCCGTGACAGACATGAACTGCCCTGTTCCCAACTCGTGAATTTCCTAGACGATTCTAGCCAATTTCGATCGAACCAAAAGCCCCCAACATGTTTGATAGGACATATCACAACTTCCTACCAAAAATCAGCCATTAAATCTTATGAAATCACGTCCAATTCGTGAATCTAAGCGCTGCCAGTTTAGTGTTCCATTTTCCCGCCCAAAAACAGAATTCAAAGGAAGAAGATGGTGTCCCCCTATCCAGAATGGGAGTGCAAATAGCAAATGCCCAACTGAGGTGCCCCTTAGTAATTTGGTTGCCCCTTAGTAATTTGGTTGCCCCTTAACCAAAATGAGAGTCCGAATAACAAATGTCCTTCAAGGGTGCCCCGGGCAACTTTTCGAGCCGAATTTTCCAAAAATGTTTATTTCCTAAAAATACATAAAAAACACAATATTAGTACAAAAATAGAGTTCCAACAATATAGACATTGAGGACAAATTAGACATAAAAATGTGTCTATCACACAAAAAGTTTCTTATGAGTTCTACAACGTTAATAATGGAGAATTAGAAAACGGACAAACAATCTAGTAAAAGGAGCTAATTCCCAGAGTCCCAAATCAGAACGCACAATTTCATCAAGCAAACAACTTAGTAATTAATCAAGTAAATATGCTTTATGTTTAAGTGATATATTTGATCATCAATACAATTATTGTTTTCTTGAGTTCTTCCTCTGCCAAGAGTTTTTCCGGTAGAAAAGAACAAACAAGAAAAGAATTCTAAGTGATCAGTTTAGATTTTGATTCCACTAAAGACACAAATTTTGATTTTTCCATCATTACTTGCACATACAAGACATCCAACTTACAGAAATCCCAAACCTTTTATTCCTAAAATACCCCCCTTCGTCCCTGATTCAAAGCCTAAAGTTTATTATCAGACAAGAGATTTTATTTAATATTTGGTGATTTTGTAATTATCAACGACTCACAAAACAGTAAACCAATATCAAAGGGTCTAAAACATATTCTATAACAACTAATACATAATTTGGGGGCCCCTAAAATTTGGGAGCCCTAGGCCGTTGCCTAGCTGGCCTATAGCCAGCGACGACCCTGTAGATGGTATGCAACCACGAGACCAGGATTGATAGCCAGAGTGGGTACAACAAAAACCTCACTAGTAAACAAAAAAGACTGATAGAAGAAGAAGAAAAAAAAAGGAAAAAAAGAAGAAGGTTATTATTGGGGCGTCACATTTTATTAGAGGGGTGTCACCTAATAGGACAAAACGAGTCACCCATAAGTAATATCAAAAACCCCTTATCTCAAATAATTTTGTAATGATCAAATAACCCTTGTTTAGATAATTTTAATTTAGTTTAATTATAATCTAATTAATTAATGGTTTGATTAAGACTAACCTAGACGTAAGACTAACCTAGACGTAAATTAAAATTAACCTACTAACCTAGACGTAAGACTAAAACTAACTTACTAACCTAGACGTAAGACTAAAACTAACCTAGACGTAAGACTACATTTTACGATTTGAATAAACTAAACCTAGACGTAAGACTATATTTTACGGTTTGATTAAAACAAAACCTAAACGTAAGACTACATGCAAATTCTATTTTACGGTTGAATTCAACCCGAACCCAGACGTAAGTTCTTCATAATCAAATTTTACGCTTAGAAATTAAACCTGAACCCAGACGTAACACCAGCAGAAACGTAACTGAAGTTGAATAGAATTACAATTGAAGTTCCGAGGAGAGGAAGAGAAGAAAGATGAAGAGGAGCAGTTTTTTTCTTGAATTAAAATAGAAAATATTAGGTTTTTAAGTTTTCATGTTAGTTCAAAGGTAATCTAGACATTTTGTTTTGGTATTAGGATATCCCATAACCATTTTTTAGACAACTAAGAATCCAAATGAAGCCCCTCTAAAAAAGTGTGCCGCCCCAATAATAACCTTCATAAAAAACGCCCAACCATGTGAGTGGACCCAAAACCGCTGTTAATCAAGGGAAGGCGAGGCCCCCCACCTAAATGGGAGAGAATGGTTTCTTAAGGAAGGCGCTCTGTTTACCTAACAACAAATGAAAGTATCAAGTTGAGGGGATTTTCAAAAATAATTGCACACTAAGATAGCTAATGAGTAACTTGGGATAACTATCTCTATTTTGTCCACACATGATATTTTTTCTTTAAAAAAAAAGGATATATCAAAGAGTATAAAGGTATGTACGATATTGACATAGAAAGCCCACGAAGAAAGAAAACGCAATGAACTATTACACTGCAGCAATGTTATCCTAGTTAAAAATCACTTGCAAAGCTCGTAAGAATTAGAGCTCCTTTCTTTTATCTCTAAAATGCGTATTCCTCTTAAGCACCGATCAAAACATCAGTTGTATAGAGCATAACCCATCATACCTTGTAGGTGTCAATGAAGTAGTTCCACAGTTGTCTTACCATGAACAGAAAATGAATAAATTATAATATTATTATCCTAGATAGACTTTTGAAAGATAGCCTAATGAATAAATAATACCTTAGGAGGGATGTGGCTGGCCGATAACAACTCTAAAAACTCCCATTGACTCTGCTCCTTATTCAAAGCTTCATAATTCTAACCAACGGAAAACTTTCGTTCTAAAAAATCGAAAACTTCATGCAATATAAGTGAACTTAAACCATCTCTAAGTTCGAGCAGATCTATTTTCTCAGTAAAGGTTAGAGTTCTGCTGATAGTTAGAGTCCAGAAATCTCCAATCACCTCAACTACTCTACACTTTATCTGTAGACTAAGCTTGAATAACCTTGGATATTTAATCTTCAAAGTGGTGCCAAAATCTGATTTCATTTCCTCTCGTTTCCTTGATTTCCATACAAGCCTACAAAGGAGCTCTAGTGCTTACAATCATCTTGCATATGCTCCCTCCTGTAGATGATTTGGTCTATACAAGAACTACATACTTTGGTTCAGAACCAAAATTGTGACACATAATCTTCCTCCATAGTGCAATAATCTCTTTGTTGTATCTCCAATGTCATTTAGAAAGAAGGGGCATTATTCACAAGCCTTATATTATTTATGCTAAGACCACCATACATATTTGGCTTGTAAATTTTCTTCCAAACTACCCAGCTCATTTCCCTCTCATTTCATCATTCCTCGTAAAAGCTTATCATCATCGTGTTTGGTTTCTTTACCATTAAACTAGGCATATGAAGGAGAGACATGTGGTAGATTGAAAGGCTTTGTAAAGAACTTTTTATCGGTGCTATTCTGCCAGATTTTGTGATAAACTTTTTTTTCTCTAAATTGTTAATTTCTTTTGCATTTCTCCTCATTTAGAAATTGCACATTTTTGTCATATCTCTATTTTATATATTAGTTTAAGAAGATGTTCATGAATATGTTTGGCATGGCTACAACTCTCATGAACACTTCTAAGACATCTTTGAGTGTTAATGAACATGATTATGCTTATACTTTCACATTGTATATTTTCCATGAACTATCATTGTACACGGTTCTAGTACCCTGGACCGTGGTGTATATTCTTCTATGTGATTTCAAGATAAACTTGTCACATGCTTGCATGAGCTCCTAACAAGAGTTTCATCTAAACTGAGAAAGTGTTTGTCTGAATCTCAAGTTATCTTAGCTTGAATTCAAAGCTACCTATAGTCTTTAAAGTCTATAAATAGAGAGACTCAAACAACTGGAAATTCCTATCCTTGACACTTCTGTGTCCTAGTTGCTTGCTAAAGTTGTCCTTATTAACCTAAGTTTCCTCTGAGAAACATAATTAGGTTTACGACTTAAAGACTTTACTTAAAGATTCGTGAAGCCAGGTCCGAATATCTTCATCTTTACAGTTCGTGTATCCTGATCTTGTTCTTATTGATTGTCGAGGTTTTCGTTAATTTCCAATCAATAACAAAATAGATAGAAATCACAAAGTTTTTATTCGTTGCAGACTTTGTGACTCCTCAAGATATATATCTAAAACTTTTCTTTATTGATCGGTTTAAGATTGTTCTTTAGAGGTGGTTAGTAATCTAGGTTTCTCCTGACTGAGTGTTAGTGTTCCGGATTCGTGAGGTATGCTATTTATGTATATTGCAAATAAATTTCCAAGCCTTGATCTAAACGATCTAAAGAGAAATCAAATAGGCTTATCTGTTAGAGGAAGATTTGTATTAAAAGTCTTCACTTAGGTTGAAGCAACTCTTAAGCTGTAAACGACGTCATCTAAGGGAATAAATTGTGTGGAACCTTGCAAGGCTCGAGAGACGTTAGGAGCACAACTACAGCTGAATTTCTTGGAGGGTTCATTCGGTATCATCTGCATTCCATTCTGAAGTCTAATAGTAGGCTAGTGCCTGTAGAGGCTTAATACAGTTTGGTGTTCAAAGCTGCACGAGGTTCCTAGGTTATTCTTCAAGTGCAGTTTTCCTTGTTAACAAAATTCTTCTGTGTGTGCTTTTTAATTTTCCGCATCTTTTGATTGTTAAAAGAACTACACATGTTCATACTCTTATCAAACGAAAAATTTAGTGGTGTACTTGGTACCCTCTCCTTTTCACTATAATAACAAATAGCATATATGTATGGAAAACGATAAAAACCCAATTTTACCTATTTCAATGATCGCACTAACAATCGGTTATACTAAAACAATAGTTAATGCTTGAAATACCTAAGAAGACAATCATCACAAGATCAAAACGTGCTCAAATTAGCAAAAACAATAATATTTTTTTAAAAAATTTTTATTGGGTCATGAACAGCCGTTTTCGAAAAAAAAACCAAAATACTTTCTTTTACCTCGCTGGATTTTGGCCCGAATTCGATGACTCACCAGTAGAGGAACTGCTACTGGTGGTGGTTATCGGCAGAGGAGAGGAGGAGAGATAAAGGTGGTCGGTGCCAATGGTGAATACAAATAAATAAAAGGGTGTACTCCCTTTTATATCAATTTGGTTTCCTAGTTTTGGTGAAAAGGGATTTCCTTTTTCAAGCAGCGGACCCAAAAGTACTAAACGGGATCAATCATGCAAATTTGGTCCTTCTACCATGCCAATCAGCCGGTATGCCTTATCATGCCAGCCATATGACACCAGTCATTGCTCCTTGGACGATTACCCGATATTATTGGAGCATCAAATCAGCTAGAAAGCATCTGGTAAAAATTTAATTACTAAGTTAAATTATTTATTTTTCTTCTGTTAGAAAAATCACCATCTAGTACTTATTGTAAAACATTACTTTCCCACAATAAGCAGGGGACTTTAATATTGATGGTGGATTTTTTACGATGCCGAAAATCATAAAATCGCATCTACTCGGCTGTAGAAATATTAGAATTTTGTATGTCTATGACCCGACATCAAAATTTGAAATTTATATTTTATATTCGACAAGAGAATTAAAATAAAAACCTTGTTACAGGCATCTGCGGTTGATCATGTAACCTCTTCAAAACACAAATATATATGAAAATATTAGAGCCTCGCCCAGCTAAGCTTTCAATATTCTATATATTTATTGTTTTTTTAGTACGATTCAGTATTTACTCATGTATTCAAAACTCACTATGTTGAGTGTTGCCACACTTACCAGATGTTTTTTAATTGTACATAATATACATTCAGAACCAGTATGATACTTCTATTACCTCGTTCTTGAATCAATACGATGTTCCTAGATAGATTATCTACTAGTATAGAACAACTCATTAATTAATTGTAGGGTTGTTTCTCTCGTCACAAGGATGATTTTCTCTCTCATCTTTTGGATGATTATTCCTCTCGTCAAGGGACGATTTTCTTTGTCTTCTAATAGTGTTATGTTTGTTTTTGTTTTGCAGGTCAATTAGTTTCTTGTTTCTCGTCTTATTCTCTCATGCTTTATCACCGAGTCTTTTACAAAGAACGTCATCTCATCGCTTTTCAAGTAATATAATCATCATCAACAAACCAACCAGAATCAAATTGTGACGAGATTACTAAAAAATGGTATACATCTTGAAGGTTGACGATCATGGATATGATTTCCCAGAATACCTTGTTGAGGAAGATAATGAGCACAAATACTCACTGGTTATAAAAACAATCACATGAAGGGAATATGATCTTAATATTATTCATAATCTTCTCCAAATATCATGGAAACCTTCAGGAAATATGGAGATTTCAAGTTTTGGTTTAGCAATATACCTAATCAAGTTTGAACTTGGTTGTGACTACAGTACGGTCCTAACAAGATCTCCTTGGTACTGAATGAAGACCTTCTTCTCATTGAAAGATGTGATCCAGAAAAACTACCACATGAGTATGAGTTTAGATATGCAGATTTCACAATACATGTGCATGGTCTATCTCTAAGTGCACAAAATAAGAAAATAGTTGAATTCATAGATTGAAAAGTTGGAACCCTATATCCAATTCAACCTAATGAACAAGCTAAATGGGGAATCTATGTGAAATTCCATGTCAAAATCGACGTTACCAAACCCTTGAAGAAAGAACTAAACTTCAATCTCGCATCAAATAAGAAGTGTAAGGTCTCGCTGACATATGAAAGGTTCCCAAGAGTTTGTTTTTCTGTGGAAAGTTTGGTCACATTATGAAGCAATGCCCTAAATTATCCAAGGATCGTGGAAAAAAATGGGTTTTGTCTCACTTGAAACATTCGTGGAGAAAATGCAAGATACGAAGATAACCAGATTTACATAGAAAATCAACACAAATTACAACCCAGAATTGGTCAATCAAGTCACCCACTAAGGTCAACTCTACGATCATCAGAGAATGGTCAAGAAACGGATGAGTTAATACCGAAAGTCTCTCCTAATAATCAACCAAACATTCAATTAATATTCTCCGATGTACCTCCCAATATGAGCCAATCCTACACCCAATTAAGGCCTATCAGTAAAAAAATACCCGTACCACCAACTACACTCAAACCAACTTCTACACTACCATCTACCTCAACCCGTTCCATCTCAGCAAACCCCCATCCCACAGTGGCAAATATCAAACCAGCAAATGCCCCCATTAACTCTAAACTGAATCCATCAACTCAAGCAAAAAATATGACACAATGGAAGAGACATGCTAGAGTCTCTCAGAATCTTGATTCTGCTGAACCCCTTACTCAAATTCGTACCAAAAGGCACTCCACCCCCATGGATTGTGACCCACCACAAAAACACCACCATTCCTGCAAATATGAAGAGGTAGTGCAATATTGGAACTGTCGTGGTTTATGGAATGAGGCGACAATTCTAGCGTCAAACTCATTCCTGAAAAGCTGTAACCCATCAATATTATTTGTCTCCGAAACTAGATTAAACTGTTAGAGCATTGCTCGGTCGAACTCGCAAGCATTGCTATCTCAAGCTTGTTTGTCAAATTTAGTTGTCAAAACTATATGTCTTGATTTCTAGTCTACTTATAGCTAAGTCTCGGACTAGGATAGTTAAGTGTAGTTGAGCTCCAGACTCCATGGTGATCATCTTACGAAGACGAAGAAATACTCAAGGAACTAGTGGAACTTCATCCGACTAAAAGTTATATGGAGACTTGAACTTATCTGTCACTCAAAAGTTTATCTACTCTATCTCCTACTCTTGAGACAAAAGTCGTATAAGTATGACAGTTTTCATACATACACATTTGCTATTTCGAGCCGAGTTTATCTCGCCTATCTATTTCTCAAAATATGTGTTGGTAAGCTTTCGCTTTAACCATTTTCATCTTTACCCGTGACGAAAGTCATGATGACGTTTCAATCTCTTGAAAATTTCTTTGATGACGATAATTGTGAATAACGACTATTATAACATTATAGAAGAATGTTTCAATGATTCAAATGTAGAGTTTAGATTATGTAACCATATATGGATATAAACATATATAGTGTGTTCACACATTAGTGTATAAATCCATGTACCGGAAACCAAGTGTGTGCATGTGTGTGCATACGGAATTGGTAAAGGAGACAGATTGGGTACGTGTACTGGCGGAAATTTTCCTCCCAGAAAATTCTGTTGAGTTTGTGGTTTGCAAACTAGTAAACCAGTCACCTTAGGTACGTGTACCCGTAGGCGTACTGGCGGAACTTTATTACCCGAAAACTTCTGCTGAGTTTGAAAACCAAAACCAACTCAATCCGGTTGCTAAGGTACGCATACCCGTACGCGTACCCAAGATGGTTATTTTCTCAAATCGGTAGCTCATGAACTTAAACAATAAATTATAAGGAACGCAATCTTTGCAAACCGTGGGTATATTTTTCATGAATTGATTCAAATGAATCAAACCGATTTTGTTTCAATTGTGTCTATGTATAAAGACCTAAGCAATTGAACAACTCTTCAACTAGTTCTTTTGAAGTCATTTGAACTAGTTATGAAGAAGATGAATACGGTTAATATGGAAGTGCTCTTATGGCTAACCACTATTTGTGAACCAACTAAGTGTACACTTTTAGGTACGGTTACTCAAACCTAAATGAAGTACATTTCATTTATGTATGACAAGCTAAGTTTCGATCTAATGGTTGAAAGATATTAGCATGTATCTAATCAGGTTTTCATCTAACGGTGAATATTAAATGCTTTGTTACTAAGCTAACATTGATTGCAAACCCTGAAACTACTTCTCTTGTAGTTGAACGATCTGATCTTTCCATTTCTGTCGTACGAGTTCAATTGAAATAATTGACTTGAGATTATATCTCCGATAGGGAAAGATAAAAACAAATCACAAACATCTTCGTCTCATCGTTTGTGATTCCACAATATCTTGTTTTGTTACCATACTATTAAGATTATTGTGAGGTGATTGATAATTCTAGGTTGTTCTTCGGGAATATAAGTCCGGTTATCGATTAGTTCCTGTTCACCTTGATTTTATCAAAAGACGGAACAAAACTCATAGGTTTATCTGTGGGAGACGTATCTATTGTCGTAGACTTTTCTGCGTGATATAGATTTGTTTATTAAAGTCTTCGACTTTGGGTCGTAGCAACTCTTGGTTGTGGGTGAGATCAGCTTAGGGAATCAAGTGCGCAGCATCCTGCTGGGATCGGAGACGTAAGGAGCTCAACTGTACCTTGAATAAGTGTGAGATTTATTGGGGTTCAACTACAGTCCAAACCGAAGTTAGTTTGTAGTAAGCTAGTGTCTGTAGCGGCTTAATACAGTGTGGTGTTCAATCTGGACTAGGTCCCGCTGTTTTTCTGCATTTGCGGTTTCCTCGTTAACAAAACTTCTGGTGTCTGTGTTATTTCTATTTCGCATTATATTTTGTTATATAATTAAAATATCACAGGTTGTGCGTTGTATCGATCAATTGTGAAATCCAACCTTTGGTTGTTGATTGGAAATTGGTTGATCCTTGGATATTGGTCTTTGGTACCATCCAAGTTTATATCTCTTGTATTTAATAAGACTCGCAAATTTCTATTTGCTTGAGTATAAATTAAATTAAGAGATAAAGATATTAACTCCTTGATATACTTTTTATTAAGATTGAGTCTGACTGTCTAGTTGATTCTCTTAAAAGTATATTAGAGTGAGTCCATACAGATTCCTAATTAAAATATTGGGTGAGGTTATTAGACCCCCGCATTTTCAATTGGTATCAGAGCAGGCAAACACGTTCAAGACCTCAGAAGTCTGTGTTTGTAGCGATCTGACTCTATGGACAAGATATCAAGATATTTGCTTGAGTATAAATTAAATTAAGAGATCAAGATATTAACTCCTTGATATACTTTTTATTAAGATTGAGTCTGACTGTCTAGTTTATTCTATTAAAAGTATATTAGAGTGAGTCCATACAAATTCCTAATTAAAATATTGGGTGAGGTTGTTAGACCCCCGCATTTTCAATTGGTATCAGAGCAGGCAAACACGTTCAAGACCTCAGAAGTCTGTGTTTGTAGCGATCTGACTCTATGGACAGAGGTACTATCTCTGAGAAACGCGTCACCAGAAATAAAGACTTTGTTTCTAATAGGTCTATTAAAGAGAAAGATCCTCCAGTCTCTGTTATAGACAAACCTAGTGTTCAAATGAAACATACTAACACTGACATATATTATCCTGATGAATCTGACTCTGTTGTTCAAGAGGAAACAACTATAGAGAGTAAACTAATTCTAAATCTTGCTAGAATTCAAGCTGATAGATTCAAACAGTTGAAAAAACATGTCAATGTCCTTCTTGGTGTAGTAAAAAATTGTAGCTCCAGTAAAAAGGCTTCTTATAAGGAAAATCCTGAAGTTCGGTCAACTCGTATCTTACTTGAGGCAAAACTTTAAAAGGATGCTTTAGAAATTGAACATGTCTTGAGTAATGTCTCCATTCAAGGATGTTCAGAAAAGTCTGATATACCATCTACTTCTATTCGAACTGAAAGAGCTCCAGTTTCAGAAGTAATTTCAGATTCTCTTCCCACTCAAACTGGTGTGCAGGGGATTCACATATCAGCTGGAAGAAAGAAATCACCAAACGATAATTTTAGGTCTGCAATATCTAATCACTCCCGTGATCAGAAATTATGTCTTTTTTGTGATTCAAAAGGACATATAGTGCAAAAGAGGAAACCCAAGTTGAAAAAAAAATCGTTGGTTCAACTTCAACACACCTTAGATTTGATTCTTAAAGGTGTAATTGACATTCGTATGGCTAAACCAATTGGTTTTAGTACACATCCTGTGTTTCTTACCAGGAAGGTCAGTTCAATGAGTTCCTCAAATGCACAAAAGCATAATAGACTTTTTGACAAATATCGTCCAAGAAGAACTCATGTTCTCTTTACTATTAGAAATTGAGATAATGCTAACCCTGATGTGAATCATGTATCAAGTGAAGAATGCGGATATGATCATATGGATGACAACCTAAAATTGATTTATTGAGGGATATAAGGAAATCATCAACAAACTGTGTATTCCATCTAGACGACACTCTTCAGGTAAAAATCCTTACTATGTGTCATATTATGATGATAGTAAATTTTATGATAATTTTTCACATCATAACAGTCTTCCTCCAAAATACAGAAGAAAGGGGTTTAACCAAAAACAATATTCATTTGATGAGCCAAAAGATCATACTTGTGCTACTTGATCACAAGGTTGAAATCTCTCACACAAAAATCTTGGTTGAGAGATATGTTCAGGTATACTTGTTGGAAATGGTGTTTTCAGATTCTCAAGCTATTTTCTTATCGGCTTTAGCTTGAGTATCTTTGCAAAAATGCTTACAAAAGTATTTGTTTTGATGTTTCCAAAATTTCTATTTGTTTTTGTTTTTCTTTGGTTAAACAAGGTGCTACTTATGTACTCTAAAAAAATTACTTCTCTTATGAGACATAGATTTTTTTTTGAGATATTATGATTTCTTCTTGTTGCAAGAGGTCTCAGCAAGGTCGTGTTCGTCGACTCTTGTCCTTCTTTTGGGTCAAGATTGAACTCGTACAGGTTACCCGTGTGATTGACATGAATCAATTAAGGAAACCCTAAAAAATTCCTTCCCTAAGAAACCTTTAAGTACCCGACCTATTGAGTTACGCAAGTCACGTTTGCATACTCTAGGTTATTTTTGGGTTTTCAAAAATGTCTTCTTCTTCATCTCGCAATGGTGATTTTGCAAAGGGATTTCTTGAGAAAGGTTTTGGTTTTGAATCAAAAGGAAGGAAGAAAAGAACTGTTGTAGAAGATGGTGCACCTAATGCCTCATGCTACTATGCCTCCTCACACCAAGATGTTGAAAATGAGGATATGGTCTCTGCTGAAGTGGTTCATGACTTTCTTAAATACTTTGAGGAAGCAAAACTGCAACTTGTTGATACTATGAAGGATCATGATGTGGTTAGAATTGAGTTAAAAAATGTTACTACTGACCTTGGTCTCAGAAATTCACATGTTAAAGAACTTCTCAATGAGGATATCTTCTCCGAAGATGCAGTTGATAATATGAATCACTAGCTCAAAGGTCTCGAAACCCGTGAAGCTACCGAACGTGAACTTTAATTTAGCTTGTGATCGGTTTCTAGTAGATTAGTTATTTTAAATCTAAGAAACTTCTTAAGAGAATTTTTATTCTTGTTTTTGTTTAAGAAGGATAACTAGGTTTGGAATATCCATTATTGTGATTACACATCGCTATGTCCAACGTTTTCATCTTGCAATGTTTTTAGATTTATTTAAATTCTAAGTTATTTGGAAGATGATTTTTGCAGTAATATTTATGGTTTTATGTATTGCAATATGTTATTGGATATGTGTGTTTGCGTCCGTGAACTATGATTGTCCCATACGATGTCAAAAGTTATCTCCTTCATATGTCGATATGCATGTATTGATAAAAGATCGATGAACTTTGGACAAAACAAAAATTGAACCTATTATGTCGTTATGCAAATAATTGATGGAAGACAGGATGAATTTTTGTCCACAAAGATTATGTCTATTATATGTCGTTATGCAAATAGTGATGAAAATAGAATGAATCTTTGTCCATGCCGCAGTATTGATCTTCCCTGATCCATAGTTTATGTGTATATACTGTGCGGCTCCATAAGTCTTCTTATGTGAGCATTTCCAACTAAACTAATCATGAATTCGTTTGTGGTTAACTTGGTTGAGTATTCCGATTAAATTAATCATGGGTTGTCTTGTAATTAATTTAATTGAGAATTTTGGATACAAAATCATTTCCTTGTGATTTTTGATGTCCAAAGAAATCCTTTTTTTCTTGTGAAAGTAAGGTCGCTCTTGTTGTTCTTTCGGGAATGACATCAAATGGGGGAGAGTTCTTTTGAACTTGCGCTTAATTTCCATATCTTTGTGGGGAGTGTGGCTGTGGAATATTTTAGGAGTTATCTTGTATCTTTATAAACTCATTGATGAATGCATTTAGCTTCGGCTATATGATTTCATCTAAACAAAGTTGATATGTACTTTTCTTTGGTCTTAAAGCATCTCCGTGGAAATTTCATTAGGATCCCGTTTCCGTACCTTTGCCAATTTTATTGATAAAAAGGGGGAGAATTAATGTGTAGTTCACACTACAAATATATATGGTTTTCGGATCATTATGTAAGGGGAGTGATTCTCATGTTGAGATGAAAGTATTGACTAAGGGGGAGTGATACATATCACCATAGTATTATTGTCAAAGTTCTGATACAATTGAACTTTGATACTGTGTAATAATACTATGACACTGTATAACAATGATCGGGAGCTTTTGTTTTCTCATTTTTATGGCTACAGATCTTCAACAACTATGATGTTGAACTGAACAACTATGGAATCATGGAAGTACTTGGAAAAGACGAAGTTTTCAAGTAATGTTGAAGCACCAAGCAGATCAAGCATGTGGACGAGAAGCTACAAAGTTTTATTTATTTTGTAATTCATATGTATTGATAGTTTTGTCACTAAAATTGACAAAGGGGGAGATTTTTAGAGCATTTCTCGGTCGAACTCGCAAGCGTTGCTATCTCAAGCTTGTTTGTCAAATTTAGTTGTCAAAACTATATGTCTTGATTTCTAGTCTACTTATAGCTAAGTCTCGGACTAGGATAGTAAAGTGTAGTTGAGCTCCAGACTCCATGGCGACCATCTTACGAAGACGAAGAACTACTCAAGGAACTAGTGGAACTTCATCCGACTAAAAGGTATATGGAGACTTGAACTTATCTATCACTCAAAAGTCTATCTACTCTATCTCCTACTCTTGAGACAAAAGTCGTATAAGTATGATAGTTTTCATACATACACATTTGCTATTTCGAGCCGAGTTTATTTCGCCTATCTATTTCTCGAAATATGTGTTGGTAAGATTTCGCTTTAACCATTTTCATCTTTACCCGTGATGAAAGTCATGATGACGTTTCAATCTATTGAAAATTGCTTTGATGACGATAGTTGTGAATAACGACTATTATAACATTATAGAAGAATGTTTCAATGATTCAAATGTAGAGTTGAGATTATGTAACCATATATGGATATAAGCATATATAGTGTGTTCGCACATTAGTGTATAAATCCATGTACCGGAAACCAAGTGCGTGCATATGTATGCATACAAAATTGGTAAAGGAGACAGGTTGGGTACGCGTACTGGCGGAACTTTTCCTCCCGGAAAATTCTACTGAGTTTGTAGTTTGCAAACTAGTAAACCAGTCACCTTAGGTACGCGTACTGGCGGAACTGTTCTACCCGAAAAATTCTGCTGAGTTTGGAAACCAAAACCAACTCAATTCGGTTGCTAAGATACGCATACCCGTACGCGTACCCAAGCTGGTTATTTTCTCAAATCGGTAGTTCATGAAATTAAACAATAAATTTTAAGGAATGCAATATTTGCAAACCGTGGCTATATTGTTCATGAATTGATTCAAATGAATCAAACCGATTTTGTTTCAATTGTGTCTATGTACAAAGACCTAAGCAATTGAACAACTCTTGAACTAATTCTTTTGAATTCATTTGAACTAGTTATGAAGAAGATGAATATGGTTAATATGGAAGTGCTCTTATGGCTAACCATTGGTTAACTATTTGTGATCCAACTAAGTGTACACGTTTAGGTACATTTACTCAAACCAAAATGAAATACATTTCATTTGTGTATGACAAGCTAAGTTTCGGTATAACGGTTGAAAGATATTAGCTTGTATCTAATCAGGTTTTCATCTGACGGTGAATATTGAATGCTTTATTACTAAGCTAACATTAGTTGCAAACCCTGATTTGAAAACTATATAAAGGAGAACTCTAGCAACTGGAAAAACTAATCCCCATACCTCTTGTATGATACTAGTTGGATTAGCTAGAGTCGACTCTCCTTTAAACTTAGGTTTCTTCTCGATGCCCTGTAGGTTAACGACTTAAAGACTTCATTGGGATTGTGAAGCCAGACGAAACTACTTCTCTTGTAGTTGAGCGATCTGATCTTGTCGTTTCTATCGTACGAGTTCAATTGAAAGAATTGACTTGAGATTATATCTCCGATAGGGAAAGATAAAAATAAATCACAAACATCTTCGTCTCATTGTTTGTGATTCCGCAATATCTTATTTCGCTACCATACGATTAAGATTATTATGAGGTGATTGATAATTCTAGGCTGTTCTTTGGGAATATAAGTCCGGGTTATTGATTAGTTCCTGTTCACCTTGATTTTAACAAAATACGGAACAAAACTCATAGGTTTATCTGTGGGAGACAAATTTATCTATTACCGTAGACTTTTCTGTGTGATACGGATTTGTTTATTAAAGTCTTCGACTTTGGGTCGTAGCAACTCTTGGTTGTGGGTGAGATCAACTAAGGGAATCAAGTGTGTAGAATCCTTCTGGGATCAGAGACGTAAGGAACGCAACCGTACCTTGAATCAGTGTGAGATTGACTGGGGTTCAACTACAGTCCAGACCGAAGTTAGTTTGTAGTAGGCTAGTGTCTGTAGCGGCTTAATACAATGTGGTGTTCAATCTGGACTAGGTCCCGGGGTTTTTCTGCATTTGCGGTTTCCTCATTAACAAAACTTCTGATGTTTGTGTTATTTCTATCCCGCATTATATTTTATTATATAAATCATAGGTTGTGCGTTGTATCGATTAATTATGAAATCCGATCTTTGTTTGTTGATTGGAAATTGATTGATCCTTGGATATTGGTCTTTGGTACCATCCAAGTTTATATCTCTTGTATTTAATAAAGACTCGCAGATTTCTATTTGATTGAGTATAGATTAAATCAAGAGATCGAGATATTAACTCCTTGATATACTTTTTATTAAGATTGAGTCTGACTGTCTAGTTGATTCTCTTAAAAGTATATTAGAGTTAGTCCATATAGATTTCTAATCGAAATATTGGGTGAGGTTGTTAGACCCACGCATTTTCATAAACGAGAATAATTACAGGCAAGTCTAAAGCAAACATAACTTCAATATTTTGATTACGTTGTTGGTCAAGGAAGAAGTGGAGGAGTGGTTGTGCTCTGGCACGATAATGTTGTCCTCAAATTAATCTCAAAGTCACAAAATCTCATCCACTGTGTTATTGGTCCAAAATTCAGCATACCAAAATGGGAATTACTGTTCATATATATGGTCCACCTTCTCACCCTCATAGAGATGGCTTCTGGAGAAACACATCTAAAATCATATATGACATCTCATGACCTTGGTGCATCATTGGCGACCTCAATGTTTTAATGCATTATCATGAAAAGCATGGTGGTTCTACAGATACAGATATATGTTGTAGTGAGTTCAGAATCATGATAAGAGAGAAAGATATTCTGGATTTGGGATATGCAGGACCAACTTTCACTTGGTCTAACAGTGCATCCCGAAACACACCCATTTTCAGAGGTTGGAAAAAGTTGTTTTCAACTCTCAATAGAGAATTCTTTTCCCTGATGCAGCAATCCTTCATCTACCAAGACTTGAAAGTGATCATGCTCCCATATTGCTAAACACAATGAGGATACCTCCAAAAAGAAAACCAAACTACACATTTGAAATCTATTGGACTGAGCACCCCCAGTTCAATGACATCATCAAAACCAAATGGGACAACATATATGGAAACTTCACTAAAAGACTTCATATGTTGGGTAAAGGTTTATAGAAATTGAGCAGAAACATGTATAGTGATATTAAGAGAGAGATTGAAGATAAGAAACAAATGCTGGTTGATTTTCAGGCAACTGCACACTTGAGAGATATTATAGATGAAAAAAAGCAATCTGCCACAAGATTGTTTCTTAGGAGTTGGAAGCAAAGAAGAAAATCTCAGTGGGTGCCCAACACTGACAAAATCACATAGGTATTCCACATCTCTGTAATCCATAGGAGAAGAAAAACAAAATCTTTGCTATTAAAACTGAATGATGATTAGATACCTGATCACGAAAGAATTAAAGATTAACTCATATCTCACTTTCAGTGCATGTTCTCTAAAGATAACAACGTAAGAACCCATTGCTTGCCTATAGTACAATCCAATAACATTACAACAGATGACAACAATTATATTAGTTCAATACCTTCAGTTGAGGAAATTTTAAATGTCATCAAGAAAATGGGGTCTCTAAAATCCCCAGGACCTGATAGATACCCTGCAATATTCTACAAAAAGTGTTGGCAAACTATAAGTAATAAAACCATCCATCTTATTCAAGATTGCTTCAGGTACAAGTTCATTCTAGATGGCCTTAATCACACCCATGTTGCACTGATCCCAAAAAATAAAAAATCCAGCTATCCCTACTGATTATAGGCCTATTGACCTATGTAATGTTCTATACAAAGTAGTCACCAAGATAATCATCAATAGACTCAGAAATTTCCTAGACAACCTTATTGAGAAAACCCAGTCTTCTTTTGTGCCTGGTAAACAAATTATGTATAATATAGTGGTAGCTAAAGAATTATTTCACTCTATGCAAACCTCAGATTCTTCTCAAGGGGCTTTTTCTCTCAAACTTTAAATGAGCAAAGCATATGATAGAGTAGACTGGCAGTTTCTTAGTCACGCCCTTCATGCTTTTTTTCTCACTGACAGAGCTTATGACCTCATTATGAATTGTGTAAACTACTACATCCTACTCCATATTGCTCAATAGACAACCTGAAGGGTTCTTCAAAGGAGAAAGATGTATCAAGCAAGGATGCCCTCTTTCACCCTACTTGTTTATTATTAGCTCTCATTCCTTCTCAAGTATCATCAACACAACGGAAATGGAAGGCATCTACAATGGCTATAAACTCAACAGAATGGATCCTAAATAGTGTTTCCCAAATAATATTTGCTGATGATGTTTTGCAATTTGGAAATGTCAACAATAACACTATCTCTGCAATTTCAGTTATCCTACAACAATACTATGAAGACTGTGGTCAGCTAGTGAACTATCACAATTCTTCCATATACTTTAGTAAAAATGTCAGTGAAGAAAGAAGTGAGGAAATCGTAGCTGATCTTGGTGTTTGTAAGATGAGTAAAGAAGAAAAATAATTGGGGATTAAAAATTATACAACAAGGCAATAGAGTATCTTTCTACATATTTCTGATTGGCAAATTTGATGAGAAATTGGCCGGGTAGCAAAGAAATTATTTCTCACACGTTGGAAGAACTATGCTGATTCTAAATGTTTTGTCCCTCATGCCAGAGTACCACATAGCCTGCTCAATCATTCCAAAGTCCATTCTTAATAAACTTACATAGATACTAAGATATTTTTGGTAAGGGCACACAAGTGACCGAAGGAAAATGTATTTCTTTAAATGAGAATAATTCAATAACCCAAAAGAAATGGGAGGTCTTGGGATAAGATCTTTGGATGATCTTAATCAAGCCCTTTTGGCTAAGTTGACTTGGAGATTCTTAAATGATAGCAACTCTCTATGGAGAAACATCTTAAGGGAAAATATCTCAACAAAAAGTCATTATAGATAGTTAAAAATCCTCAGAAATGTTCATCAACTTGGTCACCCATCTTAGAGAGCAGAGATATATTAAAGAAAGGGTGTCTCTGGTTAATTAGCAATAAGAACATGATTAACATCAGGGATGACCCTTCGTTCACAACAATCCCAGGCTCCTCTCTTACTTGCGATGCATCAAATGATGTTGAATTTACTAAACTAAAACAACTTATTTCTCCAAGCACAAAGGACTGGGACATCACCAAACTGGAGCAATTCCTAGATCCTTACACCACCTCAAGTCTGCAGAATTCACATAAACAAAGAGGCCGAAGACAAACTCATTTGGTATCTCAATGAGCATGGAAACTTCACTCCTCAGTCATTTCAGAAGTTGTTGATGAAGCAGTCTGGTGAAGCTTCAAGGTACTGGGAAACAATTCTGGAAAAAAAATAAAGTGTCTTCAAAGATAAAATATTTTTATGGAGGGCCATACATAATGGTATTGGGGTTTTTCAGAAGGTTGGAAGATTCATATAGGGCATTGAGACTCACTGCAGAACCTGTAATTCAGTTGTTGAGAACATAGACCACCTCCTGATTCACTGCAATATTGCACAGGAAATCTGGTTTACTTCTCCTCTTGGCATAAGAACTCAAGGTATGCATCACCTGACTCTATCCTCCCTTGTTGAAAATTATCTATCCAGAAAGTGATTACACCTTCTCAATGGATGCTGCTATATGTCGGGCTATATGAAAGGCCAAAAATTCTTTGGTATTTGAGAAAAAGAAGATGTCAGTTCATAGCATTCTCAAAACTGTTGTTTATCAGTTCAACTTGTACTCAATTCACCTGAAGATATAGAGTTGGATGTTGTACCTGTTAGCACCCAGCCAAATGAATTGGATACTGCTACTCCTAGTTGGAACCTTCCTCCAGACGGTATCATTAAAACTAATGTGGGTGCATCCTTAAAAGATGGAGAATATGCTGCTACAACCATTGCTATGGAAAGTTCAGGCAGATGTTGTGGTGCAGGCACAAGATTGGGATTATCAAACTGGTCGGTGGTGGAAGAATCTGATGCTTTTCTTCTTCCTGCTGAAATTGTTGTGTAGCTAGGATTCAACTTTGTTATCATAGAAGGTGACTGTCAGGTGGTCGTTAAAGTTCTTATAGGGGAAGTTGTCCCCCCTGGAGATTTGGATAAATATCGACTTTATAAAAGCACTGATCAACTCCTTTTCTAAAGTGGAATTCAATTTCACTCTAAATATTACACATGGTTTATCCCATTCTCTAGCTACTTTCGCTCCGCGAAACAAAGTCCAACATAAAGGGTCCGCTAATCAAATCCCTAACAACATATTGTTTGTGTGGGATTAGGAATTTTCTGATTTTTGTTTATTCTTTTGTGTACCAAAATAATAATAATAATAATTCTAGTGTTATATTCACCAATTGAATTCCTAGAAAATACTCTATTTTTTTGGTTCACCAAAACATATCGCTACTATAATTTATAGTTATTCTCAGCACTATTCTATAAATTATAGTGAATATTTTCCTTTCGGGCGTACGGGCTAACACGGCTAGCTCCGATAAAATGGTGTGGGTGTACATAGCAACAGTGATCTAAAGAGCATATCATGATCTAAAGAGCTTTATTACAAAGAGGATTAAAAAAAGTGTGTGTGGGACTGGTGCCTGCCGGACGACCATGTCGCTGGCGCACAGTCAGTCCCACACTCTCTTTTCCTTTTTAAATATTTTTTTAGATTTATTCCTTTACTTAAGGTTTCCATTTTCTATAAAATTTTGGTCTTTTTACCATATCATACCAAATTTTGCTTCATAGAGGATATGATGTACAAAATGAATCATCCCATTACCATTCGGTCTTTATACCATTTAATATACTATAATATCATTATTTTAGTATTTCAAAATTTTAGTTTTTATGCCAAAAAATCATACACGCTCTTTCCGTCAAAATTATGTCTTTCAGTCAGGATCAAACTCTTCTGAGATATAACAAAATGTGCTAATTAGATGACCAATAAAAACACAAAATAATTAAGAATGGTCTTCACACCACCGACAATCATGGCCGGTCCATCACCTCCATTTGGTTAATCCCACCTTCCACCATTTTGGTCAGTGAAATGACGAGGGTACCAAGTACACCACAATCTTTCGATATCAACCTATATGATAGATACCTTGCGTGATCTAATACAGACAAAGACTGTCAAGAAGATAAAAACCACAAGGTATACACTTGGTATATAGTACAAGTCCAGAACCGAACCTAACTATATGGATCAAACCAAGTATATTGATTAATGTACAAGTGTATTTACTTTAATTATAAAGACAAGCTAAATAATGCAGAAGTAAAGTAAATAACAGAACCCAATATTTTGTTAACGAGGAAACCAAAAATGCAGAAAAACCCCACGACTTGGTCCAGTTTTGAATACTCTCATAAATAAGTCGTTATACAAAGACCACTACCAACTTTTTATTGTTGAGACCAAGTAATCTACCCTTAGTTACCTAGTTTCCTCAATATACCTGCACCTACAACAATTTGGCCAACCCA
Source organism: Papaver somniferum (assembly GCF_003573695.1). Lineage (NCBI taxonomy): Eukaryota > Viridiplantae > Streptophyta > Magnoliopsida > Ranunculales > Papaveraceae > Papaver > Papaver somniferum. The sequence continues at coordinate 33,021,031 of NC_039361.1, read as the reverse complement.
CGTGAACCCTAAGATAGAGTCCACTATCTTAAGTTGCTTCATCCGCAGCGAAGACTTGTAGAACTCAACTCCTTTGGATCGTATTCCGAAACAGTAAAGTACTAAATTGTGTTCGGTAACTGCTCTCACAATCTCAAACAGTAAATCAGAGATTTATGTTGAGTCAAACAAAGGCTCTTCCGTTTAATCTAATAAACTCATTTGATTGGTTAGATCTACCGAGATCTAGATTATTAAGAAAACCAGATCTAGGTATACAAACTATCATATTTGAATACTGAACAATACCACAAAATGATGTATGCTGATCTAATACGACTACCAGTGAAATGTCTACAAAAGATAAAAAAAACGCTAAGTCGGATCCCATCCGATCAAGCATGTGCACAACGTAAACAAAGATAGGAAACCAATAAGAAATCTTCTTGTCTTCAATGTACCTTCACAAATAAACTTGATTCCACTTATGATCGATCACACACATAACAAAGTCTATTAACAATGGATAATCACAAGTTTACGTCAGATCTAAAAACATATTTGAATCACCGTTAATCCCTTGATCGAGTTTGAGTGAACTTATGTTAGAAAAGAAGGCTCTCAAGAATAATCAAACTAGTTGCAATCAAGGTTTAACAACCATTGGTCATTTAAATCATTAATCAGTAACTAAAATAACAGTACAAATTATAGTTTCCCACGAACGGTACTATCGAGACGTTTCTTGATCCATCATAAGTCTTTAAACTAGCGGACGTAAGAGATTTCGCCTAATTAGGTTACTCTCATCTCCATGATAGTATTAAAAGTAATATTATTAGTCGGCTACAGTAGTGACTAAAAAAATGAAGTGCCTTCCTCAGGATTAGTTTGTAAGAAGAACAAACTGCACTATTTATAGGCCAAGGTAGATTGGACACTAAGAAATTTCCATAACCGAAAATAATCTCAAGATATGCAATAAGCACCAATATTCGGTTTTTTCTAATTCCAACCAATATCCAACTTTTATATCGAAATCCCTCATGGATGACAACTCAATATTAATTGGTATACAATAAGGATACTTTACTAGTATATTTTCCAGATATATGTTTTACTTGCTGGAAAATAAAACGTATATATTCGAAAAACTCAATAGAAGATTCTCAAACATTTCGGTTTGGGATCTCACCATGAGTATCAAGGAATTTCTTTGAACAATAAAAAGATAAAATTTTATCATGTTCAAATTACTTACTATATAGACATCTTGAACTTTCCTATTTAGAAAACCCACATTCCGAAGATCACACAAACCATGGAGAATACGTGAAACCGGAAATATGATTTTGTTATGGGATCAGTTCTCCTAGAGATCCCCAATAGGGATCAGTCCTACTATAGATCCCCAATAGGTAGGGATCGGTCTTGCTATAGATCCCCAATAGATATCAGTCCCACTATAGTTCCCTAATATGAATCAGATCACTAATCCCATTGTTTCCTTCCAACTGCGAAACAAGTTTCGCAAGTTTACTTCGTTAAACTCATGTAATTAAACATACTTTTCTAGGTATAAAATTAATCTTGACTTCATTATACAATCTAGTAACAAATTACAAAGATAGTGTTTATGCCGCAATTACGAAGTTCAAAAGATAAGTGTTATACTTCATGATTCAACATACCAAAGTTGTGATGCAACTTGTATAGTCTTCCTTGACACTTAATTATAATAAGATGATCAAGTCTCTAATACTAGAGTTTTATATATATAACTTCGCATGTTTTGTTTCAATCTAAATGACTTGAAAGTAACATAGATATAAATGGAAACAAGTCAGAGTAATACTTCGCATGTTATCCCGATACGTCTTCAGAATCTCCAGCTTTTTAGAGTAATACTTGTATGTCTCAACATTTCTTGACTTTCTAATCTAACCTAACATAGTTGAATCTAGTAATCTAATCAAGCGACCTTGAGTTTTGGAACTAAAATATGACAACCAACCTTGACATGCCAACGCTTAGAGGGTTCAACCGAGCAATGTTCTAACAGTCAGTCCATTTTCCACCATTTTGGTCGGTCCTCCTTCTGCCATTTCTTGGTTCATCCGTCTATCATATTATGTTTTGCTGATTAATGCACTGACGAGGATAATTTTAGTTAGGTATAAATAACAATTAGTTTATATTGGTATTAATACCAATGTTTTTCAATGATAAATCAATTGCTATGTCTAGCAATATGTAATTGCTCTAACTAGCAATATTTATTCGCGCTACCTAACAACATTTCATTGGTCTGGCAACTATTAGTAATATTATAATTTATCTATCTTGCTGCTTAACGCTTTTTGACATGGTAGATCGAGATTAAATATTCTTTATTGCTAACATTAGCATTTTGGATATTTACATGAATTCATGTCAAATGCTTGGCATATCCTTGTATTAGTCTGTGCTTGATCCAACAATCTCATCACACCTATGCATATGATCCAAACCATCTAAGCAGCATTGCTCCTCAGTGATCACTATGATATGCCAAAACCATCAACATTAATCAGACTCTCTACGCCTAAGGTATCCAAAGCATATTACTATCATAACAGGCAATTTATGCTATATTTCACTAACATAACGAGTTTCTAAGAAGAATTCCAGACTCTTCAATATGGTAAGACTAGCATCCAGGTCAACGAATGACCAAATAAATACACGAAATAGACTTTACCATGCTCAAGACATCAATAATATCACATGAGAGGATATTCTCTAGGTTTTGGTCTGACGGCCTACAACACATGCGATGCAGCAATACACCCACGATGAGAAAGTGAGTAAGTCGTGCTGGTAGTTGAAGGAGTAAATGGAGTAGTGGTCTGTCAATTACCAAGTGTCCTTAATGAAATGAAACTGGTTTCACCACGATTTCCATTTCCCTACTCTTCCACTTCTTTGCAACTGCCACCACTTACGAGAGATCAATGTGTTAACTACCACTGCTATATATAGTTTCTTCAACCTATCGACATGATATGACATCCATATCCCAAAAACACCACACATATGCTTTCTCTCGGTCTAAAACAGAAAAATCGTCCTTAAAGCAGTTCAACACATCCACAATCGATTTCCATTGATCTCAGCACATTCTCAGCTTCTCTTCCTACAGATCAACCCTTTTCCTCTACTTGTGACCGAATCGAGGCCGGAATAGCCATTTCTTGGTTTAAACCAGAATCATACAGATTGATCTTTGGAACTCAAAGCACTTGTACGGTTGTGCACAGTGCATCTGTTTAAGGGTGTAGGCGATATGTTCTCTTTTGCATCTTCCTACTCCACCATTTTATATTTGTAAAATATTTTTACCCACAAACAGAATGATCTAGTTATATTTAGGCAAGGACTTAACTTTCGATAACACTCTCCTTCAAATTCTCCTTTTCCTGAATATGACCAGAGATATATATCACAACTTGATTAATAAGCAACTTCATAGGCTTTCATGAAGACCTCCGTATTCCATTTGGGAATTAAACTTGCTTTATGAGAGTTGATAACCCACTTAGAGGATCTTTTTCATCTTTCTCACCACTTTATTCTATTTGACAATCCCTCCTCCAACAATCAACCCTCTGTAATCACTAGAAGGCAATTTTGCTACTGGTAACTTAGCCTGGAAATCGTCCCTTGAAAGAATCACATCCTTATACTTTTTCGGCATGTTACTATTCTGTAGCACCTCTCTCAGCTCCTTACAAAGAATTCCTCAATAATAACAACTATCACCACCAGGCACACATAGAGCAAAAGGTATGCTTGAATCTTCTCTTCTTACCCTTGAAATCCATAAGAATTTCCCTCCCTCATTAACCCTCATCTCACACAAGAAATACGACGCTTACCATCTGTCTTAGGACATTTTCTGTTAGAACTTGAATTGCACCTTGGCTCCTCCAAAACCTCCACTAACCAACACGCCACATCTGAGGAAAAATGTAGCCATGAACAGAAACCGCCTTTCTTCTTTCCTCCAACATCCGATGTTTTGGATGCAGATAATCCAATAGATCTCTTCTATAATTGATATTTAAAATATATAAGACAAATTAATAAAATGATGTAAGATCCTGTTACCATTACCATGACTTCTAATATTGACTCAAATACAAACAATTTTTCTATCATTTCCTTTACTCACCCATCAAATATTAGTAAAGAAACTCATCCCTCACCCCTCATCAAACTCTGGTAAAAAAAACTGATTAACTTCATCTAGTAATAGCATTTTTAATTTTATCTAATATAATAATGTAAGGAAATTTATATGCTAGGTACTTCAACTAAGCAATTAATATCAACATTAATGTACAAGATAAGCATACCGAAAAAGAATCACTATAAACTAAAAACTAAGAGCTTCTCCAATGATAATGTGATCAGCTTCACATGTGGCGTCGAGGGAAGACATCCTTTATCTTACCTAGCGACTAATATCCCTAATTATAAGGAAAAATAAATTTTCATCTCCAACCCCGCATGTATTTTTACCCAGATTTTATCTAGCTGTATCTTATTTTCAATGAATAAAATATTTTGTTTGATATTTATTGACAGAAAAAAAATAAATCATTTTTACCTATTCTTTGCCGTGGGAAACTCCAGTATTCTTCTGACAGTTATTATATTATTCTTGATCATTAAGTAGTTCAACAATGGTCTGTGATCTAGCGGAACCAAGCTCTCAGTTAATCCTTTAAACTGACCTTTGATGTTGGTTTTAGAAAATTTGTGTACGTTCAAAATTTATAAGGAACAATGAATTGATTTTGTGTTTGATAATTGAGCCAGTGGAGTGGTCGGTACTCGAGCAGATGAATAGTATAAGACTGGGGGTGGAAGCAAGGTGAAGCTGGTGGGAAATTTTCAATTGTATGATTTTGATATAAAAGCATGATTTTAATATAAAGAAATTCATCAGATTGATGATATTAGTCCCTAAAATATGTATTAATCAAATATAATTGAATCAAAGTAGTTATCTGCTTCTGCTTGTATGATTTTTTTATTTTGATTCGTGAGTATCTATTTGGCGTCTCGTGAAAAGAAAGAAAAGAAAATCCCCATGAAAAAACGATGGAACAAAAAATTGTTCTAGTTTTAGTTTGTAATTAAAATTGTTATTAAATAGATTAAATTTCTTTTTTATTAAGAAAAATATGATTAGGATGGGTAGACATCCTCTGTGTGAACCTCTAAAACAAGAGGTTGAGCAAGAGGATGTCTATCCGAAACTATGTCATGTCATCTACGCATTTATCATAGAGGTTAGGGCTGGAAAGAGATTTTAGGAATTTTGGATGTGTATCATATGAGTAGGAAGACTTTCTTTCTCACAAACATTCCATTGGAGAAGCTCTTAGCATATGGGAATGTATAATGGATTTCTAATTCCGCACCCACATCAAATCTATTAGTATATGGACCACACACCCGCCCGCAAAAAAACATAAACAAATTGGCGGTTTCAAATCGACAGTTTTGATCCCAAATGCTCACCCTGATAAAAACATAAAGAGTCGATGCTATGGCTAGTATTGTGTGAATAATACTGTAATTTTCTTTCTTTCGAAAGCTCACAATAAGATCTGTTTACTCTTTATTACACAAAGCCATATCTTAAAGTTCCTTCATATTTTTGTGATAAATCTCAAGTTGAGATTGTGTGTGTTAAAGCACAAACTAGGTCTCTATCTATGTTTTTTTAAATGACATAGCTAGGGAATCACGCATCTCCCTAATCCACTTAAGGCGACTCTCCAATAAACTTCTTCAACTATACTTGTGCGTGTAGGTGTACATTTAGTTAGGAAAGTGGGTTGAGTTGCCATGATCGAAAAGAATCTAGCACTCCCCTACCCATTTGTTAGCTGAATGCCATAGTCATCTTTTTTCTTTTTGAAGCATTCCAGAGTCATCTTTCTTATTGTTACTAGCTGGGAATGTGGATTTTTTCCTCTTTACCAGTCAAGTTACATGGAACAACGTAGATTCATGCAATACAATAGGTATGAGAAGAATACAAAGAAGATTTGATTCCAAAACCTATCTTTTATGATTGTTTAATATGAAAAAATGCGCAACAAGTTATGCACTGACAAATCATTCTGACCCTTTTTCTTTACCCTCACTGGAGATATTTTTTGGTGAGTGAGTGTCATAGTCCAGCTTTATATACATTCTAAATATACTTTTCTTTTGCATACTTCAAGTGTGTAACTACTAAATATACCGTGATTAGACTTCATCAAATGAGGTTTTGATGTTGTGCTTGTTGAGTGGTGAAAGCACAAACGTACCATGATTGAACAAGTTATTATAAATTAACAAAAAAAAAAAGGGTACCGGAATATTAATTATCAAGAGCTTAACTTCTTAAAAATCTGCATTAAGAGGTAGACACATCCAAACTATTTTGCAAAGATACTAGAATAGTAATCATCAAGAGCTTAACTTCTTAAATTAGGTTGCTCTTTTTTTCCTTTATTCAAATTTTCATAAACAACTCTCAAATTTTTTTTTTTACAAAAACTTTATTCACTACAAGGGTTATCAAATTTCACGTACATGCACTATTGAATACTGTCACTTTGATTGATAATAAATGGTGCATTTCCCTAATTTTAATAAGTGCATCATTCTTCATCTTTACAAGCCAAATATGAAGTGATATATAAATATTTCCTCCGTCCCACTATTAAGTGACCTAGTTTAAGTTTGCACAATTTTTAAGGCAAGCAAAGAAAATAATACTTTTAAACATTTTTTATAATTATACCCTTATGGATGATAACCAGTGAAATTTAGAAATGATTTATCTCTCAAACTACTCCACGGATGTTCGTAAACTTCATACCATTTTGAAAAGCATTTAAAACACCTACATAACGAACATAAACATGCCTATCAAATTATGCATATTTTTTATATTTTTTATAATTAACTAAAGAATAATTTTAGAAATATCTCCTTATTTAGTGATATATGTCATTTATTAGTGGGACAAAATCTAAAATCAAATAGGTCACTTAATGGTGGGACCGAGCGAGTATGTGGTATCATCCCGTCTACTCAAATTCTTTAGTTTTTTCTACTGTACCATCATTTGCAGTGATCTTTTGCTGTAACAACAACCCGTCATTCCTCTCAAATTGCATGTGCTTCATTTTCATTTTCTTTCTCCTGACAAGTCTAGTGTACAAACTATAACTCGTCCCAAGTAAGAATATAATCAATATGCTTACTCCAATACCTGTACATCAGGTCAAACAATGGGTTAAGTACCTTGCACTTGCAGTAAATCTTGTTAATTTCTACCAACTATGGATAGAATTCACTTGATAAAGAATAACATTATATACCTGCCGATACAAGAAGAATGATGAAATGGTTTCGTTTGTTAGGCGTACATCCAAATCTTCCTTCACTAATGGTTTCAGGTTTTGTACCAGCTGGACAGATACAGTAATAGGCCCCTGGTGTATTAAAGCAAGTTGCGTCTTTGCAGTTTTGAGAATCTTTGCATTCATCAACATCTGAGAAATGAAAAGATACACCTCATATTGAAATGGAAAATCATCAAAAATTATTAGATGATTGGTGTATGTGTATACATATACATCCAAGATAAGGATTTCCTTCATAGCCTTTTTGACAATGGCAGCTGTAACCTCGACCATTTTGAGAGTCAAGGCAAATAGTATTTGCGCCACAAGCATATGAGCTGCTGTTCTGCTTGGCTTCTTCACATGAAGGGAGGTTCCTTATCGCCCAGTCCAAGATCACAGGTACCCAGAAGTCGTCCCTAGACATTCTTGAATTATGAAATCCAGAAAACTTGTGGTCGACCAAAAAAGCACGGATGCATGGATTGTTAATATGATCATGGCCAGGGTTGAGCTGTACTGTTTGTATGTAGTATTACTGTAGTCCTTTAGGAATTGTGGTGTTGCAGTCTTGAGACCCATTGACATTTTCACACAGGGATGCACACCCACTATGTGTTGGTTCGTCAGTAACTGGAACAGCTGGTCTGATGTCACCGTAAACGTTGCAACCTAAGACTGTTAACTTATTACGAGTATAGGAAACACTGAAGGGTGATCCATAAAGAAAGGGCCCTGACGACCAAGTATGATTAATATGATTACTGTCACAAATGACGGGCGCATGCATAATGATACGAACATAATCTAGCGTGAGATGCACGACAACGTACTGACCATCCCCTGTATGCAGTGAAGCAACAGAAGGAATGTGAGAATCATTACACGTGATCTTAAAACTGGGATCACGGTAACAATTGATAGTATCCATTCCGAATGGGTACGGTATCAACACATTCCCACATTTACTATTACAACCTCGTTTAGAAATCTTATATTTGTCGATATTAGGTTCCACAATGAACGGAAGACTAATAGATAGTTCTGGAGGACCGGATGCATTACTATTAGAACTTACCCATTTTGCTGGTGCCAATGTTGCCTGTACGGATCTTGTAACTTGTTCTTCTAATCCACAGAACCACACTACTAGCAGTATATACAAAAAGACCTGCGGGTTGGTGACAGGTAATAATGAAGGCATTTTTGCATATATTTTTTTTCTGATCAAAACGGGAGAGTGTTATCTACTTATAGAACAGAAAAATAGGAAGGATAAAATCAACTTACTGAGTGTCCATTGACAACCACATGTTTCAGACTGATAATTCAATGGAAAGATTCGTAAGCCAAGCTCAACTGAAATAGACTTGGGAAAAGATAATGGCCACAGCCACAACTGGTTGAAGTTTCCACAAGATAAACCAGTTTATAATCAATGCCAGAGAGATAATTTTTTGAAATACCACTAATTCAATGAAAAGACTTGACAGATTAAGACTCTGCAACTAAACTACAAATAGAAAACTTAATTACTTTTAGCCATTTGTTTTGATATTTTTGGACTCCAATGGATATGGAATACGTGAGAAAGCAAATGCGAAAGCCATGAACAATGGATATGGAATACCAATAATTCAAATGGGAAGACCTTAGGTCAATTCACTAACCGATAAAGTACACTTTAGTCACATTAAAACAAAAAAAAGTGGCTCCTTCCCTCAGCAACTCCCCTATAAAACCCTAACCAGAAAGAGAATTTCATCGCTGACTAAGCAGAAACATCAAATCCAAAAATGAAAGAAGTGAACTCCAATGTTAGACACTTCAGAATGGCCAAGAACTACGATTATCTCAATGCCCATACAGGTCCTTATACACCATTCCCTTTCCCTTGGCTGAATGGGAAAGGGAATAAATAAAGCAGAGACTACTAAACCAGATATCTTTTGTCTTTTCTCTAAAATTGATGACACAGGCTACATCTTGTCAATAGTAAGCAAGCACTGCAAGAAATTAGCTGATGAGACTACTAATTAAGAACGATAGAAGAACTGAGATGCAATGTAAAATTCGATCATACACCAATGTTCGACCTAAATTAGCTGCAAATTATCTAACATAAAAACTTGTTGGAGTTGTCGCGTCATGCATAGTGGTGGTCACACACACAAAAATAAGACACTACAGGAGTATGAAAGCTATTTAACATTAAGATCAACCACAGCCCTGAGGAAGAAGAAGTTTGTAGGGAAAATCAGTAGGACTCTGATTTTTTTTTTTTTTAAAATTTTTTGATATGGCACAGTAGGACTCTGATTGACTCGTATATTTTAGTGAAAAATATTTACGGTAGCAGCTTATAGTTGGAGCAGGACATGCCCGATGTTTAGGGTTCTTATTCATGATAAATAGTGTTACTTTAATGATGCTTGGGGTTATTTTTATTAAAAAATTTAGCTGCATAAGTACCTGTTAAGCTTCTCTTGTCATCAACGGGAAGAAATCCCCATTTTGTTACAGCAACATGCCAACATCTTTAACCGCTGCATCAGCACAGAATCTTGCATCTGCCACCGACAGTTTCTGCACAAGCTCACAGTTTAAACATTATTTTAGTGAATGAAGTTAAACTGAATGATTAACGAATGAGCGAACTTAAAACCAATACTATATTGATATTCTTGTAAAAGCACCTTTAACTCAGGAATGAAATTGTATGAGCTAGAGAAAAGCAGAGAAAGAATTAGAAAACTTTAAAGATCAATGACTAACAATATGAGGCTACACAAATCTCCTACAAGTTTTTCTGATATTTTAATTACGGGAGTGAAAAGAGGCAACTAAAGAAATCTCATCCAGAAAAGTCGATACTTGATAGAGAATTAAAATGCTTACTACTTCAACAATTACAAATTTTGGGAAAAACCATGGAGTCACCTGCCGAGAGAGTGTTTGTTAACAGGATAATCACAGGATCACTGGTACAGAAATTTGTTTCACACATCTTGCAGAGAGATTGCAATGCCTTACCGTTCCCCATTCTTTCAAGGACACCTTTGATAATGGTATCCTATGCTCTAGCATTAGGTAAACAACTTTTCTCTTCCATTTCGATGATTATTTTGTTAGCTTCCAATAACATCTTATTAGGCCATCCATCATTGTGGTAAATATCTTGGAATTTGAATAACAGGTTCTTGCATCTTCCAACAAGCAAGCCTGACAAAAACCATGAATACAAATATTACACGTTTCAATATTAGGCTAAGATAACAGTACCCTCCATGGATCCAAACAAATTCTGTTGCTTTTTCAGTGCATCCATTCTTTGTAATGTATGTAACTTCATCTGGAACAAATTCTTTGCGGTCTTCATTCTTCCATCTCCGATGTAGTACCGCTAATAATATATTGTCAGTAATTGTTGTGTGTTTCAATCCATTTCGTTTCATTTTCTTGAAAGCAGCATAGTTTCGACGCCCCTATCTACCATCAAGTCAAACAGTTTCGCCGCATCTTGCAACCGATTCACTATTAATATATCAAAAGTTATTGTACTGGGTAAAATTCCTCAATCAATCATTTCATCAAAATATCTTCTTGCAGTTCAGGCCGATTGAATGTAGCAAAGAGAACTTTTGACGAGATTCCTCTACTAACCATCTCATCTCGTCAGTCTCTTTGCTCCATTCAACCGGCCTGACTAGCAAAGTGCGTTAATCAAAGAACAGTAAACAAATACATCGAGGTACAACATTGAAAATCTCTAAACATTTCGGAGAAGAGAACCAAAGCTTGATCAACTAAACCTCCTACGCAAGACTCACTTTACCAGTTCTGCAAAGTCAGGAGATAAGTGTATTACACTTAAATAGCATTAAGTTAATTACCTGCCTCAGTCATTTTGTCGAACATATTGAGTGCAACATCAGTCTTTTCATATAGACGCAACCTTTTAATCAGTGTAGTGATGGTGATAACATTAGGATGAAACCTATCTTGTACAGTCTCTCCAAATCTAAAATAAACAAAACATCTTAGACCATCATCAAATTTCTTAATCCTTCCCTCTCAGTCTCACAACACGCTCAAGCCCTCTGATTTTCTATTGTTACTGCCTACCGAACCATAATCTCTCACAAATACATCATTACAATGCAATAGAAATGAATGATTATGGTGTTGATATTCATTGGAGATTACTCGCACTATTTATTTTTTTTGTCTCGAGTTTTTCTTTGTTCTTTACTCAAAGGACATAATTGACAGGTTGAGTGAGATACGTCGTACGTGAAAAAAATCAAGTCTCTCGCTCCAATGTTGAAACCTATTTTGAGGCATACTGATTTTTTTTGAGGCATACTAAATAATGTCAAAATAGGGTCACTAAATAAAAAAGCACCACCATCCTTTATCTATTATTTTTGATAATCATAACTACCCTTAATTAATTAATGTTAATGATTATGATTAATTAATAATTTTAATGATTGACTAAGTTAAGTTGTGAGCGTTATATCAATTGAAAACTCTGATTTTTTAGTTTGAGTGTGGTTTTTGAGACAAAGGAAAAAAAGTGAAAAAAACTAGGGTTTTTGAGATTTGTGAGGTTCATGTGATTTTTGTGATTCAAAATGGATGATCCAGGAGAAGCTTCATCTCGTAAAAGCGATATAATACACGTCAACTACAACAATGATCCGTATTTAGCTGATTTTTTGGATTATGAGAATGATTTTATTCAAACTTCAACTCAACCTCAAGCTAAAAGTCAATATGATGGTTTCTATGAGCCAAATCCAGATGATGAATACATTATGGAAGAACCTTCTGCTGATAATACACAGGTATACTCGTATACGGTATCTAATCTCCTTTTTATAGCTTCGATTCTTTTAAAAAATGAATTTTCACAAAGTTTTTCGAAGTTCGGAAATAGGTTCGGTAGTAAATTAATAGCCGAACTTTGAAAGAGGGAAGAACAGTTCGGCTAGTTCGATTGCTTTCATAGGATAGCCGAACCTCATATTTCTTGTTGTTTTTTTTTCGAGTTACTGTGTTAAGTTCGGCTCAAATATTTTCAGCCGAACATTAACTATAATTCCAATTTCTACAAGTACTAAGTTCGGCTCTTGATTTTTCAATATCGAGTAAGCCGAACCTTGTTCTACTCTAATATTTCGCTTGGTTCGGCGCTTTTTGAAATTTTTCGAATTAGCCGAACCTATAGTTAATTTCTTTGGTTAAGTTATCTTACCACGTCGTATTCTTGTAGATCATGGTTTATGAACCTCAACCAATGCACGAGCAACCTTCGGCTGTTAACATTATTTATGAAGACAATCGAGATCACTTCCAAAATGACTTGGTAGGTAACAAATTGAGTGATGTATTACTTTATATGTTAAAAGTCTATATACGAAACGTTTACTAAGTATATATGTGACCTTGTATTCCTGTAGAGACGGGGAACTAAAGCGGAAGCAAAAACTTGGGCTTATGAACATGGATTGCTAATAAATTGCGTGCTAGTTACCGGGCAACAAAGCCGATGGAACCGGGTTGAAATGGTTTGTGACATAAGCGGCAAAGACGTCGATAAACATAAAAAAGGTTCCGTGTATGTTGGGAAGACGGGTAGAAAGAACAAGACCAAGACGAAGAAAAGAGAATGTCCTTTCAAGATCGTTTTTAACTATATAGAAGAAGAGAACGAAGGTGGAAAATATTGGACTATGAATAAAAAGATGGATTGTCGTCATAACCACCCACATGCACTTGATCTTCATGGACATGCAAGAGTCGCAAGGATGAAAGACCACGAAATGGTCAAAATAGATAAGATGTATAAATCACGTATGCCACCGATTAAAATCCTAAGCATGTTAAAGGTGGATGACCCGCAAAACAAATCCACTCTAAGAAATATCTATAATGCCAAAAGTACTTTGAGGAAGAAAGAATTTCAAGGTAGGGTAGTGATGCAACAATTGATGTGGTTGGCGGGGAATAACAACTACATGGTCCAAAAGGAATTGGATGAGTTCGGGCAAGTCACACATCTATTTCTTGCTCAACCGGATTGCGTTAAATTAGCTCAATGTTTTCCGCAAGTGCTTATAATGGATTGCACCTACAAGACAAATAAATATGAGATGCCGTTATTGAACATAGTGGGGCATACCTCAACCAAGGCACCATTCACCGTGGCCTTTTGTTTATTAAGAGATGAGTTGAAAGAAAGTTATGTTTGGACATTAGAGAAATGTAAGTTAACGTTTCGGGAGGATGCTCTTCCTAAGGTGATTGTAACCGACCAAGAATCCGCTTTGATGTATGCCATTGGTAAGGTATTTCCGGACGCCCATAATTTTCTTTGTACTTGTCATATAGGGAACAACGTTAGGAAAAAATGTCAACCAATAATTCAACCGCTTAAGATGAAAGAATTGGAGGATATTAAGTCACTACCGGATGGAATACGAGAAAAGAAAAAGGAGAAATTTATGAAGGATTATGATGAGAATGAAAGGTTGTGGGATTGTTTCGTACGTGAATGGGAAGCTTTGACATGGTCAATTACGGAAGATGATTATCGGGTTAAACGTGACGAACTTATTGCGCATTGGGGCACCGAGTATCCAAGTGTCGTTGCCTATTTTCTTACCGAATATTTGGATCCTCACAAAGAAAGGTTTGTGGCTTGTTATACAAACCAATACAAACATTTTGACAACCAAGCTACAAGTATGGTAGAGTCCGCTCATCATCGATTGAAGAAGAACCTTTTTGGGCGAGTTGACTCGGCGGTGACGGTGTTTGAGGCAATGGAAGAGTATTTCAAGATGGATATTGTAAGAATTAAAGCGGAATTGAATATTGTTCATTGTTCAAGCATAAAATTCATAAGGACGATCCTTGGCTAACGGGATTAACTTACCGGGTATCCCATTTGTGTATTGACAAAATTATGCTTGAAGTAAAGTTAATGAGAGCTTGGAACGCGAATGATCCTCATGAAGTATGTGTTTGTAAAATGAAAGAATCCATGGGACTTCCATGTCGCCACCAAATAGCTCGATACGTGGATGGTATTATACCTTTTGAGCATATTGATAGTTATTGGAAGCAATTGAGTTTTGATCTTCTCCCCACGGATGATCCCGATGAAGATATTTGGGATACTCCTTAGGGGAAAAGATTAGACGAGAAATAACGAAGTGCATACCGGGGTCAAAAGTAAATCATTTACCACAACTTGAGAACGGTCCTTTATCCTTTCACCGAGGAGGATATTTTGGAACCGGAAAAGGGCGAGGGGAAAGGTAGAAAAAGTACCAAATTGACACGAAAAAAGGAGAGAGCAAAAAACAAGTTGTTGGCTACCAAAAGAGATCTATCGGGAGTTGAGCATCATGATGCAAAGTACAACGCGGAAAAGATGGAACTTGAGAAAGTGATGAAGTTGGAAGAAGTTAACGTTTGAAACGTGGTCGTCCGAGTAAAGATAAAGGCAAAACAAGTAGTTGAGATGATACCCCAAGAGACGTTAAACTCAAAGGGAAGATGTTTCCTTCGCAAGAAAAAGGGAAACAAATCAAGACGAAGGAAAAGAAGACTATATATGCGGTGGGAAAAATGAAAGGACCTAAAAAGGATAAGGATGGTAAGTACTTGGGCCCTACTAATATGATATATGACAATTACATGGAAAAACTACCCGAAATTATTCATGACTACATTATAACCATGGACGACGTCGAAGGGGATGGAAATTGCGGTTATTATGTCACGGCGGAACAACTAGGACCTTTTCAAGAGGCGAAAAATTCGGAGTGGCAAGGAGACGAAGTCAAGTATATAAGGAATCGGTTGTTACAAACATTGCGCAGAAACAAGAACTTCTACAAGACAATGATGAGAGGGGGTCCAAGAGGAGACGAAGGGGTGGTGTCGGAGTATATTGCATTCGAACGACGTATACATGGGGATTCCGTCATCACAAGCGACCATTGGATGCAAATGCCGATTTGTGGGTTTTTGATAGCGGAGACTTTTGATTGCTTGGTTCATTGTTTCGGGAGGGTTGGTAATAGTTTCACGTATGCGCCGCCAACGAAACCTTATCGTGAGGTTCTAAAAGATAGAAGGCACGTTCTTGCGTTTTTTCAAGGATGTCATTTTATCGGCCTCAAGCTTAAGCCCGATTGCCCATTACCTCCTTTGAATTGTGAAGTCTTTTGGCCGGGATTCCAACATAATTACTCGATGGATTGGTGTGCAAACTACGCGACGGAAATGGACCTTTGTAAAGCTTCGTACATCTCGCTTATGAAAGATCAAGTAATTGCAATGACGGATGAAGAAATAAGTGAAGATGAAGAGGACGATGTCGATGAATCTGCGGTAAGATTAGGAAGTCCATAAAACATGATATGAAGTCTTTTTGGAATTGTCATAAACGATCGGTTGTTTTCTTTTGTGAGGATGAGGTGAGATTATAGATCACGTAAAATGTATCCTTAAATACACCATATGGTTTAAATATTTTGGCTTTTTCTTATTTATGTGTGTGTTAATAACCACTTTCAAAAGTTACTGAGTTATGTTCGGCTTTATATGATTGCACCAAAAACAGCCGAACCTGACAAAATGCAAAAAATCCTTTGCAAATTAGTCAGGTTCGGCTTAAAACCAAGAGCACATTTAAAGCCGAACCTGACATATCCCACAAAACTTCCTTGGAGTTGTCAGGTTTTCAAAAGTTACTGAGTAATGTTCGGCTCTATATGATTGCACCAAAAACAGCCGAACCTGACAAATTGCAAAAAATTGTCAGGTTCGGCTTAAAACCAAGAGCATATTTAAAGCCGAACCTGACATATCCCACAAAATTGCCTTGGAGTTGTCAGGTTCGGCTATTACGATAACTTAAAGCACCAATACATTACGAGCCGAACCTGACCCTGTCACTTGTATAAAGCACCAATAAGAGGATGATAATCTCAATCAAAGTCTACTCAATACCATAATAAACTAACATCCAAACATCAGAGTAACTAATATCCAAAACTAAAATACAAAATAAAGTCTTAAAAAGAAACAAACTAGCATTCAAGACATTAAATTGTGCTAAGTAAACATTATCACTTCACTAACGACCTCCTCCACGACCTCTTTTGGTAGTTCCATGTCCTCTTTGGCCTCCACTTCCTCCTTCATTGTCATCACCACCTCCACTTGGGCCTCCAGGTTCTAGGCGGGTTCTTTTTGCCCTTTTCTTTGAGCCAATAGCTTGCCAGTGCTAATGATGGATGCCAAGTCGTTGCAGAAACCTTGTTGCTCATCCACTGTTGTCGTTTGTTTGCAGCTAACTTTATTATTCATTTTCTTAAACAACTCCTTAGCCGATGTCACCTAATTTCAATTCAAACCAAATTTATTACATTGATATAAGATGTGATGAAAAAAATTGTAAATGTAGTATTTCCTGCTACCACTATGCCACAACCCTAGGTATAAGTAAAATGCAAACATTTTTCGAAGAGAAGTTTCAAATTTGTGACACACATGCAAGACTGGGCATGATACTAAAATCAGTATACATGGAGTGCAAGTTGCACAACAATTGGGTAGGGACACTTGGAGAAAACCAAATCACAAATAAAGACATTGCTTACCATCATCGCCACTGCGTCAGATGCATCATGGATAACATTGTCAGATTTCTTTGCTCCCTTTGCTTCCTCCGCAACTTCCTTTGCTTTTGCCTTCGCCATTTCAGCTTCGACTTGAGCTAGACTAACTCTATCAATAATTAAAGGATGGGAAATTTTACTATACCAATCCATGTAGCCTTCAACAACTTCACGAGGATCTTGATGCAAAGTTTGTAACTCATCCCAACTCAAAATGCTGTCCTCCAAGTGCTTCCAATGATCAAGCGACAGTTCGGGTTCATATTTGGGTTCCCATGAACTAGAGGTGCTATTTGTTCCTTTGCTTCCCTTAGGAAACAACTTGAACTTTTGGGTATGTCCCAACGGTAGAGTTTGGACACATCTGAATTAGTGGAGCACTCGACGAGGATCGAAAATTACTAACCCGCCTGGATAGAACAAGGGTCTGTAGTACATTCCCAAATTCATCATCTTCATCTTCAACAAATTCATCATCTTCTTCTTCTTTGTTATACGGATCAAATACAACATCTGTCCCATCTAAAGACTCTAGTTTTTCTCTTAAATTGATTAACTTTTCAGGCTTATCCTTCTTCTTATGGTCCTTGAACTCATATTTGGCCGAAGTTGGAAGTGTTTCATCCACGACCTCAATAGGTGTGCTTAATTTCAACTTCGGGAAGTGATCATATATCCACACCTATATTAAAGCATATGAGAAACCATACAGAATAATGGGAACTGAACTAGAGTGAACTTAAATGAGAAACAAAACTACAATATTGTGACTTGTTATATCCTATGTTAAGACATCTTAGGCATCTCCAATCGCAGTTTCGTTTGCTAGCAGATCCTCAAGATGATATGTGCAATAGTATAGAAATAATATAGGCAATCAATTTAGACACATTAAGATAATAATACCAGCTAAATGCATTTATGCTGAAATCAATTTGAACCCTCTTTTATATGAAAACACTGAGGATCCCTCATTTGATACTTTCTCACTCACACTAGCCTACCCTACACACACACATCTTAACTTGTTAAACTCTATACAAGTACTTAAAACTTAAAAGGACTTGTACTGTATAGTCTGCACATCTTAACTTCTTCAGTATACGCATTTAACTCAACGTTAACACCAACCCAGTACAAGTTTCTACTGCTAAAATGACTATACTTATTCTTCTTATTCTTATTCTTATACTTGTGCAGTGGAAATCAAGATGATGCAAGATGAAGAATGCACACAAGTAAAGTAAAATAGTTACCTGAAGGAGACTAAAATTTCCTCCAATGTTCCTAGGGTCACACCTCGAGGCTGTCGCAAGTGATTGGAGAAGGTATGCAGCACAAGAGGTTCCCCAAGCGTACTCACTTACCTTTGAGAGATCTTTCAAGAATTGGAGGTACTGAGCAGTCACCTTGTTGCCACTATGATCGGGAAATATAATACGGCCAAGAGTGTACAACAAATAAGCAGCAACGGTCTGATTTATTTTGGCCTCATCCATCACCAGGGTCCCACTCGAAACTTTCTCCTGAGTATTCTCAAATTTTTCTTTCAAGCGTTTCATCTTGAACGACTTTAACATCTTTGGTTTGTTGCTGCCGCCAATCTGCACGTTGTCCACCTCTTTAGCGGCGTTACAAAACTCCGTCAGGGTATTAGTATGATCCCAACCAAGAACTTCTTCAGCCAACTTATATAGCTGGTCCCAATCCAACTCAGAATATTCAGCATTTACACTCCTTCCACGTGCTCTAAGACGTATAATCTTTTCCGCATCATCAGATGTGATTGTCATCTCGCCGAATGGAAGATGAAATGTATATGTCTCTGGGCAGAATCTCTCATCAAAGGCATAGGCGGCCGCTGAATCACAATCCTTATGTTCATACTCGATTGCTTTCCATAAATCAGACTTCTGAACTATAGCTTGAACCTCAACAACCTCATTTTTCAAATCCCAAGCTGCTGCCCTTTGGTGCCTCAAATTTCTGATTGCAGTCCTATGATCCGGAGTCTCATAGATTTTATTTGCCCACGACTCCTCGTAACCTATCAACACCTTTCCGCCATCTGCAGGAAGACCATGCATTGGTTCGTTCCTTTTGGGAGGTATTATTTCATGAGGAATATGAAGCTTTATCTTGCGAGGTACAACAAGTTTCTCTTTGACTTGTTTTCCTAGTTGTAGTTGTGGTGGTTCTTCTTGTTCTTTATCTTCTTCATCTTTATCTTCAATGGATTTCTTTCCTTTGCTTCTTGATCTTCGTTGCTTATCTTCTTCTTCTTCTTCTTCTTCTTCTTCTTCTTCTTCTTCTTCTTCTTCTCCATTTAGGTTACCTAGTACTTCTTCTTCTTCATCTTCATCTCCATTTAGGTTACCTAGTACTTCTTGTTCTCCATCTTCACTCTCATTGCTAGCAGAAGTATCTCCTTGTTAGTTTCACTTCCTTCAACTTCTCCTTCTATTTGTTTCTCTGTCTCTCGGTTCTCTGTATCGGAGGTTGTAGAGCCTCTTTTTTCTGCACCCAAATTTTTGTTGCCTACTTGAGGTTGGGGCGTTTTAGAATTAGAAGGAGTTACTTCCATAGACCTCTTCTTTTTACTCTTCTTGTTATTTATAACTCTACCACTAGCACTTGCTTTTTGTCCCCTAACATAAAGAAAGAAAAAAATAAGTACAACAAAAACTAGTCAGAATGAGGGTATTAACAAGAAGATGGCATTGGCAAGAAGTTGATTCCAAAATAAATACATAGCAAGGATACTCCACTTTCAATATTATACAATGAGTGACACAGATGTATACAAGATTTGAGATATCACAAACTAAGACAGATCATGGTTCGGCTCAAAACCTAGCAAACTCGAATAAGCCGTACTCGAATAAGTGACACTGTTCTTCTAAAGCCTTGGTTCGTCCGAATATTTTGAGCCAAACATACACCTGTAACCCTAATTTCAATTTCTAAATCCTATTCAATCGATTAAACATTCTCAAATCAATCATAAAAAAGGATGGGTTTCTTATAAATACCTTCTAATATACATCTTAATGCCTCCAGGGTCCGGATTTCGCTCTTCACCGGCGCTCACATCGATTAGGGATTCCCTTGTTTGATTACTTGCTTGGTTGTAATTGATTCCAACATGTGTGTCTGGATTTAGATCTCTAGCACAACGCTTCGTTCTAGCTTTCATTTGTAGTTATAATTTTAATCGACGATCAAAGATTTTTCATCGAACGATTAATCGGGTTATGGAAATGGGGTGGGGGGAGTTCGGCTGCTGCTCAAATGGAGATGAAGAAGGAAGAGAAGAAGAATTAGAGAAGAAAGAATGTTAGACTGATTTTTTTTATTTTGAATAGTTTTAATCTAGGTTTTTATTTGGTCAAAGGGTATTTAAGTAATCTAATCGAATTAAAGGGTAACCTAGTAATTTTGGTATGGTTTAGAAACCCCTTATAAGGATACCCTAGATGGTATAGTCATTTAGTATGCCTCAAAAAAAAATCAGTATGCCTCAAAATAGTTTCCTAATATTTACGCATACAACTTTTAGATGGGCCTCCAACACTACTAAGCCCAAATTAATAATGGTGTCCGAGCACACAAAATGAAAACGGTAAAAAATGACTTGTCTGTAACTATCTAATCTCAAAAGCAATCCATATGGTGAACACTCTCATTCAAGGTAGTGCATGTAGTTAGTATAACTACTAACTAGTGATCCTCGAGTGCACCGTGAGTGATACTTCTTTCATCCATGGAAGACCAGATTCGGTCAGATCAACTCTCATTGAAGTTAATTTAGACCTTTAAACCCATATATAATGACACAAGGATTGCAACCTTTTGTTACAGGTTAATAATTTCCCCTTGATGGCTTGGTTGTTTTCCTTATATATTGTTAATGTTAATTCTCTTCTTATGGTATTTGCAAACTGCAATTAACTACTAGCTCGTATATACATTCGATGATGCCAATCGTTTAAAGGAAGCCAGTTGGGGAAGGAATTTTTAGCCAGATAAATGATGCGTGTCTATATATGCGTCGTATCCGTGATTTAGTAGTTCTACGCTAAAGCCGAACCACTCCTGTGTTAGGACTACAAGAAAATTAAGGCTCTCTCCATCGATAAATAAGCTCTAGCATTTGGTGTTCTTTTGTAGTACGTGTTTGATGAAAACTATTTCATTATGTATTATACGCAGTGTGCTACCATTAGAGTGGGCATCGTATATATCTCACTTCAACTTTGTAATAAGCAGGGAAATGCAAGCACTATGATAGAGAAATGACTGGAAAATGTGGCATATGTTCCATGGCAGATACTGAGATGCCTCCATAGTGGTTGCTTTTCACGTCAAAAAGCTTTCCTGAAAAAATATTCTTCACCATAATGCTTGCTCTTGTTCCCTAATTCTTTTCTGATTTGGTTCAACATACTATAGAAGCAGTTAAGCAATCTTTTTCTTTAGAGATGAAAACAAAATTATCATCATTTGGATGAACACTCGGATAAACTTTCCATAAAATCATGAAAATTCTTCTTTTTCACCCTAGTAACAATAATAAGAGTAAACTAACATATTCAAACCACTAAGATCTGCCTTTCTCAAGCTGTAATGATGTTCTTAAGAAACACCTAGGAACATAAAGCAACTAGTTAAGGCAAGTGTGTGTGTGTGTGGAGCCTAAACTCAATCAATGTAGATTCACTGGATGTATTCTTTAAAGTTGATATACATGAATTGAATCAAATCAAAATTAAATGGTGGACTACTACTAGCAACCATATATATATATATATCTCACTAATGGCCTTAAGAACATCAAACATGTTCGGCCCTACAAAACAGACATCTTCATCTTTTACCCATATTCTAACATATACATCATATCCAAAGAAAACCTTAGCTCTCCTAGGTTAAGCTCGAAAAAGCCATACCGTCTACGTGGTTCTAGATAGACATGATAGATAATCAATCGTTAGAACACAGGGTCGTAGAAGATAAGAGCCATGGAAATAAAATGGCCATTAAATTTTTTGAAATAAAAAATGTAAATAGAAAATAAAATGGATATAAAAAGGAGAAGAAGAAGAAGAAATATGAAAATATATATAGAAGTCAATCAAAACAAGCTTTTTTGTTTATATATTAGGGTCAGAAGAGAAGGTCCCATAGAATCTACAACAAGCTGGGGAGTGAATGAGTAATTGCACTGTACTGATCCAAAATGTACTTTAAGAATTATGCACGAAATATCTTTCGAAAACAACATCATGAATAGGAGGAGAAGGATCTATAGAGTTGAGAAATAAATAAGCATATGCCCCAACTTGTTCTAAACAACTTACTGAGCTTGAGTTTCAGCTGCAGTTAGACTAATTAATGTGATATGATGAGTATGAATGAACAAATTAACGGTATCCAATTTCAGCAGAGTAATACATATACAGCTAGCTAAGTAGCTCTAGAAACCTTCCGAGTGTAGAGTTAAAACACACTACGTAGTACGTATTAAAAAAGTAGCAAGATCACTGAAACAATCAGTTTGTAAGGGGGTCAGGGGTGGACATGCAAACTGTTTTCCTTTTCCTTCTGAGAACTCCTTGGTGGTACGTGGTTGATTCAAAGAGAGAGTGGAGAACTATAAGAAAAAATGAAAAGAAAAAAACACTTCGAAATGAAGCTAAATTTACAGAAGTTACTAGCTACTTGATACTATACCACTTCCAAGGTATACTAGCTAGAGTCTGCATAAAATCTACTAGCTTAACTAGCTAACTACATATGAACTAAAGGTAGAAAACTAAGTAGGAGAGCGTAGGTGCAACTTGCAAGAAACTGAAAGAACTAAGGAATAAGTAAAAGAAAATGAGAAAGGAAAAATTGAATGGAGGAAGTTATGATCAAAGACAAATGCAAAGCTAGGAAGCATGGCTAAAATCTCAATGGTGATCATAAAGTAGCTGCTAGTGAGTGTAGTGTGTGAGAGAGAAAGAGAGAGCAATATTCATGATCAATACAGAGAACCTGAGCTGTTCTTTTGAGTGAATAGCTCTTTATCTCTCAGACTCTCACTCACTCACTCACTCACTTAGCCCATTATATCCAGACAAAAAAATATACTAATAAAAAAAACGAAAAACAACCTTGATTCTAATTCACTGACCTCCTCCTCACTTGTGTGTCGATCCTCTCCCCTTTCCCCTTTCCCCTCTTCCTTTTTATTATGTTCTTCTTCTTATTACACTGCCAACCAACCACCCAGTAGTACTAAGAGAAATTCTAGAGAGAGTGTGTGTGAGAGAGTGAGAACTTTAACGCTCATCACAGCCAGAGGCAGTCTTTGTCCTCGTTGTTACCTTTTTTTCATTCAAAGTGTAAGTGTTGATGTTTGTTGCGGTTTGCCTCGAAAAAGAACTTGTTCAGAGAACTGCACGTGTATCCCCAGTGCCCAATATCCATCCATCTCCCTCTCTCTCTCTCTATTCTATTCCTCAGTCCTCACTTCAACAGCTAGATAGACATTGAAATTTGCAAATTTTCAACTAGAAATTTCCATCAAGTTAAGCCCATACCTTCCTGTTTGTAACTGTCATATCATCATTCATACTAACTACTTCAAAATCAAGATTAGATCATCATCATTATCATCATTATCATCATCATCAACAACAACACTTTGTATTATTAAACAAAACAAACCAAACAACATTAACAATACACAGTGACTGCACAAGTGTGTTTTGATCATGTGTGCGTGTGTGTGTGATAATGGGGTTTTAGCAGAGAAATGTATTATGGTGTTTTGTGGGTGTTTGTCTATACGTGTGGGGATTTTCTTGGAGTAACTATGAAGACTGAGATGCTGCTCATGATCATGCTGATTGTTTTTGGATATAGCAATACTTTTGAAATAATGTAAACCATATATAATGTAACGGAAAGAAACTGAAAATTTCAGGTACAAAAATTTAAAAACTATCGGACAAACTACAAATTATGGAAAATGACCAAAAACCGTCAGATTTTTGCAGAGAAAATGTAGATAATCAGAGAAGTAGAAGAAGAATTATCAAACAAGCTAGCTACAAAAGAGCTGCCGCAACAAGAAAAAGAAAAAAGAAAAAAAGAAAAGGAAAATGTTGAGACAATAAATAGAAAAATGAGAAATAGATAAAAAAGAAAGATGAGAGAAATTATTAAGATGCCTTTCATTCTTTTCTTCTTCTTCGATGTTGTTGTGTTGTTGTTCAAATTCACCTTCGATTTTCTTGTCAAATCAGATGAGGAGGAAAAGGGGCTAAGTTTCATTTCCCACATAAAATCAAAACTCACCAAGATTAGTTGTTGAAATTTTGCAGCTTAATTTTCCCTCCAGCAGCTTTGAATTGTTGAAATTCCCCAATACACGAAACGTTCAACATCGGTACATACGAAGAAGTAGTAGTAGTATTCAAAAGAAGGAAAAATCATCTAATAATAGCAGCTTCATCCATTAATCTCCTTTCAGTACTTCTCAACAGATTCTCTCCTCAACTTGAATTCTTTGCAAGGCTAAATTAAGTTGTACTTTTCGAAGCAATTTTTTCTTTAAAGAAAAGGTAGTGATGATAATGATAAGGATCATGAGATAACGGATAGTAAAATTTGATGAATAAACCCAAAGATAGTTTGTTGTTAAAATTAGGTTAAAAAGGTGGGCGACCAGTATTCGCCCAATAAGCTTCATTTGGTAATTGACTGCATTGATTTAGAAGGTTTGGTGGTAAGCCATGAAATAGAGCTGGGTTTTGTTCTTGCAAAAGCTGTTGGTTTGGGTTTTGTTGTGGCTGTTGTTGTGGTTGACCAACCATTCCACCACCTCCTGGCGATCCTATCCCGCCGCTCTGTAATGGTAATGAAGGCTCTTCATCTTCTAAAGGAAGCCTCTCGTAAGCAGCGTTACCAAATGATGCAGCCATAATTACAACCGGACCCGATGCTAGAAGTTGACCAACAACACTACCACCAACTACTTGCCCTTGTCCACCTGCTAAATAGATGGTCAATCCGGTAGCCGATGGTGGAGCTGGTGGCGGTAAGAATGAACCGGATAGTGATAAGATCTCGAATCTGCCGTGTAAAGTTACAATTGCACCTGGTGCAGCTGGTTGTCTTAGTGTAACATTAGTGACAGTACCACTTCCACTTAAAATGCAGACTCCCCGCTGTCTCCGTCTAGCAAAAGCAGCAACACTTTCTCCGACATCGCACCCATTTGCGATCTCCATGACATGAGCTCTGAGTGCATTCGCACTATCTCTTGTGATGATGATTGGTGGTTTAGGTTTGTTTTTTGAACCAGCTGGTCTTCCTCTTGGTCTTCTTGTGATCTCTCCTTCACCAGTGATTGATACCATTTCTTGTCCATTTCCATCGCTATGTTCGTCGCCGCCGCCACCTCGATCACGCTTTTTACCTCTTAAACCACTGCTACCTTCATCATCTTCAGAATTCTGTTGCTGCTGTTGCTGTTGCTGTTGGAGATGATGTTGGTGTTGTTGGTGTAACTGCTGTTGATGATGATGATGTAGATGAAGATCTCTTGTATGAAAAGGAGGTGGTAGTGAATGACCATGAGCTGATGCTGTTACTTGATCCATGTCTCTTTTCTTTTCAGAACCCTTTTCTTCTTCTTTTACATAAACAAATTTGTTGCTTCTGTTGATGATGATGATGGAAAACTATCTAATAAACTCAATGAAAAACCTAGATAGAAAGCAGAAGAGATAGAGACTAGAGCTAGAGCTAAAGAAAAAAAAGTATAAAGAAGATGAAATTAAAGGGGAGGGTATAGTAATCTAGTCCCTTTTGTTTGGGTTGTTTCAGTTTGAAGAATATGAGTAAATAGTAGTAGTACTAGCTCTTTACCAATAACTTAATTAAAAGAAGAAGAAGGTTAAGGTTTTGTTTGCATCACCCACCAATTTTCTAGCTGATTCACTCATCTTTTTTGGTCTCTCTAGCTAATATTAATCAATCTTATTGATACTGAATTTTTTCTCTTCTTTTTGTTGTTGCTGTTGAAGGGTTGTTCAATATAGAAAGAGAAGAAGAGAGAGAGAGAGAGTTGAAGAAAAAGAAAGAAAAGAGCAAATGAGAAATGAGGAGAATGACAGTGTTTGGGTCTGTTTTAGTTTTGGGTTGAGAGAGGTTAAGTTTGGATTCGGGTTAGGGTTAGGTCAGAAACAAATACAAATACACACCCATATTAGAGAGAGCTTTGGCTTCGCTAAGACAGCGTGCGCATGGGCGGTGGATGGGTCCCTCTGTCCTCTTTTCTTCCTCAACACTCCACGTGCTCACTCTCTCTATGGACTGTCTGTGTGAGTCTCTCTTCATGGTTGGTCTTAGCCCTCTTCCTCTCTACTAGATGGTCTCTTCTCTTCTCTCTACGTATCCCTAATGGATTGGAACAAAACAAGCTTCCATTGCTCCCTTGATACCCTTTGCTTCTCTACGACTCTTTCTTCACCATCATCAGAGACCAAAATTTTCTTCTTTCTCAAGTGATCATCACTTCTTATGTAGAAACCAAAGTCTTACACTATTTTGACTCGCTTTCTCTAGAAAGAAGGAAAAACTCCTAATGAACAAACATATCATGTCTTTTAATGGGTTCCTTTTTTCTTCTCAAATTCTGATCTTAATTAAATGGATTATGGTTAGATATTGTTAAAAATGATTGTAGATTATTGTACTAGTAGTACTAACTACTTGAATGAGTTAATAAATAAACAACCAACTTCAATAAAAATTGAGAGGGCACAGAAGTACATGGCATATAATTAATATGAAATGTATGTATATATTAATAGGGTTCATTAAATTTAATTCCCCAATTAAGCACAAACAAAAGAAACACTATTTAGTAAGCACAAGAAAAGAAACACTATTAGTAGATGATGATGAAGAAAAAGAAAACAAACAAACTAGTCCCTTCATCATATAGAGTCACATCCATCAGCAGTGGAATTTGTTATAATTTTATGGCACGTGATTTCATCATCATGTTCTTGCTCAAAACTTACTAGTAGTACACAACAACTAGACTGTAATAAGCAAACACATTTATCTGGAAAAAAAATGCACTAAAAATATCAAAGAAAGAAAGCAGAGCTGGCCGTGCGTGGGGATTTTGTCTTAACTGTCTTTCTATATATTTCTCTTCCTCTTGACTGGTCGTTTTCCAGATATACTACTACTACTCAGCACTAGTAGTGAGTTTCTATAGGAGGAGGATCAAATATCGAAATATAGTGTCAAAACAATGAGATCTAGTGAGTGAGTGGAGTGGGGATAAAAAGGGATGGATAACTGGGACTGCAAAACTGACTGGGGTTTATAACAGCAGGCAGGGGGTGGGTGCATGTGTGGGTCATGGGAAATTGGAGCGGGACCCTTTACAAAACAGGTCAGGTCAGAACTTTGTCTGACCACCTCTACGACCATGGGTAGGTGCCTCGAATCTCGGGGGTTCTTCTCTTATTCTCGTTTTTCTTCCCCTCCGTGGGATGGGTGACATGCTTTTATCATGTGACACGTGCTCCATTTACCTATGCCTAAATGGAAAGTCTATGTCACGATGCAGAACATTTAAGATCTACAACTAACTAAGATGGATTAGTCCAGTTAATCAAGGGTCGAATTCCCAAGTTATAGGTTAGGGTTCCACTTCCACCCGACGCTCATCATATATAAAAAAAAGAAGAAGAAACAATATTTTAGATTTATAAGCATCGTTCAAAAGAGCAAAATTTATGATTCGGTCTAGACAAAAATATCATGGATTTTTCGGCTCCCAAATTTAATTCAGTGTTTTATGAGTATTACAAAACATTTTATGAATAGGAATGTTATATTATATATCTCGAAACGTTAGATTTTTTCAGCAATTATCCGCTTCGTGCTTGGCTACCCAGTGTTTATCATGGGCACGATAACTGGTACACCAAAGGTGTGTCCTTCCCGATTCTCTCGTACTAGGGAAAAGTCCTCTCAATGCTCTAACCCCCACACTGGATAAGAACCGTACTGTCTCATGACGTTCTGAACCCAGTTCGTTATTTGCATACCAAGTTCAGAGATTGATTTAGTCCAGTAGCAATCCGACAGTTAATCTATACTCAATAGTTAATCAATACCACAACTAAAACTAAATCATATGGTGAAATCAACACGATTGCTTAAAATGAGTGCTTATATCAACGTTGGAATATAGATCCAGACATCCAGTGGTCGGGATCTTTTTGTTTTATATTAATTATCATCTCCTTTGGTAATCATGGAAATTAACTGTCACGTACGCATTCTTTTGAAAAAGTATTCCACAAAATCGCACGATGAAAATTTATCCCCTACCTCGATTAATAATATAAAATTATCGGTCTCTAGTGTAGAATCTCATTTGAGAGAAAAAAATTTTTACTTTTGAGTTAACTTCTACCGAAGTTTTCTTGAACAAAAAAAATATTTTTCCATTTAATTTTACTAGTTAACAACCCGTGTTTTGGGCTCGATCAACTAATTGATTCCGAAATATGTAAATCTCGATGTAACAAGTTTGATGACAATTTTGTAAAGTGAAGGAACTGCATAGTACACATTGAGATTAGCTAGAGATGCAACTTTAATTAAGTCTGATCTACCTCTTGATCAGAAATCAGCGCATCGTGACCTAAATTTTACCGCTCTATGTTTAACTATTCTCCATAAATCCATAACCAAGTTTTCTAAGTATGTCCAATCTACCTCTGAATTGGAGAACTACCTGGTGACGAACCAAATGTACCCCAAAATAAATATTCTACAATGTAACTTAAAATCTGCATTTACGTACAAAATTTCATTATATCTTAAAGTTGTTGATACTGTATAAAATAATATATTATGCAAAATACTCCCTTCCGTAGGACCCCCACCACGCCTCCTAAAATTTTGGCAGTTTCGCTTTATTAAGAGATTGAATCAACTTGCTGTAACGTATTACTTCTTCACCTGCAATTATATGAGTCCAATTCTGGCACCCCATTCAGACATTAGTTGATCAATAAAGGAATCAATCTAGAAACAAGAACTTACACGAGGGGGCACGGGACACTCGCGTGTATATAGAAGTACAATGACGGCTCATAACTAAGAACGCATAAGAGATCATTTTAGCTGCAGATCGTAATGCTCCTAGAAAGGAATATTTCGAATATAGAAGAGTTCCCAACAATCAACGAGTTTATCATACCCCTGCTATGAACTGTACGAGAACGTCCTCTGTCACCCCCACCGTGAACAGATATTATTCATCAAAATCCGAATAATACCCATTAACGATACTTGTGAGGACTCTTGAAATTGAGGGGTATTTTTCGATTCCCTTTTAAAAATTTGTGTCGAATATAAATTTTGTTACCGTAATGCAAAAACTGCATTTTATATATGACCCAAAAAAGTGTCATATGTCCTAAATTTTCTAAATCTAACACGATTACTAAACATTGCTTGGTGGACCAAATAATCTACAATATCATAATTTGAATATAAATAAATATTTATCTTGCAACCTTAAATCTGCCAGTTAACGCAAATATTTGACTAAAAATCCCCGTTGTAACTCATTCTTTGATTACCCTCGAAATGAGCCATAACCATCCCTGACCCAAAATTTATCATGTGACTCAAACTCAGCCTCATGCTATAAAATGTACCTTACAATAACCCATGATTTGTTATATCGGGTGATCAAAAATTTGTCATGTGACATAAAATCTGCATTGTGTAATAAAATTTGCCTCATTGGCACTTTGGCCAAAATATTATTTATATGATGTATAATCTTTTCTAGCAACCAATTTGCGGAGTTAATATCAGTTTCCTGAACTAAGATCTGCAATGCAAACCAAAACTAACCATTTATGACTCGTAATTTGTTTGATGCCTAAAAATATGCATGTGACCTTTCTAACTACCCAAAGTATTACCGCGACTTGAAAAACTACCATTATGACCCAGAATCTGTCATATGACCCAAAATTACTAAAAGACTCCAAATCTATCACATTGATCCAAAAATATGTCCACAAATATAAATCTATCTTTTAAGGAAAAATTATTCCTTGTTACCAGTGTAGTCAAAATCACTCTCCAAGGCCGATTACTCGACGAGTACTTGTTACAAGCTATATGACCGATGTGATTTTTGATTCCAAGACATTTTCGATTTTTAGCTATTAACAAGGCCGATTTTGTCGATTTTGACCGATTCTTGTGCAATATGAGTTGGTGATTTTTCCGAGTTGGCCAAGCATGCATCAAAATCAGAAAATAAAAAATTGTTAACCCCTCAAGTTGGAGCTATCAAATTGAAAAACCTCTAAAAACATGATACATCATGACCCAAAATATGTCATATGACCCAAAGTTTCTAAAAGACTCCAAATCTAGCACATTGATCCAAAAATATGTCTAAAAACACAAATCTATCTTTTAAGGAAAAATTATTCCTTGTTACTAGTGTAGTCAAAATCACTCTCCAAGGCTGATTACTCGACGAGTACTTGTTACAAGCTATATGACCGATGTGATTATTGATTCCAAGCCATTTCCTATTTTTAGCTATTAAAAAGGACGATTTTGACCGATTTTTGTGCAATACGAGTCGATGATTTTTCCGAGTTGGCCAAGCATGCATCAAAATCAGAAAATAAAAAATTGTTAACCCCTCAAATTGGAGCTATCAAATGGAAAAACCTCTAAAAACATGATAGATGGGTTTAATATGACAATATTACACACTTAATCATGACTTATGAATAACAATATATAAGTCTCTTATAAATAGGTTCCGAGTATTAAGCCGAGATTTACCAATTTCCACGTCCGAACTTATTGCTCCTCGCTCCAAGCTCCTCAACCGAGTAGGACCGAGGAACGATTTCGACTACTTTGTTTGTTACCCGTATGTGCTTCGTGACTCGAAATGTCACGTGACTTAAAATCTGTCATAATAACCCTAAAATCCGTCTATATGTTCGTCTATCTTAAAAAACTTGATCCATCATGACTTAATATTGTTATTAATAAGCGCTTGATTAATATAATGCTACTTTTTTTCCTCTATAAGAGTGAGTAATCGCTTCTAAGCATTATTCTTGAAATTTTAGGAAGAAAACCATGTTTGGAAAGGAATTGATAAAATTTTGGATAAAATTAAGGAAGGATAGTAGTACAATGTATATCGATTATGGTTCTACTATGATTGTGACCTATGTTGTCAATCTTGGCTGAGAACTTGCTGAGATGAGATTCGATCGAGAAACTCGTCGAGTCGTCGAGATTCTAGCTGAGACAAGTTTACGAGTTTAGGAAGGGTATGAAAATTTCATTATAAAAATATCAAAACTAGCCCTAAAACTTGATTCTTCTTATGTTATGTGGATTCGTGAATCATATTTCACTTAGGGTGGGTTTAAGTAACGCTAAAATCTCCAATAAAACTGGAAACAAGGACCTCGAAATTTTTCTGAGATAAAGCTATCAAGGTTTCCTAGTCCCGACAAGACGAGACATAGGCCCGAGATTCACCATTATGACCCAAAATTTTACTTCAAATCTTGTAGTATGACTAAAAATTATGCTTAATAACCAAAAATTGAATCCTTAAAACAAATTTTTCCTTAGTAACTCACATCTATCTCCCGGCCTATAAAAAGCCATGAGTCCTAAATTTTACCATTACAACTAAAAATTCATATCTAGACTGTCAGGTAAAAATTTGTTCGTCTGCTTCTCGAGCATTTTTTATCTAACAACATCACCAACCAATTATTGGACATATGGATGGTTTTAATGATGTTTGCTAAAAACACTTGATAAGTAAAAAATTATCTAAATTAAGTGAATTAATTAAATGTCGTTCACTTATCATGTCATTATAATAATAATTCATCCAACCATCACTTTAAATCGATATCTTTAGATGATTGCTAGCCTAAGCGCAAAGTAAAAATAAAAATAATATGGCATAGAGCAATTTTTAGCATTGTTCTAAAGTTTTGGCCTTTAGGAATGGAAGCTAAGAAATTTATAGATTGCTCTCCATAAAATTTTGGATACTTTTAGCAGGGGTAACACAAATTAAATCGGTGATAACTCTACTATCAGCTCTCTCCAAGATGTATGAGTGAAAACCTCTTTTGGTCATATTTGGTCCATGGAGTAAGTCTAAGTAGATCATCTTCATCAACAACCTTCTAGCTTTTTAACTCCATTCTACTTCAATTTTTTAAACTGTTTTTAGTTTTTTTTATTATTTTTTTGTAATCGAATTAGTTTTAGTGCATGGGTGGTGATCTTATTCAACATCAAGAACATCTTCCACACCAATGTCTTCTTCAACATTATCTACAACAACCTCTGCAATTATTAAGTTTCAAGATCGAGTTTCGATACCGATTCAGACCGCCATCAGCAGTTTCAGACCGATCTTAGTTCGATTTCAATTACATTTTACTTTCGCTACTTTTCTCTCTATATAAAACTTGAGAAATGGTTAGATCTCATAATGATCCTATCATTTTTGCTGAATGAAAATTTGTTACTAGGTTTGCCTTTGTTTCTAAACCACAAATAGCCATTTAACCTTGTTACCTTACCATTAATTATAATTCATGGAAGGTTAGAAACCATTTGAAGATTTCCATTGTAACTCGTTAAAATGCTTTGTGTTTGTAATATATTGGATCGTCTTGCCTGATTTATTATTATAACCGATTCGGTTTTGGTTTTCAAGTTTAATATAATTTAGGGTTTTTCGGCGGAAAAAACCCTTCCTAGTTTGAGGCCTACCACTAGAAGACAAAAAGGGATATTTTGAAGTAAAATAAAAAACCCCTTATCCAATTATTTTAGTTAATGGCTAATTTGCCGCTAATTGATTAATGTCAATTCGATTGATTAGCAAATGTTTAATCTTGTTAATTCATAAATCGACTAATGTTAATGATCACCAAACATGATTTTTTTTCTTTGTAAAATCATCAACCAAGAATCGGTCGATGTTCATGCTCTCGTAGGCCGATTCTGGTTGAAAACCCAGAATCGGTTGATATTAATTACTACATAAACCGATTGTAGCTTCAAAAACAAACAAAAAAATAAATCAATTTTGTTTTACTCAGAATCAGTCGATATGAACCTTCACATCGACCGATTATTTGTTGGTGATCAAACATATTAAATCCATACTCACTTTCAAATCGAATATGATTTCATACTCATTTTTAAATCGAGTATGATTTCATATTCTATTTGAGAATACATACTCATTTTCAGTTCGAGTATAAATTCATACTCATCTTCAAATTAGGTATAAAATCATACTCATTTTCAATTCGGGTATGAGTTTTTTCATCTCGAGTTGCAAAATTCAGAACTGAAATCGAGTGTACATCACTCGGCTTTAGAATGCATATGATTTCATACTCATTCTATGATCGAGTGTTAACTGAAAAAAATGGGTTTAACCAGAATCAGTCTTTATAAGAAATCAAAGGCTACACAATCGGTTTATGTGAACATTCACATAATCCGATTCTAGCAAAAAAAAAAATACAAAAAACTTGGGATTTCTTCCGTACCAAAATCGGGCAGGGGAACTTAGTACTTTTACTTAGTTTAAACACCTCTTATCCCTTTAATGTAGGTGGGTAAAAGGATAATAGGCCTCAAATAATTCCTATAAGCGTCAAAGGCTCAAACGAGGAAGGAAAATAATGCATATGAGTTAGAATCGAAGACTTTGATTCAATTGCTAGTGCATTTTGCCAACAACATAATATCTTGCTAATTTGCTATGGGGGCTTTCGAAAAGTATGTTATGCAGTGTTAACTCAAGATCAGCTTTGTAAAAGACATTGGAGACCATGGGCTAATCATTGCTATTTGTGCATGAAGGATGAAGAAACACCAACGCATCTGCTTCTTCACTGTCATCTAGTTGTTCATATATGGGACTACTTTCGAACAGAATTTGAGCCGATCTGGGAAATTCCTCTGTCAGTCGATGTTGCGCTTAGTACCTAGCCGTCACCCTTGAGTAAAACAAGAAAATCTCTCGTCATCAGCCTTACGTGCTGCAATTCTCTGGTCCCTGTGGAAGGAAAGAAATCGACGTGCTTTCAACAACATGACGCTTACAAATGCTAAACTCATACTGCGAATTAAACACACCATTGCCTACTGGCTTTATCTTCGGTCTGCTTTCCAGAATACTCCCCTCAAAGATTGCATGCTTAACTGGAAAAATGTGGTATTTGAACCTCCTTGAAAACGTTAAATCGTAAACAGTTCTACGTATGAGTCTTCCGTTTTTGTTTTGTATTATGGTGTTTCTTCCATTTTTGTTTTGTATTATGGTGTTTTTTGTTTCTTTGTTGATTGTTGTTTCATTCCTTGATCGGAATGCACAAGTTGTAATTTTGCTCTAAGTTGGCTTTTTGCCTCTAATAAAATCACTTAATTACCGATCAAAAAAAAAAAAAACTCTAAGAATCAAGACTACTGTTGAAATATCTCGGCATTCAGAAAAGATTGTCCAAACGAACAAACCCAAAGAGGCATGCTCCACAGTTCATGATTGAGAAATATCAGATAGACTAACGGGTGGAGTCGATCAAATGAACTGAGATGGAACGTGACAAATCTGGTAAGCAATTTCATTTCTTTCTTTCTTAGGACATCACCTTTATTAGTTATCTTGCTTTTGTCTTTTTCTTTTCCTCTATTCTTCCTCCTAATGATTTTCACTTTTAGAGTCGAATTGTACTTGTTTGTATAGAGATCATACTTTCAAACATAGTTATACAACAATCGCAAACAAACACAAGAAAACGAAAATCGCATAAAGATTGTAACAAATGTTCAATTATTCTAATTGGATGACAAAACGTATTAATGGGTAAGATAAAGAAAATAATTGGATGGCTCACTTTGTGGTGCCATGCCATCAACCTATGAATGACACATTTTTAGTCCCTTGCCATAAAAGGGCCATTAAGAAAGACTTGATCTGGCCAGGCCAGTCTATCAATTTTGGGGTCATAATAATAGAGTTAGGGGAAACAAACCCTTCGGATGCATAAGGATTAGGGGTATGATGTTAGTTGAGCAATCTCAATCCATCAACCTATCATGTTTAGACTTTGGTGGTGGGGTGTATCCGGCAAGCATAGGTCCAAAGTTGCCACTTGACAGGTCTCAAAAGTCATATCAACATAAAATTAACAAATAATTGATGATGAGATTAGGACTAAAAACGGTAGGACCTAATTAAACGTCTAATCAACACTAAAGGGGTGGGTGTACAAAGTCATATTCATATATCATCCGATGGTTATGACCCCAGCCATCACGTCAACCTTTGACTTAAGACAGATAGATGAGTTGATGAGAGATTCTTGTGCGTAAAAAAGAAGGTGCCCATTACACACCCTAGGCCTACTTGTTGGATATTCCTTTGCCAGTTTTGCTTTTCTTGTCGTTTTCCTATATGCTAAAGAAACGACAAATTCCACTCCCTGATTTTCAGGATTTGTAAACACAAAATGATAAGGTAATAATCTTCGTTACCTTGTGGCCACAGTCAAATGGTCCAAAAGCCTACTAATAAGGGTGGAAAAGAAGTGATCCATTTCTTTAAAACCTTTTAGGGTTAAAATCTTTAGTGTGAGACACGGTGTAAAATCTTTAGAATTGTGAACAGGTAGTATGTTTTTCATTTGTGGAAGGATTCGTTCGTTTTATTTTCGCACTATCTCACACGTCCCATGTTATTTTGATGAATAAAAACCAAACCGTAATGGATTTGGAGTTAATATTTTGTAGATATGTTTATGTTATTAATTTATACATGCCTACTAAAAATGAGCACATTCCGAAATATAAAACCATACGTTCTGCCCAGAGACGGACCTAGAATTCTCCATTAGGTAGGGTTGGACGCGGCAAATATTTTTGGAACACATCATATACTTAGTGGCCAAATAGTGATCCATCCATAAAATACCAGATAGTTAGGGGAAAAAAGGTTAAAACGAACACAAATAACAGCAAAAACAAAGTGATTACTAAAAGATATTTTTATACAAAAGAAAATATGAGTAGAAATATATTGAGTGGAAGAAGATTATTTACTTTTTACGTGACTTAAATTTTGATCACCTCATAGTACGGGATAAAAATCACATACGATTAGCTAACTACAACTAATATGTGGGCTAAACATAAAATTTAACCAAATTTTCTATGCTAGTTTTTTTTTTTACCAAAAAATCAGGGACGGGCTATAGTCTCCTTTAGCCCCTTGCTAGGCCCGTCCCTGGATCTGCGGTCTTAATTTTAATGGTTAAAAATTTGTTGATTTTCAACGGCTCATTTTCAAAGTAGTGTTATATGTCCTGGAATACGCTCATTTTGGTAGGAAAGTATAGATTTGTAAAAGGAACATATCCTGAAAATATTAGCTTCGAATTATTTATTGGCAAAAATCACGTCCAACTTGTGAGATAGTGTGAGAACAAAAGTGTGAGGGGATCCCTCCTCTTTCATTTTATTTCCGAATTTTCAACGTTACTAATGGGAAGGGTACCAAAATTTATATAGGACAAAATACTTTCTAGTTTGCCCTATATATATTTTGGTATCCTCCTCAGTAAACTGGTACCCCATTAATAGCAATGCAAATTTTAACAAATTTATTTCTTCAATAAAAGTCAACCGTAAAAAAAGTTGAAATTGGACCATTTTTTCGGTTTTTATAATATATTGTTCGTATATTATACTACATTTTTATCATAATGGAAAACAATTCCAAACCTCTAAATACTACCTTCTATCAAAAAGTAGTCGTTGAAAATTACCATTTGAAATTAAAATTGGTGTTGGTATCTCGAAATGCAGTAAAGAAAATTAGGAATATAGGATATAGTAAAAAGAATATATTACCAACAAATAGCTTCAAGCTAAAGTTTTTCTGCATCTAAAAACTGGCCAGATTGGGGTATAATCACACTAGTTATGGTATATAAATTTTGTTCCCAACCAGAATAGTGAGCTAAGAGGTGTCTATTGTACATGAAGTTACCTAATTACCCTTCCGCTAATAATAACTAAAACTATTCCCTTTTTAATTTTAGATCCAAACACCAAACCTTATTTTTTTTCTTTTCCTTCTTGATTAACCTAATGATCAAGTCCTTTCTCCTTCTTTATGTATGATCGTTCTCAAATAAATAAATAAATAAGTCGATTATAAGTTGTTTATATTCGATTAATTCTTTCAAACACTATCAAGTAATTTATCTTGTTGGTTGAATGTCATATTGGGTTGGAAAAATCGAAATTGCTGAATTACAGTTGTGTGGTTGTCAGGGTATCTTTTCGTCTACCTTGACGACTAGTATTAGTCGTTATCTTCCTAGGTTGAGTATCGTGACCACTTGTCATCTCTGAAAGTAACATTTACAGGGTCATCAGAATATTCATCCTTATAGTTTGCCGACTAGTGTTGTAATAAATAAGGTCGTTATGTTTCGAAAACTTGAACCCTGCCGACCAATAACTACAATACAGCCGTTTCGCTGTGTACATTTTTGTTATTAGTCAGCATGGTTGGGGGAAATACCTTGAAGACGTAGTGTTGGTCGTCACTTTGTGCAATTTCGACCATGACGACCAATAACATCATCTAAAATTAACCTTTACCCGTGTCCCATTTTTATGTAGTCGTCATGTTTTTCTATCTGTAATCAAGACGGTCTTGTGTATAAGATTTTTAGTCGTCAATGTTTGATATTATCGACCTTGACGACTAAAGCTGAGTCGGCACATTATGAAATTAATACCTTGTAGACTAATCATTCATTTGTAACACCTTTGTCTGTATGTCAAAACTCATTTGGCCAGCATTATGGTTTATTATCAATATGCCGGCTAGGGAAGGTCGTTATCTTCCAGTGTTGTCGAGCATGCCGACTTTTCATACTTTCAGTTCTGAAAGTGTTGATTTCTTCTGTAATTTGGAGAATGAAACTATTAACAAGTTTTGCAATACCCTTTTTAGAACCGCTTGGCTAGTGTGGTTTCATATCCATTACAAACAAAATTCTCAAAACAATTTTTTTTCTCAAAACTATTTTTTTTATCTTAATCTAACTAAAACATGATTCATGAATTTTCATTTAACTAATTAATCTAACTAAATTAATTAAGTCAAACAGGTTTATTGGTATTAATTAAACAAGGGTATTTTAGAATTTTTTTACAATATATGGCTAAAGGGCTTTGGGTTTTACTTCCTAATTACCCTATTTTGTTTTATTTGGTATACCCAGATCTCGCCAGTATCTAAAAGGTGCACAAATTTTAAAATAATTAAGCGAACTGAGATGTATCTTCTAACTAATTGATCGGTCATAAAAAACCTATTTTAATCAAAACTTAAGAAAATATATGATAACTTTACGCAATAGAATAATCTTCATGGAATAAAAGAAGGTCGTAGCTTCACAAACTCTCAAAGAGAATATCCATTTTTCGCTAAAAATTGGTTTTTAGCAAAACCAGTTTACTAGTAAGCAATTCTTACTAGCATCAAAACATTTTTGGTATGACGTGCAGAAGCTTTAATGAAGCTCTGCATTATCAAGAAATATTATTTTTTATAGAGCGAGAACCCAAAAAGCTCCTAAATTTTATGAGCAAATTAGGGTTAACAATTCCATCTTGTTTGTTTCTTGATGTTTATAAGCACTAAACCCCAACGATGGTGCATCAACCATCATTAAATCAAGTTGATGCTGAAGCTGAGGTCGAAATTCTAGTTTCAACGAAGCTGTGATGTGGGTTTGTTTCCTGAACCTAAACTTGATTGTTATTATTTTTCTATTGAGTTGTCTGATGATTTTTACGATGAATCTTTAGATGGTGATGATATGGAAGAATGCAGAAGTTGAAAACTTACTTGGATAAGTAGTTTGAAATAAATGACTTAGGAGCCTTGCGTTATTTTCTAGGAATCGAAGTATTAATTTATTGGAACACTCAATTTCGACAAGATAAAACTTGAAGACATCATGAAAAACCTGAAGGATCAACTATTTCTGATGGAGAATTCAAGTTTATCTCGATTAGAAAGGTTATTTTACCATGATGCTATACAACAAAGAAGATAAAAAGAGGGTTTAGGAGATGGACCATGGATTCTTGAATCCTTTATCAAAAGAAACAAACATTTGCAAGACTAGCCTAATACCGCAAGAATGGACTCTAAATTTTGATCATGAGAATCAAAATATCTATAACTATGGTTTGGGCACAATTCTGAAGATTAAAGCTTGAGTATTGAAGGAAAAAAAATTGGGTTATCGATTTCCTAAACCTTGGGAAGACCTACTAAGGTGGATGAAGTTACTTTGGATAAAGAGATTGGTTTATACGCAAGTGTGTTGGTGAAGATTAGTTCTCCCTTCTTATTCTCGGCAAAGTTCGGGTGAAATCTAAAGGTAATGTAACTAATAGGTTTTGTAACTAGTTGATATTTTCAAGTCCAAAGTTTTGTTCTCATTGAAAAGGGTGGTGCTTCACATGATTTTTACTTAGGGATTTAACATTAGGCAAATAAGGCATTCGAAGAGATTGTTGATAATGTCTACTTGAAAATTCTTCTCAAAGCACAGGTAGATTTGATGTTTTTCGTGATGAGAATGAGTCGCAAATAGATGAGGACATTATCAATGATCCAAAAATAGTTACGTTTGATCTAATGCAACCCGTTGCGTCAGTTAGTTAGAAAAGCTAATGATCAATCTATTGTCATAAGGAGGACCAAGCTCTTAAGAATCTGTTGTCCGGTTTAATAGACATGTGGGATGAAGAGCAAAAATAGAGGTTAGCCAAAAAACGATCAAACATAAGATAAATGACATAACACAAAAACATAGGATCTTAAATAGAGGGTTATTGAATCTTTTGAAGTCCTAGGTGTTTTTGAGTCTGTTAATTTCTATGTTTTGAAGTTATTAACTTTTGAAGTCCTAGGTGTTTTTAAGTCCGTTAATTTCTATGTTTTGAAGTTATTAATTTTTTTTTTCTTTGATTTATTTAGTGATTTTTTCCTTTGAATTATTACATAAAATATTGTTGGACCTAGCAAAAAAACAAAATAAAATAGTTAATAGATGTATTTGAAATCTTTGATGCAAGGTTCAGTAGTTGAAATGATAAAACCTCAA
Source organism: Papaver somniferum (assembly GCF_003573695.1). Classification (NCBI taxonomy): domain Eukaryota; kingdom Viridiplantae; phylum Streptophyta; class Magnoliopsida; order Ranunculales; family Papaveraceae; genus Papaver; species Papaver somniferum. The sequence goes on along the minus strand of NC_039361.1, from coordinate 32,980,561 downwards.
CATGATTCACAATTTATGTATTAATAAACATGTGGATTCTATGGTAAAAAAAAGAAAAGAAAAAACGTTAAATGAGAAAACCTCAATATGATTCACAATTGATTTATTAATAAACAGGTGGACTCCACGGTAAAAAAAAAAAAGAAAAAAAAAATGCTTTCATTGAGAGTTGAACTTAAGACCTCCCGTTTACTAAAAAATGCTTTCATTGAGAGTTGAGCTCAAGATCTCCCGCTTACTAAACGGGTGCTCTAACCAACTGAGATATGAAAGCTTACACTTTGAACTTTCATTCAACTTCAATAGAACACTGATGTCGAAATTTTAGATTGCTCATAAATAATTATGCTAACGGATTTTCACCCAAAAAAAATTATGACCCCGTGACAACGAGAAATGAATAATTAAATAATTAGTCCAGCTCTTGAGGTAAATAAGCATCGGACTCGGTTGCCAAAATCCCGTTGTTTGCCCATATCTTGTCCTGCTCTTTAGGTAAATGTATTTTTAATTTTGGAAACTTAAGTTAAATTAATCTTACTTATACAGTATGATGTAGCAAGTTATACATGAAATTGTATGAAAACTATTATTTAGATATTTTTATGTAAATCATAAATTTATATTATTGTTTCCAACAATTTATTCGGCGAAAAAATGTGGAGTTTTCTTTTTAGACAGAGTGAGCTTGAGGAGCAAACATAATGTACTCCATTCTTCCCTTTAATTGAGGAAAAAAAATTAATATTCTAAGGTGTAATATGATTAAATTAATATCTAGAAAAATATATTAATAATGTAATGTTGGAATTTATTTGTTTTGATAGCTAACAACGAATATTTGAAAATCAAACTAAGTGTTGGGATGCTTTATTTTTGCTAGAAAAGTACACAAGAGTACATTGGAATAGATAGAAATGATTGAAATTTGAAATAAAAATTAGAAAATTTACAATAATAATAATATGACAAATACTTTTCTTTCTTAAAAGAACATTTAGAATCCTGTTGGGGAAAATAATAATAATATACGAGAATAAGAAGTTAGCTAGCCCTGAAAGCTTTGAAGTTCAAGAAGCAGATTTTGTTGTTGAGTTCCCCAAGAATTATGTCGTTTTCTGACTTAAATCCATTCCCAACCTTTTCATAGTTTTCTAACTAAACAATTTCTATTTTCTTTTAGGAAATCAAATAGAGAAATGGATCACAAATACATTAAGAAAACAAATGTTATGGATGTAAGAGTTTTTATATTTCTTTTTATGTTCTTTGTGTAAATTAATAAACTTTTTTTACATAAAAAAGGGTACGAATTGTATTACTTTTGATTTAATCTGAACGGATATACCTAAACCTTACCACTAAGAATGATGGGAACTTCTGTCTGGGCAGCGGGAGAAAATCGTTGTTGCAAGCCAATAAAACCACATCATTTTGTCCATTCTAGTTTTAATTGATTTCTTTTCTCAGGTTTTTTCTTTTCTACATGGCCATTGGTGGTGACTAGCCAAGTAGTTTGGGACAGGCACAGATGGGAACTCATAAAACCAAAATGGAAGAAAAAGAGCCTCTCCAACAAAAGCTCTAAATGACTAAATCTCTGTTTCTGCGCAGCAATTTAAAGAACTAACTTATTGGAGATTAACAGTTTTATAGTTCATTGAAAAACTATCGGTCCTCCATCTATGTCTTTCTACTGAAATTTTCTTAGTTTATTTTGTATGAGATTTGGTACCTTTCTAATAAACTGGTACTTCTGGTTAATAATGTTGTATAAACACAAAATTGGTTAAAAAGACCAAAATCAACAATTTCTGGATAAAATGGACAGTTAAATTTTGATACTGTTTAAATGGACAAAAATATAAAAATAGGCAGGATGTAACCAGTTTCATCGTGCCCATTTTCAAATATTTTTTCTTATTTTTAATTTACACAAGATGTATCCAGTTTCATCTTTACTATTTTTTAAATTTAAGTAAGGATGAAACCAGTTTCATCCTTACTGTTTTTTTTTTTGACCATTTCACCCAAACTATTTTTTACACATCCATTTGAAACGTGATTTAAAAATATTTGGACAAATGACCCATTTTCCGTTGTATAAATAGTTCAAAATGTGGTACTCGAAAGATAAAAGGAAATGTCATTGCACCCAACGATCACAGTTCCTTTACTTTTTTCAAATGAAACCGAAATTTGGAAAGATTATGGAATCTAGCTCAACTATTTAACTAACTGACATCAAATATGAAAATCAGCATCATGACTTTTGATCGACGGGATTAGCTCAGGTTAACTACACGCCAAACATGATTAACTACACCATGGGCAACTAACTTTGGATGCTTACACCCCCAGACTAATACTTCCGACCGACATTGTCATCAATGAACAAACACAGGCGTTCACCATTTTGTCAGGGCAAAAAGAGGATGTTCTGTTCTGTTATGTTATGTTTCTCTTATCGGATGTAACCAACGCTAAATATTTCCTTCCATCAACTCATCATCATCTAGGAACTCGCAGTATATATCCATTGATCTTAATATTATTAAAGATCCATTGAATGGACCCCATGTTCTTCTTCTTTGGATTCCATAAACTCAACGGTTAGGGTGTTGTATGAATTAAACGGTGTAGATATGAAGAGACATGTAAGTAGGTTCCCCCGCAGAATAAGGGGGAGTCCATCTCTTAGGTGCATAGCTGGTGTTCATTCATGGCTCAATTTTCCATGATCATCAAGTGGGAAGCTGGTGTAGTGTAAGACGCGTGGGTCACGCCGACACACACAAAGAGAGAGACAGATGCGGATCTGTATCAAGGGTAGTAGTAAGCATGAGAGCAGAGAGCGGAAACCCATGAACCTAAGATGCTTTTTGTCGGATCCATATTCCACCACCCATGGAATCCTTCTCCCTTCTTCTCCTCCTCTTCCAACTCTATGGATGATGCCTCCACTCTGTATGTTTCAAAAGCATCTACAATGTTGGCTGTAAAAGCAAGGTTCTATATTTTAACCTTGCAGTAAAAAAAACAGACACAATGGCAAAATCTTATGCCAACTTTGACAAGGTTGTTACAGCCTTACAGGAAAATACTATATCCTTGGATGTTACCAGGACCAAGCAAAAATAACCCATACATGGAATTTGATACCCTCGAGGAATCTGATAACTCATGTAACACCATTGCGAAATTCGGTCTTAGCTTCTTCAGTGGTAGCTCTATTTTTGTAGGAATAATAGGTGTCTTTAATACCAAACATGAAATGGTTCTGTCGATGTAGAGGCCATTGACTAGCAAGAATAGTTACCACCCACCTAAATACGAGTCAGCTTAGCTGTTCTTGTAGGCATTAGTTGGACTTGCATTTGCATGTATTATTGGCCACTTCAAAAAGAGTTATAAGCCATTCAGCGGCATATGTTGTTGGAGCGCCTGCATATATTTCCAAGGCATGCCATTGGGTCTGTGTTATCAAGAAAATTGTACTTATGTACCTCAATGCTCAATCAACTTCAATTACTCATGTACCTCATGGTACAATTCCTTCAGGAGGTTTGGTTTCTGCTTTTTGACTATAAAGGCTTGTGTACTTGCGTTAAAGGAATACGACATGATGTACTCTAGCTGTAAAAACTGTGACCGCTTTTCTCTTGACAAGATTCTGATTTTGGGCAAAATGTTACGCCACATTTTATATCTTGGACAATCTTCTGATTTCTAGATCATTTCATTTGACCAGCTGATGCCAAGGACCAAGGTAGCTCTTCTTCAACTGGTACGACAATATTTTGTGGTGTTTATACTTGGCGGTTTACCATTTTCAAAGTGACGGAGTCCCTTCCATAATTCGTTAGTGATTGGATGAGCAGACAGAGAGTTGGAGCCGGATAGACCGGCCCGCAATTTAGTGGTCATGCCGTCCCTTAGAATGCAAACAAAACTCTTCATTAAAAAATGAATTGATGGCTTCAAAATCTGTCTCTTTTTCTGATCTGGACCAGTCAATGCAACTCTCAATCACATTTCCTTCCTACATTCATCCTATCACTACTGAAAGTCTGAAATCCATGTTTTCTCAGACAAAAAACAACCATTTCCAATCTTTCCATCAACCATTTATTGTTCATGTCTTTCAGTTTCGGCTTGGTTTTACTTGCATGTTAAGAACTCTCTGTCCATTTTTTGACGTGCCCCCGCTGTTATATGTCTTAGAAAAACAAGTCGTTGAAACACATTTCATTTTTCCCTTCCAAACAATAATTCTCTCAAACTACAATTCCCACACTGATTATATACAACCAATGATGACATTATGATCAAGAAACATCCCCAATCATCATTTAATTTCTGTTGATTTAATTATCTACCAAATTCAAGTACAAAATTCAATATAATTTGGTTTTGGTTTTGGTTTTGGTTTATAACTTTGTAATGTATACTGTATATGTGAACAAGAAGAATTTTCTATATTTTGAGTTTTTTTTAATCTCTTTCTCCAACTTCTCGAGCAACTAGTAGTAGGCATAACCAATAACCAATTAATGCAACATATTAAAATGAGTGTACAGTTGTTTGCATGAAGTAAGTTGTTGATTATTCCCAAACACCATGACTTTTTATTTATTTTCTCCATGTACATGCATTATTACAGTTTGTGATGATTTGTGCATGATAACAAGCAACAACAACTGCTATTCCTACTAGGTTTTCTTCCATTTTGGATGGCAAGTTCTAAAACCATTTTTAGGTTGTAGCAAAGCAACGTTTTACTCACGGGATCTACATATCATGCAACTCACATTATCAATCTATATCTACCCACTAAAAATGGAGTTTAGTGAGGAAGAACATGGGAAGTTGTAGTTCTAATCACTAGCACTAATCTTCTCCCTAGAGAGAGAATAAAGGAGGAAAAGAAAAAAGATAAGGTTAAAGACTAATAATTAAAGTTAAAAAACAAAATGCTACTAATTAATAAAGAATTAGGACACCAATTTGGGTTTATTGTGACTAAGCCAACATTTCTTAAAGAAAGTTTCTTTTTTGATTAAACTAACCTAACCCATTACAAATCGCTTTGATTAATGAAATTTCAATACTATAATATTTGGACCACATAATTAAAAAACTAATACAACCATGTGAAGGGCATACCCCCTAATTAATAAGTTTTCTTTCTTTAACCTCGAAGCTGGCATAATGTTGCCATGTTTTCTACTTTCTCAGAAGTCACCTCTTTTTTGGTCTATGCCCATGGGGTGTGACCAAGCTATGGTTTTTGTTTTACTCCCTCATTATGTATCTGCAGCAGCTTATCTTCCAGGGAAGACCAACTCAATGCTTTATCACATTGCGCAAAGAAAGAGATGATGATGACGATGATGATGATTAATTAATATTAATTAATTTTCGATTATTTAATTAATCCCGCACCAGCCGACCAAACTGCGATTCCCACATGATCGATGGGGATCGATTTCGAATCAATCTGCGCGCTAGTCCGCTTTCGACTGCTAGGTTTCTACCTAACGATCGATCTCGATCAAGAACTTAACACATATCCCAAATTGCTTCCACATTATGTCAACTGTCTTCTTTAATTTCGCACTCATCGGTATCATCCGGGTTCCATTCTTTATTAACGTCGCCCTAATCTCAATTATTTATTAATGCTTACATGTTATCGCATTGGATTCTTGCAAGTTGTTTGCTAGTTTAACTAGAATTTCATTTTGTTTGCTGTCCGGGCATCGTTTCAACTTATTCTGCAACAAGCCTGAGGAAGCCAATGAGGCCAACTTATTGCGGCATCTGAAGTTATACTGAAGGTGAAACAGACCATCATTCTATGCAGTACATGTGACGACATATTCGGAGATGACACTAGAGATCAAGCTTTATTTCAATGGGAAACTGCAATCTGTTAAAGATGATGAAATTGGTCGATCAAGTTCTGCGCGGCAAGCACATTCATATAATCACACTGATCTTTCTCTTTTTCTTTTTTTTTGTTTATTTTGTCTGTCAATATTGTTTGTTCTGCATTACAACCCTTTGTCTTGACAAATAGAGAAAGTTAACGTCGGTCAACTTTGACTCTCATTGACCATTACTAAAAGCACCTTTGAAAGTTACCCTCGATTAGTAAATTAGTTCAGGTAAACCTAGTACTTAGAAGAGATAATGTTGTTTTATGTTGTCTTTTTAATGATTATAGCGCTTAATCTTGTTGGATTTCCTTAAATATTACATTTAAGGTAACTAACCAAATCATCAAACTGTAAATTATATATATCCATTGTGCCTTAAACAATTACTAGTAATTATATAATATCCTTGAACTCAATCGATTAATTAAGATACAAAAAAAACTTACTAAAATTATATAAAGGTGTAAATCTTCCTCCTAACTATATGGAAGCGCCTATATCGATTGTACCACTAGATTTTTTTTCTTTTAACAATTTGTAATGGTAATAATTATTATTAGAAGATGCAACTTAAGATATAAGTTTTCAAATGGCTAGGTTTTATAATGATTTATTAGCTAGAGGAAAACATTAACAAAAATAAAATGAAATGTTTAATTAGTCAAAATTTTAAATCTTCTTCTTGTACTTGCTTATGGCTTGAATTGGTGTTATAAATTTAAGATAAAGATCTTGTCCCAAATGATATGGGGAGATAATAATATATCACAAAACCAATAAAGATAATGATACTTTGAGAAATAATGTATGATTTCTTAAATTTAAAACATTCTAAAAGTTAACAGTACCAATCTACACTACTACTAATTAAGTTATTACAAATTCAAACATTTACTTGTAATTGAAAATATTATCCAAAAAGTGATACTCATATGTGCAAATCTTGAAAATTGTTCTTAATTTTTTGAGGTATCTCAATATTTTAACCCGAACACAATGCATCTTAGAAAGAAATAATAGGTTAACTAAGAAAAAAATTAATTAAGTTTCCTACATGCAACAAAATGATTAGAATCAATATACAAAGGGGGTGAAATATTGGATAAAGATAGATTAGTAACATCCTAATTTTTATTAGTTCAAAAAGGACATGAGATTAGTTAACTTTTACTTAAACCCTAAAAACAATGGGATTAAACTACTGCTTGATCCAAACAATAAAAATATAAAACGCTGATCAAAAGCTAAGGCATATAAATAGTAAGTTAGTTGCTTAATAATATTAATGTTTATGAAAAGTACTCTATCAAAACTATTTAACTCTTCGATTAGCTTCTTCATATGATTTTCTCCTGCTCATATATGTATTTAAATTTAGTTTAAAATAGACTATCCAAATATAAGTATGAACCTAAACTAATACTTATAATGACTAAGGAGAAACTGCTCTTTTTTTTTTAATTCTAATTTTGCGTGAAGCATATACTATACCGGTATGTTAATCATTTTTTTTTCTTTGTATATTTAAGAAAGGAAAAAGAAAAACAACATGACATACGAACCAACAGAACAACTTAACTTGCCGAGGAAACTAATAACTCTCATATTTGGAGCCTCACGAAAATGATGAACATTTAAAAACATACATACGCAGGTAATACTTCATCAGTGTTTCTCTGTAAAAAAATGAAATAAACTAGCATTTGGATAAGAAAGACAATCCTTTCTCTGTAGGCTCATACGCAGCTTATGCTTGGACCTTCTTGTTCTTGATGTTCAAGACTCAAAGGATGATAAATACCAATAGATTTGAGAAAAATGGTTTAGGGATTTTTCATCTAAAGTCCAATAAAAATACTGTAGCAAGGTTGGTCTCAATATGGGCCCAAATATAAACATATCTATGGGCCAACTATAAACCTAGTGGTTTGTACTTTGTAATCAAGTACGAACAACTAGGGGTGTGTAACGGACGGACGGTTGCGGATTAGGGGTCACCCGTAACCGAACCGTCAAAGTTGTGGATTTGCAAAATTGAACCGTGACCGGCCCAATCACCTGCGGATTTAACCTTTGCGGATCCGCGGATTGTACGGGCCGGTTGCGGGTTAACCGCGGATTTGACCTAGTTTTGATTGTATCTGTTGGGCCTAAATTCAGTTAGTTTCTTAACTTAGTTTTGATTGTATTCAGTTAGTTAACTTAGTTTTGATTCTATTTGTTGGGCCTAAATTCAGTTAGTGTTTTAAGGACTTTACTTCTTTCTCTTTGGGCCTAAATTCAATTAGTTAACTAAGTGATCAAAGAACTTCACTTCTTTCTCTTTGGGCCTAGGTTCATACTCAGGTAAGAAAACTTTGCTTCTTTCTACGGTTGCGGTAATCCGCAGTTTTCAAATGACAACCGCACCCGCATGCGGATTTAAGAATCCCACCCGTGTCCGGCCCATACATCTTGCAGTTTGGGTGAAATCCACAATTTTACGGACGGATACGGATTAAATCCGCCGTTCCTGTTTTTATGCTCACCCCTACGAACAACGTATGGGTGGATGCAGATTTAATATCACTCACGTATATTCCATGTAAATGACGGATGTGAGATTTCTACCCATGTGCAATCCACCACCCATCAAAATTGACATCCGACGGTGAGCCAATTAGCATATTGGATGCGAGTGGATTTGTGGATCTATTTATATTCTCTTGCCAAAGTTGTTTCTCCGTCAAAGTGAATGTAACTAAGTTTGGTGAGGTCTCCAATATTTGATAGTGGTGGTTAATTTGAGAGCTGTTTTTTGGCTCGAGATTACTTGAGAACTAATCTATCTATGTGGAAAATTTTAGCACACTTCCATAATCATTTTCCTCGACTCAAGTAGGAGAATTCGATATACCTATAAAGTTCAGTGTCTGCTTACCTAATTATGTTTGTCTAAATGCATAAGGGGGAGATGAGTCAAGTAAGATTGTATGGTCAATAGGAGACTATATTAATAATCTACCATTTTTTTTATAATAACGTTCATATATATATATATATGGATGTTTAATACCAATATCAATCTTAGAATCGGGTGTCTAGTAGATGGATGATTTTCCACCTATGCACTTCCATTCCTCGAAAATAACAGGTATCAAACTCACGTCCAATCTGTCAAAATATTACGATATTATTATATTACCATTCATCCAAAATATTAACCGAAATCTAAAAAACAAAATAAAAACCTAAATCAAACCAAATTCATTTTACCTTTGCTTGTTGTAGAGGAGACCTCTTTTTCTTCTCCAAACGAATACATCGTCAATTCTAAAATTTCTCATCATCGAATTAAATTCTTTCATAACTCTGTGTTCAAAATAAACTTTTTGAGAGAAATCTAAGAATCTTAATTGATGAGCACTTGCAATTAATCATTAATAATGAAGAACTAGTTGATCAACAACAATTCCAAACACCTTGACAACAAAACGATTCACATGTGGTTTATATGAAGTGAGACTTAAAAAACCCCTAATTTGGTTTTTCTTTCTAAATATATGGTCGAAATACGTTAGATTTTGGTCAGATTGAAGTGTGTTTGTAGTTTCAGAAGCTTCTACGTCATGTTGAATATAATTTTTTCTAACCATAAATAATCTTTTTAAGAATTTACCGTTTGGAGATCATGAACTCCTAACTGTAGAAAATTATACGGTTACCAGATGATGAACTCCTAACTGTAGAAAAAAATAAAATCTCCTAGATCCAGACGCTTTGTAATGCAAATCTATGAGAAGCTTCTTTGTTTTCCTCCTCTCAAATATAGTTATTTGTGATTACATGAACGTTATTAGTTCTGACTGTTGAAATTGGTGATAAGTGCATAATTTACATATTTTAGTTATTGTTCTCTGGTACTTAATTTCTAATTTTATGTGAATTACCTTATATTGTTGTTATTATTCCATTTTATGTGTGTTACTAGGTTATATCCTTGAAAATAAGTAAAAAGGTCTCTTAAAGTGTTATTGAAGTGAAGTATTACAAGTGGCGAAGGACCCGGGACTAGAGAAGTGGAGACAAGTCGAATGAGTTTTTACTAAGGCCACCACCTAACTCCGAAGAATTACTTAGCGCAGACACAAGCGATAAAGGCGTCCTACCTATTTCTTAAGACGCCACCATCTTCGTAATTCCAATCATGTGACCAACAAAGAGTTTATATCCTTCTTCTTCAATGGAAGAATCATTTTAGTTCAATGTATATCTAAGGACTACTGGTGGTTGATCGATGGCTTGCGACTTTGATTTGGGAGATTTTCTGAATTAGAAAGACACAATACAAGCTAAAACAAGTTGGAGTAATGGAAGAAGATTAGTTGTAAAGAATAATATTTGAGCTGCGATTGATGTTTGGTGGAGCTGAGGTGTGGTAGCTACCACTGGTTAATAAAAATGGAGTTTAAAACACCATCTGGTCTACACGAGCTCTTGGCTACTGCATTACCATCGGTGATTAATCATAATCATGATTCGATGGAGATTATTTTGGTAAAGAGATTTTCATCTCGAGTTTATATAATTAGGTTCTTGAATTTGTAAAAAATCTTAGGTCGTTGTCTGATTCTCGAGTTTCATGTGAGAAAACAGAGAAAGTGGTGCACGATCAGTGTAGGAGATATGAGGAGAGTTGTTTTCTTCTTAATGAAGAAAAAGGAAACCTAGGTTGAAAGGGAAATATACATTGTTACAAGTCCTAGGTTGAAAGGGAAATATACAAGCTACAAGACTAGAACTGAAAATATACATGTCTTTAAATAAAACATATGTCCGTTGATTTCCCTCAAAGTTCCCCATTGGAAATTGGTCAATAAATTATTTAGCATCACTTTCCACGATGATATGAGTAAGTTAAGGATCAACTGCGTTCTTCAAAACAGCCCAAGTGGCCTTGGTTTCTGCTTCTTCTGGAGAGTAAACTTCGAAAGTAATGGTAGAACAAAAGTAAGGTTTTCCTATCGAGTCACGCATTATGTAGCATGCACAATTATCCAAAGAGATACAATCAAAGGCACCCTCGGTATTGCATTCAATCCATCAAGGGGGAAGACATCCGAATAGCAGCGCCAATGATATTGAAAACTAGAGAAGAGGATATAGTAGGGTTTCTAAAAACAGCCGTGGCTCTATCTCTAGCAATCACAACGGTAGGATTTTTCCTTCTTTTTACTAAATATAAGGTTGTTTATACTACTCCAAATATACCACATAAGAGCAGCGAACATTTTTTTGACTCTTTGACAGTGTTAACAAGCTAATAAACTAACCAATCATGTAGGGAAGAATTAACAAAGTTGTTAGAAGGCAAGCACACTGTGAAAGAATACCAAACATAGACAACAAAGTGATGCAACACCAAAGCATGCATCTAAGATTCATTAGAGGATAAACATCTAGGATAAATAATATTATCAATAGGAATTCTTGTTTGCAGAACAGTATTGGTTGGTAAAGCATTTCTAACAGCTTTCCAGATAAAAAACTGGATACGATGAGGGACTCTAAGTTTCCAAATGCACTTCCAAATAGTGTTGCTTGCGGAAGGTCTAATACCTCTGAGACCCAAGTATGAAGATTTAGATCTAAACCTACCATTCTTTGAAATCTCACAATCCCTCATGTCAGGAGTGCATAACTGGCTTAAGGGAATAATAACAGTCTTCTCTACAAAAGCTTTATCGAAATGGGTATTTAACCTGAAAATATTCCAATATTTAGTGTCGGAATTAATAAAGTAAGAGACATTCAGACTAGGGTTTTGGAGCACAAGAGGGTTCGATTTAGCAGAACCTAAGTTAGGAATTAAATTATCACGTAATGGGTCAATAAATTTCCCATTACCCACAATCCAGGAGACAAAAGGTTTAATGAGCTCCTTAATGATATGGAGGCATCTCAAAGTCCAGGAAAAGGTTGAGGGGCATTTGGCATTCAGAAAATTAGTATTAGAGGAGTCCGGATTTTCAAAGCATGGGAAAATTATTTAATTCAACCTTTCTGAAGCCCAAACTACCCTCACTTTTAGGGTAACAAAGAGTATCCCATCCAAGCATATGGAGTTCCCTATGTTCGGGTCTTCAAGGTAATACATGTATATCTCAACATTCCTAGACTTTCTAGTCTAACCGAAACGAAGTTAACTCTAGTACATTCAATGAAGCGACTCTAATTGAGTTCTGATACTAAAACGTGACAAACAAACTTCACATTCCAACGCTTAGTGGGTTCAACTGAGCACTACTCTAACCTGAGAAAACGTTGACACAGACGTGGGGGTATTCAAGTTCCTTTCAGCTTCTCCTGCTTCTCTTTAACTTACTTTAATTAAGATCTTTCTGATAGGTTTGTTAAAACTGTACCTAATTGCATTTTGGAAGATTATAAACTGATCTAGAAACAATCTAAGTGGAGCCATCATGCTTTTTTTTCTTCTAGATTCTCTAAGTGATTTGTTTGAGTCATCCTTGCTTGTGATTTCTTGGAAACCCCTTCTGATATAGGAAAGTTTTATTGTATGCGCAAATCGCTTTATCACTAAGCGTAAAAGAGACATTCTAGGTCGTTTTGTTAGTGAAAAACCTAGTAGTTCTGAAAAATAGGATCTCGAAGACTCTAATCTAGAGAGCCCTGTTTTTGAAAATTTAATCTTGTGAACTTGAAACTGTTTGAGGAAGTTAATCCTAGTCCGGTGATAGCGCCAGAAATGGCAACTTTAAAAAATTTATTGAATCCTACTAGGACTAGTCGTCCATCAGCTGTCAGGTTAGCAGATAGTGAAACAAAATATGAACTGAAACATGCGACCATACAGATGCTCTCAGTATTATACGGGAAAGAAAATCAAAAACCATATTTTTGTGTTAGGGATCCTGAGGAAATATGTAGTACGATCAGAATCAAAGACCTATATGGTGAAACATTAAAACGTAGGTTATTTCCTTTTCCCCTAAGAGTCAAAGCCAGATCTTGGCTATATAGTTTGACTTCTAAGTCAATTTCAATATATAGACAACTATCATCATCCTTTTTCCAGAGGTTTTTCCCTAGGCACAAAACATCATCTATCAGGTAGCAGATTTACACATTTGCTCAACAAGAGGGAAAATTTTTATATAGGTATTTGGAAAGGTTCAACGATTTGCTGGAATAATGACCTCATCACGGCTTAGAATAGGTAACGAAATTACGAGGGTACCCAGGTACACCACAATATTTTCGTTTGATCACAACCTATTCAAGAACCACCGTGTGTAAACCTGTTTAAGCAACAATCACTAAGGGAATATTTAAACACGGTGCCCACTTGGAACAGGGTTAGTCCGGACTGGCCTAACAATGTGAGAAATGGAAGCCAAGTGGTGAATCACAATACACCTTGTGTGATCATTTAAGGATACAAGATCGAGAAAATACAACGACAAGATGTTCACTTGATAATAGTTATGGTACAAGACCAAAACACTATATGATAAATATCAAGTACCTAGTTAACGTACAAGTGCAAATAATTTAACTATAATATAAAAGGCAATTATAATGCAAAAATAAAGTAAAGCACACACCAGAATTTTGTTAACGAGGAAAACTATAATCTTGTAGGAAACCCCCAGGACCTAGTCCAGTTTTGAATACTCAATGAATTAAGCCGCTACAAAAAGTAAACCTGCAACTTTGTTTAGATGAGACCAAGCAATCTAAAATCCTAGTTACTCAGCTTCAACAGTATTCTTGTTTCGATAACATCTAGCAGAACCAAAGTACTCAATAGATGTTAGAATACTAGATATCCTAACAGAACAGACGTTCTCTTTAGGACAATATCTAGTAGATATTCTTAATGGTACACAATAACTTCTTAATGGTAAACAGTAAAGGATCAAAACTGATTGGTAACCAAACTCACTTTCCAATCACAATACCGAAATATATGATAAAAGCATAGTTACAAATCTTATATTTTTAGGATATGCTACCAGATCCGAAGGTCCTAGTTAACGAGATCTAACAAGACTACCGAAATAATCAATATTGATTACAAGGTTTATGATAAAATCACAAACAAGTTGTAGATCTCAAAAGGCTTATGTTTATCGAAATAAAAAACCTTTTAATCCTGGAAAATCAAGTCACAGAATAGTCACACTAAGATCAAAACACAAGAAAAAAGTCTTCAATTTTCAATTTAATCTTCGAAGTAACCTGCAAAAAGAAACTTGATTCGTCTATTGATTTGTCGCATAAAACGGAGTCTGTTAACAATGGAAAATCAATAGATCTATCTTACAAATGTAGAATTACTCAGATCTGTAGAAACGTTAAATCTTTGATCTAGTTTGAATGTCCTTATATCAGAGGAGAATGGACTTAGAATAAACAAACTAGGTGCAATCAAAGATTTAACAACCGTTAGTCAATAAAATCAATAATCGAAAACTTAAATAACAATGTGGTAGGACTTGAAAGAAGCCTACGACTATGTCTAACTGCAAGTGCACAGTGTCGATATGCAACACAGGGCAAGCACAGGTCGATCCTCAGGGACAAGGTGGGTTCTAAAGTTGCTTCTAATGGTCTTTACTAACTGATTCTATGCAAGAAAGAGTAACCAAAATGGGGGTTGTTTTGATGTGTCGATACGACAAGGTGTTGGTGATGTAACACAAAATAGAAAACAAGAATGCATATTAAAGGGCACTAGGGAAGTCGAATCCACCACCTAATCTCAGCTAAGTCAGTTCAGTTTCAATAATGTTCTTGTCCCTTTTTATGGACACCGGACAAGATGCAAGTCTGCCATTTATCCAGGGTCTCAATGGATGGATTAATATCAACTAAGCCAACTAAATAATCCCTAGTATTAGCTGTCTTCTCACAGTACAACTAATCACAGATCAATTTGATAACTTAGATAATTAAACCTTTCTTAAGATGGATATTCTAATCGCAATTAGGGTATCTTTCCAAAGCACTAACTGTCTTTCAGGGCACAATTAGTCAAGGGATCAATAACAGACAATGAAGCATGAATTGCAGCACATTCATCACAGAAGTATTCTAACTACAATGGATGCATGACATACACTGTGAAAGTAAAATGATGAAGAGCTCAGATTATATTTATCCTAAAAAAGTAAAGCACAACAAGAACAATATCAGAAACATGAATCAAACTTAGCAGTAAATTAATGGTTTCATCTCAACCCTAGCAAAAGTAATTAGAACATGATGAACACAATATACTACTACATCTTGGTGCACCGGCTAATCCGGGCATCTAGGGTTGAGCTCCGGCTAACCTAGGCATACCCCTAACATTACAAACACCATGTTCTATTTATAGTGCAGAATCCCCAAATTTCTAAACCCTAATTTTTGAAAACCTAAAATTTGATTTGGGGATTTTCAATTTGACGTACCCACTTGCGATTTCGCCTCGACCCATACCTTCTTCTGTTCTTCCCACTTGTTCTGCTGCTTTTGCTGCTCTTCTTTGTGAACTGTGAACCCTAGCTCGAGTCATCTCATCAACTCCACACCCTAGGTCAGTGGAAGTGAATTTGATGAAACACCTAGGCTAGGTAGATAGATGGTGGAGTTGTCGGGTGGTTGTGGTGGTGGTGTGGTTCGAGGTCTGGTGGTGGCAGTGATGGCAGGAGATGGTGGTGGCAGAAGTTGCAGGTGATAGGGAAGAGAGGAATTTGGGGAGAAGAGGAGAAGAGGTCGATGAATAATGGGTTAGGGGCTGTTTGGTTTGTGGTGTAGGTTTTTGGCGTTTGGGTGTTGAGTGGGAGTAGCGAACTTTGATGCACAGCGAGTAAAGAGCGTTGGATGATCCCATATAGATTGAATCGAACGACTACGATGGAGAGGTATGTAGCGACCGTTGGATTATGAGATACAACAAAACTGACGGCTTCAGATAGAGTTAGGTACTATGTGTTTGACAGGAGCTCCGGATTTTGATGCACAATGATGAGGTGACTGTTGGATGATGAGATGGATCCAATCTGACGGCTCCCATGGAAATGGGTATGGATAATGGAAATGGATTTGGGTAAGGGTTTTGGACCTTGGGTATTCCAAGCCCATATCTTCTTTAAGGACAATTCTTCCTCTTCAAGCCCACTTCTAGTTGATCCGTCTCTTGCAAATATCATTCTTCGCTGCCTTTCTGCGGGAGTCTTTGCCGTTTCTTTGCTCTTTTCGCTCCGTGAGTTAACCAGGCTTTATTTAGTACCTAAAAATGCAAAATTAATTGAGAAAAGTATTTATTCATGAAAACAACGAAAACACAGAATATGGGATAAAATGGAGCGTTAGTGCACAAATGATGAGTTAAATGCCAATAAAAAGGTGCAAATATATACAATATTTGGCACTCATCAAATACCCCCAAACCTGAATTTTACTTTTCCTCAAGTAAAACAAAACTAAGGAAATCCTACCTATACCACTGTCGCTGGTCTCTCGATTGCATTTAGCGAATGCAATAAGCCTTTTAAACCACTAAGTGTCCCTAGTGGACGAGTTGAAGTCTCGTGAAGGGTTTGCTTAGAACGTACCTACAAAGTTCTAGGACAAAATATAAGCTCAGATTCCATGAAATGTGACATGTGCAAGAAAGTAGAAGCTCACAGCAAAATGGAGATGTCAATCTAGCTATCAAAGGCACAATCCTAGCACTGATAACAAATAAAGACATGTGATAAGAGTGTAAAGTGTATCTACACATGTGTAAAGAAAGATCGGATGTTATGACTACTAATCACCAAGAGATAGTTTCTCAGGCTAAGAACCGAGGTCGAAATCTAGCTAGCTGTCCGGACTTTACGAGAATTGTGAATGAGTTGGAGGTATTTCACAATTACTCGCGTTGTACATCAATGGCATACACCCTTCCTTGCTTATAACACAAAAACACAAAAGATGACTCTTTACATGACTCTTATTTACATTGACTACTCTTATTTATTTTTGGAACAAGAGAGGATGGAATTGATAAATACTTGATTTTTTTTTTTTTTTTTTTTGAAAAAAAATTATTTACAACATGGTAACTCTTTTGATACATAAGCAAAAAGAAACAAAAAATTACATGACACTTTGCAAGAGGTAGCCCTTTTTGATGCACCCAGTTAAATTCGATGGTTGTCTTTCTTAATGTAACCTCCACCTTCTATCCCAACCAACCAAAGAACAAGC
The DNA here is from genome assembly GCF_003573695.1 of Papaver somniferum. Classification (NCBI taxonomy): domain Eukaryota; kingdom Viridiplantae; phylum Streptophyta; class Magnoliopsida; order Ranunculales; family Papaveraceae; genus Papaver; species Papaver somniferum. Next base: position 32,963,372 of record NC_039361.1, on the reverse strand, counting down.
TAGTCAAGTTTCGTTCAGTATTCTAAAGTGATTGGCAATCGTGACTTCCGATAGAACACCTCAAGGTTGAGGCTATACATGTATTGGTGGATCGTGCGCGTGCAAGTTTCTTATCACTATGTGAATTGTGCTAGAATCAGGGTGCCTAAATATCTAGACTAAGAATCCTTATGTTTACATACATGCACAAGAGTCAACATTTCAAGGTAAATGAGCTCCATTTTTATGTTTTTTTTTTTCTTTTCGAATTTTTTAATTTTTTAATTTTGATTTTTTGATTTTTTTTTTTTTCAAAAAGAAAGAGTTTTGTTTTCAATTATAACATGTTATCAAAGTATCTACTTTTCACCCCCAAACCTAAACTAAACATTGTCCTCAATGTTTCAAAAGATAAACATGATTATAACACATACCATGAGAACGATGCTAAGTGTAGAAAAAGGAAAGAGATTACCGGATATTGGCGAAAGCAAGTTTTGAACTCCATTATTCAAGGAAAAACCCAACAGTAACTCAACTGAATTCACATTGGGTTAGCACAATATATACAAGAAACATATGATTCCACTAAACATTACCTACCAGATTATATACAAACAATTCACTATATACATACAGTCTAAAGAGTTGAGGATCAACCCAAAAGAAAAAGTGTTGAAACATAAACAGTTTCAAACAACTATAGTTGGACTGAAATGCGAGTGAGAGTGAAAAACCGAATGAATCACCCCTAAACCTGAATTTTTCAACAGATTTATCTTTAAGCACAAAATCTAGCAATTTTGGGGGTTCGGGATTCACCAGGTCTAACTCAAAATGGACTTTTTGTGGGATGGGCAAGGAAATGTATTCCAATTGTGGCTCATTAAAGGTATTGTATTTAGATGCAAAATAGTCCAAGAGGACTTGGGAGGCACACAGTTCCAGGCCTAGATTAGTTATTCTCAGAAAAGTTGGTTTTACAATATTGTTACAAACCAAATCTAGGTTGGGTGGAAGGCTATCAGATTGTGACTTAAGTAGGAAGGTGACATCTAAGTTTCTCACATGCATGAGATCAAGAGTACCAATATTATCAGTCACATCAGCATTTTCTAAGTCATAATCAAGTTGTGTAGCATGCTTATCATCATAAAACAATTGCACAAGTCCAAATTCAGAATCATGGTTATCCGAAATATCCAAATCAGCATCAAAAGAAGCAATATATTGTGGCTTAAGTATGGAATCAGACACATCAACTATATTTTCATGCATAGGATCATTAGTGTCAACAGAAGATTCAACATTACCTAAGTCATGCTCTTCACAGGATAACTGCACAATATCTAAATCAGTAGCCTCATCACATGTATATGGAATACTAGAAGAAACATCATTCATGAAGGTCGGGGTAGAAAAGCCTAATGTATTTGAACCCAAAGGTTCCATAACATTTTCAGCATAGACATGTTCTTCTAACATAACATCATCATCATCATCATCATCATCATCACAAATACATGAAAACCCTACTTTGTCAAAACCATTAGTGTTTTTCGTCCATACATCTGCCTCTAAAATAGGTGAATATGGATTGACATTTTCAGCAATAGGGTATGAAACACTATATCCAGAATTAAGATCATTGGGAAAATCAACATCTGACTCATGGTGATTACCCATATCATGTGGCATGGTCCTAGTTTCCCTATCGGTTTCCCACTGATGGGTTTTCTCTACAACTTCAGCTAGAAATCACCATGCATCGTCCACAGTTTTATCAATGAACTCACCATTACACATAGATTCAACCAAGGCTCGAGACTTAAATTCTAGTCCCTCATAAAGAATGGCGACCAATCTCCACTTCTCAAGGCCATGGTGAGGACACTCAAACAACAAATCATTAAACCGTTCAAAATAACGAAAAAGTGTCTCTCCATCTAACTAGACAAAACAATTAATACTTTGACGAATAGAGATGGTCCTATGACGGGGAAAGAACTTTTTGACAAATTGATTTGTGAGTTGGTCCCAAGTGGTGATTGACTGCGGTCTCAGACTGTAAAACCATGTTCTAGCCCTTTCCTTTAATGAAATGTAAACAAACGCAATTTCAAAGAGTCTTCAGACATATAGTCAGGTTGTATAGCCCGGAAAATTTGTTCAAACTCTCTTACATGATTATAGGGATTCTCAGAATCGAACCCTCGAAATATAGGAAGTATTTGTATCATGCTTGCGTTTAGTTCAAATGGGCCATCAGTCTGGGGTACGACGATACATGATAACTGACTTATTCTGTTAGAGTACATGTATTCATGGAGACTACGGGGTTCATTCACATACTCGCCCATTGTTTTCAGAAAAATTTGGTTTTGATGGGTTTTGAAATTTTTTGGATTTGTTGGGTTTTGAAAATAAAATTTGGTTTGAATGTGGGAGAAAATTTGGTTTTAAAGAGGGAGAAAACTTGGTTTTTTTTAAAATATTGGGAGAAAAACTTTGGTTTTAAAATTAGGAGCAAGCCCACATTGGTGGAGCAAGAATTTGGTTTTGAGTTGGGAGAAAAATTTGGTTTTGTTGTTAGGAGCAAGCCCACATTGGTGGGAGAATGCAATTTGGTTTTTAGTTGGGTTTTGACTTTTGAAGTTGTGTTAAAAACTTTGATGGCTCACTGTTGGGTTGGAAGTTGGTTTGAAACTTTGAATTTTGTAGGCCCACTGTTGGTGAAACCCAAAATTTGTTTTTTTTTAAAAAATTTTTTGGTAAGCCCGCCGTTGGGTTTGGAAGTGGGTTTCAAAAAGTTTTGTTCAAATGGGTGTTGAAACTTTTGGTTTCAAATTTGAAAGGGAAGCCCACAGTTTTTGTTTGGAGACTTTGGTTTTGAGGCCCAGTTGGGCTTTTAAAAACTATTCAAAAGTTCAATTTTGAATTTAAAAAAGGCCCACAGGTAATTAAAATTACAAACCCAACAGAAAATGGAAGCCCACAATTTGGGTTCTCTTAATGGGTTTAGGCTTACCTTTTGGGAGGGAAGCCCAGTTGGGCTTTGGTCCCTTTGTGTTTGTTGCAAAAGCCCAGTTGGGCTTGGTTCAAATTCTGTGCAACTCCACAAGAAGCTCCGGTTGGTTCACTGATAGGGCTGGAAACAACACTATATTTATCTAACTGCAAGTGCACAGTGTCTAAAGCAACACAGGGCAAGCACAGGTCAGTTCCACAGGGACTTGGAGGGATATTTGCTAATTTTTTCTAAGCTTGCTTGTTAACTGGTCTTCCTAAGGAGCAGTGATGATGAAACAATGAGAAAAGATGATTTTGTGGTGTTATGAACACCACTGATCGGTGAGGAGTGAGCAGTAGCAAGGGGGAAATAATGAGATCAAATGGAAACAACAGCAAATGTAAATAGGGAGATTGAGTAAATGATGAGAAGAGTACTAGGGTCTTTGATTCCCCCACTAACTTACACTACTTGTTCTGCTCCTAACACTAACCTTGTCCTTATAACTGATAATAAGAGGGATGTCAATCCTCTGCATATCTAAGGTCAATTTGAGATGGATGATTCAATCACAACTAAGGTAATTCTCCTAAGTATTAACTGTCTTTTCAAGGCACAACTAATCAAAAGGTTCATATATGCTGTTAAACATGAGTTGCAGTTCTACAACACAGAATAATTCTAACTACAATGGATGCATTACATACACTGTGAAAGTTAAGTGTTGAAGTCCTAAGACTAAATTTCATCCTAAAAAATTAAGCATAACAAGGTTATTGTCAAAAACATGAACAACAAATAGCAAATTAGGACTTCATCTCAACCCTAGCAAGAGGAATTAGAACATTAAAACAGAAATTGAAAATCAAACAGAGAATTAAAATGGCATTGAAATTGAAGTTCAAACAGAAGTTAAACTACATAGAACCACTAATTGGTGGTAACTCGGCTAACCCAAGCACACTCATAACAGTCTACATCATCTTCTATTTTGAAATCCCTAATTTATAAACCCTAATTTTGAAAGAACCCTAATTTTGAAAATCGAGAATTCACTCACTGATTCTCTGAATTTGTCTCCTCTGCTCTCTTGCTCGTCCTTCCTTTCCTATTCTGCTACGAACCCATGCCTTCTTGGTCTTCTATGCGCTCCTAGTTAACCCTAGATTCTCACTGCCTAATTCATAGCATCCAGGAATGATGCTAGGAATGAGAGAGAGGGAAACTAGGGAGATGGGTTTTTGTCGGGTGGTTGTGGTGGTGGAACTCGAGGGATGGGATATGGTGGCAGTGAACATCGGGGTCTGGTGGTGGCAGGATATGGTGGTGAAGGAGTTTCAGGTGATGGCAGAGTTTTCTCTGCAGACGGTGAGGGAGAAGATGAAGTCGATAGAATTGGATAAGGGTGCGTTTTTTTTGCGGGTATAGATGTTAGGTGTTGTAGTGTTGAGCGGTTGTAGCAAATTCGATGTCCAGTGAAGATGATACGTTGGATGATCACATCTCGATTGAATCGAACGGCTAAGATGGAACAAGCTTGCAGCGACCATTGGATGCGTGATACAACAATTCTGACGGCTTAGATTGGAGTTAGGTACTAAGATGTTTGACAGGAGCTTCAAAATTTGATGCTCGGTGATGAGGCGAACGTTGGATGATGTGATGGATCCAATCTGACGGCTCTCATGGAAATGGGTATGGATATTGGAAATGGATTTGGGTAAGGGTTTTGGGCCTTGGGTATGCCAAGCCCACTTCTAGTTGATCCGGCTCTTGCAAACATCATTCTTCGCTGCCTTTCTGCAGGAGTCTTTGCCGTTTCTTTGCTTTTTTCGCTCCGTGAGTTAACCAGGCTTTATTTAGTACCTAAAAATGCAAAATTAATTAAGAAAAATATTTATTCTTGAAAACAACGAAAACACAGAATATGGGATAAAATGGAGCGTTTGTGCACAAATGATGAGTTAAATGCCAATAAAAAGGTGCAAATATATACAATATTTGGCACTCATCAAATACCCCCAAACCTGAATTTTACTTGTCCTCAAGTAAAACAAATCTAAGAAAATCCTACCTATACCATTGTCGCTGGTCTCTCGATTGCATTTAGCGAATGCAATAAGCCTTTTAAACCACTAAGTGTCCCTAGTGGACGAGTTGAAGTCTCGTAAAGGTTTGCTTAGAACGTACCTACAAAGTTCTAGGACAAAATATAAGCTCAGATTTCATGAAATGTGACATGTGCAAGACAGTAGAAGCTCACAGCAAAATGGAGATGTCAATCTAGATATCAAAGGCACAATCCTAGCACTGATAACAAATAAAGACATGTGATAAGAGTGTAAAGTGTATCTATACATGTGTAAAGAAATATCGGATGTTATGACTACTAATCACCAAGAGATAGTTTCTCAGGCTAAGAACCGAGGTCGAAATCTAGCTAGCTGTCCGGACTTTACGAGAATTGTGAATGAGTTGGAGGTATTTCACAATTACTCGCGTTGTACATCAATGGCATACACCCTTCCTTGCTTATAACACAAAAACACAAACTATGACTCTTATTTACATTGACTACTCTCTTTTATTTTTGGAACAAGAGAGGATGGAATTGATAAATACTTGATTTTTATTTATTTATTTTTTTTGAAAAAAATGTTTACAACATGGTAACTCTTTTGATACATAAGCAAAAAGAAAAAAAAAATTACATGACACTTTGCAAGAGGTAGCCCTTTTTGATGCACCCAGTTAAATTCGATGGTTGCCTTTCTTAATGTAACCTCCACCTTCTATCCCAACCAACCAAATAACAAGCTAGTCAAGTTTCGTTCAGTATTCTAAAGTGATTGGCAATCGTGACTTCCGATAGAACACCTCAAGGATGAGGCTATACATGTATTGGTAGATCGTGCGCGTGCAAGTTTCTTATCACTATGTGAATTGTGCTAGAATAAGGGTGCCTAAATATCTAGACTAAGAATCCTTATGTTTACGTACATGCACAAGAGTCAACATTTCAAGGTAAATGAGCTCCATTTTTATGTTTTTTTTTCAATTTTTTAATTTTTTAATTTTTTCTTTGTTTCATTTTTTTTTTTTCAAAAAGAAAGAGTTCTGTTTTCAATTATAGCATGTTATCAAAGTATCTACTTTTCACCACCAAACCTAAACTAAACATTGTCCTCAATGTTTCAAAAGATAAACATGATTATAACACATACCATGAGAACGATGCTAAGTGTAGAAAAAGGAAAGAGATTACCGGATATTGGCGAAAGCAAGTTCTGAACTCCATTATTCAAGGCAAAACCCAACAGTAACTCAACTGAATTCACATTGGGTTAGCACAATATATACAAGAAACATATGATTCCACTAAACAATACCTACCAGATTATATATAAACAAATCACTATATACATACAGTCTAAAGAGTTGAGGATCAACCCAAAAGACAAAGTGTTGAAACATAGACAGTTTCAAACAACTATAGTTGGACTGAAATGCGAGTGAGAGTGAAAAACCAAATGAATCACCCCTAAACCTATATTTTTCAACAGGTTTACTTTTAAGCACAAAATCTTTTAACTTTAGGGGTTCAGGATTTACAAGGTCTAACTCAAAATGGACTTTTCGCGGGATGGTCTGAGAAATTAATTCCAACTGTGGCTCTTTAAAAATGTTGTATTTTGATGCAAAATAGTCCAAAAGGACTTGGGAGGCACACAGTTCCAATCCTAGGTTGGGAATTTTCAGAAAAGTTGGTTTAAAAGTTTTGTTACAAACCAAATCTAGGTTGGGTGGAATAATCTCAATATGCGATTTAGGTAAGAAAGCTGGTACTTCTAAGTTATTTTCATGGATAAGATCAATAGTACCAACACATACTTCCCCTAAATCAGAAATTGGTAAATCATGCTCACATTCATCGAACAAAACATCAAGACCTAAATCGGTATCATGATTGTCCGTAGTACTCAAATTAACATCGGAAGAAATAACATTTTGTGACTTAGGCAAGGAATCAGACACATCAAATTTGTTTTCATGCATACTAACATTAGTTTCTACAGAAGATTCAACTATTCCTATGTCATACTCATCTTCGAAGAACAATTGTACGAGTACCATATCAATATCAAAATCATATGACTTTCTATGAGTATTAGAAAAAACAACATTCATGAAGGTCGAGGGCGAGAAGCCATATGTTATTGAACCAAAAGGTTCCACAATATTTCCATGTTCTTCTAACATAACATCATTATCATCATAATCTTCATGATCATCATCATGGTAACATGCATATTGGTCCTCATTAAAGTGGTGGTGTCATTTGTCGATTCATGTTCCTCTAAATTAGGTTCATATTCAACATCATTTACATGAATGGGACTAGACACTTCATTAGGGACAACATACATTTCCTCATGAATTTCCTCCTTTTGTAGGTGAAGCAAAATATGATCTAAATATGCCTGAATTCGTGATGTAGATCTAGCAAAGTTTTGCTCACTGAGTCTGAAAGCTTCTGTGGTGGGGTCTAAATTCATGGAGTACAAAATTCTTCATGTTCAAATTGTGGTGAATGGTACATGTGTGCATGGTCATTAGGGTTTATAAAAGATTGATCGCAACCCTCAAAGGATTGATTATGGCCCCAATGACTACCAGCCTCACAATTTGTGGGCATTTCATAATTTGGATTTTCATGGGATTCTCTAAATTGCCTATAATCATGCAAAATATAACAATATTTATCAGGGTGGTCTAAACCACCACATAAGGTACATGCATAGATTTCAGGTCGTCTATGTGAACTAGATGCTACAGATTTCTCATGTGTTTGCATTTCTAAAGCAGTGATCCGTGCCTCTAACTGATTCACAAGTGACGAATGTGTGAGTTGGATATTGTCTAGATGTTCATTTTCACTCTATGGTGGATGATACATGTGTGAATAGTCATTAGGGTTTGCATATTGAGGTTCATGACCTACAGAAGGTCCATAATAATAATCCCTATAACTATTGACATCATGGTCTGTGGGAGGCTCATAAGGTGAATCTTGCCCGTAATCTTCTCTAATAGATTTATTCCCAGTGGAAGACCAAAATCCAGACATGTTATGCTTATCAAACAATCACACAATTCAAAAAGAGAAATAAGGCCCACACTTTTCAGTTATGGGTTTCAAAAATTTGGTTTTTAGGCTTTAAAGGTAAAGCCTATTTGGGATTTTTGATTAAAAAGAGGGAGAAAAATTTTGGTTTTTGAATGGGAGAAAACTTTTGGTTTTAATTGGGAGATAAAAACTTTGGTTTTGTTGGGTTTTGAAAAGAAAATTTGGTTTGAATGTGGGAGAAATTTTTTGGTTATTGGGAGAAAATTTGGTTTTAAAATTGGGAGCAAGCCCACATTGGTGGAGCAAGAATTTGGTTTTGAGTTGGGAGAAAAATTTGGTTTTGTTGTTAGGAGCAAGCCCACATTGGTGGGAGAATGCAATTTGGTTTTTAGTTGGGTTTTGAAAACTCCTTTTGGTTTTAATGGGATGAGGCCCAGCTAACTGGTTCAAATTTTCTGTGGGACAAGCCCAGCGAACGACCTAGAGATTTGAGTACACGGCCCAACTAACGAGTTCAGTGAACCAAGCCCAGAAATGCACGAGGCCCAGCTGGGTATTTGATTTTTGGGCTCTCAGTTAGCCAAAATACGAGGCCCACTTGGGCTTAAAAACGTTTTACAAATTCTGAGTTGGGTTCAAGCCCAGAGTTCAGAAACAAAGTGCACTTGGGTTCAAGAGTTTCAGAATCAATTTACAAGGCCCAGAATTTCAGTTTTTAAAGCAAGCCCACACAGTTATTGGGTTTAGGATTACTCTTTTTAGCACAGCCCAGCTGCTCTGTTGTTCTAGTTGCACAACCCAGTTGGGCCTTGTTCTTTTCCTTAACTTGTGTAGCCCAGCTGTGTTTTGGTCTAGCCACAACAGCAGCAGACAACAACACCACAACAACTTAGCAACAGTAACAGGCTCCAGCAGCAACAACACCAGCAGCAGCACCACAGCACAGCAACAGCAAAAACACAGCACAACTCCAGCAACAGAAGCAACACTAGCAACAGTTCAGTTCAGCAGCAGAGCAACAGGAACAGCTTCAGCAACAGCAGCCCAGCAGCTCCAGCAAGGCAACAACAACAACAGCAGGGGCAACAGCTTCAGCAACAGCAGCTGCACCACAGGGAAAATAGAAGGTAAGACAGTAGCTCAGTGAATAGCTATGACAAGCCCAAAAAATAGCAAATATGCCGCTACCGAGTCCCCAGCAGTGGCACCAAAAACTTGATAGGGATGGAAACAACACTATATTTATCTAACTGCAAGTGCACAGTGTCTAAAGCAACACAGGGCAAGCACAGGTCAGTTCCACAAGGACTTGGAGGTATATTTGCTAATTTTTTTTCTAAGCTTGCTTTTTAACTGGTCTTCCTAAGGAGCAGTGATGATGAAACAGTGAGAAAAGATGATTTTGTGGTGTTATGAACACCACTGATCGGTGAGGAGTGAGCAATAGCAAGGGGGAAATAATGAGATCAAATAGAAACAACAGCAAATGTAAATAGGGAGATTGAGTAAATGATGAGAAGAGTACTAGGGCCTTTGATTCCACCACTAACTTACACTACTTGTTCTGCTCCTAACACTAACCTTGTACTTATAACTGATAATAAGAGGGATGTCAATCCTCTGCATATCTAAGGTCAATTTGAGATGGATGATTCAATCACAACTAAGGTAATTCTCCTAAGTATTAACTGTCTTTTCAAGGCACAGCTAATCAAAAGGTTCATATATGTTGTTAAACATGAGTTGCAGTTCTACAACACAGAATAATTCTAACTACAATGGATGCATTACATACACTGTGAAAGTTAAGTGTTGAAGTCCTAAGACTAAATTTCATCCTAAACAATTAAGCATAACAAGGTTATTGTCAAAAACATGAACAACAAATAGCAAATTAGGACTTCATCTCAACCCTAGCAAGAGGAATTAGAACATTAAAACAGAAATTGAAAATCAAACAGAGAATTAACATGGCATTGAAATTGAAGTTCAAACAGAAATTAAACTACATAGAACCACTAATTGGTGGTAACTAGGCTAACCCAAGCACACTCATAACAGTCTACATCATCTTCTATTTATAGTTTTACATGAAATCCCTAATTTCTAAACCCTAATTTTGAAAGAACCCTAATTTTGAAAATCGAGAATTCACTCACTGATTCTCTGAATTTGTCTCCTCTGCTCTCTTGCTCGTCCTTCCTTTCCTCTTCTGCTACGAACCCATGCCTTCTTGGTCTTCTCTGCGCTCCTAGTTAACCCTAGCTTCTCACTGCCTAATTCATAGCATCCAGGAATGATGCTAGGAATGAGAGAGAGGGAAACTAGGGAGATGGGTTTTTGTCGGGTGGTTGTGGTGGTGGAACTCGAGGGATGGGAGATGGTGGCAGTGAACATCGGGGTCTGGTGGTGGCAGGATATGGTGGTGAAGGAGTTGCAGGTGATGGCAGAGTTTTCTCTGCAGACGGTGAGGGAGAAGATGAAGTCGATAGAATTGGATAAGGGTGCGTTTTTTTTGCGGGTATAGGTGTTAGGTGTTGTAGTGTTGAGCGGTTGTAGCAAATTCGATGTCCAACGAAGATGATACGTTGGATGATCACATCTGGATTGAATCGAACGGCTAAGATGGACCAAGCTTGCAGCGACCATTGGATGCGTGATACAACAATTCTGACGGCTTAGATTGGAGTTAGGTACTATGCTGTTTGACAGGAGCTTCAAGATTTGATGCTCGGTGATGAGGCGAACGTTGGATGATGTGATGGATCCAATCTGACGGCTCTCATGGAAATGGGTATGGATATTGGAAATGGATTTGGGTAAGGGTTTTGGGCCTTGCGTATGCCAAGCCCATATCTTCTTTAAGGACAATTCTTCCTCTTCAAGCCCACTTCTAGTTGATCCGGCTGTTACAAACATCATTCTTCGCTGCCTTTCTACGGGAGTATTTGCCGTTCCTTTGCTCTTTTCGCTCCGTGAGTTAACCAGGCTTTATTTAGTACCTAAAAATGCAAAATTAATTAAGAAAAATATTTATTCTTGAAAACAACGAAAACACAGAATATGGGATAAAATGGAGCGTTAGTGCACAAATGATGATTTAAATGCCAATAAAAAGGTGCAAATATATACAATATTTGGCACTCATCATTCACAGCTTCTACTCCAACAGCACCAGCCCATCCCAGCCCAGCAGATCAGCAAGGCAGGGTCAGGCTTCAGCAACAGGCCCATCAGGGTATTTGGACTACCACACCCAGTAAACTGGGTTAGATTTGGCTGATTCTGCCTCAGCCCACAACTACTGTTCCTTTCCCTTCCAACTTTGGCAGCAGCACCACAGGTTCAGGCTTCACAGCAGCACAGCAAGAGAAGCACAGCAACAACAGAAGATGTTGCTCCACAGTAGGTACATGCTGGCTCAGAAGAGAAGATCAGTCTCTTTGAAGCAAATGGGTGGATCAAAGAAGCAATGAGGAAAAACAACAAACAATAAGTGATGCAAGATGCAGGAATGCACTATGCAAGAATGCTAAGCTAGGCAGTAGCAGGAAAGCAATGCAGTATGCAATATGATAAATAATGAAGTTATGCTAAAATTCAAGAATGCAAAGTGAAAGAGTAGATGAAACAACAAACTAGCAAAGATGACATCAAACTAGCAAGATGCTGAAAATGAGAGAAACAACACAGCGGCGCTACCGAGTCCCCGGCAGCGGCGCCAAAAACTTGGTAGGACTTGAAAGAAGCCTACGACTATGTCTAACTGCAAGTGCACAGTGTCGATATGCAACACAGGGAAAGCACAGGTCGATCCTCAGGGACAAGGTGGGTGCTAAAGTTGCTTCTAATGGTCTTTATTAACTGATTCTATGCAAGAAAAAGTAACCAAAATGGGGGTTGTTTTGATGTGTCGATACGACAAGGTGTTGGTGATGTAACACAAAATAGAAAACAAGAATGCATATTAAAGGGCACTACGGCAGTCGAATCCACCACCTAATCTCAGCTAAGTCAGTTCAGTTTCAATAATGTTCTTGTCCCTTTTTATGGACACTGGACAAGATGCAAGTCTGCCGTTTATCAAGGGTCTCAATGGATGGATTAATATCAACTAAGCCAACTAACTAATCCCTAGTATTAGCTTTCTTCTCACAGTAAAACTAATCACAGATCAATTTTATAACTTAGATAATTAAACCTTTCCTAAGATGGATATTCTAATCGCAATTAGGGTATCTTTCCAAAGCACTAACTGTCTTTTCAGGGCACAATTAGTCAAGGGATCAATAACAGACAATGAAGCATGAATTGCATCACATTCATCACAGAAGTATTCTAACTACAATGGATGCATGACATACACTGTGAAAGTAAAATGATGAAGAGCTCAGATTATATTTATCTTAAACAAGTAAAGCACAACAAGAACAATTTAAGAAACATGAATCAAACTTAGCACTAAATTAATGGTTTCATCTCAACCCTAGCAAAAGTAATTAGAACATGATGAACACAATATACTACTACATCTTGGTGCACCGGCTTATACGGGCATCTAGGGTTGAGCTCTGGCTAACCCAAACATACCCCTAACATTACAAACACCATGTTCTATTTATAGTGCAGAATCCCCAAATTTCTAAACCCTAATTTTTGAAAACCTAAAATTTGATTTGGGGATTTTCAATTTGACGTACCCACTTGCGATTTCGCCTCGACCCATACCTTCTTCTGTTCTTCCCACTTGTTCTGCTGCTTTTGCTGCTCTTCTTTGTGAACTGTGAACCCTAGCTCGAGTCATCTCATCAACTCCACACCCTAGGTCAGTGAGATGTGAATTTTATGAAACACCTAGGCTAGGTAGAGAAATGGTGGAGTTGTCGGGTGGTTGTGGTGGTGGTGTGGTTCGAGGTATGGTGGTGGCAGTGATGGCAGGAGATGGTGGTGGCGGAAGTTGCAGGTGATAGGGAAGAGAGGAATTTGGGGAGAAGAGGAGAAGAGGTCGATGAAGAATGGGTTAGGGGCTGTTTGGTTTGTGGTGTAGGTTTTTGGCGTTTGGGTATTGAGCGGGAGTAGCGAACTTTGATGCACAGCGAGTAAAGAGCGTTGGATGATCCCATATAGATTGAATCGAACGGTACGATGGAGAGGTATGTAGCGACCGTTGGATTATGAGATACAACAAAACTGACGGCTTCAGATGGAGTTAGGTACTATGTGTTTGACAGGAGCTCCGGATTTTGATGCACAATGATGAGGTGGCCGTTGGATGATGAGATGGATCCAATCTGACGGCTCTCAAGGAAATGGGTATGGATAAAGGAAATGGATTTGGGTAAGGGTTTTGGGACTTGGGTATGCCAATCCCATATCTTCTTTAAGGACAATTCTTCCCCTTCAAGCCCACTTCTAGTTGATCCGGCTCTTGCAAACATCATTCTTCGCTGCCTTTCTGCGAGAGTCTTTGCCGTTTCTTTGCTCTTTTTGCTCCGTGAGTTAACCAGGCTTTATTTAGTACCTAAAAATGTAAAACTAATTGAGAAAAGTATTTATTCTTGAAAACAACGAAAACACAGAATATGAGATAAAATGGAGCGTTAGTGCACAAATGATGAGTTAAATGCCAATAAAATGGTGCAAATATATGCAATATTTGGCACTCATCACAATGCAAATATATAATTTCCCACCAACGAGACTTGCTAGAGCTTCTTGATCCCACAAAAGTCTTTAAATGAGCGGACGTAAAAGATTTCGCCTAATTAGGGTACTTTCCTCTCCGGATAGTCGGCTCCACCAGAAACAACACGAATGAAGTTTGCGTGTCTCTTAGGATAGTTTGCAAGAAATCCAAACTCAACTATTTATAGACCAAGGTTGTTTGGACTACAAGGAAATTCCAAAACTGAAAATATTCTCAAGATATGCAATAAGTACCTAATTTAATTTTTCATATTTCCAAATAATATCCAACCTGTAATTCTGAAATCTCTCATTAGAAAATATCTAATATTAGTTAAGCACATAACTTTCCAAGATATGGGTTTTGATTTGCTGGAAATGAAAAAACATATAATCGAAAATCTTAATTAAAGATCCCAATATTTGGGATTGGGATCACCTTGAGTATCAAGAACTATGTTTGAACAATAAAAGATAAGAATTATATTCATATTCAAATTATGTCGACATCTGGAACTTTCCTATTTAGTAAACCCTAATTCCAAACTCACAAAAAACCGTAAAGTAATCTGTGAATGTAGAGGATCGGTTTTTCTCTTGGGACCGGTTCTACCATGAATCCTAATATAGGTTAAGATCGGTTCTACCAAGTCTGTAAATATAGGTAGGAACCGGATTGGTTCTACCATGACTCCCAATATAGATAAGGATAGGTTCTACCAAGACTCCCAACAATAGCTAGGATCGATTCTACCATGTATCCCAATATAGGTAAGGATCGGTTCTACCAAGACTCTTAACATAAGTCAAGATCGGTTTTACCGTATATCCCAAACTAGGTAAAGATCGGTTATACCATAATTCTCACCATATGTCTAGATCGGTTCTACCAAAGTTCTTTCCTAGGTAGTAGATCTTCAATGAAAACCGGACCAAAATGCCTATTGATTTCTTTTCGATTACCAAACAAGTTTCATATATGTACTTTATTTAAACATATGTAATTAAACATAGTTTCCCAGGATGAAATCACACATATATCCAATACAAAATCAAGTAACAAGTTACATATATTATGTCAATGTCGCACTTACGAAATTCAAAAGATAAACGTTATACTTCGTAATCAAATATTCTAACTTGACACTTTGATCATAATAAAATGACCAAGTCTAATACTAGATTATTAAATATAACCTCGCATGTTGCGTTTTCAATCTTAAACGACTTGAAAGCAATGATAGGAATGGAAACAAGTCAAGTCAGTATTACTAACCTCAAGTGGAAGGATGATGTCTTCATTGTAATCGATACATCTTAACGATCTTCAGGTCTTCAGAGTAATACTTGTATGTCTTAATATTTCTGTACTTTCTAGTCTAACCTAAACGAAGTTGACTCTAGTACATTTAATCGAGCGACTCTAACTGAGTTTTAATACTAAAATATGACAACCAAACTTGATATATCGATGCTTGGTGGGTTCAACCAAGCAATGTCTAACAGGTAAGGCTAGTTCAAATCCTTTATGAGGATTTAGATTATCCAACAACAACCATGGTTGAGACTTGTGTATAGGTTGGTCTGAAGAAAAAAAATTGTTGATGTTGTGATGACATTTTTGAATGACATCGTGGAAAAGACCCGGCAATGGGAAAGTAGTAAGGAACCCCAGAAAACAATTCTTCTAAGTAGAGGAAATGTTAATAGGGTAGAAAGAAACTTTGAATCATATGCCTAATTGCAGCAATAGCAAAAAGGTTAGAAGATTTAAAATTGAGTCAAAATAGTGGTAGAACAGTGCCCATGTCTGTGGGAAAGGACAGTATGTTGAACAACAAGCCCATGCCACTACACCAAATTTAACGATTAGCAACGGTAACTGGCAGTTGCAAAGTGGTGTTGCAACAGTTCTCCTCTGTTGCCATAGTCGATGTTGCAGTTTTTCGCAACGGCTACATTGTCGTTGCAAAAAATTTTTCGCAACAGTTTCAAACTGTTACAACGTCAAGAATTCGTAATTGTTTGAAACAGTTGCGAAACAAGCTGGTCGCAACAGTTTTAAACAGTTGCAAAACTTTAAACTGTATGAAACGTAGTAACAGTTTCAAATAGTTACAAAATTTTTACCCAGTTTTTTAAAAGAACGGACAATATTGTCCGATCCGGATATAACAGTTCCGGTATAAAATTTGCAACAGTTCCAAGCAGTTGCGAAATTTTTGTAACCTGAAAAAAATAGTTCCAGGTCAATTTTGACCTGGTTAAAATTAGGGTTCCTGCAACAGTATATACCAGAGTTTTCCTACAAGTTTTCCAGCAAACCACTCTCACCATTTGGGTATTTTAACAAACAAATCTTTCAATTCTTATATATAAGCAGTTCATAAAGAATGTGAAAGCATGTAACTCACAAAATATAGAGTCATTTCCTAAGAATGTGAAAGTATATCTTAAGTTGTGAAAGGATGTAACTAGCTACATATAGAGTCATTTCCTAAGTTGTTATTTTCTCAAATAATGGCAAGTAACAACCAAAGAATGAAATCTCAGTAGAGGAGCATACGAGTGAGCAGGGAGTAGTTGGTTATCGTCCAGTTAAAGTACTGTACTGTCTAGAAAACAAAAAACAGATATAAGTACTATGTTTATTTCTTATGGGAAATGAGAAGGTTTGATTTCAAACTAAGTTAAATGCAGAGATGATACGATAGATAAATTAAGATATACTTGAATGTTTTGTCTAAGACATAACAAACTGAACAATGCAACAGTGATTAGAGAAAACTTACCATCAGATAAACTATAACAGTGCTCTTCTCATATCCAGAAGATCCAACTTCATTCTACATCCTGCAGAATGAACCCCCATTCATGAGACATAATCCATGAAAAATCTAGCTTCAATAACAATATTATTTCCATACTCAGGCAATTCATAACATTCAACATATCAACATTCTCACCACCTACAAAACCAGTTCTCATTCTAAGCAAGATCTCCTTCTTAAGCCTCACTCCACTCCACCTGCGACAGTTCATACCTCTCCTACATCTAACTTCTACTATAACTCTCACTGCATTCAACCAACAACTTGAGTCTTGTCTAAGACATAACAAACTGAATAATGCAACAGTGATTAGAGAAAACTTACCACCAGATAAACTATAATAGTGCTATTCTCATATTCTACATCCTCAACTTTAACCAGAAGATCCAACTTTATTCTACATCCTGCAGAATGAACCTCCATTCATGAGATACAATCCATGACAACATTACGAAGAAAAACTATTCAAATCATATGGGAAACTCAGATATGCTAAGAGATGGACCCTAACTATTGTATCAAGTGGAATAAGATGAAAAAAAAAATAATCACAAGACTTACCAGTGAGCAGGGACTTTCTCCTTGTTCATTACCGGACCTTGGGCCACTGTTTAAACATCCAAAAGAAAGACATAAGTTCTTCAGTAGAGATACTTGTGTTAAATGACTCCTAAAAGGAATTCAGAAACGTAAAGAAAAATTATACCATCACAAGTTGATGGTGATCCTACTGCAGTGCACTTCTCACTCAACAAAAGTGAACACTAAGTATAAAACCTCGCAAGTAAATATAACTCAAGGTCAGATTCCACAAACATAAACCTAATAATATAAGTGAAAGCAAGTGGAGTACTTACCAGGGGTTGATATTTCCCCGGGTGACTACTACTTCTTCAATTGACTTTAAATGAAGCCACCTGCACAATCACATACAACAGAAAAACCACCCACACATACATATATATGATTAATAGAAACCAGGAAATAAAAAGTAAATATAGATTCATAAACCGTTCTGTTCACATATACATATATCAAAAAGATCAGTTGTTTCTAGGTAAAGTTAAAACCTCTTATGCCCAACTGCATAATAGTCTTCCTTAAGCACAATAGGATAAGACTCTTCTGTATGCAAAAATGCATAAGGGTATGCATATTAGAGTGTTCAACATACATACAAAAAACATAAGAGTATGCATATTAGAGTGTTCAGCATACATACAAAAAAGTGTGAATAAAATCCAAAAAAAAAATACTAAAGCCATGTGTTAGCTAGACATTTATATAAGTGATGCAAAAGATGGCTGAGATATCCATGAAGAACTCCATAGCATATCTCCAAAAAAGTAGTGAAGTCGTCTTAATTATAACTGAAGTACCTCTTCAGATGAACCACGTATCCTCCGATTCCAACATCCTTAAAGGTCTCTGTGAGCCTGTTAGCCTTTACAGTTGGTTCATCTGGCATGATAATGTTGTCGATCAACACCTTCAAATGAGTAGCAGGTACAGGTGAGCCGTGACATATAAGTGCAGACGTACCAATACAAACTTTACCAGTTGCAACTATTTCATCCTCTATGTTCATCAATGAACACTGCTGCATACCGCCTACTGCTGATCGAGCTGGTGATATGTCCTGGCTAGGTGCACTTGGGCCAAAAGCTGGTGATATGGCATATCTAGGTGAACTTGGGCCAGCAACTGGTGATATGGCATGGCTAGGTGAACTTATGTGAGCAACTGAACCTGAATGAGGTGAAGCAATATGAACTGGTGAACATTCCTGACCATGTGAAGTGCTACACATGTTTGAGGCAACAACTGATGATGGCATTGCGGCTTTAATATCCTTCACTATAAGGCATACTGTTCCGAAGCCTTTAATAAGAACTCCCACCTTGTCACCTAAATCATCCACCTTATTAGTAAGAACTCCATCTTTAGACTTCAGTTCAGTTACTTTAGCACGAGCGGAAGCAGATAAATCAACTTGTATACGAGAAACATGACCTACAGCACGAACCCCGTCCTCTTAAATCCTTCCCAAACAATTTAGTCACTGCACAAGTGTCTTCTACTGGAGTACCTGCTACCAGTTTTCCCTTGATGTCCTCTAACACTTCCGTAAGTTGTTCCTACAGTGATGAGCATAAGAATCACTTGCTTATAATACTAATCACTAGCTAGAATATATACAATTAAATATGACTACATATAACTTCTCAAACAATTGACTTACATAGTATGCTTGCGCACTAGGTAAAATCACCCCACCCTCCTGTGAATAAGCTTTAATTCACACATCATAGGTAGTGATTTCTTCTTCAGGGTTCGCCGCCTACTACATTTAAAAATACAATGAGTATGAATCAACCATTGTGGACAAAAGTTAGAGGTAAGTTGCATCATTGAAATGAAAGACCTACCAGTTCAGATTTCACCAAACAATGTGGCTTGCGACCAGAGGTATGAGAGTAATCATATTGTTCTCTTTTCCTCTTATTAACAACTCTTTTACTTTGGACAACAACATTGTTCTTATGTTCACAGAATTTTATCCAATCCTATGACTTTACGCTTGGAGGAGTATTATATATCCTTTCTTGATGAGTATTCCAAATATCATAATGGTCTTGTCGTAATTCACACTTGAATCTCCTCCATGGATCAGACATCCCCTTCACCATAATAGTCTTGGAAGTCTCTGGTAAATCAAATGCCAACTGAATATACAGAGCTAATCAGTGGCATCCTAAATGTATATCTCCCTCAACTGAAGTTAACTAAAGAATGAGCAGAAATCATGTCATGAGGTAGATTTTGTACCTTAAGTTCTTTCCAAACATCGTCCTTGTACTTGTCAGGCACTTTCCTCCAGGTTTCGTACGAAATAGGCACATGGGTACGAACCAAAGCACCCTTCCTGTGGCCGACTTTTGTTGCATTGGCAGAAATGGGTAGTCCATATTCGTCGACCTCCACTGGTGCTGCCATAATAACCTGTAAAATACCAAATATGAAAGATTAATATTGCGCAGTAGAAAACAAAAGCTAAACAGAGCATCAATACTATCCACATAAATAGAACGTATTAACATAGCACAAGTGATCAAACCAAATAATTCAGATAAAGAGGGTTTAATTTAAAGATAGATAAGAAAGATTGGAAGATTGCAGTGTAGCGGTCTTTCCAATTTAAACTACAAAATCAACACAAATAAGATCTTCTAAACTCTCATTATCAGTAAGAGCTGACCGATAAACTGTCGGAGATTCAAGCTTATCTACTCCGGACGTTAACTTTTGAGATGAATGTAACACCACAGACCATCCCTCAGGTGAAAGATCTGTTGAGTAGAATACTTGGGATGCTTCAGATGCGAGTATAAACGGCTCATCAACCACTCTATTTATACTTTTCATCTTGGACAAGTTAACCTTTATCACACTTGAGGTTGCATCAACTTGGCACCCATTAGTTTTATCTTCAACTCTGACCCAATCACAGTAGAAAACAGTTTCTTCAAAATCCAAGTGATTCAAATTGATAATCTCTTTAATGACTCCATAATAGGTTATTTCAGATTCAATGTAATTTGTGTCCGTCGACTTAGCTCTTTGTCGTGTAATAGCTTTCATTGACACGC
Source organism: Papaver somniferum (assembly GCF_003573695.1). Taxonomy (NCBI): domain Eukaryota; kingdom Viridiplantae; phylum Streptophyta; class Magnoliopsida; order Ranunculales; family Papaveraceae; genus Papaver; species Papaver somniferum. The sequence goes on along the minus strand of NC_039361.1, from coordinate 32,943,089 downwards.
CACTGATTTAAGATACCCGCTTTGCATCACAATCTTATGGGGAGAAAGTAAAGCCATTGACTTGGTATTTTGTATATGATTGTGTCTTGAAGAGAGGTCCTTGCACGAGTCGCCATAGAATTGAATCAGTTTTATTGGCTTCCAACAACTGTAAAAGATCATGCTCAAGTTAGTTTCATAACCAAAACAACACATGGTTTTTACTACAAACCATAAACATATTTTCAGAAGTCAATATACTGAAGGAAAAAGAGAAAAGCAATATAACAAAACAATATTAGGTTATAATAGAAAGAAGACAGCAAAAGCACCCAGGATTGAGAATTCAAGGGAAATGTTGGTTCCATCTAAACCTTAGTACAATGCTAGTTCACACACACTACCATGTGCAGGACAAAATGACAAACTTTCAACTGATAAACTTTTAAAAAATAGCAATTGATATTGTATTAACTGAGATAACACCAATGTCACACTACCAATGTCAACTGATAAACTTTTAAAAGATGCAGAGATATGTAGTTAAAGATAATGCACATGACGATCCTACTTCTTAACCATGGAGCATGATAAGATTGTATCTAAGACATAACAAGTATGATCTAAGCAGAATACCTACCTTAATACAATATCACTTGTACATAATAAGTTCAGATAGAAAAATTTTATGATTCTTATGAACCTTTAGATTGTAACTTGGTTATATTTTTTTAAATACACAATAAATTGCAAAATACATTGTGTTCCATTACCTCGTCGCGTAACCATAAATGATAAGTTTTTGGGGTCTTGTTGGACGCATGAGACTCTGCATGGTTAACATAGGAGTCATACTTCCTACAAATAACAATCAAGCAATATTGGACCAATGGCCCCAATTATCAACAACAACTCAGCGATGTGAAACTAATTTTTTTTACCTTTGCCAGTCTTCGATTCCAACAAACTTAGAAAGTATCCATCTGCGAGCTTGTTCAAACTGCACTTGGTTCAGGTGAAAGTCTTTAGCATTACTTAACGACATCTCATCAGCGAACTCGCCAGAATCATCCACAAAGGCATGTCGAGTATGTTTATGAGTGCCACCACCATCTCCTGATATGTCCTCCATACAGTATAAGCTAGCTTCTCGCATCGTATAGCCTCTTGAAATGCACCCGTCAATGTACCTTCTATTATGCGCCAATCCTTTGAAACCTTTCATTAACCTGCAAAAATCAGTGGCAAAAATTTCAATCAGTATTCAATATCGCAGTTCAATAATGCCAACTTCTCAAATTATAAATTCTAAAACAAAGTAAGTTGGGTAGTTACCTCTCAAAGGGGTACATCCACCTAAATCTGACTGGACCGAAGATTAAAGATTCATCCGCTAGGTGCACCATCAGGTGAATGCTAATAACGAAAAATGATGGAGGAAACTGCTTTTCCGGTACACACATTGCTTCCACCAGAGTTGATTTTTCTTTTAAGAGATGTTCTCTGTTAATTATCTTTGCACACAAATCTTTGAAAAATATACTTATCCGCAGAAGTGCAATTCAGATATCTTTAGGTAGTGATGCCGCGATATGAACCAGTAAAGGAAATAGATATTGCATTAGAACATGGTAATCATGAGACTTCAGATTCCTTATCTCCGGAAGATTGATGCTGATGTTGTTGCGAATATTGGAAGAGAAATTTGAAGGGACCTTCAAGTTCTTCAAGTTAGTACAAAAAAAAACTTTCTCTTTCTTCGTCATTGCAAAACTTCCATCTTCCATTGATGTTTTACCAGTCACTTCATATGTTTGCAGCCTTAACTTCCTTTTAATTCCCATAGCCTCCAAATCCTTGCGCGCATTAGGACCATCCTTTGACTTGTTATTCCCCATTATAGTATTTATAATATGCTCTGTTATATTTTTATCCTTATGCATAACATCAGTGCAATGCCTAATAGAGTTTGAACTCTAGTTTGGAAAATCATACAAAATGGACCTTATTGAAAACAAAGAGTGCTCAGATACCTCTTCTTCTTCATCAACACCGTATTCAGATCCTCTTTTACGTTTCTTTGCTGGTTGTTTTCCTTTCCCTTGTATGCATTTCAAATTATGTACCATCTCTTCAACCTGCTGCCCTATTATTGGCCATGGAGCTATACCGCGTTCTACCCCTCCAGCGAAATTCAATATATCATCTATGTACTTATGTTTTGCTGGCAGCCACCTACAATGTCCCATGTAACATATCTTCTTGTTGAACGGCAACCACTCAGCAACTGTATATTCTCCACAAGTTGGGCATGCATAATACCCATGAGTCACACATCCATACAACGTACCCAAAACTGGGAAATCATGGATAGACCACAGAAGCCTCACTTTCAATCATAAATTCTATCTTACTGAAGGCATCGTATGTTATATCACCTACATTCCATAATTGCTTCAGCTCATCTATCAATAGATCTAAGTAAACATCTATATCCTTTCCTGGTGCTCTTGGGCCTGATATCAACAATGCCAACATCGAGAACTCCCGCAACATGCAGTACGAAGGAGCAAGGTTATAAGGCTCGAGAATTACCGGCCAACAACTATAATTCAGACCAAAACATCCATTCGGGTTGAAGTCGTCTGTTGCTATCCCTAGTGTAACATTTCGTGGCTCCTTAGCAAACTCTGGAGAAAAATTATCCGCACACTGCCAAGCTGCAAAATCAACTGGATGTCGCATCACATTTATATCTGACTGCGCTTTAGAATGCCAAAGCATTGCCTCTGCTATCCATGATATACTGTAAAACCTTCTCAGCCTTTCAATTATTGGAAAATGTCTTAATGTCTTTTGCGCAACTTGGGTAAGTTTCCTCTCATCATTGAAAACTTTTATATATCTTGGTTCTTGACAAACATGATACTTCACCAATGTACTTCTATCCTTCCAGTATAAGATGCAGTCATTTACGCACGCATCATACGTTATATAATCCATACCCAGTTCTTGAACCATCTACTTAACTTCAGGGAACTTGCACGACAACGTGTTTCCTTTAGGAAGCAACTCTTTCATCAATTCTAAGACTGCGGTTGCACCGTTATCTGAAATTCCATATTGGGTCTTGATGTTATTCAGACATATAGAAGCGTACAGAGCTGTTTTTCCTTTAGGACATAAATCATATTGCCTTGCACGCTCATGCAGATACTGTCTTCTCTTACTACCTGCTTGTTCCAGCATTTTCATCTACTCTGCTTGTTCCAACATTCTCATCTACTCCATCTCCAACATTCACACCAACACCTGCTCCAACATTCTCATTTGCACCATATGCTGTTGTAGGATTAACTGAGGGATCGACTACATGTTCAAAATTGTCAGCTGCATCTTTTACATTGACATCCACACCTTGTGTTGAAGTATTATCCCTATGTGCTTTTACCACATATCTTTCACCATGAAAACGCCAAAATGTGTACGAAGACTCAATCCCATGTTTGAGCAAATGTAAGGAAATCTCACCAAGTGGCACTAAACCGTTACAGTTGATACAACGCTTACAAGGGCATGAGAACAACGTACTCCCACCACCATTATTCTTGACAAACATTATAAATGACCTGACACCTTCTATGTATTCTCTGGACTTACGCGCACAATTCATCCACCTCTTGTCCATATCAGAAGACATGACACCCTTCAAGATACAGATTTTACAAGATTAAATTAAGTAGCCCTAGTGGTATTAAGGGTTGCCGAGGCCCTAATAGTTAACATAAGAACTATTGATAGACATATTTTTCTGTCTAATTTGTCTCGATTCTATATATTGATAGTTCTCATTCTTGTATTTATTTTGGTATTTTATCTCTTTGTAGGTGTTTTTGGAGAAATAAGCTTTTGCGGCGAAATTGGCTCAAAACGTGACACTTGAACCTCCGTAGCAGACGTACCAGTGACATCCCATAAATACCCCGGAGGAACCCCGAGAAAAGTGTTGAAAATATCCCAGAAAAATTACTAAACGCACCCAAGGGACAAGTGTTATACGGACTCCAGAAGCGGATAAGGGGCGACCACTGGTAAGGGGTAACCTTTCCCCTTCACGTTCAAATTCTGAATTTGGGCGGGAAAATAAAAACTCTCCTGACAGTTTTGGCAATCGTGATTTGGAGGAGTTTGAGATCGATTAAACCTCTGATTTTCATAGGATAGACTCCTTATGGGTCTAGGAATCTAATACGGGTGTTGAAATCGATTATACTGGGCTAAATCGACGGATTTTTATCACAACAAAAAAATATGGAAAGTCGCGTGTGTCACCTTTTTTGGGGAATTTTAGAGAGATTAAAGTGCTATAAACCTTCCCAAAGATTTGTATCTATCTAAGGAAGAGTTTAGGATCAAAAGGAAAGCTCAGAAACGCGTATAAATTCTAAAACAAGAAATTGCCGCAACTTTGCCGTGAAGAGAAAGGAAGAGATTTTGGAGAGATTTAATCGGCCTTTTTGATATAAATAGATTGGTTGGGTCATATAGAAGGGGTGTCGAGAGTTTGGGAACCTGAGGAGGGCCAGAGAAGAAAAAACAGAGTTCGATCAAACTCTGTTTCTGTTGCTGCTGCTGCTGAAGAACACGAAGAACGGATGTCCGAGGACAGTCGTTCTTCAACAGTGTTTACGACAAAGTTTTGGGGGTCGCAGCTGCAGTCTCAACAACACTTCATATATATCGTTCTTCTTGTAACAGTGAACAACGCCTTTGCAACAGTTATTTCTGTTGCGATTTTTCTGTTCAATTGTTTTACTCCCTTTTAATCAACTTTTGAGCTTTATACATGTATTTTGAGATCATGATTAATATGAGGAGCTAAACCCCAACACTGGGATGACGGAGGAAACCCTATTTCACGCATGTGGTAATTTTAATAATTCTTTATAACTTTTTGCACTTATTTTAATTGATTCATGATTTTCACTAATTAGTTGTGATTTCGTTTGATGGTGTATGCTTAGACGTAAGAGATTTTGATACACCATGCTTGTGATTTACATCTAAAGTTTTAAAAATCTATTTTTGGCAAAGAATAAGAGTCCATATTTTTAATATTTGAGCTATAATTGATTTGAGTTATTAATTGAGTCAGATGAATGGAATTTGGTGGAATCCTGAATCTCAGTACCTCTCGATACTGTGACAACTTTCCTTGTACATATTATATTAAGTCTAAAATCGAATCTCAACAAGTCCGAGAAACGAACACTTTACATAACACTAAAAAATTACATCAATTTTTGGCGCCGCCGACGCGGATTTGTGTATAGATTTGTTTTTAGGTTTTATTTTTATTTTTATTATTTTTATTCCTTTTTACGCCTTTTGGTATTTCTTGTTTGTTTTCAGATTTGGAGTTGATCTAAAGAAAAAGGGAAAAAGTGCTGAAAACAAAAGCGAAGCCAAAGAAGGAAAGAAAAGAGGGATACAAAAAGAGTGAAGAAGAAGTTTATTTTATATAAATATTTTATTTTAATTTTAGAAATTGTAAATAGGTTTTTAATTTTTGTATTTTTTTTATTTTTGGACTTTTTAGATTTTATTTTTCTATGGACTGGACATTATTATTATTTTGAAACCCTAAGGAAGGGTTAAAAATTAAATATGAAACTGTTTGCAGGGAAGGACGACAGTTACGATACTTTCTCGGCCCCTCGGGTTCGTACACTGACATAGGAGTCGGTGGACTGAGTCGACTTCAACGGTTCATCGCCCGTCTAGTACGGGAGGTAAGACTCTATCCACCCACGAATCCCCTGTCAGTGGGTTTTATTTTGTGATAACTCACACCCCTGCAAAAGAATGTCGAACTGGTATCACAATAGCCAATACAACGAATATCCGACTGAGTTTCAAAATGGACGTTACAATTTTAACCATAGTGTGAATAGTGATTGGGAACATCAACCTTTTCAAGATTGCGGCTCATACCATGGTGAGCCCAATTAATATACACACACACACACACACCGGTCATACGAGCAAGAAAATAAGGATTATTATAGTACTAGTTCCTCGTCTTTGGACAATATAATGAAAATGTTGAAAACTAGTCCCTATTATGATCCTTCTGAACCTGTTCTTCCTCTAGAAGAGTCTCTCAAACAATTAACTGAGAATACAAATAGGTTTGTGTTAGAAATGAATAAACAAAATGTACCCATGAGTGAACCTTCTATAACGATACTATAAGGAAGTCAAGCGAGTCGAGTCACGATACCATAAGGAAGTCATGTGAGTCGATTCAAAATCTTTTATTAGAGGCCCAGAACAGAACTGCTCAAGATAGTCTTAATTTCCAATATAGTGTTTCCAATAGTACCCTTGAAAATGAGGATAGTTATTTGCACAATCAAGATGCCGAGGTTGGAATTGGTAACACTACTTTTTTAGATGAGGTTCAACCATTTTCATGTTATTATGATGATTATGATGAGGATAGTGCTGATGAAGAATTTGACACATATAGGCATAGTGATCAGGAATCTGTTACTCCAATTGAGCTTTACAATGATACTATTATTTCTAGTTCAAATACAAATAATTTTAATAATTATTCACCTATTCAAAAGGACGATGATTTGACTAGAGATACCCCTGTTTTAGACGATGTAGTATTTCCTTTTGATTACGAAGCCGATAATAGTTTAGAGGAACGAGTTTATTCTGAGAAAAATATTTTAGAGTCTAGCGATTTAGAAACAATATTCTTAGACGAAGAAGATGAAATCGTAGAGTATTTAAACATGTGTGAGGAGGCATCACCTGAGTATAACCTAGAAGAAGCAATTGACCATTTTCATGATTCTGATGATCTAGAAATTAGGGAAATTGTAGCTAGTCTATCTAGAGACACCCAAAACTCCAAGTTTGGGGGTGATTATCATTCTCCATGTGATTTAACTCTTAGAAATGTCCCTCACTTGGGTCTTGACATATCTGCCTCAACTATTTTACAAGATTATCTTCATACACGTTTTCCTGAACCTAGTGATGTCCATAACGAAGTTCAGTTATTAGAAACCAATCCTCTGGTTGATGTGGTTGAACCAGGCTATGATACCCAGATTGACTTTGTTTTCCCACCAAATACTTTTCTTCCAAATGTGGGAATGTATGATTTTAAATTTGTGTCGAATATTAAGTTTTGAGACTAAGCCTAAGTACTTTAGGAAAATAGAACTGACACATTTGCTTAAGATTGACCGCCAGTTTCAATGTGGTCGATTGTGTGAGTCAAATTTAATTTACTTAGAGGATCCTCAATTATTCAGGTTATTATTGTGTGCCACTAAGTTTTTAGTTGAGTTTTTCCAGACTCTTAAGCTTGAACATTCAGATCTAACTTATGAGGAAACGCAACCCATAAAAATATTTTATCTAGACCCAGTTATAGAACCTGAACCTGAACCACAACTAGATGTAGTTGTCTTAAACAAGAAACTAGACAAGGGTGTGCTTTATTTGATTTTCTTGGCATGTTGCAGATTCCTTTTACTCGTGATAGATCTATTTAGTTTCGATGACCCACAATTATTCCGGCTATAAATATATGATTTTATGAGGTGACTAAATCTTCCAATGTCTGGCTGAGGACTTTAAACTTAGCACTTATTGGGAGGTAACCCAAATTCATGCAACACGGTAGTATTTTTCCTTAACTCTTTTGTTTCAAATGGTAACAGTTTCTCCTTGTTCATGCTTTTAATTTTATCTTTAGACCATTGAGGACAATGTTAGATTTAAGTTTGGGGGTATGGGAGAAACTTTTTAGTTGCAGTATAAATAAACTCCAGAGCCTAGAAATTTATGTTTACTAAGGGTGGCACTAACTAATCTAAGTGGATGGAAGCATGTTGGTTGTAAGAGTTGAGGAACCAATCTGATTAGATGGCAACATCTAAAGAGTCTATTCATAAAAGCACAGAGCTCAGGTGTAATTAGGTGGGTCTCACGATTCAAGTTGTTACCAATGCTAGGGTGAATTAGAGTGATTGAGATACCAAAAAAAAAAAGAGAAAAAGAAAAAAAGAAAAAAAAGTTGAAGAAGAAAAAAAAAAGTTGAAGAAAAAAAAAAGTTGAGACCAGACCGCCAGACCGACCAGAATAAATTCAATAAAGTCGACCACTGGTACCCTTGTATATGCCAGCTGAGTTGACATAGAGTTAGGATTATCGACCACTGGTTCCCTTGTATATGCCAGTGTGTTGATATTAGTCATACTAGTATCTCAGTCCATTAGGATAGGTTCATTTTAGCGGAGGCCTTCAGACAGATATGAGAAACACCGTTCACCTAGTAAACATCAAAACCATCTATGTTTTTCTCTATATCCATCTTCTTGATTTATCCATGTGATTAGTTTGACTCCGAATATGATGTCCATAGTGCAACTATCTGAGTAGAGCTCTGTGACTTATATATGAATTTTAGTATGCTTGAGTGCAAACTCCTGTACAACAATTGGAATTTCGCATCAGAGTACTTCCTCCTGTAGTCAATAAGTATGCCAACCAAGGAGATTCTTTAGTGCCTTCCAAGGTTCTGCGTAGATATCTAGGGTCTGGAGTAAAGGTTTTGTGGGTATATCTCTTGTAAGCCCTCCCGAGACTATAACTCGGCCACTAGGGACACCTAGGGGTTCAAAGGCTTATTGCATACGCTAAATGCAATCGACGATGCCTGCGATAGTGAGTTAGGATTTTGTTTTCTATTTTAGTTTTGCTCGAGGACTAGCAAATAATAAGTTTGGGGGTATTTGATAGACACATTTTTGTGTCTAATTTTTCTCGATTCTATATATTGATAGTTCTCATTCTTGTATTTATTTTGGTAATTTATCTCTTTGTAGGTGTTTTTGGAGAAATAACCTTTTGCGGCGAAATTGGCTCAAAACGTGGCATTTGAGCCTCCGTAGCAGACGTACCAGTGACATTCCAAAAATACCCCGGAGGAACCCTGAGAAAAGTGTTGAAAAAATCCCAGAAAAATTACTAAAGGCACCCAAGGGACAAGTGTTATACAGACTCCAGAAGCGGATAAGGGGCGACCACTGGATAAGGGGTAACGTTTCCCCTTCACGTTCAAATTCTGAATTTGGGCGGGAAAATAGAAACTCTCCTGGCAGTTTTGGCAATCGTGATTTGGAGGAGTTTGAGGTCGATTAAACCTCTGATTTTCATAGGATAGACTCCTTATGGGTCTAGGAATCTAATTCGGGTGTTGAAATCGATTATACTGGGCTAAATCGACGAATTTTTATCACAACAACAAAATATGGAAAGTCGCGTGTGTCACCTTTTTTGGGGAATTTTAGAGATAAGTGCTATAAACCTTCCCAAAGATTTGTATCTATCTAAGGAAGAGTTTAGGATCAAAAGGAAAGCTCAGAAACGCGTATAAATTCTAAAACAAGAAATTGCCGCAACTTTGTCGTGAAGAGAAAGGAAGAGATTTTGGAGAGATTTAATCGGCCTTTTTGATATAAATAGATTGGTTGGGTCATATAGAAGGGGTGTCGAGAGTTTGGGAACCTGAGGAGGGACAGAGAAGAAGAAATCAGAGTTCGATCAAACTCTGTTTCTGCTGCTGCTGCTGCTGAAGAACACGAAGAACGGACGTCCGAGGACAGTCGTTCTTCAAAAGTGTTTACGACAAAGTTGTGGAGGTCGCAGCTGCAGTCTCAACAACACTTCATATATATCGTTCTTCTTATAACAGTGAACAACGCCTTTGCAACAGTTATTTCTGTTGCGATTTTTCTGTTCAATTGTTTTACTCCCTTTTAATCAACTTTTGAGATTTATACATGTATTTTGAGATCATGATTAATATGAGGAGCTAAACCCCAACACTGGGATGACGGAGGAAACCCTATTTCACGCATGTGGTAATTTTAATAATTCTTTATAACTTTTTGCACTTATTTTAATTGATTCATGATTTTCACTAATTAGTTGTGATTTCGTTTGATGGTGTATGCTTAGACGTAAGAGCTTTTGATACACCATGCTTGTGATTTACATCTAAAGTTTTAAAAATCTATTTTTGGCAAAGAATAAGAGTCCATATTTTTAATATTTGAGCTATAATTGATTGGAGTTATTAATTGAGTCACATGAATGGAATTTGGTGGAATCCTGAATCTCAGTACCTCTCGATACTGTGACAGCTTTCCTTGTACATATTATATTAAGTCTAAAATCGAATCTCAACAAGTCCGAGAAACGAACACTTTACTTACCACTACAAAATTACATCAATTTTTGGCGCCGCCGACGCGGATTTGTATTAGGTTTTAGGTTTTAGATTTATTTTATTTCTTTTAGAATTTTTGTTCTCTTTTACGCCTTCGGTATTTTTTGATTCTTTTCAGATTTCGATCGAAGCTACAAGGAAAGAAAAAGTGCAATAAAAGGAAGCATCGCCAAAGAAGGAAAGAAAAGAGGAATCCAAAAGGAGTGAAGAAAAATATTTTGTATATAGTTATTTTGTTTTATTTTTAGAAACTGTAAATAGGGTTTTAGTTTTTGTAATTTTTCTTTTTATTTTTGGACACTTTTTGGACTTTATTTTTGGACTGGACATTATTTTTTAAAACCCTACGGAAGGGTTAAGATTAAATATAAATTGTTTGCAGGGAAGGACGACAGTTACGATACTGTCTCGGCCCCTCGGGTTCGTACACTGACATCGGAGTCGGTGGCCTGAGTCGACTTCAACGGTTCATCGCCCGTCTGGTACGGGAGGTAAGACTCTATCCACCCACGAATCCCCTGTCAGTGGGTTTTATTTTGTGATAACTCACATCCCTGCAAAAGAATGTCGAACTGGTATCACAATAGCCAATACAACGAATATCCGACTGAGTTTCAAAATGGACGTTACAATTTTAACCATAATGTGAATAGTGATTGGGAACATCAACCTTTTCAAGGTTGCGGCTCATACCATGGTGAGCCCAATTACTATACACACACACACACCGGTCATACGAGCAAGAAAATAAGGATTATTATAGTACTAGTTCCTCGTCTTTGGACAATATAATGAAAATCTTGAAAACTAGTCCCTATTATGATCCTTCTGAACCTGTTCTTCCTCTAGAAGAGTCTCTCAAACAATTAACTGAGAATACAAATAGGTTTGTGTTAGAAATGAATAAACAAAATGTACCCATGAGTGAACCTTCTATAACGATACTATAAGGAAGTCATGCGAGTCGAGTCACGATACCATAAGGAAGTCATGTGAGTCGATTCAAAAGCTTTTATTAGAGGCCCAGAACAGAACTGCTCAAGATAGTCTTAATTTCCAATATAGTGTTTCCAATAGTACTCTTGAAAATGAGGATAGTTATTTGCACAATCAAGATGCCGAGGTTAGAATTGGTAACACTACTTTTTTAGATGAGGTTCAACCATTTTCATGTTATTATGATGATTATGATGAGGATAGTGCTGATGAATAATTTGACACATATAGGCATAGTGATCAGGAATCTGTTACTCCAATTGAGCTTTACAATGATACTATTATTTCTAGTTCAAATACAAATAATTTTAATAATTATTCACCTATTCAAAAGGACGAGGATTTGACTAGAGATACCCCTGTTTTAGACGATGTAGTATTTCCTTTTGATTACGAAGCCGATAATGGTTTAGAGGAACGAGTTTATTCTGAGAAAAATATTTTAGAGTCTAGCGATTTAGAAACAATATTCTTAGACGAAGAAGATGAACTCGTAGAGTATTTAAACATGTGTGAGGAGGCATCACCTGAGTATAACCTAGAAGAAGCAATTGACCATTTTCATGATTCTGATGATCTAGAAATTAGGGAAATTGTAGCTAGTCTATCTAGAGACACCCAAAACTCCAAGTTTGGGGGTGATTATCATTCTCCATGTGATTTAACTCTTAGAAATGTCCCTCACTTGGGTCTTGACATATCTGCCTCAACTATTTTACAAGATTATCTTCATACACGTTTTCCTGAACCTAGTGATGTCCATAACGAAGTTCAGTTATTAGAAACCCATCCTCTGGTTGATGTGGTTGAACCAGGCTATGATACCCAGATTGACTTTGTTTTCCCACCAAATACTTTTCTTCCAAATGTGGGAATGTATGATTTTCAAATGTGTCGAATATTAAGTTTTGAGACTAAGCCTAAGTACTTTAGGAAAATAGAACTGACACATTTGCTTAAGATTGACCGCTAGTTTCATTGTGGTCGATTGTGTGAGTCAAATCTAATTGACTTAGAGGATCCTCAATTATTCAGGTTATTATTGTGTGCTACTAAGTTTTTAGTTGAGTTTTTCCAGACTCTTAAGCTTGAACATTCAGATCTAACTTATGAGGAAACGCAACCCATAAAAATATTTTATCTAGACCCAGTTATAGAACATGAACCTGAACCACAACTAGATGTAGTTGTCTTAAACAAGAAACTAGACAAGGGTGTGCTTTATTTGATTTTCTTGGCATGTTGAAGATTCCTTTTACTCGTGATAGCTCTATTTAGTTTCGATGACCCACAATTATTCCGGCTATTAATATATGATTTTATGAGGTGACTAAATCTTCCAATGTCTGGCTGAGGACTTTAAACTTAGCACTTCTTGGGAGGTAACCCAATTTCATGCAACACGGTAGTATTTTTCCTTAACTCTTTTGCTTCAAATGGTAACAGTTTCTCCTTGTTCATGCTTTTAATTTTATCTTTAGACCATTGAGGACAATGTTAGATTTAAGTTTGGGGGTATGGGAGAAACTTTTTAGTTGCAGTATAAATAAACTCCAGAGCCTAGAAATTTATGTTTACTAAGGGTGGCACTAACTAATCTAAGTGGATGGAAGCATGTTGGTTGTAGGAGTTGAGGAACCAATCTGATTAGATGACAACATCTAAAGAGTCTATTCATAAAAGCACAGAGCTCAGGTGTTAGAAATAACATGATAGTTTCACCATATCTCGTTGAGTCCTTTTCACTTCTATTTTTATTTTGTTTTGTTTTTAAACTATGTTTCTCTCAGTGATTAGGTGGGTCTCACGATTCAAGTTGTTACCAATGCTAGGGTGAATTAGAGTGATTGAGATACAAAAAAAAAAAGAGAAAAAGAAAAAAACAAAAAAAAAGTTGAAGAAGAAAAAAAAAGTTGAAGAAAAAAAAAGAAGTTGAGACCAGACCGCCAGACCAACCAGAATAAATTCAATAAAGTCGACCACTGGTACCCTTGTATATGCCAGCTGAGTTGACATAGAGTTAGGATTATCGACCACTGGTTCCCTTGTATATGCCAGTGTGTTGATATTAGTCAGACTAGTATCTCAGTCCATTAGGATAGGTTCATTTTAGCAGAGGCCTTCAGACAGATATGAGAAACACCGTTCACCTAGTAAACATCAAAACCATCTATGTTTTTCTCTATATCCATCTTCTTGATTTATCCATGTGATTAGTTTGACTCCGAATATGATGTCCATAGTGCAACTATCTGAGTAGAGCTCTGTGACTTATATATGAATTTTAGTATGCTTGAGTGCAAACTCGTGTACAACAATTGGAATTTCGCATCAGGGTACTTCCTCCTGTAGTCAATAAGTATGCCAACCAAGGAGATTCTTTAGTGCCTTCCAAGGTTCTGCGTAGATAGCTAGGGTCTGGAGTAAAGGTTTTGTGGGTATATCTCTTGTAAGCCCTCCCGAGACTATAACTCGTCCACTAGGGACACCTAGGGATTTAAAGGCTTATTGCATACGCTAAATGCAATCGACGATGCCTGCGACAGTGAGTTAGGATTTTGTTTTCTATTTTAGTTTTGCTCGAGGAGTAGCAAATAATAAGTTTGAGGGTATTTGATAGACACATTTTTGTGTCTGATTTGTCTCGATTCTATATATTGATAGTTCTCATTCTTGTATTTATTTTGGTATTTTATCTCTTTGTAGGTGTTTTTGGAGAAATAAGCTTTTGCAACGAAATTGGCTCAAAACGTGGCATTTGAATCTCTGTAGCAGACGTACCAGTGACATCCCAGAAATACCCCGGAGGAACCCCGAGAAAAGTGTTGAAAACATCCCAGAAAAATTACTAAACGCACCCAAGGGACAAGTGTTATACGGACTCCATAAGTGGATAAGGGGCGACCACTGGATAAGGGGTAACCTTTCTCCTTCACGTTCAAATTCTGAATTTGGGCGGGAAAATAGAAACTCTCCTGGCAGTTTTGGCAATCGTGATTTGGAGGAGTTTGAGGTCGATTAAACCTCTGATTTTCATAGGATAGACTCCTTATGGGTCTAGGAATCTAATACGGGTGTTGAAATCGATTATACTGGGCTAAATCGACGGATTTTTATCACAACAACAAAATATGGAAAGTCGCGTGTGTGACCTTTTTTGGGGAATTTTAGAGAGATTAAAGTGCTATAAACCTTCCCAAAGATTTGTATCTATCTAAGGAAGAGTTTAGGATCAAAAGGAAAGCTCAGAAACGCGTATAAATTCTAAAACAAGAAATTGCCGCAACTTTGTCGTGAAGAGAAAGGAAGAGATTTTGGAGAGATTTAATCGGCCTTTTTGATATAAATAGATTGGTTGGGTCATATAGAAGGGGTGTCGAGAGTTTGGGAACCTGAGGAGGGACAGAGAAGAAGAAATCAGAGTTCGATCAAACTCTGTTTCTGCTGCTGCTGCTGCTGAAGAACACGAAGAACGGACGTCCGAGGACAGTCGTTCTTCAAAAGTGTTTACGACAAAGTTGTGGAGGTCGCAGCTGCAGTCTCAACAACACTTCATATATATCGTTCTTCTTATAACAGTGAACAACGCCTTTGCAACAGTTATTTCTGTTGCGATTTTTCTGTTCAATTGTTTTACTCCCTTTTAATCAACTTTTGAGATTTATACATGTATTTTGAGATCATGATTAATATGAGGAGCTAAACCCCAACACTGGGATGACGGAGGAAACCCTATTTCACGCATGTGGTAATTTTAATAATTCTTTATAACTTTTTGCACTTATTTTAATTGATTCATGATTTTCACTAATTAGTTGTGATTTCGTTTGATGGTGTATGCTTAGACGTAAGAGCTTTTGATACACCATGCTTGTGATTTACATCTAAAGTTTTAAAAATCTATTTTTGGCAAAGAGTAAGAGTCCATATTTTTAATATTTGAGCTATAATTGATTGGAGCTATTAATTGAGTCACATGAATGGAATTTGGTGGAATCCTGAATCTCAGTACCTCTCGATACTGTGACAGCTTTCCTTGTACATATTATATTAAGTCTAAAATCGAATCTCAACAAGTCCGAGAAACGAACACTTTACTTAACACTACAAAATTACATCAATTTTTGGCGCCGCCGACGCGGATTTGTGTATAGATTTGTTTTTAGGTTTTATTTTTATTATTTTTATTCCTTTTTACGCCTTTTGGTATTTCTTGTTTGTTTTCAGATTTGGAGTTGATCTAAAGAAAAAGGGAAAAAGTGCTGAAAACAAAAGCGAAGCCAAAGAAGGAAAGAAAAGAGGGATCCAAAAAGAGTGAAGAAGAAGTTTATTTTATATAAATATTTTATTTTAATTTTAGAAATTGTAAATAGGTTTTTAATTTTTGTAATTTTTGTAATTTTTGGACTTTTTAGATTTTATTTTTCTATGGAATGGACATTATTATTATTTTGAAACCCTAAGGAAGGGTTAAAAATTAAATATGAAACTGTTTGCAGGGAAGGACGACAGTTACGATACTTTCTCGGCCCCTCGGGTTCGTACACTGACATAGGAGTCGGTGGCCTGAGTCGACTTCAACGGTTCATCGCCCGTCTGGTACGGGAGGTAAGACTCTATCCACCCACGAATCCCCTGTCAGTGGGTTTTATTTTGTGATAACTCACACCCCTGCAAAAGAATGTCGAACTGGTATCACAATAGCCAATACAACGAATATCCGACTGAGTTTCAAAATGGACGTTACAATTTTAACCATAGTGTGAATAGTGATTGGGAACATCAACCTTTTCAAGGTTGCGGCTCATACCATGGTGATCCCAATTACTATACACACACACACACCGGTCATACGAGCAAGAAAATAAGGATTATTATAGTACTAGTTCCTCGTCTTTGGACAATATAATGAAAATCTTGAAAACTAGTCCCTATTATGATCCTTCTGAACCTGTTCTTCCTCTAGAAGAGTCTCTCAAACAATTAACTGAGAATACAAATAGGTTTGTGTTAGAAATGAATAAACAAAATGTACCCATGAGTGAACCTTCTATAACGATACTATAAGGAAGTCATGCGAGTCGAGTCACGATACCATAAGGAAGTCATGTGAGTCGATTCAAAAGCTTTTATTAGAGGCCCAGAACAGAACTGCTCAAGATAGTCTTAATTTCCAATATAGTGTTTCCAATAGTACTCTTGAAAATGAGGATAGTTATTTGCACAATCAAGATGCCGAGGTTAGAATTGGTAACACTACTTTTTTAGATGAGGTTCAACCATTTTCATGTTATTATGATGATTATGATGAGGATAGTGCTGATGAATAATTTGACACATATAGGCATAGTGATCAGGAATCTGTTACTCCAATTGAGCTTTACAATGATACTATTATTTCTAGTTCAAATACAAATAATTTTAATAATTATTCACCTATTCAAAAGGACGAGGATTTGACTAGAGATACCCCTGTTTTAGACGATGTAGTATTTCCTTTTGATTACGAAGCCGATAATGGTTTAGAGGAACGAGTTTATTCTGAGAAAAATATTTTAGAGTCTAGCGATTTAGAAACAATATTCTTAGACGAAGAAGATGAACTCGTAGAGTATTTAAACATGTGTGAGGAGGCATCACCTGAGTATAACCTAGAAGAAGCAATTGACCATTTTCATGATTCTGATGATCTAGAAATTAGGGAAATTGTAGCTAGTCTATCTAGAGACACCCAAAACTCCAAGTTTGGGGGTGATTATCATTCTCCATGTGATTTAACTCTTAGAAATGTCCCTCACTTGGGTCTTGACATATCTGCCTCAACTATTTTACAAGATTATCTTCATACACGTTTTCCTGAACCTAGTGATGTCCATAACGAAGTTCAGTTATTAGAAACCCATCCTCTGGTTGATGTGGTTGAACCAGGCTATGATACCCAGATTGACTTTGTTTTCCCACCAAATACTTTTCTTCCAAATGTGGGAATGTATGATTTTCAAATGTGTCGAATATTAAGTTTTGAGACTAAGCCTAAGTACTTTAGGAAAATAGAACTGACACATTTGCTTAAGATTGACCGCTAGTTTCATTGTGGTCGATTGTGTGAGTCAAATCTAATTGACTTAGAGGATCCTCAATTATTCAGGTTATTATTGTGTGCTACTAAGTTTTTAGTTGAGTTTTTCCAGACTCTTAAGCTTGAACATTCAGATCTAACTTATGAGGAAACGCAACCCATAAAAATATTTTATCTAGACCCAGTTATAGAACATGAACCTGAACCACAACTAGATGTAGTTGTCTTAAACAAGAAACTAGACAAGGGTGTGCTTTATTTGATTTTCTTGGCATGTTGAAGATTCCTTTTACTCGTGATAGCTCTATTTAGTTTCGATGACCCACAATTATTCCGGCTATTAATATATGATTTTATGAGGTGACTAAATCTTCCAATGTCTGGCTGAGGACTTTAAACTTAGCACTTCTTGGGAGGTAACCCAATTTCATGCAACACGGTAGTATTTTTCCTTAACTCTTTTGCTTCAAATGGTAACAGTTTCTCCTTGTTCATGCTTTTAATTTTATCTTTAGACCATTGAGGACAATGTTAGATTTAAGTTTGGGGGTATGGGAGAAACTTTTTAGTTGCAGTATAAATAAACTCCAGAGCCTAGAAATTTATGTTTACTAAGGGTGGCACTAACTAATCTAAGTGGATGGAAGCATGTTGGTTGTAGGAGTTGAGGAACCAATCTGATTAGATGACAACATCTAAAGAGTCTATTCATAAAAGCACAGAGCTCAGGTGTTAGAAATAACATGATAGTTTCACCATATCTCGTTGAGTCCTTTTCACTTCTATTTTTATTTTGTTTTGTTTTTAAACTATGTTTCTCTCAGTGATTAGGTGGGTCTCACGATTCAAGTTGTTACCAATGCTAGGGTGAATTAGAGTGATTGAGATACAAAAAAAAAAAAGAGAAAAAGATAAAAACAAAAAAAAAGTTGAAGAAGAAAAAAAAAGTTGAAGAAAAAAAAAGAAGTTGAGACCAGACCGCCAGACCAACCAGAATAAATTCAATAAAGTCGACCACTGGTACCCTTGTATATGCCAGCTGAGTTGACATAGAGTTAGGATTATCGACCACTGGTTCCCTTGTATATGCCAGTGTGTTGATATTAGTCAGACTAGTATCTCAGTCCATTAGGATAGGTTCATTTTAGCAGAGGCCTTCAGACAGATATGAGAAACACCGTTCACCTAGTAAACATCAAAACCATCTATGTTTTTCTCTATATCCATCTTCTTGATTTATCCATGTGATTAGTTTGACTCCGAATATGATGTCCATAGTGCAACTATCTGAGTAGAGCTCTGTGACTTATATATGAATTTTAGTATGCTTGAGTGCAAACTCGTGTACAACAATTGGAATTTCGCATCAGGGTACTTCCTCCTGTAGTCAATAAGTATGCCAACCAAGGAGATTCTTTAGTGCCTTCCAAGGTTCTGCGTAGATAGCTAGGGTCTGGAGTAAAGGTTTTGTGGGTATATCTCTTGTAAGCCCTCCCGAGACTATAACTCGGCCACTAGGGACACCTAGGGGTTTAAAGGCTTATTGCATACGCTAAATGCAATCGACGATGCCTGCGATAGTGAGTTAGGATTTTGTTTTCTATTTTAGTTTTGCTCGAGGACTAGCAAATAATAAGTTTGGGGGTATTTGATAGACACATTTTTGTGTCTAATTTTTCTCGATTCTATATATTGATAGTTCTCATTCTTGTATTTATTTTGGTAATTTATCTCTTTGTAGGTTTTTTTGGAGAAATAACCTTTTGCGGCGAAATTGGCTCAAAACGTGGCATTTGAACCTCCGTAGCAGACGTACCAGTGACATTCCAGAAATACCCCGGAGGAACCCCGAGAAAAGTGTTGAAAACATCCCAGAAAAATCACTAAAGGCACCCAAGGGACAAGTGTTATACAGACTCCAGAAGAGGATAAGGGGCGACCACTGGATAAGGGGTAACCTTTCCCCTTCACGTTCAAATTCTGAATTTGGGCGGGAAAATAGAAACTCTCCTGGCAGTTTTGGCAATCGTGATTTGGAGGAGTTTGAGGTCGATTAAACCTCTGATTTTCATAGGATAGACTCCTTATGGGTCTAGGAATCTAATTCGGGTGTTGAAATCGATTATACTGGGCTAAATCGACGGATTTTTATCACAACAACAAAATATGGAAAGTCGCGTGTGTCACCTTTTTTGGGGAATTTTATAGATAAGTGCTATAAACCTTCCCAAAGATTTGTATCTATCTAAGGAAGAGTTTAGGATCAAAAGGAAAGCTCAGAAACGCGTATAAATTCTAAAACAAGAAATTTCCTCAACTTTGCCGTGAAGAGAAAGGAAGAGATTTTGGAGAGATTTAATCGGCCTTTTTGATATAAATAGATTGGTTGGGTCATATAGAAGGGGTGTCGAGAGTTTGGGAACCTGAGGAGGGACAGAGAAGAAGAAATCAGAGTTCGATCAAACTCTGTTTCTGCTGCTGCTGCTGCTGAAGAACACGAAGAACGGACGTCCGAGGACAGTCGTTCTTCAAAAGTGTTTACGACAAAGTTGTGGGGGTCGCAGCTGCAGTCTCAACAACACTTCATATATATCGTTCTTCTTATAACAGTGAACAACGCCTTTGCAACAGTTATTTCTGTTGCGATTTTTCTGTTCAATTGTTTTACTCCCTTTTAATCAACTTTTGAGATTTATACATGTATTTTGAGATCATGATTAATATGAGGAGCTAAACCCCAACACTGGGATGACGGAGGAAACCCTATTTCACGCATGTGGTAATTTTAATAATTCTTTATAACTTTTTGCACTTATTTTAATTGATTCATGATTTTCACTAATTAGTTGTGATTTCGTTTGATGGTGTATGCTTAGACGTAAGAGCTTTTGATACACCATGCTTGTGATTTACATCTAAAGTTTTAAAAATCTATTTTTGGCAAAGAGTAAGAGTCCATATTTTTAATATTTGAGCTATAATTGATTGGAGCTATTAATTGAGTCACATGAATGGAATTTGGTGGAATCCTGAATCTCAGTACCTCTCGATACTGTGACAGCTTTCCTTGTACATATTATATTAAGTCTAAAATCGAATCTCAACAAGTCCGAGAAACGAACACTTTACTTAACACTACAAAATTACATCAATTTTTGGCGCCGCCGACGCGGATTTGTGTATAGATTTGTTTTTAGGTTTTATTTTTATTATTTTTATTCCTTTTTACGCCTTTTGGTATTTCTTGTTTGTTTTCAGATTTGGAGTTGATCTAAAGAAAAAGGGAAAAAGTGCTGAAAACAAAAGCGAAGCCAAAGAAGGAAAGAAAAGAGGGATCCAAAAAGAGTGAAGAAGAAGTTTATTTTATATAAATATTTTATTTTAATTTTAGAAATTGTAAATAGGTTTTTAATTTTTGTAATTTTTTTTATTTTTGGACTTTTTAGATTTTATTTTTCTATGGAATGGACATTATTATTATTTTGAAACCCTAAGGAAGGGTTAAAAATTAAATATGAAACTGTTTGCAGGGAAGGACGACAGTTACGATACTTTCTCGGCCCCTCGGGTTCGTACACTGACATAGGAGTCGGTGGCCTGAGTCGACTTCAACGGTTCATCGCCCGTCTGGTACGGGAGGTAAGACTCTATCCACCCACGAATCCCCTGTCAGTGGGTTTTATTTTGTGATAACTCACACCCCTGCAAAAGAATGTCGAACTGGTATCACAATAGCCAATACAACGAATATCCGACTGAGTTTCAAAATGGACGTTACAATTTTAACCATAGTGTGAATAGTGATTTGGAACATCAACCTTTTCAAGGTTGCGGCTCATACCATGGTGATCCCAATTACTATACACACACACACACCGGTCATACGAGCAAGAAAATAAGGATTATTATAGTACTAGTTCCTCGTCTTTGGACAATATAATGAAAATCTTGAAAACTAGTCCCTATTATGATCCTTCTGAACCTGTTCTTCCTCTAGAAGAGTCTCTCAAACAATTAACTGAGAATACAAATAGGTTTGTGTTAGAAATGAATAAACAAAATGTACCCATGAGTGAACCTTCTATAACGATACTATAAGGAAGTCATGCGAGTCGAGTCACGATACCATAAGGAAGTCATGTGAGTCGATTCAAAAGCTTTTATTAGAGGCCCAGAACAGAACTGCTCAAGATAGTCTTAATTTCCAATATAGTGTTTCCAATAGTACTCTTGAAAATGAGGATAGTTATTTGCACAATCAAGATGCCGAGGTTAGAATTGGTAACACTACTTTTTTAGATGAGGTTCAACCATTTTCATGTTATTATGATGATTATGATGAGGATAGTGCTGATGAATAATTTGACACATATAGGCATAGTGATCAGGAATCTGTTACTCCAATTGAGCTTTACAATGATACTATTATTTCTAGTTCAAATACAAATAATTTTAATAATTATTCACCTATTCAAAAGGACGAGGATTTGACTAGAGATACCCCTGTTTTAGACGATGTAGTATTTCCTTTTGATTACGAAGCCGATAATGGTTTAGAGGAACGAGTTTATTCTGAGAAAAATATTTTAGAGTCTAGCGATTTAGAAACAATATTCTTAGACGAAGAAGATGAACTCGTAGAGTATTTAAACATGTGTGAGGAGGCATCACCTGAGTATAACCTAGAAGAAGCAATTGACCATTTTCATGATTCTGATGATCTAGAAATTAGGGAAATTGTAGCTAGTCTATCTAGAGACACCCAAAACTCCAAGTTTGGGGGTGATTATCATTCTCCATGTGATTTAACTCTTAGAAAGGTCCCTCACTTGGGTCTTGACATATCTGCCTCAACCATTTTACAAGATTATCTTCATACACATTTTCCTGAACCTAGTGATGTCCATAACAAAGTTCAGTTATTAGAAACCCATCCTCTGGTTGATGTGGTTTGCCCAGGCTATGATACCCAGATTGACTTTGTTTTCCCACCAAATAGTTTTCTTCCAATTGTGGGAACGTATAAATTTCAAATGTGTCACTTATTAAGTTCTGAGACTAAGCCTAAGTACTTTAGGAAATTAGAATCGACACATTTGCTTCAGAATGACCACTACTCTGACTGTGGTCAACTATGTAAGTCATACCTAATTGACTTAGAGGATCCTAAATTATTTAGGTTATTTTGTGATTCCAGGTTCTTATCTGAGTTTTTCCAGACTCTAGGACCTAATAATTTGGATCCTACTTATGAGGAAATGCATCCGAGGAAAATAGTCTATTTAGACCCCTTCATAGAACCTGAACCTGAACCGCAATTAGCGATAGTTATCCAGAAACTAGGTAAGGGCATGCTAGTCTTGTACATTTTCTTGGTTCACTGCAGTTTCCTTTTGTCAGCTCTTTTTGGTTTTAAAGACCCACATTTATTCCGGCTACTGTTATACGGTTCGAGTTGACTAAACCTTTTCTATGTCTGGCTGAAGACTTTAAACTTAGCACTTCTTGGGAGGTAACCCAATCTCATGCAACACGGTAATATCCTTCCTTATCTCTTTTGCTTCAAATGGTAACAGTTTCTCCTTGTTCATGCTTTTAATTTCATCTTTAAAACATTGAGGACAATGTTAGATTTAAGTTTGGGGGTACGGGAGAAACTTTTTAGTTGCAATAAATAAACTCCAGAGCTTAGAAATTTATGCCTATTTAGGATTGCACTAACCAATCTAAGTGGATGGAAGCATTTTGGTTATAGGAGTTGAGGAACCAATCTGATTAGGTGGAAACATCTAGAAGAGTCTATTCATAAAAGCACAGAGCTCAGGTGTTAGAAATAACATGATAGTTTCACCATATCTCGTTGAGTCCTTTTCACTTCTATTTTTATTTTATTTTGTTTTTAAACTATGTTACTCTAAGTGATTAGGTGGGGCTCACGATTCAAGTTGTTACCAATGCTAGGGTGAATTAGAGTGATTGAGATACCATGAAAAAAAAAGTTGAAAAGAAAAAAAAATAAAAATTGAGACCAGACCATTTGACCAAAAGGAATAAATTCAATAAAGTCGACCACTGGTACCCTTGTATATGCCAGTTGTGTTGACCTAGAGTTAGGTTATCGACCACTGGTTCCCTTGTATATGCCAGTGTGTTGATATTAGTCAGACTAATATCTCAATCCATTATGATAGGTTCATTTTGGCGGAGGCCTTCAGACAGATATGGGAAACGCCGTTCACTTAGTAAACATCAAAACCATCTATATTTTTCTATATCCATCTTCTTGATCTATCCATGTGATTAGTTTTGACTCCGGATATTGATGTCCATAGTGCAACTATTTGAGTAGAGCTCTGTCACTTTATATGAATTTTAGCATGCTTGAGTGCAAACTCGTGTACATCAATTGGAATTTCGCATCAGGGTACTTCCTCCTGTAGTCAATAAGTATGCCAACCAAGGAGATTCTTTAGTTCCTTCCAAGGTTCTGCGTAGATAGCTAAGGTATGGAGTAAAGGTTTTGTGGGTATATCTCTTGTAAGCCCTCCCGAGACTATAACTCGGCCACTAGGGACACCTAGGGGTTTAAAGGCTTATTGCATACGCTAAATGCAATCGACGATGCCTGCGATAGTGAGTTAGGATTTTGTTTTCTATTTTAGTTTTGCTCGAGGACTAGCAAATAATAAGTTTGGGGGTATTTGATAGACACATTTTTGTGTCTAATTTTTCTCGATTCTATATATTGATAGTTCTCATTCTTGTATTTATTTTGGTAATTTATCTCTTTGTAGGTTTTTTTGGAGAAATAACCTTTTGCGGCGAAATTGGCTCAAAACGTGGCATTTGAACCTCCGTAGCAGACGTACCAGTGACATTCCAGAAATACCCCGGAGGAACCCCGAGAAAAGTGTTGAAAACATCCCAGAAAAATCACTAAAGGCACCCAAGGGACAAGTGTTATACAGACTCCAGAAGCGGATAAGGGGCGACCACTGGATAAGGGGTAACCTTTCCCCTTCACGTTCAAATTCTGAATTTGGGCGGGAAAATAGAAACTCTCCTGGCAGTTTTGGCAATCGTGATTTGGAGGAGTTTGAGGTCGATTAAACCTCTGATTTTCATAGGATAGACTCCTTATGGGTCTAGGAATCTAATTCGGGTGTTGAAATCGATTATACTGGGCTAAATCGACGGATTTTTATCACAACAACAAAATATGGAAAGTCGCGTGTGTCACCTTTTTTGGGGAATTTTATAGATAAGTGCTATAAACCTTCCCAAAGATTTGTATCTATCTAAGGAAGAGTTTAGGATCAAAAGGAAAGCTCAGAAACGCGTATAAATTCTAAAACAAGAAATTTCCTCAACTTTGCCGTGAAGAGAAAGGAAGAGATTTTGGAGAGATTTAATCGGCCTTTTTGATATAAATAGATTGGTTGGGTCATATAGAAGGGGTGTCGAGAGTTTGGGAACCTGAGGAGGGACAGAGAAGAAGAAATCAGAGTTCGATCAAACTCTGTTTCTGCTGCTGCTGCTGCTGAAGAACACGAAGAACGGACGTCCGAGGACAGTCGTTCTTCAAAAGTGTTTACGACAAAGTTGTGGGGGTCGCAGCTGCAGTCTCAACAACACTTCATATATATCGTTCTTCTTATAACAGTGAACAACGCCTTTGCAACAGTTATTTCTGTTGCGATTTTTCTGTTCAATTGTTTTACTCCCTTTTAATCAACTTTTGAGATTTATACATGTATTTTGAGATCATGATTAATATGAGGAGCTAAACCCCAACACTGGGATGACGGAGGAAACCCTATTTCACGCATGTGGTAATTTTAATAATTCTTTATAACTTTTTGCACTTATTTTAATTGATTCATGATTTTCACTAATTAGTTGTGATTTCGTTTGATGGTGTATGCTTAGACGTAAGAGCTTTTGATACACCATGCTTGTGATTTACATCTAAAGTTTTAAAAATCTATTTTTGGCAAAGAATAAGAGTCCATATTTTTAATATTTGAGCTATAATTGATTGGAGCTATTAATTGAGTCACATGAATGGAATTTGGTGGAATCCTGAATCTCAGTACCTCTCGATACTGTGACAGCTTTCCTTGTACATATTATATTAAGTCTAAAATCGAATCTCAACAAGTCCGAGAAACGAACACTTTACTTAACACTACAAAATTACATCAATTTTTGGCGCCGCCGACGCGGATTTGTGTATAGATTTGTTTTTAGGTTTTATTTTTATTATTTTTATTCCTTTTTACGCCTTTTGGTATTTCTTGTTTGTTTTCAGATTTGGAGTTGATCTAAAGAAAAAGGGAAAAAGTGCTGAAAACAAAAGCGAAGCCAAAGAAGGAAAGAAAAGAGGGATCCAAAAAGAGTGAAGAAGAAGTTTATTTTATATAAATATTTTATTTTAATTTTAGAAATTGTAAATAGGTTTTTAATTTTTGTAATTTTTTTTATTTTTGGACTTTTTAGATTTTATTTTTCTATGGAATGGACATTATTATTATTTTGAAACCCTAAGGAAGGGTTAAAAATTAAATATGAAACTGTTTGCAGGGAAGGACGACAGTTACGATACTTTCTCGGCCCCTCGGGTTCGTACACTGACATAGGAGTCGGTGGCCTGAGTCGACTTCAACGGTTCATCGCCCGTCTGGTACGGGAGGTAAGACTCTATCCACCCACGAATCCCCTGTCAGTGGGTTTTATTTTGTGATAACTCACACCCCTGCAAAAGAATGTCGAACTGGTATCACAATAGCCAATACAACGAATATCCGACTGAGTTTCAAAATGGACGTTACAATTTTAACCATAATGTGAATAGTGATTGGGAACATCAACCTTTTCAAGGTTGCGGCTCATACCATGGTGAGCCCAATTACTATACACACACACACACCGGTCATACGAGCAAGAAAATAAGGATTATTATAGTACTAGTTCCTCGTCTTTGGACAATATAATGAAAATCTTGAAAACTAGTCCCTATTATGATCCTTCTGAACCTGTTCTTCCTCTAGAAGAGTCTCTCAAACAATTAACTGAGAATACAAATAGGTTTGTGTTAGAAATGAATAAACAAAATGTACCCATGAGTGAACCTTCTATAACGATACTATAAGGAAGTCATGCGAGTCGAGTCACGATACCATAAGGAAGTCATGTGAGTCGATTCAAAAGCTTTTATTAGAGGCCCAGAACAGAACTGCTCAAGATAGTCTTAATTTCCAATATAGTGTTTCCAATAGTACTCTTGAAAATGAGGATAGTTATTTGCACAATCAAGATGCCGAGGTTAGAATTGGTAACACTACTTTTTTAGATGAGGTTCAACCATTTTCATGTTATTATGATGATTATGATGAGGATAGTGCTGATGAATAATTTGACACATATAGGCATAGTGATCAGGAATCTGTTACTCCAATTGAGCTTTACAATGATACTATTATTTCTAGTTCAAATACAAATAATTTTAATAATTATTCACCTATTCAAAAGGACGAGGATTTGACTAGAGATACCCCTGTTTTAGACGATGTAGTATTTCCTTTTGATTACGAAGCCGATAATGGTTTAGAGGAACGAGTTTATTCTGAGAAAAATATTTTAGAGTCTAGCGATTTAGAAACAATATTCTTAGACGAAGAAGATGAACTCGTAGAGTATTTAAACATGTGTGAGGAGGCATCACCTGAGTATAACCTAGAAGAAGCAATTGACCATTTTCATGATTCTGATGATCTAGAAATTAGGGAAATTGTAGCTAGTCTATCTAGAGACACCCAAAACTCCAAGTTTGGGGGTGATTATCATTCTCCATGTGATTTAACTCTTAGAAATGTCCCTCACTTGGGTCTTGACATATCTGCCTCAACTATTTTACAAGATTATCTTCATACACGTTTTCCTGAACCTAGTGATGTCCATAACGAAGTTCAGTTATTAGAAACCCATCCTCTGGTTGATGTGGTTGAACCAGGCTATGATACCCAGATTGACTTTGTTTTCCCACCAAATACTTTTCTTCCAAATGTGGGAATGTATGATTTTCAAATGTGTCGAATATTAAGTTTTGAGACTAAGCCTAAGTACTTTAGGAAAATAGAACTGACACATTTGCTTAAGATTGACCGCTAGTTTCATTGTGGTCGATTGTGTGAGTCAAATCTAATTGACTTAGAGGATCCTCAATTATTCAGGTTATTATTGTGTGCTACTAAGTTTTTAGTTGAGTTTTTCCAGACTCTTAAGCTTGAACATTCAGATCTAACTTATGAGGAAACGCAACCCATAAAAATATTTTATCTAGACCCAGTTATAGAACATGAACCTGAACCACAACTAGATGTAGTTGTCTTAAACAAGAAACTAGACAAGGGTGTGCTTTATTTGATTTTCTTGGCATGTTGAAGATTCCTTTTACTCGTGATAGCTCTATTTAGTTTCGATGACCCACAATTATTCCGGCTATTAATATATGATTTTATGAGGTGACTAAATCTTCCAATGTCTGGCTGAGGACTTTAAACTTAGCACTTCTTGGGAGGTAACCCAATTTCATGCAACACGGTAGTATTTTTCCTTAACTCTTTTGCTTCAAATGGTAACAGTTTCTCCTTGTTCATGCTTTTAATTTTATCTTTAGACCATTGAGGACAATGTTAGATTTAAGTTTGGGGGTATGGGAGAAACTTTTTAGTTGCAGTATAAATAAACTCCAGAGCCTAGAAATTTATGTTTACTAAGGGTGGCACTAACTAATCTAAGTGGATGGAAGCATGTTGGTTGTAGGAGTTGAGGAACCAATCTGATTAGATGACAACATCTAAAGAGTCTATTCATAAAAGCACAGAGCTCAGGTGTTAGAAATAACATGATAGTTTCACCATATCTCGTTGAGTCCTTTTCACTTCTATTTTTATTTTGTTTTGTTTTTAAACTATGTTTCTCTCAGTGATTAGGTGGGTCTCACGATTCAAGTTGTTACCAATGCTAGGGTGAATTAGAGTGATTGAGATACAAAAAAAAAAGAGAAAAAGAAAAAAACAAAAAAAAAGTTGAAGAAGAAAAAAAAAGTTGAAGAAAAAAAAAGAAGTTGAGACCAGACCGCCAGACCAACCAGAATAAATTCAATAAAGTCGACCACTGGTACCCTTGTATATGCCAGCTGAGTTGACATAGAGTTAGGATTATCGACCACTGGTTCCCTTGTATATGCCAGTGTGTTGATATTAGTCAGACTAGTATCTCAGTCCATTAGGATAGGTTCATTTTAGCAGAGGCCTTCAGACAGATATGAGAAACACCGTTCACCTAGTAAACATCAAAACCATCTATGTTTTTCTCTATATCCATCTTCTTGATTTATCCATGTGATTAGTTTGACTCCGAATATGAAAAAGGAAAGCTCAGAAACGCGTATAAATTCTAAAACAAGAAATTGCCGCAACTTTGCCGTGAAGAGAAAGGAAGAGATTTTGGAGAGATTTAATCGGCCTTTTTGATATAAATAGATTGGTTGGGTCATATAGAAGGGGTGTCGAGAGTTTGGGAACCTGAGGAGGGACAGAGAAGAAGAAATCAGAGTTCGATCAAACTCTGTTTCTGCTGCTGCTGCTGCTGAAGAACACGAAGAACGGACGTCCGAGGACAGTCGTTCTTCAAAAGTGTTTACGACAAAGTTGTGGGGGTCGCAGCTGCAGTCTCAACAACACTTCATATATATCGTTCTTCTTGTAACAGTGAACAACGCCTTTGCAACAGTTATTTCTGTTGCGATTTTTCTGTTCAATTGTTTTACTCCCTTTTAATCAACTTTTGAGATTTATACATGTATTTTGAGATCATGATTAATATGAGGAGCTAAACCCCAACACTGGGATGACGGAGGAAACCCTATTTCACGCATGTGGTAATTTTAATAATTCTTTATAACTTTTTGCACTTATTTTAATTGATTCATGATTTTCACTAATTAGTTGTGATTTCGTTTGATGGTGTATGCTTAGACGTAAGAGCTTTTGATACACCATGCTTGTGATTTACATCTAAAGTTTTAAAAATCTATTTTTGGCAAAGAATAAGAGTCCATATTTTTAATATTTGAGCTATAATTGATTGGAGCTATTAATTGAGTCACATGAATGGAATTTGGTGGAATCCTGAATCTCAGTACCTCTCGATACTGTGACA
The DNA here is from genome assembly GCF_003573695.1 of Papaver somniferum. Classification (NCBI taxonomy): domain Eukaryota; kingdom Viridiplantae; phylum Streptophyta; class Magnoliopsida; order Ranunculales; family Papaveraceae; genus Papaver; species Papaver somniferum. The sequence continues at coordinate 32,913,489 of NC_039361.1, read as the reverse complement.
GCTTTCCTTGTACATATTATATTAAGTCTAAAATCGAATCTCAACAAGTCCGAGAAACGAATACTTTACTTAACACTACAAAATTACATCAACTATCGTCTTATGTATGCGACAGAGTTAGCTACGAGTAGCCAATGTATAACCACTAGGACTAAAGAACCACAACATACTTAGGACTTTAAAACATACCATATACCTAGTAACTGACCACAAGATAGCAAGGATACAATATTGAAACATCTTTTATCTAGTTTCGATTCGGTTAGTTCTTTCAGTTTATAAAATCTTCTTCTTTTGTTTGTATTTCAGAGAGTTTCATCTTGATTTTCTTAGTTTCTATGTGACCTTTTCATATTGAAAATAATTCAAGATCCAAGATAAACCAAATCTAAAACAGCTTAACATAAAACACTTGATGTATTTCATCAATCAAACACCCAAATCTGAAGAAAAAAAAGTAAAAAGAGAGAGAGAGAGGATACTTTGTGTTCAATTCCCTAAAGAAAGTTTTTAATTTTATTTTATTTTCTATTTCAGAGAGCTTTATCTTGATACATCTTAGTTTTTATTTGACTTGTTTTCTTATTTAAAAAAAATCCAGATAAAAATTCAAAATAAAAAATACCTAAATCTATCAAACACCCAAATTGAAAACATCTTAACATAAAACCACATGCAACATCTGATTTCATCTATCAAACACCCAAATCTAACATACAAGAAACTATCAAACACCCAAATCTCAACTGACCTAAATTTCAATTTGAAAGAAGAACAAAAAGAGGAAACTTTATGCCTAAAATTATCACGATTAGCTGTTAGCTGATGCTGATGACTAGTTCTTCCAACTTCAACAGTACAACAAATATAAGTTAGAACTAACAATTGAAAAAGTAAAACGAAAATCAAAAACAAAATATGAATCTAACAGAGGGTAAAGTGATAGAGATTTTTTCACAATGAGTGGGTGAGGATATGATTGCAGAAATGAAGTCTCTTCTTCACTCTAGATCTAGTTTAAAGGAGAGAGTAAAGAGATACAGAGAGAGATAGAGAATGAGTGAAGGAGAAGAGGTCGTACAGGAAAAAAATTGGCGGAAAGGAAAGAGATATCCCGCCCAAAGGTATTAGGGTAAAATATCTTGCACACTAGCCTTTCGCATGATGGGATGAAAATGTGTTTAGAAGTGTAGGCAGCCACACGGTTTATTGGCACGCGTACAACAGGGTTTAGTTGCAAATCACAACAGAATCAAACAGTTGCGAGATTAGTAACAGTTGCGAAATTTTTGCAACTGGAATTCGCAACAGCTTAAAAGTTGTTGCAAATCTGAGTTGCTAATCCCTGAATTTGGTGTAGTGTGCTCTTTACAATAACAAGAGATTCGATAACTTTCAGAAGTTTCACCCATATCCATAACATATATATAATATTGGTTCGAGAAACCATCCTAATCGTTCATGGTCCAAAGGCCAGAGTCATGTCCAGTTTAGTAATTCTAATGCTCCCCCAGGTTTGGCTATACTAAGAATCCTTCAAGTAAAACACAGTTTCAGAATCCTTCAGATAAGGGGATCATCATTTTAGAGGGATATCTCTCCTTGTTAACCCAGCAAACTGCAAATTTTCATCAATTGGTTGAAAAAAGTTTACAGGCTAATGATAAGATTAGACAGGAAAACTCTCAGGATACTTCCGAGTTAAAAATAAAGGTTAGTCCGATAAATGAGTCTTTAAGGGAAAAAGGTAAGTTCCCTAATAAACCAATACCCAATCCTAGAGGATTTCATGAAATATCTTCTGAGAAAATATCAAACCATGTGAATTCGATAACGACCCTTATGAGCGGTAAAGCGATAGAAAATAAGATATATATTCATGCGTAATAGTGGACATACTGTATATCCACCTTCTAATTCCCAAGAGGATCTAGTAGTTGAAGATTCTTACAAAGTCATTAATGATGCCAATGCGATTCATGATAGGTCTAATTTTCTTCCTAGAGCCCTGTACCTGCAGTTGTTAGTTCCAACAAAGAAGGAGTCGACTTTCAACGAAATAATGAAAATATTTAAGCATGTGAACATTGACATCCCGTTACTAGAAGCAATTAGGAAAATGCCTGCTTCTGCCAAGTTCCCTAAAGATCTTTGTGCACGAAAGCGTGAGCTTAATGTTAAAAAGAAAGCCTTTTAGGCTGGTCAATCTTTTAAACTAAACACACCCTAAGTATAAAGACCCTGGATGCCCCACTATATCTAGTGTGATCAGTAATCACTCAGTTGATAAGGCATTGCTTGACTTAGGAGATGGTGTTAACTTACTCTTATATCATGTGTACAACCAACTAGGTCTTGGTAAGTTGAAACCAACTTGAATGACACTGCAATTAACTGATAGGTCTGTCAAAGTCTCTCGTGGTGTCATAGAAAATGTTATGATTGGGGTTGATAGGTTCATTTATCCATTGGATTTCGTTGTTCTAGATACCCGGCATATTTAGGACCCAAGTGCTCAAATAGCGGTGATTTTAGATCGCTCACTTTTAGCCACATTTAATGCTATCATAACTGTAGAACTGGACTTATGAACATATCTTTTGGTAATATGACCACTGAATAAATGTATTCAATGTTAGATAACCTTTTGATGATTTAGAAGAAGTGAATATGATTAACACTTTAGTTCAAGATCTAGTTCAGGATCATTTGTACAACACTTTATTTGGTGATTCTACATATGAATTTGATGAGACAATTCTCTTAGGTCAAATATGTTACCAGACTCTAGAACTAAAAGAAGCTCTTGAGAATTTTTCGGACTTTAAGGACCCTGAAATTCAAGTAATAATTTTAGGTCTTTCTGAGAGTAATGATTACCCTAAGTTTGGGGGTAGTGATCTAGAAGACGCTCTTGAGTACTTTAAAGACTCTAAGGATCTGGAAATTCAAGCAATAATGCTAGGTCTTTAGGAGAGTAATGATTACCAAAAGTATCACTATTAGAAGTACGTAACTTGGGACTTGGGATTTGTGTGTTTGAGGTATTACTTGAGTCTTTTAAGACTCCAAAACCCGATCCTCCTGATACTGTCCAGGAGGAAATCCAGGTATTAGAGACCCGTTGTTCGGATGAATATATTTATCGAGACACTTATATAAAGCCCAATTGGGCGCCCCAGATAAACCCAGTTGTATTGTAAGAAACTTTAGATAAGGTTGTGCTCTATCGTCTCATTTTTCTGATCATGTGCAGTTGTCTTATATTAGTGTCAATTCTATTTTTTTTTGATGACTCACAGTTGTTTCGACTATTGGTATATGATTTGAAAAGTGACTAGCCATTTTGTGGTATTTGACGCCTGGCTGAAGACTTTAAACTTAGAAATTCTTGGGAGGTTACTCATGCTCATGCGATGCCGTAATATCCTCTCTTGACTCCATTTATTCAAGTGGTAACAATTTCTCCTTGTTCATGTTTTTAATTTCATCTTTAGAACATTGAGGACAATATTAGATTTACGTTTGGGAGTAACTTTTTAGTTGTATTATAAAACTCCAGAGCCTAGAAACTTGTGCTAATTAAGGATAACACTAACCAATCTAAGTGGATGGAAACATCTTGGTTGTAGGAGTTGATGGACTCAAACTAAGAGTCTATTCATAAAAGAACAAACTTCAAGTGTTAGAAATAACATGGTAGTTGTCACCGTATCTCAGAGTCGTCATATCACGTTCTATTTTAGTATTTGCGAATTTCATATGTTCATCTCGGTACTGGGATGAAGTAGATTGATTGAGTTACGGAGAAAAAAAAATCGAAAAAGAAAAAAAAAGATTATTATTATTGTTTAATTAATGAATCGACCGTTGGAACCCTTGTATATACTAGTTGAGTTGATCTAGAATTAGGATTATCGACCGCTGAGACCCTTGTTTATACCAATTGTTTTGATATTAGACCATAGTTCAGAATTCAGACCAGTATCTCAATCCATTATGTCATGGGATTCATCTAGGCATAAACGTCCATTCGTAAACCATCTATCTCTATATCCATATTCTTAATCTATTCATGTGATTTGTTTGACTTCGGATATTGATGTCCATAGTGCGACTATCTGGGTAGAGCTTTGTCACTTATATATAAAAATTTTAGTATGCTTGAGTGCAAACTCGTGTACACCAATTGGATTCACAATTATGGTACTTTCTCTTGTAGTCAATGAGAGTATGCTAACTAAGTAGATTGTTAAGTGTCATTCCTAGATTCTTCTTAGGTAGCTAGGATTTGGAGTAAAACTTTTGTGGGTACACCTCTTGTTAACCCTCCTGAGACTATAACTCGACCACTAGGGACACCTAGGGGTTCAAAGGCTTGTTTCACGCGCTAAGTGCAATCGCGACACCTGCGACAATGGGTTAGGATTTTTTTTTTTTAGATTAGATTTGCTCGAGGACTAGCAAGTAATAAGTTTGTGGGCGTTTGATAGATGCATCTATATGTCTATTTTGATCTCGATTCTCTATATTGTTAGTACTCAATTTGTACTTATTATGGTATTTTATTTCTTTGTAGGTGTTTTTGGAGAAATAAACTTTTGCGGGAAAATAGGCTCGAAAAGTGATATTTGCACCCCTGGTAAAGTGTGAAGGCGCCCCAGAAATGTGTTACTGGCACCCGGAAGAGTTGATAAAGGCACCCTATGAATTTTACTATTCGCACCCAAGAATTACTATTTGCACCCAAGGAATGTGCTAAAGGGACCCTGGCCGAGGATAGGAGGAACATCTTCTTCCCAAATTTGAATTTTGAAATTTACGGGAAAAATTGGTGTGAACTGGCAAATTCAGGGTTGGAGATTTGGACGAGTTTTAGAGAGATTAAATCGCTGATTTTGATGGGTTGGACTTGTTAGAGCTAAATAGGGTTGGTATGGTTGTTGGATTGGATTAACTTGGGATGGATAATCAGATATTCGATCAAACAGTGCGTAGATGATATCTAAAATTTTCTTATTGGTGCATGATCGATAAAAAATCTGCGTTTTGTGCATGATCGATCATAAGGGGATCAACTTTTTTTTGTGCAGGGACATTGAAGACAAGAAGATTTCTTATTGGTTTTTGATATTTGTGATTTACTTTGTGCACACACTTGATCGTCTGGGGTCCGACTTAACTTTGTTTATCTTTTGATAGACATCTTATTGTTAGTCATACAGATCAGAAATCTATCATGTGGTGATTTTCTTCAGTATCTGAATCTGATAGGTTGTAAACCTAAATTTGGTTATCTTGATAACGAGATCATGGTTGACCTAATTAAACAAAGGAGTTTATATTATTTAAACGGAAGAACCTTTGTTTAACTCAACACAAATCTCTAATTTAGTTATTGAGATTGATAGAGTGGTTACCGAATATATATTAATCCTTTACTGTTTCCGAAGACGATCCAAATGAGTTGGTTGCAATAAATCTTCACAGCAGGTGAAGCAACTTAAAATAGTGGAATCTATCTTAGGATTGCACGTGTGTTGGACAGATTGGTTGTATGCGCAGGGATACTAAAGGAACTAGGGTTAGTTTACATGGTTTGAACTATACGAAGTTGGTAGTAGTATTTGTATAACAGCTTAATTCTGAGAGTATTCAAAATTGGCCTAGGTCCCTGGGTTTTTCTGCATTTGCGATTTACTCGTTAGCAAAATCTTGTGTTATGTTATTTACTTTAATTCCGCATTATTTAGCTTGTACTTATATGTTAACTAAAACACTTGGGTTTGATCCCTATGATTTTTATTTTTCCAAAAGTTCAAGGGGGCTGGTGATGCCGCTAGCTCCAATGTAGTTTCTCCCCTGATAGTAAAATCATCAATGAAAGCCATCAATAAAGCTATGTTTTCCTAATATCATTCTTGACTATCTCAAACCTTCCGCAAACAATCACGAACCCATCATATGGCAGCAACAAAAGCCTTAGTTCAAAGAATAACCATGAATGAAAGAAATAGGTCAGGTAAATTTTTGTTGCCTGATAGACATATTTTTGTGTCTAATTTGTTCTCAATACTGTGTATTGTTAACGCTCGATTTTGTACTTATTTGATCATTTGATCTTTTTGTAGGTGTTTTTGGAGAAATAAGCTTTTGCCACGAAATTGGCTCGAAAAGTGGTTTCTGCGCCCGTGAGAGAAAGTTACTAAAGACACCCCTCATTTGGATAAGGGGCACATCAATTACTAAGGGGCGACCACTTGCTATTCGCACCCTTGTTATGGATAAGGGACACCTTCTTCATCACCGTTTGAATTCAGTTTTGGCGGGAAACTTAACCAGTAACCTGAGTATTTTCTGTCCGAATTATGGAAGAGATTTAATCGCTGTTTTCGGTTTGGATTGACTGGATTGGGCCAAACAACGTTGGTATGGATGATTAAATGGACTATATTGGGCTGGATCATTGATATGAAGTTAAATAGGGAAAGGTATTCATCGGGTTTCAATTTGGAAGATTTGAACGAGATTGAGTCGGAGATTATCATGGGAGTTAGCTGGTTCGGGCCTGTTTTGTTGAAACAGGATTGGTAAGATGATTTGAATCGATAAAAAAAGAAGGTTTCATCAAATCTCGAGAAAACAGAGCAGTTACCATATCTCGGGTTCGTGGATTTGTTTAGGAAGGTGCGTGGTAAAACTGGAAGTTTATCTTCTATGATATGTTAATATATATCTTAGGGAAGAGTTTGGTGGAAACCAGAACACGCATGAAGGTGAAGATAAACAAGGAAAATCCGTGACTTTGCGTGGAAGAAAAGAGATGGGTTGAGAAGATATTGTCGGGATTTATTGATCTTATGGAGTATATGACAACTTCTGGGAGTTCATAGAGGGGTTATCGAGTCTTTGGGAGAAGTTTGGGGCAGTTGCAGAGAAAATTCAGAGTTGCAGAGGCGCGTTTGATCATCACAGAGAAGGAGGAAGAAGAAGAAAAGATCACAGTTTCTGTGTAACGTTCAGGAACTGTCATCTTTTCTCTCTATATAGATAACAGTCTCCTTGCAACAGTTTTTCACTTAAACCTCTGTAACAGTTTGAAACAGTCAGTCTGTGACGCCTATCACTGCAGCAAACTGCCTGCTTTATTAGTTTTCTCTTGTTTTCACCATTTTGGCTATGAACACCTATTGTGATTTGTTGACAACATCGTCTTGAGTTTTCTATTTTAAAATATAATTCTAATATCAAATCTCTACAAGTCTTTAAGGAACCACTTTTCTTACCACTGTAAAAATTACATCAATTTTTGGCGCCGCCGACGCGGACTTGTATTTAAGTTTATGTTTTAGGTTTTATATTTTTTTGTTTTTAGTCTTTGTTTAATTTAATTAGAATTTTATTTTCTAGATTTTACTTTGGTATTTTTTTTTGTTTTTGGTGTGCAGGATTGACTCTAAGCTAAAGTTGGAAAGTCAGACTTGCTTGCCATAAAAGGAGAAAGCCGAAGATTTTATTTTTATGGACTTTTATTTATTCGTTTTTTTCTCCTTTTGGACTTGTAATTTCTTTTATTTGGTTGTTTGTTATTATTTTATTTATTGGAAAAAAAACAAACCACTTGCACACACCAATTGCATTTTCGTCCGGCACCGATTTTAGGAAAACAAGTGGTTTAGTACGGTGAACCCTCTGGGCGTTATCATCTGAAACACCACAAACCTCAGCCTCGTATCTTTGGGTATATTTTGATGTGGTAACCCAAGCCTACCTAAATTAGTTAGCTCAGCATTTGCATGTGCACTATTTTTGGTTGAATTCTTGTATGCCAGAACGTAAGAGAGACGCTCTAGGACGGTTTATGCGTGAAAAACCTAGAAGTGATATTTTAGGAAACAGGAGTCTTGATTACCTTAATCTAGAAAGTCCTATTTTTGAACGTCCTGATTTTACTGAGGAGCGAATCCCTATTACTCAGGTAGAGCCAGAAATGGCAACTTTGAAAGCTTCGTTAAATCCGACTAGGACTACTCGTCCCTCGTGTATCAGGTTAGCAGAAACTGAAGCAAATTATGAACTTAAACCTTGAACTTTATAGATTCTCCCAATCTTTTTAGGGAAAGAAAATGAAAACCCATATTTCCATGTTAGGGACTTTGAGGAAATTTGTAGTACCCTAAAGATTAGAAACCTTGATGATGATGCTTTGAAACTTAGGTTATTCCCTTTTTCCTTGAAAGATAAATCTAAATCGTGGCTATATAGTTTCCGGGTCAATCGAAACATATGAACAACTTACATCTGCCTTTTTGAACAAGTTTTTCCCTAGGCACAAAACATCGTCTATTAGGACGCAAATCTGCACGTTTTCTCAACAGGAGGGAGAATCTTTGTATAGGTATTTGGAAAGGTTCAATGATTTATTAGCCCAATGTCCTCATCATGGTTTAGAAAAGGTTAGGTTAGTTCAGATCCTTTATGAGGGTTTAGATTATTCCACTACAACCATAGAGGAAGTTATGTGTACGGGTGGGTTTGAAAACCAAACAATTGATGTGGCGATGATATTTCTGAATGAAATCGCCGAAAAGACCCAACACTGGGAAAATAATAAGGAACCTTAGAAAAAAATTTCTTCTAGGTCGAAGAAACGTTAATAGGGTAGAAGGAGGCTATGAATCAGATGCCAAAATTGCAGCAATAGCTAAAAGGTTAGAATCTTTAGAAGTGGGTCACATTAGTAGTCGAGTGGAGCCTTTTTGGGAAGGCCAGATTATGGAAGAGCAAGCCAATGCTCTTTACAATAACACTAGATTCGATAATTCTCAGAAGTTCAACCCATATTCAGAAACTTATAACCCTGGTTGGAGAAACCATCCGAACCTTTCATGGTCTAAGGGCCAGAGCCAAGGTCAGTTTAGTAATTTAATACTCCCCCAGGTTTTGGCTATACTAAGAATCCTTCAGGACAAGCTCAGTTTCAGAATCAGTCTGATAAGAAAACTTTAAGTCTAAAGGAAACTCTCGCCTCGTTTATTCGAAACACTGAAAAGATGCACCAATCACTTTCACAAAGCGTAGAAGCTAGTAACAGGATAGGGAAAGAAAATAGTCAAGCTATTGTCGAGTTAAAAACGCAGGTTAGTATGATAAATGAGTCCTTGAGATAAAAAGGTAGATTCTCTAGTCAAACACAACCCAACCCTAGAGGAGTTCATGAAATAGGTGCAAAACCAACAAATCAGCTGAATTTTATTAGCACCCTTAGGAGTGGTAGAGTTGTAGACAATAAGGTAACCATGCCCGATAGTGAGCATACTGTAGTTCACACCTCAGGACCATCCATAGCTGAGGGGACTGATAAAATCTCTGATGATGCCAATTCGGTTCCTGAGAGGCCCTATTTTATGCCTACAGCCCCATTTCCCCAGTTACTAGTACCAACAAAGAGTGAATCCAACTTTAATGACATAATGGAGGTTTTTAAGAAAGTTACCATAAACCTTCCATTACTAGAAGCAATTAGGCAACTTCCGGCATATGCCAAGTTTCTTAAAGATATGTGTACGCGAAACCAAAAGCTTAGTGTCCCTAAAAAATCCTTTCTAGCTAGTCATGTAAGTTTGATCATTCAGAACCCCACACCTCCTAAGTATAAAGACCCAGGTGCACCTACCATTGCTTGCACGATAGGAAAACATCGGGTAAAAAGAGATTTACTGGACTTAGGAGATAGTGTAAACTTACTTCCGTACCATGTGTACTTACAGCTAGGACTTGGTGAATTGAAACCTACCAAGATAACACTGCAGTTAGCTGATAGGTCTGTTAAAATTCCTCGAGGTGTTATAGAGGATGTTCTTATTGAGGTCGACAAGTTTATTTATCCAGTGGATTTCGTGGTCTTAGATACTCAACCTGTCCCTGACCCATAGAACCAGATATCTGTGATTTTAGATCGCCCATTTTTAGCTACGTCTAATGCAATCATAAACTGTCGAAATGGTATCATGAATTTATCTTTTGGTAATATGACTATTGAGCTGAATATTTTTAATGTCAATAAGCTACATTCTGAGCTAGATGACACGTGCATTGAAGAGGTAAACATGATAGGAACCTTAGTTCAGGAGTCATTACCAAACATCTTATCGGAAGATCCATTAGACAGTTGTCTGTCCCATTTTAGCTTGGATTTCGACGATGATAGCAACATTGAACAAGTAAATGCTCTGTTGGATTCTATTCCTGTGTTAGATACTGATAGATGGAAAGCTAGGTTCGAACCATTACTAGTTTCTGAGTCTACCTTAATCCCTTGTTTAGAAGAGCCTCCTAAGTTGGACCCTGAATATGCATTTCTAGGCCCATCTAAGACTTTCCCTGTTATTATAGCTTCCGATTTGGATAGTGATCAGGAGAGTAGGCCAGTGACCGTGCTTCAAGACAATAAGGAAGCTTTAGGGTGGACCATAGCGGATATTAAGGACATAAGTCCTACAATGTGTATGCATCAGATGCGTTTAGAGGATGAACCACCTGATTATAATTTAGAGAAAGCAACGGACCTTTTTCAGGAACCTAATGGTCTAGAAATTAGGAATATTGTGACTAGTCTATCTAGTGACACCCAAAATTCTAATTTTGGGGGTGGATTATATGCCTCTACCATTTCACAAGAGCAGCTTCATTGAGAAGTTCAGTTGTTAGAAACCCATCCTCTGGTTGATGTGGTTTACCCAGGCTATGATACCCAAATTGATTTTGTTTTCCCACCAAATATTTTTCAACCAATTGTGGGAACGTATAAATTTCAGATGTGTCAATTATTTAGTTTTGAGACTAAGCCTAAGTACTTTAGGAGATTAGAATCGACACATTTACCTAAAATTGACCACCACTTTCATCGTGGTCAATTGTGTGAGTCAAACCTGATTGACTTTAAGGATCCGCAGTTATTTAGGTTATTATTATGTGCTCCTAAGTTTTCACTTGAGTATTTCCAGACTCTAATACCTGAATTGGATCTTAGCTACGAGGAAATCCAACCCATGAAAATATTTTATTTGGACCCAGTTATAGAACCTGAACCTGAACCACAGCTAGATGTAGTTGTCTTAAACATGAAACTAGACAAGGGTGTGCTTTATTTGTTTATTTTCTTGGCAGGTTGCAAATTCCTTTTATTTGTGGTAGCTTTATTTGGTTTTGATGACCCACAAATATTTCGGCTATTACTTTATGATTCTATGAGGTGACTAATCCTTTCTTAGTCTAGCCGAAGACTTTAAACTTAGCACTTCTTGGGAAGTAACCCAACACTCATACAACACGCTAATATATCTTTTCTTAACTCTTTTGCTTCATATGGTAACAGTTTCTCCTTGTTCATGCTTTTAATTTCATCTTTAGAACATTGAGGACAATGTTAGATTTAAGTTTGGGGGTATGGGAGAAACTTTTGAGTTGCAATATAAATAAATAAACTCCAGAGCCTAGAAATTTATGCTTATTAAGGATGGCACTAACCAATCTAAGTGGATGGAAGAATCTTGGTTGTAGGAGTTGAGGAACCAATCTGATTAGATGGAAACATCTAAAGAGTCTATTCATAAAAGCACAGAGCTCAGGTGTTAGAAATAACATGGTAGTTTAGCTATATCTCGTTGAGTCCTTTTCAATTCTGTTCTTATTTTGTTTTCTTTTTAAAATATGTTTCTCTAAGTGATTAGGTGGGGCTCACGATTCAAGTTGTTACCACTACTAGGGTGAAATAGAGTGATTGAGATACAAAAAAAAAAAAAGTTGAAAAAAGGAATTGAACAAAAAAGTTGAAGAAAAAGTTGAAAAAAAAGTTGAAAAAAAAAGAGAGAAAAAAAAGAAAGAAAAGAAATTGAGACCAGACCACATGACCTACCGGAATAAATTCAATAAAGTTGACCACTGGTACCCTTGTATATGCCAGTTGTGTTGACCTAGAGTTAGGATTATAGACCATTGGTTCCCTTGTATATGCCAGTTGTGTTGATATTAGTCAGACTAGTATCTCAGTCCATTATGATAGGTTTATTTTGGCAGTGGCCTTCAGATAGATATGAGAAACACCGTTCACCTAGTTAACATCAAAACCATCTATGTTTTTCTTTATATCCATGTCTTAATCTATCCATGTGATTTGTTGACTCCGGATATTGATGTCCATAGTGCAACTATCTGAGTAGAGCTGTGTCACTTATATATGAATTTTAGTATGCTTGAGTGCAAACTCGTGTACAACAATTGGAATTTCGTATCAGGGTACTTCCTCCTGTAGTCAATAAGTATGCCAACCAAGGAGATTCTTTAGTGCCTTCCAAGGTTCTGCGTACATAACTAGGGTCTGGAGTAAAGGTTTTGTGGGTATATCTCTGGTAAGCCCTCCCGAGACTATAACTCGGCCACTAGGGCCACCTAGGGTTTAAAGGCTTATTGCATACGCTAAATGCAATCGACGATGCCTGCGACAGTGACTTAGAATTTTATTTTAGTTTTGATCGAGGAAGAGCAAATGATAAGTTTGGGGGTATTTGATAGAGACATTTTTGTGTCTAATTTGTTCTCAATATTGTGTATTGTTAGCGCTCGATTTTGTACTTATTTGATCATTTTATGTTTTTCTAGGTGTTTTTGGAGAAATAAGCTTTTGCCACGAAATTGGCTCGAAAAGTGGTTTTTGCGCCCGTGGAGGAAAATTACTAAAGACACCCCTCATTTGGATAAGGGGCACATCAATTACTAAGGGGCGACCACTTGATATTCGCACCCCTGTTATGGATAAGGGGACACCCTCTTCGTCGCCGTTTGAATTCAGTTTTGGCGGGAAAACTTAACATGTCACCTGCGTATTTTCTGTCCGAATTATGGAAGAGACTTAATGAGATTTAATCGTTGTTTTCGGTTTGGATTGACTGGATTGGGCCAAACAACGTTGGTATGGATGATTAAATGGACTATATTGGGTTGGATCATTGATATGAAGTTAAACAGGGAAAGGTATTCATCGGGTTTCAATTTGGAAGATTTAAACGAGATTGAGCCGGAGATTATCATGGGAGTTAGCTGGTTCGGGCCTATTTTGTTGAAACAAGATTGGTAAGATGATTTGAATCAATAAAAAAAGAAGGTTTCATCAAATCTCGAGAAAACAGAGCAGTTACCATATCTCAGGTTCGTGGATTTGTTTAGAAATGTGCGTGGTAAAACTGGAAGTTTATCTTCTCTGATATGTTAATATATATCTTAGGGAAGAGTTTGGTGGAAACCAGAACACGCGTGAAGGTGAAGATAAACAAGGAAAATCCGTGACTTTGCGTGGAAGAAAATAGATGGGTTGAGAAGATATTGTCGGGATTTATTGATCTTGTGGAGTATATGACAGCTTCTGGGAGTTCATAGAGGGGTTATCGAGTCTTTGGGAGAAGTTTGGGGCAGTTGCAGAGAAAATCCAGAGTTGCAGAGGCGCGTTTGATCATCACAGAGAAGGAGGAAGAAGAAGAAAACATCACAGTTTCTGTGTAACGTTCAGGAACTGTCATCTTTTCTCTCTATATAGATAACAATCACCTTGCAACAGTTTTTCACTTAAACCTCTGTAACAGTTTGAAACAGTAAGTTTGTGACGCCTATACACTGTGGCAAACTGCCTGCTTTATTAGTTTTCTCTTTTTTTCACCATTTTGAGCTATGAACACCTATTGTGAGCAAGTGAAAAATATGAGGAGCTAAACCCCATTGCTGAGGCGACGGAGGAAGCCATTTTTCCAATTATTATGTGGTAAGTTATATTTAACTTAATTTTTGCAATTCTTTTATGATTATTTGCACTGAAATGAAATCGAATATATGATTCTGATTAAGTGGTTGTGTTCTCAATTGATGGGTCATGCTTAGGTTAAGTCTTTTGATGGTCCATGCTTTCGATTTACAACTTTTGTTTTGAGAATCTACTTGTCTTGGAAAAAATATTAGAATCATTTTAAACGTAAAGAGTTGCATGAATATTGATTAGATTAAATCACATAAAAATTGAAGATTTGTGGAATCCCGAGTCTCAGTGCTTTTAAAATCTTGATAACAACATCGTCTTGAGTTTTCTATTTTAAAATATAATTCTAAAATCAAATCTCTACAAGTCTTTCACGAACCACTTTTCTTACCACTGTAAAAATTACATCATTGCCTTATGTCGAGAAAGACGATGACAGTCGTAACAAAAAAGTGGTGCCTTTTACATTTTTCAAACATAGAGTGTTGGCAGCCCCTAGCAGAAATAGGGGTTCCTTTATAACTCATGTGAACCATCAGTTCCTGATAACTGGTAGTGTATTCTAAACCTTCTCGAACTGTCAGTTTTGGAGAACTGACAAGATTATTTACTTATAACTTCTTGATACGATGTCAGAATAACCTCATTATTAAGTTGCTGGTTTCGTATATCTGTTCTCTACAAGATCGTGAGAAGAAATTATGGATTTGAATGAGTTTCATCCGGTATTTGGACCTATTCCATTTGTAGCGTTCACTTTTATAGCTATTTTCCACTTCTTTTTGGGTGACTCACTTAATAAAAGACATAAACTAAAAAACAAGTATTATACTACAAGGTAATCTGCACGAAATATAGCTAAAAAAAGTATGGAATTGACACTCAAAACATGTAAATTAGGAACTTATCATGGGAAAGCAATGGATAAAAGTTACAAATGATTCAGTTTATCCAGATAAACACCACAACTGTTTTTGAAAAGGCGAGGGTACCCAAATATACCTCAAGCTAAAACTTTTCCTACCTATAAGTCCTTTCTCGGAAAGTGATTGTCTATGGACTGAGTCGAGACAATAAAACTAATCGGTTCACACTTCGTGTGATCGTCTATGGATACGAGATCGAGAAAATACAACAACGAAGTATGTTTACTTGATAAAAAGGTTCGGACATAACCAAACACAATAGAATTGCTTATCAAGTAAATAGGAATTAACGTTTGTGTAATTTAATTTAATTATAATAAAACAATTATAATGCGGAAAATAAAAGTAAATGACACAACAATATTTTGTTAACAAGGAAACCGCAAATGCAGAAAAACCCCGGGACCTTGTCCAGAATTGAATACTCTCAGGATTAAGCCGCTACACAAAATTAAACCAACTTCGTATAATTGAGACCAAGCAACTAAATCTATAATTCACCTAGTTCTGTCTGTATTCCCACGCCTCCAACTTATGAATAAGTCACGTACTTGGAACAATTCATTTGGTTCATATTCC
Organism: Papaver somniferum; assembly: GCF_003573695.1. Lineage (NCBI taxonomy): Eukaryota > Viridiplantae > Streptophyta > Magnoliopsida > Ranunculales > Papaveraceae > Papaver > Papaver somniferum. The sequence continues at coordinate 32,898,180 of NC_039361.1, read as the reverse complement.
AAACAGTAAAGGAACAACAAATTTGTTTGGTATCAACTCTCTTCAACCAAGTGATGTGAGTTCGACAAAGGCTCTTCTGTTTATCTCAATAAACCCCTTCGTCGGGTTCTTAGATCTATCTTACTCTCAACTACCAAAGGTAATTGTTAAGATTTTGCAATCAATATTTTTAATCACAAAGAATTATATTGATGTCGATCTACGTAACTAATCAATCCAATCTACCACAAGGATAAACCGATTATAGTTGGATCATCTTATACCGAAACAAGTATTGTGCACACCAAAGATTATGAACCCTAAATTAGAAATCTTCTTTGCCTTAAAATCTTCATAGATCTTCAATAAACACCCGCTCATAACAACTTGAATCTCTTGTGATCAATCACGCACAGAACGGAGTCTGTTAACAATGGATTATCACAAGATCGTCTTTAGAACTAAAAACAGTCTAAAGATCCCTGTCGAAACTTCGTTCTAGTTTGAGTGAATCTTATATCAGAAGAGAAGGTTCTCAAGCATAAACAAACTAGGTGCAATCAAATTTCAACCACCGTTAGTCAATCAAATCAATCGAAAACACAAGATAAACCGTAATTATCTAGTTTCCCACTAACGGTACTAATAGAGCTTCTCAATCCCAAAGAAGACTTTAAACTGGACGTAAGATATTTCGCCTAATTAGGTTACTCTCATCTCCGAATATGCGGATACACCAGTAACAACACAACCGAGGAAGTTTGCTGTCACAAAGGATTAGTTTGCTAGAAATGCAAACTTCAAGTATTTATAGACAAGGAAGTTTGGACACCAAGGAATTTCCAAAATCTAAAATATTCTCAAGATATGCAATATATTCTAAATTCGGTTTCCATAATTCCTGGGAATGCTCTGTCTAAAATATTGACCGAAAATCTCTTTGGAAAATACTTAACTAGTAAATGCACATTAATAATTCTCATTTTCCTAAAATAAAATTAACAACCTTAAATAAAAGATTCTTAACTTATTTATATTTCGATCCTGGGATTTTCTTCCTTTAGCTATTAAGGAATAACTTTGAACAAATAAAGATAAGCGTTACAACACATGTTCAAAGTATATCGACATCCTTAATTTGTAAGTCCTCTTTCATACTTACAACCTTGAAACTGATTTGCCACACTTCCAAACAAGTTGAGAATTGGTTCATCTGACTTTCAAGAACTATGTGATTGATCAAGAACACTGAATCACAAATCATGGTTTAACGGTTCTACCAAAGCAAGTTTCGGTTCTACCTCCATACGAGTATTGTGCATAGTCACACTAGCTTTCCAAAATTCGGTTGACTAGGTACTAGGATCGGTTCCCCACATATATATGGTATCTAACTTATCTGTGTTGCACATGTCCATAGGATAAGTTCCCCTTTGCCTAAAAATGTGTTGCACATGTCCATAAGATCGGTTCCCCTTTTTGCTAAAAACTTGTTGCACCTCATACAAGGATCGGTTCCCCTTTGTGATGTGTTGGACCTCTTATTAGGATCGCTTCCCCTTTACCCAGATTCGGTCATACACAAATCACAAACTCGATCATACCATCTCAGATGATTAGTTAAGATCGGTTTCACTAATAAAAGTCATAACAATAATAAGTCAGGCCTTTGTGAATAGTTTTACCAAAAACACAAACAAGTCATGAGCGGTTATACTAAATCACACATATTGGTTGTTCACAAGATATGCAATGAATAACAATACCAGTAACGCCTGGCGATTTCCTTTTCGATTCATAAACAAGTTCATGAACTTACTTCCTTAAAACACATGTAAAACATTGTTTCCTAGGATGAAATCCTCACCTCATACCCATACATAATCACAATAGCATTTAAACGATTATGTCAATGTCTTATCTACAAAGTTTAATGGTTAAGCAATAAATTTCATATTGTATTCCTTAATACTATGTCTATCTAGAGTGTTCATGCTTCGTAGTTTTGTTTTCATTATGCACGACTTGAAAGATAGGTTAGGGAATGAAACAGTTCAAGCCAAATATCACTAACCTCAAATGGAAGAATGATATTGTCGTTGTAGCTTCTTACTTCTTCACTTCTTCAAGTCTTCGCAATACTTGTAATGATGAGTGCATAATTCTTATATATTTACCACTCAAATTTATATTTATTAGTTTCGATTTTTATATATATTCAATAATTTTGTTTATTTTTGCAGTGTTCTAATAAATAAAGCTCTTTTAGACCAAAATGTCGAACTTTGCTGGTAAAATGGAGGAATGGATCAATATATCTCTATACACTGATGGAAAAACAAGGAGTTGGTGCTTATGTTGTATACCAATGATGCACGAGAGCTTAATTTAGAAGACGGCATACATCGGACTTTGGAAGAGGCATGCATGGAATTAAACAATTAAGGAAAGTGGAGATTTGGAGGTCCACTTCGATTATCAAACATGCAACCACGTGAAAGAAATGTTTATGTCGACACCATGTTAGAATTTCCATATTTCGTTCCTCATGACCACCACTTAATAAGCTAAAGGGAATCAATGGACCAATAAGATGTAAGGAAGTGAACACTTGTCACCCGTTCATTGGTTAGTGACGTGGAGGGAAAATTCAAAATAGGAAAGTTACATTTTGGAACTTCTACAAGTACAATCAGAATATCAGTTTCGAAGGGGAGCTTTTACGGCGAATAGCGGACACCACTGTAATTTTAGTCCGTTTTGTTTTCATCTTTTGTAATGGAAGGCTAGTTCTCTCTATTAGGGCTAAGGAGAAAGCCAATAAATCGTATAAGAAATTTTAGTACTCTTTCAATAAATATTATTTTGGAACGTAAATGTTTTAATTAATCTCTCTTCATATTTAGCTTCATTTTAATTGTTTTGGTTAGTCTTCGGCTGTCGATCTTTTATAAGCGAAGGAGGTTATATCTTTTTGGTTTACAACATAAGTTGTCATTTATTTTAATTGTAATATTTTCCGAGACATGAGATTTTGAAACTGTCTCGAGTTATACACAAATAGTTTTTTAGAGAGGAATGATTATTTTGTATAATTGATTTGGTGAAATCCGAAACCCTAGGTTTTTCTTTCATTGATTATCTTAGCAGTTTTTTTATTCTAGTATTTTTCTTTAGTTAATCTTGAACCAAATCTAGATAAAAGTCCGAGCAACGAATCCCTTTCTTACTACTTGTAAAAACTACATCATCTCATATCCTAATACTTTCAAGCTAACCTACACGAAGTTGACTCTAGTACATAATCAAGCGACTCTTAAAATGAGTTTTGATTCACTAAAATATGACAACCAAACTTGACATACCAAAGATTGGTGGGTTCAACCGAGCTACGCTCTAACAGTTTTTGAATATGATAACCGGTAATGAGAGGACTAGAACTAAAAATAAATCTTCAAAAAAGGTAAGTTGTGTTAGAGTATTGCTCGGTCGAACTCACAAATGTTTCCATCTCAAGCTTGTTGTCAAATTTAGTTATCAAAACTATATCTTGATTTCTAGTCTATATTTAGTCAGGTTTCGGATTAGGATAAAAGTGTGTAGTTGAGAATCGGATATCACTGCGTTCTACCATTTGAAGGCGAAGATCAACATGAGCTTTCGATAACTTTAACATCAAAAGGTAAGTGAACACTGAACCACATATTTCTCAAAATTATCACATTTCTATCTATGATACATTGTCGCATGACTAAATTAGACAGTACATGCATAATAGAAATTTAGATTCAACTTTATCTTAAAAAATGTTCTCGAAATATGATTATTTATGCTTAAGAACATTTGTTCATACTTGATGAATCTGGTTAAGAACAATTTATATTGTTCATGACTTAAATTATGATTCAAGATATAATCATTTGAAAATAGTTTGGAACAATGATATATGTCATTGATGTTATTCGGGCATGTTTCGAATTGATTATTGGAAAGATATAGAACTATTGTTAATCTGGATACAAGACAGTATGCATACCAGTTCATATACTGGGAGAACTATTATAAGTCCGGAGCCGCAGTACATGTACCCAGTACACGTACCGGCGTAGCTATAGTTCGGCTGCGATTTTGTGGTACGCATACCCGGTATCCATACCGCAAAAAGTCTGTGAATCGTGAACCAGAAACGGTAGCATAGCCAGCATACAAACCAGAAAAGATATGCTGGTTTTAATACCGAAAATGGTACATACCCGATGTGCAAACAATAAAAGATATGTGAGTTCCTGACCTCGTTTTTGTCTTAAGGGTATCCATACTCGGTACACGTACCATGAAAAAGACATTCACGAACAGGTACAATACACGTACTTACCCTGTCGAATATTTTTAGATGCATCAAAATTATTTCTATGAGATAATCGACATTTGATCAACTCTCTAAAAACACTATCTAGAGATTTTTGATCATATGTGTGATTCATGAAAAGTCTTAAAGTGTTACATGAAAATGGTTAAGCAATAGTTCAATTGGATAGTTTCGGCTAACCTACATGAACAGGTCATTGTACACGGTTCGGTTACGGTCCATCCTCACCAGAGTGCATATATGCTATGTTAATCTCAAGTCAAGTTTTTCATATAATAGTGATTCTTGATTGCTTGGTTCCAAAGCTATCTTAGCTTAAACCTTAAGCGACCTTGATCTTGAAAGTTTATAAAAGGAGAACCTCTAACCTGGGATCTTTGAATCCCTGACACTATTCTTGTGTGTCCTAGTTGTATACTAGAGTCATCCTGTCCTTCAAACCCTTCTGCTAGGGTTTAGCGACTAAAAAGACTTCACATAGGGATTCGTGAAGCTAGATTCAACTGTTAGAGCACTGCTCGGTCGAACTCGCAAGCGTTGTTATCTCAAGCTTGTTTGTCAATGTTAGTGATCAAAACTATAAATCTTGATTTCTAGTCTACTTATAGGGATGTCTCGTACTAGGATAGATTGTGTAGTTGAGCATTAGACTTCACGGCGTTCTATCACTTGGAAGGTCTATTTCTATATCTCCTATATTGAGACAAAAGTCGTATAACTATATAGTTGTCAATTTTGCACATTTGAGATTTCGAGCTGAGTTTATCTCGCTTACATATTTCTCGAAATATGTGTTGGTAAGCTTTCGCTTCAACCAAGTTCATCTTATATTCTTGACGAAAGTCAAAAGATGATCATGTGAAAATCGCCGAGTAACATCTTACATGGTTTGTGAGATACAATCATTTGGTGTAGACTTGAAATGTTTCGTTATGATTATTTCAATAACTTTAAAATTTCTTTGATGCTAATAGTGTGTGAAAACGGCTATTGTCATCCTCTAAGAAAGTTTCAATGATTGAAATAGAGTTTAGAACTATTGGATTATGAACATAGTATGCATTCATGCATGTATGTTATCCATGACCGGAACTAGAGTATGCATACCCGTATACGTACTTGTAGTTGTGAAATTCCGTGTACCAAGTACACATACCGGTACGCATACTTGCGTAAGGTATAGGTCCGGGAATTTCTGCTGGGTTTTGGAAGTGTACTAAGGTATGCGTACACGTTCGCATACTGGCGAACCCATACTCAAACCGACCACTTAGGTATGCGTACCCATTTGCATACTTGAGTGGTTAATGTTCTAAAATCTGTTGTGTCATGAACTAATACATTTAAATATTAATGCATTCTTTGCAAACCGTGGCTATAATGTTCAAAATTGATTCGAGTGAATCAAATCGATTTTGCTTCAATTGTGTTCGTGTATAATTCTATGAGAATTTAACAATTGAAAAACTCTTTAACTAGTTTCATTTGAGTCATTTGAACTAGTGATGGTTAATATGAACAAGGTTGATATGAGAGTATTCATATGGCTAACCTCGGTTAACTATTATTGAACCAACATGGTGGACACGTTTAGGTACGGTTACATAAACCTAAATGAGGGTACATTTCATTTGTGTGTAACAAGCTAAGTTCGATCTAACGGTTAAAAGATATTAGCTTGAATCTAATCAGGTTTTCATCTAACGGTGAATATTGAATTCTTTGTTACCAAGGTAACTTAGATTGCAAACCCTGATTTGAAAATTATATAAAGGAGAACTCTAGCAACTGGGAAACCTAATCCCCACACCTCCTGTATGATACTAGTTGTATAAGATAGAGTCGATTCTCCTTTAACCTTAGGTTTTTCACGAAACCCTGTATGTTAACGACTTAAAGACTTCATTGGGATTGTGAAGCTAGACCCAACTATTTTCTCTGTAGTTGCGTGTTCTGATCTTACTTCTTCTATCGTGATTGAGTATAATCTTTGCTAAGATTTGCTAGAGATTTATCTCCGATATGTAAGATTAAAAGTAGTCACAAATATCTTCGTCTCATCGTTTGTAATTCCACAATATCTTGTTTAGCTACCATACGATTAAGATTACTGTGAGGTGATTGATAATACTAGGATGTTCTTCGAGAATATAAGTCCGGTTTATCAATTGGTTCATGTGCACCTTGATTTATCAGAAGACGGAACAAAAATCATAGGTATTTCTGTGGGAGACAGATTTATCTATTCCAATAGACTTTTCTGTGTGAGACAGATTTGTTTATCAAGTCTTCGACGTTGGGTTGTAGCAACTCTTGGTTGTGGGTGAGATCAGCTAAGAGAATAAAGTGCGTAGTATCCTGCTGGGATCACAGACGTAAGGAGCGCAACTGTACCTTGAATCAGTGTGAGATTGATTAGGGTTCAACTACATTCCAGTCCGAAGTTCATTGGTAGTATGCTAGTGTCTGTAGCGGCTTAATACAGTGTGGTGTTTAAAGCTGGACTAGGTCCCGGGGTTTTTCTGTATTTGTAGTTTTCCTTGTTAACAAAATTTTGATGTCTGTGTTATTTCTTTTATGCCTTATATTTTATTATATAATTGAAATATCACAGGTTGTGCGTTGAATCGATCAATTGGTAAATCCAACCTTTGGTTGTTGATTGAAATTGATTGATCCTTGAACATTGGTCTTTGGTACCGTTCAAGTTACTTATTCTATATTCAATCGGGCTCACAAATTCCTATTTGCTGATTCCAGATTTAATTGAGAGATAGAGATATAAAACTCTTTGATATACTTTTCTCTAGATTGAGTCTGACTGTCTAGTTGATTCTCTTGAAAGTATATTAGAGTTTGTCTATTCATATTTTCAAACGAAATATTGGGTGTGGTTGTTGTACCCCTCGCTTTTTCAGTTGGTATCAGAGCAGGCAAACACATTTAAGACCTCATAAGTTTGAGTTTGTAGCGATCTGAATATGGACAGAAGTGCTATCTATGATAAACGCATTACCAGAAACAAAAGGTTTGTTCCTATGAAATCTATTAAAGATAAAGATTTGTAGATCTCGAATATTGACGAACCTAGTGTCCCAATGAAACAGACTTCCATTGACAAGTGTTACCCGGTTTACCTTACTGACGAGTCTGACTCTGCAGTTGAAAGGGAAGCAGCCAAAGAGAGTGCAGTGATTCTAAAACTTGTTAGAATTCAGGATGATGATGTCAACTGGTTGAAACACAAATTCAATGTCCTTGTTGGTAAGGTAAATGAGCGTGACTCTCTTCTAAAGGTCCTTCGTGAGGAAAACGCCTCAGTCTGTTCTTCACGAACTAAGCTTAAGGGAAAACTCAAAGAGGATGCTTTGGAAACTGAACTTCTTTTGAGTACACTCTTTATTCAAGAATGTTCCAAGGAGTCCATTATACCAATTGCTTCTGATTTAACTGGAAAAATTTCAGTTCCAGAAGAAAAATCAAAATCCCTTCCTGTTGGAAAAGATGTGCATGTGTCTTCCTCTAATCAAGGAATATCCACATCACTTGGAAGGAAGATATCTCCTAACGATGGTATTAAGACTGTTCTGTCTAATCACTCAGGTGATCAGAAAGTGTGTCTCTTTTGTGATTCAAAAGGACATGGTGAACAAAAGAGGAAATCTAGGTTGAATGACAATTCTATTGATCGTCTTCAACACACCTTAGATTTAATTCTCAAAGGTGTAACTGACATTCGTATATCTAAACCAATTGGATTTAGTATACACTCTGTGTACCCCACCAGGAAAGTTAGTTCGAAGTGTTCCTCAAATGTTCAAATGCGAAACAGTCTTCCTAAATCATTTCGTTCAAGAAGAACTCATGGGTTTTATTCTATCAGAAAGGGAGATAATGTTGTTCAGGATGTGAAAAAGGTACCAGAAGAAGGAAGCAAAAATGAAGAGATAGAAGACAACCTAAAAATGATAATTGAAGGTTATAAAATTAACAGGCTGTCAATTCCCTCTAGACAAATTATTTCAGGTAAGAACAAAAAATATATGTCGTATTTTGATGTTAGTCATAACGGTTTTCCTCCAAAGATCAGGAGAAAGAGGTTTAATCGAAGACAACGTTCATTTGATGAGCTCAAGGCTCATCCTTGTGCTAATTAATCACAAGGTTGAAATCCCACTCACAAAAATTCCTGGTTGAGTGAGATGTAATCAGGTATACTTGATGTCAAAGTGTTTTCTGATGCTCTAGCTATTTTCTGATCGTTCATAGCCGGACTATCATTCACAAACTTTGCATAAGTATTTGTATGTTTTTCACAAAACTTCTTAATCTTTTTTGTGTCAAAAAATGCTACTCGGTTGCTCTAAATTTTTCTCTGAAGAGAATGTACAATTTATCGAGTAAATTTAGTCACGTAGAAAAACTTGTGTGTACAAACTGAAAAGACGAGGGTACCCAAATGTACCACAATCTTAAACTTTTTCACCTATAAGTCCTATTACCGAAAGTGATTGTCTATGGACTGAGTTGAGACAATTTAACGAATCGGTATTCACACTTTGTGTGATCGTCTATGGATATGAGATCGAGACAATACAACAATCAAAGTGTGATTACTTGATAATAGGTTCAGACTTAACCAAACTCTATAGTATCACTAACAAGTAATACGGAGTTAACGTTTGTTTAATTTACTTTAATAATAACAACAATTACAATTGCGGAAAACAAAAGTAAATGACACAACAAGATTTTGTTAACGAGGAAACCACAAATGCAGAAAAACCCCAAGATCTAGCCCAGAATTGAATATTCTCAGAATTAAGCCGCTATACAAAATCAAACCAACTTCGTATAGTTGAGACCAAGCAACTAAACCTATAGTTCACATAGTTTCTTCAGTATCCCTACGTTTCCAGCATTCGATAAGTGCACGCACTAGAACAATTCCTTTGGATCTAATTCCAAACACTAAAGGAACAACAAATCTGTTCGGCAATAAATTTATTCAATCTCCGTGATATAAGTTTGACAAAGGCTCTTCTGTTTAATCCAATAAACTCCTTTGTCGGGTTTAGATCTATCTATCCAACAACTACCAATGTAGCAGAGTTTAGATTTTGTAATCAAAAATAGAATCTGCCAAGATGCTATATAGTGATGCCGATCTACGCAACTAATCAGTAAAATCTATCAAGGATAAACCGATTATAGTTGGATCCCAGCCGATCAAGTTTTGTGCACACCAAAGATTATGAAACCAATAAGAAATCTTCTTTGTCTTCAAATCTTCTTTAATCTTCAATAAACACCTGCACACCACAACTTGAATCTCTTGTGATCAATCACACACAGAAGGAGTCTGTTAAAAATGGATTATCAGAAGACGTCTTTAGATCTACAAACATTTCTAAAGATCCCGTCCATATATCGCATAACTTTAGGATATTCGGTTTTGTAAATTCCTTGGTGTCCAAACTTTCTAGGTCTATAAATACCCAAGTTTGGATTTCGAGCAAACTATCCTAAGACACAGCAAAACGACCTTGTTGTGTTGTTACTGGTGGAGCCGTCTATTCGGAGAGGAAAGTACCCTAATTAGGCGAAATCTCTTACGATCGCTAGGTTAAAAACTTCTATGGGATCAAGAAGCTCTACGAGTATCGTTGGTGGGAAATTAGATAATTGCAGTATTATTAGTTTTCGATTTGATTTGATTGACTAACGGTTGTTGAACTTTGATTGCGACTAGTTTTTTTATTCTTGAGAATCTTCTCTTCTGATATAAGATTCACCGCATTATAATTGTTTTATTATAATTAAAGTAAATTACACAAACGTTAATTCCTATTTACTTGATAATCAATCCTATTGTGTTTGGTTGTCCGAACCTTTTTATCAAGTAAACATACTTCATTGTTGTATTGTCTCGATCTCGTGTCCATAGACGATCACACGAAATGTGAACCGATTAGTTGCATTGTCTCGACCCAGTCCATAGACAATCACTTTCGGAGAAAGGACTTATAGGTAGTAAAAGTTTTAGCTTGAGGTGTATTTGGGTACCCTCGCCTTTTCAATTGGTATCAGAGCAGGCAAACACGAAACGATCTAACAATATGTGTTTGGTGTGATCCAACCTATAAGAAATTGAATCCAATGGATGATTTAGTTAACGTAGAGCAAGAAGGTGATATACTTCAGAAAGGATGTTTGTTTTCAAAACCTGATAAACAGCTCAACACTGTTAGTTGTCCGGTGGAACACATCTCAGGAAATATTAACCATGAAGAGTTAATACGGAAACAAATACCTGTGACAAATAAGTCGGATTCAGAAGAATGTAATGAGATTAAATTTTTCATAAAGCTTGCTGAAAGGATAATGCATATTATCCATCTGCCGAGAAGCTCGTCAGTGAATCATTGATTCATGAAAATGCTGAATCTAAAGAATTTGATGTTGTTCAATCCAAAAGAAAAAACGGTTTTCATCATTCTAGAAATGCTCTGTCCAATATTACCGAAATATCACTAGAAAATATCCAATTAGTAAATGCACCTTACCAATTTTTATTTTCCAGAGATATGCATTTAATTGTTGGCAATTAAAAGCATATAAAATTAACAACCTTAATTAAAAGATTCTCAACTTATTCCGGTCCGGGATCTCCTTGAGTTATTAAGGAATATCTTTGAACAATAAAAGATAAGAGTTACTGAACATGTTCAAAGTATGTCGACATTTTATTTCTTTGTAAATCCTTTTTCATATTTACAATCTTGGAACCGATTATACCACACTTCCAAACAAGTTTAGAATTGGTTCATATGACTTCTAAGAACTATGTGATTGATCAAATATCAATACACTAATCATGGGTTTACGGTTCTACCAAACACAAGGATCGGTTCTACCGTAATATGATTACTGGGACCGGTTACATCAGTTACCAGGATCGGTTACGTCAATTACCAGGACCGGTTACCATACTCTCATGGTATTACTTGTGATCGGTTACACTAGTCACTAGGATCGGTTACACCAATTACCAGGACCGGTTACGCCAATTAAAAGGATCGATTACAACTATTTTGTGACCGATCATACCAATTACCAGAATTGGTTACACCAATTACAAATATCGATCATACCATCTAAAGTGATTACTTAGGATCAGTTACACTAATTAAAGTCATACCAATACATAAGTCAGGTATTGTGACTAGTTTTACCAAGATACATAACAAGTTATGGTCGGTTCTACTAACTCACACATATTGGTAATTCAAATATATGCAATGAATATCAATACCAATAAGCCTAGCGGTTTCCCTTTCGATTCATAAAACAAGTTCATGAATGTACTTCCTTTAAACGAATGTAAACACTGTTTCCTAGATGAAATCTCCACCTTTACCCACACACATAATCACAATAACATTCATACGATTATGTCGATGTCTTATATACGAAGTTCAAAAGATAAGCGTTATACTTCGTATTCTAATTCCTTAACACTATGTCTACTAGAGTATAATCATTCACATCTTCGCAGTTATGTTTTCAATATAACACGACTTGAAACATACGTTAGGAATGAAACAGTTCAAGTCACAATATTACTAACCTCAAGAGGAAGGATGATGTCGTCGATGTAGCTTGTTACTTCTTCACATTCTTTAAGTCTTCGAGTAATACTTGTATGTTTCATAATCCTAATCTTTCTAGCCTAACCTATATGAAGTTGTCTCTAGTATATAATCAAGTGACTCTTTAATTGAGTTTTAATTCACTAAAATATGACAACCAAACTTGACATACCAACGCTTGGTGGGTTCAACCGAGCTATGCTCTAATACAAACAGTTTTCCTGTTTTTCGTTTTTTCGCTACTTGGGTATTTTCCATCTTTGGGTCAAGTTTGTGTTCGTACGGATACCCACGTTACTTGGTACGGACCAACTTTGGAAACCCTAAACTCTGTTTCCTTGAGAAACCATTTAAATACCAAAACCTTTTGCTTGAGTACGCATACTCCAGGTTTTGTTGTTCTAGAATGACTGCTCCTCCGTGTTCTTGGGATTTACCGGAAATTTTTTTTGATAACTCTATTTACTTCGAGTTCAAAGTAAAGAAGAAAAGAACCATTGTTAAAGCTGACTATCTTCATCCTGGCGCATCATGCTTTTATGCATATTCTCATCAAGATCGAGAAAATACCGAAGTGAAGCTTGGAAACCCTATGAAAGATCTTGATATGTTACGAAGTGAGTTGAAAAAGGTTAATTATGACCTTGTTCTCATGAAATCACATGTTAAGTATCTTCTCAAAGAGGATATCTTCTCCGAAGAAGTTGTCAATGCTGTCAGTCTCAAGCTTGAAGGTCTTGAATCCCGTAAAGATACTGAACACAAACTCTGATGATAATGTGTGTTCAGTTGCGTTGGTCTTAGAGTAGTTTTTTTCTTTTTTTGTTTTGATTCAATGTCTAAGAAACTTCTTATGAGAATTTATTCTTGTGTTTTTAAGAAGGATAACTAGGGTTTGGAATAACCATTATTGTGAGTACACATAGCTATTCCCAACGTTTTTCATCTTGCAATGTTTTTAGATTTATTTATTTTAATTTTAAAGTTGATTTGGAAGATGATTTTTGCAGTATTAATCTTTATGGTTTTATATATTGCAAATTGTTAAGAGATATGTTGTTACGTCCGTGAACCTTAACTGTCCTATATTTATTCAAAAGTTAACTCTATTATATGTCGGTATGAAAGTATTGATAAAAGATAGAATGAACTTTTGACTACAAAAGTTAAGCCTTTTATGTCATTATGCAAATATTGATGGAAGAAAGGATGAACTTTTGTTTACAAAGATTATGTCTATTATATGTTATTGTGCAAATAGTGATGAAAAATAGAATGAATCTTTGGTTATTCCGCAGTATTGGTCTTTCCATGATCCACATCTTTGTGTATGTACGTTGTTGCTCCGTAAGTTCTCTTATGTCGAGCATGACCAATTGAATTGATTATTTTCCTTGTGGTTAATTCAATTGAGATTTTTGGATACAAATTCATGTTTCATGTGATTTGTTAATGTCCAAAGAAATCCTTCTTTTTTTGTAAAAGTAAGGTCGCTCTTGTTGTTCTTTCGGGAATAACATTTTATAGGGGAGAGTTCTTAATTGAACTTGTGCTTAATTGCCAAATATTTGTGGGGAGTGCGGTTATGGAATTTAGTAGGAGTTATCTTGTATCTTTAAAAACTCCTTGATGAATACACTAAGTTTCGACTATGTGAAATCATCGAAACAAGTTGGTATGTTGTTCTCTTTTGGTCATGAAGTATCTCTATGAAAATTTCATGAGGATTCCACTAGTTTTCGTACCTTTGTCAATTTATATTGACAAAAAGGGGGAGAATTAATGTGTAGTTCACACTACAAATACATATGGTTTGCGGATCATCATGTAAGGGGGGATTGGTTTTCATTGTGAGATGAAGCATTGACTAACGAGGAGTGATACATATCACCATAGTATTGTTGTCAAAGTTGTGATACAATTGAACTTTGATGTTATGTAATGATACTATGACACTGTATAACAATGATTGAGAGCAATTATTTTCTCATTGTTATTTCTACGGATCTTCAACAACTATGATGCTGGGTTGAACACATTTGGAATCATTGGAGTACTTGGAAGTGACGAAGATTTCGAGTAATGTTGAAGAACCAAGGATATCAAACATTTGGATGAGAAGCTACAAAGTTTATTTATTTTGTAATCCATATGTATTGATAGTTTTGTCACTAAAATTGACAAAGGGGGTGATTGTTAGAGTACTGCTCGGTCGAAATCGCAACCGTTGCTATCTCAAGCTTGTTTGTCAATGTTAGTGATCAAAACTGTAAGTCTTGATTTCTAGTCTACTTATAGTGATGTCTCGGACTAGGATAGATTGTGTAGTAGAGCATTAGACTTCACGGCGTTCATCAATTGAAGACGAAGAACTACTAAGGAGATCTTGTGGATCTTCATCAACAAAAGGTATGTGGAGACTAAAACTCATCTATCACTTGGAAAGTCTATTTCTACTTTATCTCCTATATTGAGACAAAAGTCGTATTACTATATAGTTGTCAATTATGCACATTTGAGATTTCGAGCTGATTTTATCTCGCTTACATATTTTTAGAAATATGTGTTGGTAAGCTTTCGCTTCAACCAAATTCATCTTATATTCTTGACGAAAGTCAAAAGATGATCATGTGCAAATTTCCGAGTAACATCTTACATGGTTTGTGTGATACAATCATTTGGTGTAGACTTGGAATGTTTCGTTATGATTACTTCAATAACTTGAAAATTTCTTTGATACTAATAGTATGTGAAAACAGTTATTGTCATCCTCTTCTAAGAAAGTTCAATGATTGAAATAGAGTTTAGAACTATTGGATTATAAACATAGTGTGCATTCTTTCATGTATGTGATCCATGACCGGAACTAGAGTATGCATACACGTATGCGTACTTGTAGTTGTGAAATTCCGCGTACCAAGTACAATACCGGTTCGCATACTTGCGTAAGGTATAGGTCCGGGAATTTGTGCTGGGTTTTGGAAGTATACTAAGGTATGTGTACCTGTTTGCATCTTGGCGAACCCAAACTCAGACCAGCTACTTCGGTATGCGTACCCGTTTGCATACTTGAGTGGTTAAAGTTCTAAAATCGGTTGTGTCATTAACTAATACATTTAAATATTAAGGAATGCATTCTTTGCAAACCGTGGCTATAATGTTCACGAATTGATTCGAGTGAATCAAACCGATTTTGCTTTAATTGTGTTCTTGTATACTTCTATGAGAATATAACAATTGAAAAACTTTTTAACTAGTTTCATTTGAGTCATTTGAACTAGTTATGGTTAAGATGTATAAGGTTGATATGAGAGTGTTCATAGAACTAACCTCGGTTAATTATTGTTGATCTAACATGGTGTACACGTTTAGGTATGGTTACTTAAACCTAAATGAAGGTACATTTCATTTATGCATAACAAGCTAAGTTCGATCTAACGGTTGAAAGATACTAGCTTGAACCTAATCAGGTTTTCATCTAACGGTGAATATTCAATGCTTTGTTATCAAGGCAACTTAGATTGCAAACCCTGATTTGAAAATTATATAAAGGAAAACTCTAGCAACTGGGAAACCTAATCCCCAAACCTCCTGTGTGATACTAGTTGTATAATCTAGTTGAGATTTATCTCCGATAGGTAAGATTTAAAGTAGTCACAAACATCTTCATCTCATCGTTTGTAATTCCACAATATCTTGTTTCGCGACCATACGATTAAGATTATTGTGAGGTGATTGGTAATATTAGGCTGTTTTTCGGGAATATAAGTCCGGTTTATCAATTGGTTCTTGTACACCTTTATTTATCAAAAGACAGAACAAAACTCGTAGGTATTTCTGTGGGAGACAAATTTATCTATTCCAATAGACTTTTCTGTGTGAGACAGATTTGTTTATCAAGTCTTCGACTTTGGGTCGCAACAACTCTTAATTGTGGGTAAGATCAGCTAAGGGAATCAAGTGCATCGTATCCTGCTGGGATCAGAGACGTAATGAGCGCAACTGTACCTTGAATCAGTGTGAGATTGATTTGGCTAGTGTCTGTAGCGTCTTAATACAGTATGGTGTTCAAAGCTGGACTAGGTCCCGGGGTTTTTCTGCATTTGCGGTTTCCCTCGTTAACAAAATTCTGGTGTCTGTGTTATTTCTTTTACGTATTATATTTTATTATATAATTGAAATATCACAGGTGTTTATGGGTAAAAATTGTTTCTGCTGGTTTTGGTAAGTTTGGGTGTGTGGATGAGAAACGAATCTAAACCTAAAACAAATGCACTGCACGGGAGTACTTTAGATTCGAGAGATCAATCTGTACAATCCTGGCCTAAACCAAGAAATGGTCGTTCCAGTCTTTCTTCGGACACAAAGTGAAGGAGAAGGGTTAGGGAGGGAAGCGAAGAAGGTGTTGAGACCAGAATGGTTAATTCTAAAGGTGTGGCTATTTTATGACTTGTATCAGAATTTGGAACTGGCTTGTGGAATGAAAGCTATCAGTTCTTTGGTGTTTTTCTGGATACTATGTTGTTGTTCTAACCAAAACTTGTTGTTTGGTGAAAATAGGTGAAACCTATTTATACAAGTCATAATTGAACGCACCCTGATCTCGTAGGAAATGGGAGTGATTGAGTGATGGAAGAGTGGAGTAACGTGTAACTGCCAGAAACCACGCCTCTACTATGAAGGAAGCAGGTTTGTTTACACCCAATACTTCTTGCCTCCACTAACTTCCATGTTTTCCCGACACTTTCTTATGATGGACGTGTTGCACGCCGCACGCTGTAAACCGCCAGACCAATACCATGATGAGCATACCCCAATTTGTGACATGTTTGATGTCTCGAGTGTTTTCGTGAAAAACGTGTAGCAAATTGCTATGTGTGGAAAGTCAAAGTCAAGATACTTGCCATAGGAAAATAGCATGTGATGCTATTGGGCTTGCCTTGGCTGGCCGCCTAAAACTTGCCACAGGCCTGTCAATTCCATGGAGAATTTGGACGGCTGAGATTGTAGCTTATGAGAAAGGATGGCCATTGATTATGGACACATCTTGTTGTATAACAAAGTGGCGCTATTGGTATAGTGGTGCCTGGCGTAGCCATGGCATAGCGGCATGCCAGTGGCGTAGCCGTGGCAGCTGTTTTGGCATATTGGTGTTAGACCCAAATATGGCTCCGGCAACATTGGCCATGTTGCTAAGTTAAACTTAAGGCCTTGGGAGAATTACTTGACCTGGTTGGCATGGAAAATTTAGCTAAATTAGGGCTTGGCGTATCGAAACCCTAATTAGCACGTGTGTTGCGGCATGGTGGCGTGGCTGACATAGTTAGTGCATGCCAGTGGCACGATGGTGCAAGTAGCGCCTGGCGTAGCCATGACTGCTAGATTTTGGCACATTGGTGTTAGACCCAAATGTGGCGTGGAAACATTGGCCATGTTGCCACATCAATCCCAATGCTCTGGGAAACATTACTTGGCTTGGTTGGCGTAGCAACTTTGCCTAATTTAGGGTTTGCCGTGCCAGAACCCTAATTAGTGCATACGGCATGTGGCATGTGGCCATGGCGCATCGATGTTTTGTGCAAACGGTGCCATAACCACGCTAAAGGAACCATAGCCAGTCTATCATATGGAAATGGCCACAGGAGCAAGGATTGCCACGGGTGGCTATGATATGGCGTCTTTATTAGGGTTCCTGGGTCCCACACGGCTCGTGGCATGTTGTGGGGTCTGAAGTGGCATAATTTGTGCCACGACTGGAAATTAGTGGTTCGACCATACAAGGTCGTGTTTCTGGTTAGGATAACCACATTGAAGTCTGTTATGGCGTTGGACACGAACAGAAGATGGGTTGGCACGTAAGTGCATTATTTATGATATGTTGCCACGTCCAGCATGCTTTTGTGCCAAAGTGGCACGTCCTCCACGTTAGGCATGCACGTTTAGCGTGCTAGTTTGGTGTTGGCGCAACTTCGCCTCTCTTTTTTAATACTGCGGCAGGTTTAGAGCAACCTGATTGGTCGAAAAAGAGATGCCTGGTCCAACGCGAGCGTGACCACACTTCTGGTGTGGGTGAGGCAAGTTTAAAGCGACCTGATTGGTCAGTGGGAAATATGGCCGACAAGTATGGGCACAACCACAAATTATGTGCGTATGGCGGGTTTAAGGCGACCTGATTGGTCGAAGGAAATATGGACGGTTTAGGCAACATGGGGCGTGGCCAATGGCTAATGGCGCCGGATGGCCTAAGGCATGGCCGCGCCTCCCTTTGCTGCTGCTCTTATTCTGCGGCTCCTTTATTTCTTGTTTTCTGATTCTGGGCTAGATTTTGCACCTACTAATCCATGGCGGATTAATTACCTAGTTTGCCTAGGCTTAATTTCGACAGGCAAGGTCTGATATACTGCGCAAGGCGCAAAACCCTAATTTTTGCAAATTAGTCAGGGTAATATCCGAATCTTGTGAATTATCACAAAATTGATTGAATTCTATATGTTGACACAGAGTTCTTTAAGTTCATTGTCAGAGAGCATTATGATTTCTGATTGAATACTTTATGCAAAGACCTTATCCTTGATACTTGGAAATTCGTGCTACTCTGCTGCGAGTGAACACAAATTGTCATGCCATATCAACATTAAGGGTTCAGCCGGGGAACATTAAACAGAAGGCATTCAAAGAAACTTATATTAACTGAATAATACAGGTAAGGTGCCAAAATTTACAGAATATCAGGGATTGTTGCTACATGCACCATTCTGGACAAATTTCATGAGAAAATGTTGAGTTGGTCAATAAATGCGCCAGCGAAGAGGTTGAACACTCACCACTTTTACATGGCTCTGTTTCTTTGTAGAGTGACGACACATTAAATGCGAGGTTTTACAATATTAACCCTGAACTAAAAACCACCATCAACATCAAGTCCCCTGCTTAGCTCGTAACAGTGGCATTGTTGCGGGGTAAGCATGAGATGGTGACATACAAGGATGAAACCAAAAGGAAAAACATGCGGATAGTGCCAGGAAAAATTTGACTAACTTTTGGCAGGAGATATGAGTAGTCTATGATCCTTGTGTTGGCGTCTTGGCGTATTTCCGGCTTGGCTACAGGGTGCTGGCGTTGCCAACTTTGGCCACAGAACTTTGATGATAATGCTGCAACTTTGGCCACGGGACGATACATGTTGAGTGCCTAATGTGCTGGCGCGCTGATGGTTCGGCTACAGGACGTTGGCGCTGATTTGGGCGTGGTTGAATCCAAAGCGGATTCCTTTTTTCACCCAAACTCTTAAGGCGCCGTGCATATAAAAGGCATCGCACATCCTTTTATTCTTGCTTCGTTAGATTTGTTCTTGCGGTGACGAAATTCTTTTCCGTCGGCAGCCAAGGTGAGTCAACCATCCCAGATAGATAAGTGTCTAATCAGCTGATATCCCTATCTAGATCCTTCATGTACGACATGCAAAGAGTTTTCCTTTCCCGGGTTTTATCAGTTTGCGTAATATAAGAGAGCACCTCGAGCTTCTCGTTTCACATCGATCACCACAAGATTGCGTTATCTCCTTTTAGGTATTGTTTCATATCCTTTTTGCAGTTTTCTTTTTGTCCTCTTTACTACGTAGGTTATTGATGTAGACATAATGATTCTCTGCAGTTCATGATGATCATTCTTCCAATTCCTCGAGGAAAAGCTTTGAAGTTGACAAACCCAGGGTCTCTGTGTCTGAGGATATATCAAATAAAATTGATCCTTTGTTTCGTGAGGCTGGTCGGGCCATATAGCGTATTCTCTCACTCATCTACGCATTGTTCGAGGGTGTGTTCAAGCTTTCATGGCTTCGGTTGACATGGAGGAGAAGTGGAGACATGATGAAGCGTCTCAGCGCGTTGATTCTCGGTGTGGTGAAGCATCTCAGCATCCCAGTGCTAGGGCTGAAAGGTTCCCTGCTCGACTGAAGCGACGAAGGATCGAGCCTAAGGAACCTTCAGGCGAGAGTAAGTTTAATTATCCTGTTCATAATAGTATCGTAATCCTCGACTCTGATGTTGACGAACCGGAGTATCCTCAAGAGGCTCTTGGAGCAGTTGCTAAGAAGGATGTCGGCGCGACTCAGGATGTCGAAACTATTGTTGGAGAGGCTGAAGCGACCGTTGAGGGTGCTATTGAAGCGGCCATTGGAGAGGGCGCTGGAGCAAATGTTGGATCTATTGGAGAGACTGCTACAGCAAGATTTAGGGATGGCGCTGGAACAGGCTTTGGCTTTGGAGATGGCGCTGGAACAGTCTTTGGAGATGGTGTCGAGGCTGCTGCTGAAACTACTTCTAGAGAGGATGCTAAAGCTTATGTTGAAACGGTTTCTGGAGGGGATGCCTGCTGTTGGAGAGGGTGTTGGAGCAGGTGCTTGGGAGAACTCTAGTGGAGGCGCCGCTGACCTTGGCGTTGATAGTGACAGCTAGCTTTCCATTTCATTATTCCCTTATGTAGAAGAACAATCTTTTCATAGCTTGTTGATGTTTTGATACCTCGTTTTTTTTTTTGTTCATGTGACTGAAGCCATGCTTCACCTAGTAATATTCTTTCATTTATGCTACTTTGATAACTTCATATCTTTGATCGAATGAATAAAATCTCCCGAAAGAATCCTAAAACTCCTTTCTGCGAAAAACAAGTTCTTCCATTCTCCCAGAGCGATTCAGCGGATGGAAAGTCAAAACGCATAAATAGCGCAGCAATGATGCTAACTGGCGCGTCACGGATACTTCCACAATAAATCCCCCGTATGCCGTTGGCAACCGTAACTCAAAACAGGAGAAACAACAGCAATAGTTAAGGGTTTGACCAACCTTTTATCGATTTTCCTTTGCAAATTACACAAGATGTCTGTAGCATGCCGCCTAAGTATGTAGAAGTGTGAGCTTCCGCAAGCCGGGAAACACGTCGCGAGAAGTAGAGAAACCTCGTCAGGCAAAATTTAAAGCCATATGTTCTTATGCCGCCACTTGCTGATCTTCTTCCTTGCATATTCTCCTCTTCAGTACTTTTGAATGGGATATTTCTTGTAGGGTTTGATTTTTCTGGTTTCGAATTAATGGGTAATGACTTTGTGAGGGTTTGAACTTACTTGAGCTTTTCCCTTTGAAATTCAGGAAAACTTATTTTTTGAAAGAAATATACTTTTAATTAAAATCGAAACCCTAATTATGAATGCAACCAGTGCAATCACTTTGGAGGAATTACAAATATTGCATGAAAGGAAAAACTCCTGAAGGAAATACTAAGAAGAATTTTGAGGCAAGATGTGGCGTGACTTTTTAGACTTTGAAGGGTTTGAGCCACCGGGCATGTATTACTACGCCTTCTAACTTGTCCGTGTTGATGAGCTTGCAGTAGCCTCTCAAAATAACTTCTTCTACTAGGTATGGTTCGTCTGTGGAGCCGGACAACTTTCACTACCATGTCTCCAACTTGGAATGGGTTTTGATGTTGCACTATTTGATTTTTGGATCCATTATTGTTGAATAAGACATCTTCCAAACTTTTGATGAAACACTTGAAGGGGCCGGCATCCCATTCACATCTTCCAATGACACCTGGGTTGATAATTGGATCTAGTCCCCAGGCCTGGGCGGGAGGAGAAGTGACTGGTTGCAGAAAGGGTTGTTCGATGAGACTTACTTGTGTCCGAAATCTGCGTGTGTACATCGACGGGCTCTCTCCAGGAAGCTGGGTTACATTGGCAAGTTGTAGATACGGCAGCATGTAGTCCTCAGGGTCGTACGACTTGTTGGATTTTCTTTCAGGTACGGATACCGGCAGAGGACATACTTCTAATTTTGCTTTGTTGTTATGCACCCACGAGCACCCCAGAATCATGTCATAATTTGGTGCATTCTTTGACAATGTGGAATTTACCGTGTGTTAAAGCATCTCCCACCTTGATTTCGAGATTGATGTAGCCGTAAGCATTCATTGCTTCTCCTTCTGGGTTTTTGACCACAATTGGGAGTGAGTAGCCTTTTTCTTTGAAATCCCCACAGATCTCAAAGTCTTGACAGTAACAATGTTGAAGTCAGAGGCCGCGTCGATTAGTGCGCTATCGAACTCGACATCCTTCAGGTGAGCAGTGTTCAACAGTCCCCAATTGCACTTTCCAACGGTGTTTCCCGAGAGAGGTTTCGATTTTGGAGCAGTTTCTTCGACAGAAAAGAGTCGTCTGCCCGACACGACGCGGTTGAGGGATGTAAATATATCTTGACGCTACGCTTTGGAGAAATAGAGGATTTCACGCACACGCTGCATCATGGACTGCATTGTCTTATGGACAGAGTCCCCAGAAAGCATATAGCTCCTGACTAGAAGGGGATCTCTGTGAACTCCTCATTACCTAGCTGAAGTTTTCTCGCCTCCACCTTCTCCTTGAAGATACGTTTCAATCTATTGCATCCATTGGTCGGGTGATGGATGAACCTTTGGTAGCGGCAATACTTGGGATTTGCCATTTCTTCTTCAGTTGGCGGACGCCTGATAGGTGGTAGCTTGATGTTCATCATCTTGAATCCATGCTTCCAGAAGTTCAATTACCTCCTCGATTGGGAAAAGGAAATCCAGGGTAGCTTCTCCGGCTTCTTGGTGTTGTACAGGAGCTTTAGTCGCGGCCTTTCGAGGTGGAGCCTCCTGATGTGTTGGTGTTGCATGCTTGGGTGGCTGCTCAGCTGCTGGAGCTTTCCTTTTTCCTCCTTCACCCACCACACTTGCAGAAGGGCCAGTGTTATATTGCTTGTTGACGAGGCGTCTGTTTCCTCGAGTTTCACGTGTGTCTTCACTCTTGGCCGGCCTGGTTCTTTCTAAGAATGCTGGTGCTGTTGTGGCCTACCGCTTAGCGGCTTCATGAAGTTCAGAGAATGTCTGGAAGCGTAGATTCTCCAATAGGGCGCGGTAAATGGGAACCATGCCACTGATGCAGGACTCCACCAATTGTTTCTCAGTCACGTTTGGGTCGTGACAATCCAGTGCCTGAATTTTGAATCTTTTGACGTAATCATTTGGATGTTCATTGTTTCGTTGGAACATCCTTCATATGTCTGAAAAGGTTATTTTCTCAAACACAAAGAAATACTTCTTGTAGAAAGCTACAACCATCTCACACCAGTTGGATATGTTGTTTGGTGCAATGTTGTTGTACCGGGTACGCTCTTCCAGTAAGTGACTTCGAAAATTCTTTCAAGCGGAGGACATGATTGTATTCGTGCTCACCCAAGGATTCTAAAAATCGAGAGATATGTTCACGTGAATTACCAGTGCCGTCGTAAAGGGAGAATTGAGGATAAGAATATCCCCTTGGAAGAGGAACTCTTTGCACATAAGGAGGATACGGAGGTTGATGCTGGTGCATGTAGACCGGGTTTTCTCTGTCTCGATTTCGGAGAAGTCGTTCTAAATCTTCACGTGTGACGAAATTGGATGGCTGATTCCTCTCCAATGGGCGAGCCTCTTCATCTACAAGGGTACGCCCTGCTGAGGTACTGGTGCCAGGGGTATTAAAAGTGCTCCTCATTGGCTCTGGTCGGCGTGGTTCCTGCGGTAACCGCTCCGTTAGTGTCTTGAGGAAAGTAAGCACCTCCTTCTGAGTTGAAGCCATGTACGTCTAAGCCTTAACAAGAAATTCCTGTCTTCCCATTAAATCAGCAATGGTAAAAGAAGGTTGGCCTCCTCTGGTTCCTCCAGTCTCTCGTCCCGATGGTGGAGCGGCGACGGCTCTGGTGACAACTGGGGACGTCATTCTTGAAGAAATATTGGGGGTGGCGGCAGAGGCTCTGGCCCTGATGATCAGAGGTGTAACGCCTGAGGGAATGCTTCCAGTGCCGCTAGTGCTGATCATGCTGACAGGTGGTACATTTATGCCACTGGAAGGGACATTGATACCAAGGACGTTCTCAGCGCTGGTGGCATCAAGGCTTGTTGCTGATCCGGATCTGAGCTCTACCATCTTGAAATTGGGATTGAAAAAATGAAATTGAAAATTGGAAATTGATTTTGCAACCGAGAGATTAATCTCCCACTGTGGTCGCCAGTTGTTTATGGGTAAAAACTGTTTCTGCTGGTTTTGGTAAATTTGGGTGTGTGGATGAGAAACAAATCTAAACCTAAAACAAATGCACTGCACGGGAGTAATTTAGATTCGAGAGATCAATATGTACAATCCTGGCCTAAACCAAGAAATTGTCGTTCCAGTATTGCTTCAGTCACAAAGTGAAGGAGAAGGGTTGGTCTTAGGGAGGGAAGCGAAGAAGGTGTTGAGACCAAAATGGTTAATTCAGAAGGTGTGGCTATTTGGAACTGGATTGTGGAATGAAAGCTATCAGTTTTTTGGTGTTTTTATGGATATTGTGTTGTTATTCTAACCAAAACTTTTTATTTGGTGAAAATAGGTGAAACCTATTTATACAAGTCATAATTGAGCGCACGCTGATCTCGTAGGAAGTGGGAGTGATTGAGTACCTGGAATATAGAAGAAAACGATTCTGTGATAGGAGGAGTCCTTCAAATTTTCTTTATATTTCACGAGCCAACAGAATCCCAGGGAGAAAGGGAGTCTTCACTTGCCACCTATAAAGGCTGCTAATTTGGGATAAATATCAACAATGCTTATCGGATATATTTGAGAGAAGCCGTCGTATAATGGAAGGGAGTACACCCAGTCCAAGAAGCGGTCCAAGCTCTATTCAGATATGTGCGGAGGAAACCAAAAGGAACCGGCTCACCTGACCAAGTCATGTTTCCCCCACAACCCTAATCAGGTTCGACCATCCAGACAGCACCTGACGATATCTATCTATGCGTTAAATGCGTATTTACTCTAGCTTAATCATTTCAGTATACAAATTTGTCACCATCTCATGCCTACCCCACAATAGTGTAACCATTATGCGCTAGGCAGGGGACTTAATGTTGATGGTGGATTTTCATTTAAGGCTAAAATTGTAAAAGCCAAAATTATGCGCTGATATCCTGCAAAGGATAAAGCCACTGATAAAATGATGAATACTTATTCACTTCGCTAATTTACTTGGAATGGAGCATGTAGCAACAATCTCATGTACCCTATGAATTTATGGCATCATGACCAGCCTTGTATTTCCTGTGTTGTTCCCAATGAACTCTCATTATTGGTGCGGCATGACGACTGAGTGTTACTCTCAGCAGAGTAACACGAATCTCCAAGTGTCACTAATGACGCATGCACGAAATACCTGTACAGGCTACAACTCTCGGTGTGTTATACTATCCCGATTAAGCATATTTGAATCTGGACTGACCATATCAGTCTTAGAAAAAATCACGACCATGCAAGTTGGCCGTATGATTTAACCAGCCTAGACGATCCTCAACAGGAGCAGGATACTACATTAATGACCACCAGCGGGCCCACTTATGCCCTGGTCGGTCGAATACCTACCATGCCTCCCAAACACCAGTCTGAAGTTAGATGTCCAGACTGGTATGGAGCAGCTTGGAGGAATCGTACAAACAAAGGCCTCCTATGGCAGTCTCAAGTTCATCACGTCCGTCCAACTTCACCGGCGTGGTTGGACGGCGTGGATCAGCCCAAAGCCGGTCGAACAAGCGCCGTGGTGTACACCAGCGGACCTTCTTCCTACCTGCATGACCGACTCTTCCTTAACCTGACCAGATCGCAATATACGATTGTCCGAAGTTGTGTCAGCGTGAAGAATTGAGGTCGCAGGAAATTCCACTAAAGGTCCCAAATTGATCACGACCATCCAATTTCACCGGCATGATTGGATGGCTTAGATCGGACCCATAGCCACCAGGCAGGTATTGGCGCGTTCATCACCGGCACAACGTGGGCCCCACATGGTCGTCCTTCCCAAAGGAGAAGCGTGGCTTTCCAATTCGTCCAGCCAAAGCAGCGTGGACGTGAAACCCTAATTAGGGTTTGCGGCACATCACATGTGTCGCAAATCAGTCTCAACCATCCATCTTAGCAGGTATAGACGGAGGGTGTAGATGTAGATTCAAAGGTCCCAGAGCATGTCAACACAATCAACGTGGGCCCGCCTACATACATGACTAATCGGTCAAGACCAACTATGGTTGGTCGTCTCGATTTGTGCGCCCAAACTAGGCATGGCCGCGTGTTTTCAATAGAAAATCGATCTCGACCACTCAACTTTTCCGTACAAATTGAGTGGCTTAGATCACATCTTCACGGGACAGTGAGGTACGAACGTGTACACTGGCCTGACGACTACACGCCTGACTGATCGGCCAAGACCGACCATGGTTGTTCGTCTCGAAATGCGCGCCTGAAGTAGGCACGACGTGCGGTCTTAAATTCCTTTGCGGCATGGGATTTCTGTCGCAAATCGATCTCAACCACTCCTGTTTGCCAGACAAATTGAGTGTCTTAGATCGCATCTCCATGGGACAGTGAGGTACAAACACCTACACCAGCATGTTGTCTACACGTATGCCCAATCGTCCCTTCCAAAAACATGTCCCATGCTTGGATTCAACCAAGCTAAAGGTTGGTGTTCGAGCACCTCCTAAACCCTAATCCGACGGTCGCAGATTTGGGTCGCAAGCCATCTCATCCGTCCAACTTCACCATCCTGGACGGACATCCTAAGACAGAAGTTATGCGATCAGTGAGGCATCACCACGATCACCGTCCACCACTCTTCCACACAAAGTGATCGTCCAAGTCAGGACTTACCTGTACAGCCTCCAAACGATCACTCGAAGATGGCTGGACGTGATGCTATTTTAAGATGCTTAATCCGCGACTTACTCCGTTAAGCCTTAAAACAATGATGCTTCACAGATGTAGTTATAGGAAATCCTACACTACACCCCTCAAAAGATTTCATTAACATTCGACTCATTTTAGATTAACAATCTTAATTTTATTGATGAATCTTTGAACAATCTTACAAGAAAAGATAAAGGAATCAAGAATAACCACTGCTCTAGATTTTATCTCTCCTAGTTACTTGCTTCTCACTCAGAAAAAGATCTCCCTCTTTCCTTTACAACTGAACGGCTATTTATAGGGAATTACATAGTGAATGACAGCTAATATTTCCTTTATTTTCGGATATGGCTTGCGACATTCTCGCAACCTTACAAATGTTAATCTCGCAAACTCTCTTATTTTCGCAGGACCATCACATTTTTCTCATGATTTTAGCTGACGTTATTATGTCATTTCTGAAATTGTTCTGCGACATTGTTGTGTTGTGTTGTTGATAATTTCGCTGAGGCATTATTGTTGCGAGATTCTGATCCTACATCTTGCCTCTTCTCATGTCTTCTCTGCGAAGTAGAGAACGATGTGAGAATTTTCGCAGCTGTCCCTCTCTTCATATTCTGCATTTATCACACGTATCCTTTCTTCCATTTATTTCTTGACACGTCTTCTGTAACCGCTGCTTTTCAACCGCTCACGTATTTTCGTATTAATGGTGTTTATTTCTTCGAGTAAAAAATCTTCTCTATATATTCTTCTTACTCTTCTTTCCATTTTCTTTTTACTTTCTCTTCTCTTTTTATTCTCTCATCTCTGCAACTCTATTGTTCTTCCAAAAATTCTGCCATTGCAACTTTTCTTCTTTCTCATTCTTTTAATCTTTTTATTTTCTTCTTCATCTCCATACTGTTCCCTTTGTAGATCTTCACTGTTCATAACTTTCTTCCTTTTTAATTTTTACGAATTAATCTTCCTGCTGGTGTTTTCCATGGATTCATCGAGGTTAGTTTTCTTTTTTCTTTCTTATGGGTTTTGCTGAAATTGATCTTGCTTACTGCTTTATTGGATGATGCTGCTTATGTGATTCCCATACTGTTGTTATTTCAGCAAAAACGCCTCTAACACCAAATTTACGGTTCAGAACCCTAATATTCCCAAATCGCAGCATAAGATTGTTGTAAACAAAAGAAAGTCTGCGAATCAGAAGGTAGTAAGAAACATTATTCTTTTCTAATAACAATATTGTTGCCTTTGTTTCTTATCTGGATTGTAATTCGTAGGGTGATAAGGATGCCAACAAACCTCTCAAGAAATCTCGCCACCTTAAAACCGTTGAAACCTCTGTTCCATTCCATTCCACTTACTTATCTCTTCTAAATCTCCTGCAACATCTTCGCAAGTTAAACCATTATCTCCAATTCGCAAAAAAGCTACCTCAGATTTCATTTCTTCAACAGACCTTTCAATGATTGAAACTCCCCTTATTAATCCTTCTGTGAATGAAACTTCTTCTCCTCCTATTGATAATGTTCTCAACCTTCTATCATTGCCAGTTCTCTACCTGAGCCTCTTCCTTTTTCGAAAGAAACCGTGGAAGGAATAGATATTGCTTTCAAAGTTTTGCCTGAGGTCCTGGATGATGGCAAGAAGTCTCCCATTGATCCTGTCAAGTCTGGTATTTGCGAAATTCTGAGTAGGTATTTTGGCTCTAACAGAGATGCTTCGCAAATAGCTTTGGAAAAAGAGTGTAATGCTCTTCGTCTCGAAAATCAAAAGCTCCAGAATGTTTCGCTGGATCGCGACAATCTTCGCAAGAAGAATGATGAACTGAGAGGTATGATTTCCTTATCTGTGTCTTCAATTTGCCTTTCTAATGATTTATCCTTTCCATATTTAATTATCCTTGAAATCCCTCTTTCGCATGTTAAGCCTTAAACTAGAAACGAATAATGAAGAGATATCAATTTGAATCTGCTGTTGAAGAAGCCCGTGTTGATAAAGAAATTTTGATGGATCAATATAACCAATTAGATAACCTCTATTCATACTCTGTTGATTATATAAATAATCTTACCAATGAAAATAACCAATTAGTTCGGAGGCAAGATTTATTAAGTAATGAAATATCTCACCTCTCTTATTCTTTAACTAAAGCTAATCTAGGGATGAAATCTTTATCAGATGAGAATAAAACTTTATCTCAAGAGAAGCGAATTTGTTTAAATAAGATGGCGATATCTTCGCAACAACTTAGCATCCTTCAGAAAGTATGTGATGACCAAGAACAATCTCTTCGCTCTTTGAGAAATGAACTTAAAGAAGTAACAGAGTCATCTATCGCTGAAAGAGATACACTCATTCAAGGTAGAATAGCTTTAAGTGTAAAGGCGAATCAACTTAAAGAACAATATTCCAAATTAGAAGAATCTTATTCTTCTCTTGCGAAGAAAAATGCCTTTCTTATTTCTAAAGAGAAAAATCTTTAGTCTCGACTTAAAGGTTTAGTTGGAGATAAATTTGATGATGCGATGGACCGTTGGGAGAATAGTTGTCTGACCTTGATTCAACACCTTATTTCGCAAAAGGAATGTAGTCATAATAGTTTGACTGCCTTAACTATCTTTTCTTTGTCATATCTTTTTGAGTTCTTCATCTTACAGAAATTTTGTATTCTACTTTTTGCATAGTCTGAGAAAAATCTTCATTCCTCCATTTCTGTTTTGGAGGCTAAATATGCCAAAATTCGCAAAGAAAATGCACTACTCGTCTCTGTACTTACTTGTTCTCGCGACCGAGCAGAAAGAAGACTTGATTATCTTGCTTACTTTAAGGATATTCAAGATAGGAATCATCAGAGAGCACTTCTTCGTCAAGTTCATCTCCGGGATGAAGTCCTTGTAAATGATATTTTATTGTCCAAATCTCTTCCTCCTACATCAATCGAACCTTTGGAAGTAGATGATGATGAAATTCCTCGTCCTGCTGACAGTGAATATGATTATGAAAGTGGTGAAGAGAATAGTCTTTTGGAAGATGGAGAAGAGATCCCTTCTACGGAAGCAACTGCTGGTGCTAATCAAGATCAAAACGAAAAATAAATCTCTTCTAAAGAAGTAATTGCTGGCGATAATCAAGGTGGCGGCGAAAAAGAGGTCCCTCTCAAAGGAATTATTGTTGGTGAAGATCAGAATCGAAATAAAGGAGAGGTTGGCGATAATGAGAACATTGGCGAAGAGCGTCTATTATCTCCTTCTACTAGAATTAATACTGAAGCATGAGCTTCTTATCTAGTTCTATCTTCTTGAATTGTCTCATCTTTATCATTTTTTGCGAATAATATTCTTCAACCAACTTTGGAATTAATTTTCTCTTTTAGTATTTTGCTGGCGAGAAAGATAATGCCTCTTGTTTACTGATTCCCATACTTGCCTCTCATTATCTTTCTTGCGAGAAATGATCTATTATGAATACTTATAAATATTTTGTTTTGTCATGTGGTCTTATTTTTCCTTCCTAATTAAAGGTCTTATTATGCCACCTCTTGTCATTGCGACAAAATCGCAGGACGTCCTTGCACTTTCATGCAAAAACCCATTGATCTTGCCTTAACTTTTTCTTTTGTATTATTGCCTCTTCAGGAATGTTGCGACAATATGATAGGCCTAAATATTCTTATGAAAATAAAGCCCCATTGCATTGCCGTCTTGCGACGAAATCGCAGGACGTCTTCTCACTTTCATGCGAAAACCCATTGATCTCGTCTTATCTTTTTCTCTAGTATTATTGCCTCTTCAGGATTGTTACACAAATATGACAAGCCTTAATACCCTTGCGAGTAAAAAGCCTCATGACATTTGCGTCTTAATACACTTATCAACTTCCTAATGGAGGGTGTCGCTCTTATCTCCCCCCTGGTTTCCCCTTCAAGGAGGCGTACTTCTACCATACAAGGTTAGCTCCTCCCATCCAGTCTTAACAACAACCAGTTTTTTTCGCAGCCTCTTATCCTTTTTACCTATAGGGTTTATGGTTACGATACTGCACCCTAATTGGGGTTTTCTTCGGGCCGAGTGCAGTATAAGCCAAGACTTGTCAAGAATGGCAAGGTACGCTCCAGACGCCCCTTGCACTCTTGACTCAACCGTGTAACTCGACGCATTGATCAGATTCTGCACTCCTTGAGAGAGTCCTTATTACCTTAGTCGCCCAACCTAAGTCATATGCTTAAGCTGAGAATCCAAGGTGCCTCTCCCGGATGGGATTTATTGACCCCAAATCTCCATGACTCAGGTTCCGGTGGCAGTGTAGCCTTTCCCTGAGCCATGCAACAGGTACCCCCTTATATGACGTACTTTAGGTCTTACATTTGCCTCTTGCGAAATTTTATTCGCGAACTATGATGTATTTTATAGATAGTGGTAAAAGTGGTTCGATTCTCAGACTTGCGAAGGATAAAATATAGACTTAAATTCTAAAACTAAAATAGAAAACTCACTAATAATTATAGCAAACACTGACAAAGTTGATATCAATATTAAAAGACAACTGATGCTAAGATTCTACTATTTTCCAAGTTCAAAGTGATTTAATCCAATCTTTAAATTTATGTAATTTTCTCGTTCAATTTGATTCTAAAATATTGCAACAAGTAGATTTTCAAAAGCAATAATTGTAAATATCAAGTATGAAGCATCAAAAGTCTATAAACTAAGCATACTTCATCAAAATAGATCACAATCACTCAAGTAAAATCATATTCAATTATAGCTTGAGGGAAATAATCATAATCATAATTGCAATAAATAGATGAAATAAAATATACCACTTCTTGTTGGAAAAATAGCTTCCTCTATCGCCTCAGCAATGAGGTTTAGCTCCTCATATTATTCACGTGCTCAAAATAGGTGTTTATAGCTCAAAAGGGTGAAAAACAAGAGGAAACTAATAAAGCAGACAGTTCGCAACGTTTTATAGGCGTTACAAACTGACTGTTACAGAGAACTGTTGCAATAGGTGTTGTATGTTGTTGAATAAACGACTGCTATGAAGGGTCTAATGTTTTTCGTGTTCTAGGTATTACAGCAGCAGAAACAAAACTTCAACTTGTGATTTCAGCTTTCTGTTCTCTCCCAAACTTCCCCAAAGTGTACATAACCCTTTTATGACCTATCTGAACTCCTTTTATAGCCCACAGGTCGATTGAATCTCAAGAAATCTTCGGTTATTATTATTTTTTTTCCACCTCAAGTCTCGGGAATTCTTTCCCTTCCAAGCTTATCTACGCGTCAACTTGGTTCTCCAAACTCTCAAGTGCTCCCTGTAGACTGAATAAGGACTCAATTCATAACGTAAAATCCTCTGGTACTTCCATACATAAACCAAAATATCCGAGAATACACGAAATTCCCTGTTTTAGCCAACTCGATGATTTCCTCCTCTATTTTCGAATCTAAAGGGATTACCAACTCTGTTTCGATGAATCAAGATAATCCCAATCCACCTCCACGTCAAACTCCGACATAATCTCACCCAACAGACGATAACAACTCCGATAAACTTCACCTCCTCTGTTTGCTTCTCCCGGCCTATCTAGCCCAATTGGTTGGGTCCAATCAATCACAGCGACCCTGTTATGCTATCACAGGTCCAGTCCAACGAAAATAAGCCATTGAATCTCCTTATAAATCGCTCAAAACTCGATCTCCAAATCTGCTTCGCTGCTGCAATAGTTTCCCGCCAAAAAGCTTCATTTGAATTGTGAAGAATAGGCGCCTCCTATCAAGAGCAGGGGTGCAAATAAAAGCTTCCTTGAGGGTGTCCTGAGGGTTTCCCTTAGTAATTTGGGTACCCCTTATCCATAGTTAGAGTCCGAATAACATGTGTCCTCCGGGAGCTTTTACCAACTTTTCGAGCCGATTTTTCCAAAAACGATTATTGGCCAAAAATACCTACACACACATAAACACCGTAATAAGTACAAAATGAGCACTATCAATTATAGAATCGAGACAAATTAGACACAAAAATGTGTCTATCAAATACCTCCAAACTTATTATTTGCTAGTCCTCGAGCAAAGATAAAATTGAAAAATAAAATCCTAACTCACTGACGCAGGCATCGTCGATTGCATTTAGCGTATGCAATAAGCCTTTATACCCCTAGGTGGCCCTGGTGTCCGAGTTATAGTCTCGGGAGGGCTTACCAGAGGTATACCCACAAAACCTTTATACTCCAGACCCTAGATATCTACGCAGAACCTTGGAAAGCACTAAAGAATCTCCTTGGTTGGCATACTTATTGACTACAAGAGGAAGTACCCTGATGCGAAATTCCAATTGATGTACACGAGTTTTCACTCAAGCATACTAAAATTCATATGTAAGTGACATATCTCTACTCAGATAGTCGCACTATGGACATCAATATCCGGAGTCAAAACTAATCACATGGATAGATCAAGAAGATGGATATAGAGAAAAACATAGATGGTTTTGATGTTTACTAAGTGAACGGCGTTTCCCATATTTGTCTGAAGGCCTCCGCCAAAATGAACCTATCTTAATGGATTAAGATACTAGTCTGACTAATATCAACACACTGGCATATACAAGGGAACCAGTGGTCGACTTTATTGAATTTATTCCTTTTGGTCAAATGGTCTGGTCTCAATTTCTTTCCTTTTTTTTTTGGTATCTCAATCACTCTAATTCACCCTAACATTGGTAACAACTTGAATCGTGAGCCCCACCTAATCACTTAGAGAAACATAGGTTAAAAACAAAACAACATCAAATAGAAGTGAAAAGGACTCAACGAGATATGGTGAAACTATCATGTTATTTCTAACAACTGAGCTCTGTGCTTTTATGAATAGACTCTTTAGATGTTGCCATCTAATCAGATTGGTTCCTCAACTGCTACAACCAAAATGCTTCCATCCACTTAGGTTGGTTAGTGCTATCCTTAATACACATAAATTTCTAGGCTCTGGAGTTTATTTATTAAAAAAAAAGTTTCTACTCCACCCCCAAACTTAAATCTAACATTGTCCTCAATGTTTCGAATGAAAGAAAAGTACGAAAAATATAAGTAACATGAGGAAATAGTAAAGAGAGAGTTCGGAAAGATAGTACCCGGGTGAAGTGAACCCAAAAACTGACAAAAATAGTATACAACATACAAATCTCCTCGATGGTCAATCAAGGGTAAACAGGGTCCTCCAGAGGGACCTCCTCAACATCACCTGTAGGAAAAGGCTCTAAAAAGGGCTTCAATCTCTGACCGTTAACCTTTGAAGAACTACTACCATATGATGTCTCAATCTCAACAGCGCCATGAGGAAAAACAGTACGGACCACAAAAGGACCGGTCCACCGAGAGCGCAGTTTCCCGGGGAATAGATGCAAATGAGTGCCATACAGAAGAACTTTTTGACCCGGAGACGACTTCCGTAAAATATTCTTATCATGCACAAGTTTCATTTTGTTCTTATACTCCTTAGCACTATCGTATGCATCTCTACGAATCTCGTCCAACTCATTGAGCTGTAGCTTTCTGTGAGCTCCTGCCTTGTCAAGTGAAAAGTTTAGATGCTTAATAGCCCAATACGCTCTATGCTCTAACTCAACAGGAAAGTGACATGACTTCCCAAATACTAAACGGTAGGGTGACATTTTAATGGGTGTCTTAAACGCAGTACGGTAAGACCATAAGGCATCAGTAAGCCTCGACGACCAGTCTTTCCTATTGGGATTAACTGTTTTCTCTAAAATATGCTTAATTTCCATATTGGAAACCTCTACATGACCACTAGTCTGTGGGTGATACGGGGTATTTACTTTGTGGGTAATACCATATTGTTTCATTAACAGAGCAAACGGTTTATTACAAAGGTGTGAACCCCATCACTAATTATAGCTCGCGGTGTACCAAAACGTGTAAGTATATTCTCTTTCAAAAAAACTTAATTACGACCCTATGGTCATTTTTTTTACATGGAACCGCCTCAACCCACTTAGACACATAGTCTACAACGACAAGTATGTAAAGATAACCCAAAGAATTAGGAAATGGACCCATAAAATCAATGCCCCACACATCAAATACCTCAATCACTAAAATATGGTTCAAAGGCATCATATTTCTACGGGAAATGGTCCCTAACCTCTGGAAACGATCACAAGACACACAATGACTATGGGAGTCCTTAAACAACGAAGGCCAGTAAAAGCCACACTGCAATATCTTAGCAGAAGTCTTCTTAGCACTAAAATGACCCTCACAAGCATGTTCATGACAAAAGGAAAGAATACTGGACTGGTCACTCTCAGGTACACATCTCCTAATAATCTGGTCTTGACAATACTTAAACAAATAAGGATCGTCCCAAAAGAAATGCTTAACCTCGGCTAAAAACCTAGAACGATATTGTTTACCCCAATGTTGAGGGGTTCGACCAGTAACAAGATAATTCACTATATTTTCATACCAAGGTGATTTGGAAACAGAGAACAATTGTTCATCAGGAAAGCTATCCCTTATAGGAAGGGAATCACTAGGGGAACTAACAACTAGCCTAGATAAGTGGTCTTCTACTACATTTTCAGCACCCTATTTGTCTCTAATGTCTGGAGAAAATTCTTGTAACAATAGGATCCACCTAATCAATCTAGGTTTGGTATCCTTCTAAGACAAAAGGTATTTCAAAGCAGCATGATCAGTACAGATTACGATCTTAGAATCTAATAGGTAGGATCTAAACTTATCCAAGAAAAACACGATGGCTAACAGTTCCTTCTCGGTAGTTGTATAGTTCAACTGGGAATCATTCAGAGTTTTGCTAGCATAGTAAATCACATGAAGTAATTTGTCAACACGCTGACCTAACACGATGCCTATAGCATAATCTGAAGCATCACACATAATCTCAAAGGGTAGGTTCCAGTTAGGTGCCTGGACTATGGGAGCGGTAGTGAGTAAAGTATTAAGCTTCTCGAAAGCTTCTAAACAAGCATCATCAAAGACAAACTTAACGTCTTTTGCAAGTAAATTGCAAAGAGTTCTAGAAATCAAGCTAAAATCCTTAATGAATCGACGATAAAAACTTGCATGTCCTAAGAATGACCTAATGTCTTTTACGGTTTTTGGGACCTGTAATGTCTTAATAAGGTCAACTTTGGC
This sequence comes from Papaver somniferum, assembly GCF_003573695.1. Taxonomy (NCBI): domain Eukaryota; kingdom Viridiplantae; phylum Streptophyta; class Magnoliopsida; order Ranunculales; family Papaveraceae; genus Papaver; species Papaver somniferum. The sequence continues at coordinate 32,862,229 of NC_039361.1, read as the reverse complement.
TTTATCTACCTCTATACCCTTTGAAGAAACAATGTGCCCTAACACAATTCCTGATTTAACCATGAAATGACATTTTTCCCAATTAAACACTAAATTCTTTTCCTTACACCTAGTCAACACTAATGTAAAATGATGCAAGCACTCATCAAAAGATGAACCAAACACTGAAAAATCATCCATAAAGACCTCTAAAAACCGTTCTACCATATCAGAAAATATGCTCATCATACAACGCTGAAAGGTCGCAGGGGCATTACAATGCCCAAAAGGCATGCGTCTATACGCAAAGGTACCAAAGGGACAGGTAAAAGTGGTTTTCTCTTGGTCTTCTGGAGCAATAACGATCTGATTATATCCGAAAAAGCCATCTAGAAATCAATAATAACTATATCCAGATAATATCTCTAGCATTTGGTCGATAAAAAGAAGGGGAAAGTGATCCTTCCTTGTGACCTTGTTCAATTTTCTATAGTCAATACAGACACGCCATCCCGTGGTCACTCGGGTTGAGATTTGTAGATTGGGAAAAAAGATTTACTGGTTTTTAAGGAATTGAGGAGACGACCGTACGGAGGAGACTCTCGAACCAAGCGAAATGTTAAACCTCACACAGATGCACCGCTGCAAAGGGGGTGCTTTAGATTCGAGAGATCAATCTGTAGTACTCTGGCCTAAATCAAGACAATGACCGTTCCAGAGTAAATTCGGTCACAAGAGAGGATGGGTTGATCTGTAGGAGGGAAACTGAGAAATGTGTGGAATCAATGGTAATCAAAGATTATGAGTGTGTGAATTCCGAATATGATAAGCTCTGAGTGATTGAAATTGCTCAATTGAGAGTAGTTGCTCAATTGATGAGTTCATGATCTCGTGTTGTCGGTGAGACGTGAGATTGATGATACTGATGATGCTGATGATTCAATCATGATTCAGAGACTTATTTATATTGCTGGAATTGTAGACACCATGATTCCATGAAGTGTGACAGTTGATGGAATCAAGGAGTGGGGAAGTGGAGATCGTGTTTGAAACCAGTTGCTCAACGTGTGGAGACTTCGTCGATTTTCCACCCACTACCTCGTGAATTCCTTCAACTGATTGCATGACTTGATTACATTTCATCGTGTGTTTGAACACACGTGTCGTAGACCGCCAGACCAAAACCCTAAGTGATATCCCCCCAAGTGACACGATTGACGTATCGTGGTTTGTTAGTCAATTGATGACTTCGTGGTTTGATGGGACGATGAGTCCATGTAATTGTTGAGTTGAACATGATGTTCTGAAACTCATGAATTGAACATATCATGAGACAGAGGTATAATTCTTATGATGAAGTGAGCGAGTGTTGCTCATTCGATGGATCGTTGAATATTGATTGTTGAACCAATATTCCTTGGTTTGAGCAAATATTTATTATCTGAGCAAGTGTTGCTCATGTGATGAATTGTTGAATATTTGATCGTCTGAGCATGTGTTGCTCATCTGATGGATTATTGGCAGTGTACCAAAAATATTAATTAGAATACTGGTTGTTGAACCGAGCATAATTAATAAAATTAATGACCATGAGGCCGTCGTAGAATTATTAAGGTTGGAATCTGGAATGATGATCCTTGGATTCAGAAACCCTAATTTGATCAATTGATGATCAATTCATGGTTCGTCAGAAGTTTAACCATGGGATGAAGGAGGGAGCGACTACATGGGACCGTGGATCAACCATGTAGTGCCCATAATCTTACGTGAGCAAATACGAAGAACTCCTGAAGAGTTGACGATTTGTTGGTGGAAGAATGATTAAATGCTGGCTTAATCATTTATTCAAAAATGTTGGTGGAAGAATGACGAGGCGAGGGACCAACCATAGAGTCATGAAATAGGCCCTGGGTTGTCACGTGACCGCCTGACGATCACTTCATGAAAATCCAAAGTGTTTGGAAGAGTTTTGGACCTAATACGAGCAATTGTGCAAATTAGGTCAAAACTGTGAAAATTGGTGGGACCGGCTTCCGTGAGCCAAAGAGCCAATCTTGGTCGGTCAAGATAGCGTGCTCGTGTCCCCAAGGCCTCTGCGTCTCAGTCCTGAGAATTTTGATATTTTTTGGCGTGCAACTGAGCATCCATTCGAGAAAATATGTCAAAATTAGGGTTTCGACGAAACTGAGGAAAACACCATGAGATGATGAAAAATAATTATAAAATAAGGAATGAGGAGGTATGCGCCGTGGTCAAGGCATGGTCTGTCTGTCGTGACCACAGTCCCGTGGTTCCTTTTCCTTAATTTTATAATATTTTGATGATTTTATGAAAAAATCATGAATTTTGAGAAATTTGATGAATTTAGGGAGTTTCCATGAATTGAAGGAGTTTTCATGAGTTCAGGGAAGCAAAAAATATTAAAATAATAAAAACAAGGACGCATGGCACCGTGGAGGCATGGCCGGCCGGCTTGGGCCCGGTCCCACGAGTTTTCACAATTTTTTAATATTTTTTAGGTATTTTTAATGATTTGAGGGAATTTTTCCTAATTTGAGAGAAATACCATGAAATCAAGGAATTTGATGAATTCAAGGAAAACTATAATAAAATAATAAAACAAATGGGCGTATGGGACCGGCTAGGGCATGGCCGGCCGTCCAAGGCCCGATCCCACAAGTTTTCATAATTTATTTTATTTTATTATTATTTGATGATTTGTGCAAAATACCATGAAATCAAGGAGTTTTTTCATGAAATTAGAGAAATAGTAATAATAATAAAATAATAAGAAACCGTGAGGTGTGGGGCCGGTTGGGACCAAGGCATGGCCGATTGGCCAATGGTCACGCCCCACACTCCTTTTCTTAATTTTATATTATTTTTTATGGATTTATGGAAGTACCTTGAAACCGAGGAGTTTCCTCGAGACGAAGGAGATTTGATAAAATGAGAGAATTTTCATCAGATCATGGAAAATAACAAAATGCATTAAAAATATAAAACTGGCATGGGATTGACCACGACACGGTCGGTCGGTAGTGTGTCCGTGCTCCCAGCACCCTGGTCAATATTTTTAATTATTTATTATTTTCTTCTCTATTTTGCATAGGCTCATCGTTTCGTTGTATTTTTGAAATAATCGTTCATGTGGTGACTGTTAGTGTATCGTCGTTGAATACACCTTCACCATTTGAATCGGGGCTTACTTAGAGGTAGCTCAGACGCCCGGTTGTTGATTATTTATTACTAATTGTGGAATTCGGTGTAGAATAATTCACAAAACTGAGTAATAAGATGTTTATTATTAATTCTTAAGATCAGCTGAGGATTCGACTACGAATTCATAATAATAAAGTGAGCATTACCATTCCATGGGATCGTAGATTCGACCATAGAATCGGAGTAATTAAGATTTATTTATTACCATTTATGAGACCAGTTGTGGATTTGATCATGAAATCGGAGTAATGGGATAATATAGTTATTGTTATTCTATGAGATCAAGCCGTGGATTCGATCATAGAATCAGAACAATCGTTATTGCCATTCCATGGGACCAGTCGTGGATTCGACCATGGAATAAGAGCAATTGTAATTAGGAATAATTAACTTTGTGGCTCTATACTAGCAGAGCAAGCTGTCTGGGAGCCGTCCATCTCGTGATGCTATATAGAAATAATTACTGAAAGTATTCAGTATTCATGAGATATGTCGTTGTCCAGTCGTGAGACTACATATCTACATGTACTCTGAGAGAAAGTACTGTCTGTTGAGAATTCGATGAGAGACTCGTGTCTCGATACTCACGTCTGATTGCTGAATCAGAGCTTCGTATAATTATGAGTTTAATAATTTAGCCTTTTTCAAAAATCCACCATCTACATTAAGTCCCCTGCTTACTAAGGAAAGCTGTGTTCCTCAGTCAGCATTAAATGGTGATTTTCCGGCCATAAATAATAATACCAGTAATTGCACTTAGTCGTAAGTTGAGACATTGCCGGATTTAGAGAGCATGAGCAAACCATGACTTGATGAAGGCTTCAATGTCATGATTGGAGCGTCGTTTGATGAGAATAAATTGGTGTTGAACCGCTGATTTGGACGACGAGTCCGTGGTCGGTTAGGATTCGCGGGTCGGGCCCAATAAGGAAATCCTTAGAAAATTAGGTTTTGGAAATAAAATTGATATAAAAGGGATTAATCCTTTTTTTTTTCACGACCAGCTCTCCATCATCTCTGCACCTTCACCCCAGCAGGAGAAGATTCCCGCCGCTGCCGTACCACCACCTGCCGCTGCCGGACCACCACCTGCCGCCGCCGGTCGCCGTCGTTGCCGCCGTCGGCCAATTTCCGGCCGACGCTCCCAGGTACGTTTTTTTTTTTTTTTTGCTGATGTTTATGATCCTCATGAGTTGTTCATGCTTTGATCATGATGAAGTTATATACATTTGTGTATATTACTGTGAGTTTTATGAAAAACCCTCGTTTTTTGAAAACGTATGTTCGTTCAATCGTTAGTTTTGAAAACTAACTATAATCCCTGATTTAGGAGAGATTTTTTTATGTGAACCTAGGTCCAGTGATAAAACTTAGTTTATGAGCTTTCATGTGTACCACGGTTTTATCATAAAAGAAGTGAATTTTCATGAAATCGGAATAATCCTTCGTTTTAAAGACAAATAACGAGGACACGAAGGAAAATATGTATGATGAACTTGTGTCCAGTGATAAAATTTTTCTTATGAGCTTTCATGTAAATACAAAACTTTATCATATGTATGAGATGTGAGCTTTCACAATATGTTTTGAAATAAACCTTCGTTTTAAAGACAAATAATGACGATACGAAGGAAAAATAGTTTTTTTTATATATATATGCAGCCGTGACATATATTATGCAAAATATGATGATATATTTTATTAGCATGAGTTTTTTTTCGTTAGATAAGATCCTTGAAAATTTATGTATGCAAGTTGCATTAATTGCTGTTTTTTTCGAAAAATCAGAAACGTGGGTTTTGATGAACCTTCGAAGATAGACGATATATTTATGATGAAATATTTTATTGTTGTAAACTTCATAGGTCAGTTGTGTGAATGTTCACATTATGAAAATTGTGTCCGTGATTTTATGAAAAATCAGTTTCGAAATTAATAAAGTTTCGTTCGTTTTTTGCAGTTTTCGAAGAGACGAACGATTTTGAGGTGTTAACTCTAGCATTACTATCACTATTGTTAGTGGAAGTATAAAAGGTAAGAGTTAAGAGTTACCATTTTTTGCTGATGTTAGTTTGTTTACATAGTAGTAATATTTGATCTTCCGGTTCCAGAAAATGTCGACCAAAAATAACAGCAATTACGATTACTGGTATTCCTCTTCTTCCTCTGGATCTTCTGATGAGGATTCCGACGCTCCTGTAGCGAAATCAAAGGCTAGGGTTACCCAGGAAGGGGCGAAGCCTAATGTTCCTTTGGGTGAGCGAAGAGTCTCTTTTGCTGAACTCGAAAAGAAAAGAGCTGAAGACAAAAAGGAGGATGCCCGTCAACGTGAAAAAGATCGCACCCGGCGTAAGAGACAGAGGGTTGAGAGAAGCGTCAATTCTTGTGGGGTGCCTCTGATTCTGATGTTGATGCTTCCGAAGGAGAGATCACATGGGAACCATCCGAGCGTTACATTAAGCCTGATCGATATGAAAGAGAGCATCGAGGACGATGAAGAAATTGAAGCTGAAGCTGCAGCAGAAGATAATTCGGATTCAGATGATGATGTTATCTTCCGTCCACCGGACTTCACCAATGATCCTGACAGTGACTCTGAAGAAGATGATTCCGAGAAGGACAGTGACGATGAAGCTGACAATTCGGATGAGTCCGACGAGTAGTTTTACTTCCATCTTCTTTAGATGTTAGAGCATTCCCTTTTTAGTCTTCATAGTGGATATCTTTCTTTTGACTGTTTAAACGACTTTACTTCAATTAGACTTTTCTTCTGAATGATGAACATTTTGTTAACGTCGATTTCTTCTAATCCATGACATGGACCAATGTCCATATATCCAAATTCATCATGACTTGTCGATTTTCATGAGAAGTAACACACGGCGAGAATTCATGACGTGTACAAGGCCCGTGGCCTATCCTTTGACCCGTGATGTTCAGTCCCCAGTGTGTTATTTTCCTCCGCGTCTTCGGTATCGATCTTTGAAGCCTAGGGTTTCAGTGAAACTCGTAACTGAGTTGACATATGACTATCGCCTGATATATATATCTTCAAGACTCCAAATCTATGATCCACGCAAATATTTTTCCATTCCTGAGTCAGTTTCATCGTGCAGAGAAGTTTTGATCCTACCTCTTGCCGTCATGTCGAGCAATAACATTTCTTCTCAAGATGATCTTCAGTCGAAGCGTGAAATAGCAACGTCTATCTCAGTAAGTTGTACACTTCTTCTTCTTCCCTTTCTTTTCTTTTTCAATCGAGATTGTTGATCACAAGAGAATGATTTTCGTAGGACTGTAAGAAGAATGCTACTCCTCATAATGCAAGGCCTAAGCGGACTGTTAGAGCTCCTGCCCGGTATGGATCGGCTCGTGCTGAAGCTGGATCGTCTGTAAGTAAACCTATGACTCTTGAGATTGTACTGAGTCCCGGGATTAACACTCCTTCGTTTCATCGTAGGCGGATGTCCGTGTCGTCGTCGATGCTAGACGAAGAAAGAGTGGAAAGTCCGTGACCGTGGTTGAGGTTGAGGAAAGCAGTAACCAGGCATGTGAAGATTCTGTAGGATCCGTGGAGACCGAGACGGTGTCCATGCTCGTGAATACCCAACCGCTGGACTTTTATTCGAAGCCCCATTGATTAATACCTTCCCAGACAATGAAATGGTCGGCGGATTCGTGGTTCCCAAATGTCATGCTCTGTACACCAAGATCTGGAAGAAGTATGGTCACATTGCTACCACAGAAGTGTGGAAAGGTTTTCTTCCAACCCTTTTAACCACGGTAGCGGGGCTATTGCCGATCATCGAGGAAAAATCAGATGCACTTGCGAGACGTCAAAAACCATGAACTGCACCAATGGGATGAAATGATCTCGAATTGTGATATTGCGATTCAATGTAAGCTGGCTCCGTCGTCGTCTTGAGATAATCAAGGTTCATAAGGCGCAGAGGCTGCTGATGCAATTTCCATGAATGCAGCTTTACTGGATGAGGAGAGGATACTGGCTCTGGAGTCAGCAAGGGTTGAGAAAGCGGTCGAAGACTTGAAGGCAAAGACCAAGATTTTTCAGAAGAAGCTTGACGAGGCTTCTTACAGGGATTATCCGTTGCTGGATGGTTTGCTCTGAGTGAGCATTTGTGGTTGTTGTTTTTTGAGTAAATCTGAGTTTCTAGTTAGGTGAAACAGTTGATCATGGTATGAACGAATTTTGCTCATTTTGAAATGTTTAATGAACAAAGGAGCATTCGCATGCTCTTTGGAGGAATGAAATTACATTTTTGAAAATGCTTGAAATGATGAAGAGGTAGTTTGTTTCATGGATCAGGCATAATAAGCTTTGAGCCATTTGCCATTGATGATGTTTCCTTCCTTTCCTCCATTGATTGCTAAAATTTTGTAGTATCCGCTAGACACTGCTTTGATAACAACATATGGCCCTTCCCATTTAGGAGAGAACTTAGGAGACATGTCTTGTTGAATGTGCTTTGCCGTCTTTAATACCAAATCTCCTACTTGAAATGTTCGAGGTCTTACCATTTTGTTGTAGGCTCTGGAGATCCTCTGTTTGTAAGCTTCCACATATTTTTCCACCTTGGTTTCCTTGATTCCAGCATATCTAGCTCAGCGATTCTTGATCTGGAGATTTCGGCCTCATCCCATTGTACACCACTGGATGCTGCAATCCTGGCTGAGGGAACTTTGATTTCTGCTGGAAGTATGGCGTCGGCTCCATAGACAGGAATATGGCGAAGTACCGATCGAGCTCCTTGGTGCAGTTCTGTAAGCCCATAGAGCCATGGGTAATTGCTCATGCCATGATCGAGGATTGTCATGAATCGTCGACTGATAATCCTGACCAAAGTCTTGTTGGTACTTTCTGCTTGACCATTTCCTTGTGGATAGTAAGGCGTGGAGAAGATTTGTTTGATCCCATATTTATTGAGCATCTTCTCAACATCTTGATTGGCAAAAGGAGTTCCGTTATCTGTGATGATATGCTTAGGAACTCCGAATCTGCATATTATGTGCTCTTTGATGAAGGCGGCAATCGTAACTCCAGTGGTGCTTCGAAGAGGAATAGCTTCGACCCACTTGGTGAAGTACTCTGTCGCAGTGATGATGTATTCATGTTGTTTTGAAGATGCTGGATTGATCTTCCCAATGATATCTAGTCCCCAGCTGTAGAAAGGCCACGTATTCACAGAATTCAACGGGAGACAAGGAGTGTGGATGAGATTACCATGGGTTTGGCATTGGTGACACCTCTGAACGTGTGCGGCTGCATCATCTTCCATGGTTGGCCAATAATATTTCTCATGAATTTGAAGAAATAGTTTCCTCTTTCCTTGATGTTCTCCATCATGTACTTCCTTCAGGATTGTAGGGATTTCATGTTCGGCTAAGCACCTCAGTAAATTTCCACCAAAGCTTTTGCGGTATAAGATCCCATCGAGATAGAAATCTCTTAGCTTTCTGAATGAGTTTGACTGCTTGCTTTTTTCCAGTGGTAGTTCGTTGTCCCGGAGGTATTTGATGTAAGGCTCCCTCCAGTCCCCAGTGTGGTGGACCGTCAAAACCTCCAAGTGATGAGGAGGTGTTTGGCAATCAGGACAAGATCCTTGTAAATCCTTGACTGAGTCTCCATGGATGGCCAGTAGTACCCCATTCTTTGAAGCTTTCTGTAAAGTGTTACCACTAACGTTTGCCCACAGACTTCCTCATGTATGCGCTTGAGCTGTTCTTCCGCTTCGTCGCTCCCAAGACATCGTGATAGAGATCCATCAGGGTTTCGATAGTACATCCCTCCATGAAACAAGAAGTAGCTCAATTCCTTGAGGCTGACTTGGCCTTCTGAAATAGAGCTCCTCAATTCATGAATGATGGGTGCTCGCCAATCGTTCGCTGGAATGTCTTCGATCTGAGTGAGCCAAGTCGAAGATATTGTACGCCTCCGTACAGTGATCATTTTCTGTGCTCCTCCGAATTGCATCTTGGAGGCGAGAGTTTCTAGGAAATCAGCATGCCTATTGTTAGTCCGTCCAGTATGGACGATCGTTGCGTCAGCAAAATAGGTCAACAGTCGCTGAGCTTCGGTTCTGAATGGAGCAAGTGTGATTTCTTTGAGAGAATATGTTCCATTCATCTGGTTGACCAATAATTTTGAATATCCCCTTATCTCGAGGTGTGTTGCTCCTGCTTGTTTGTCCAAAGATAATCCTAATAGGAAGGCTTCATATTCCGCTGAGTTGTTGGTGCAGTGGAAATCCAACTTGAACGAATATGAGAAAACTTCACCGTATGGAGACACCAGCACTACGCCCGCTCCTCCGGTGTCACTACTAGGGTTGGCAGACCCATCAAAGTATAGAATCCATGTTTCTTCCTTGATGACCAAGATGTCTGGGAATTCGCCGGGCACTTCTTCATGTAGTGTTGTTGTGTCTGCCCCTGGAAAAGCAGAGAGCAAGTCTGCTACTGCTTGAACTTTGATGGCTTTAGGTGGCGTGCAATCTATGTCAAATTCTGACACCTGGAGTAGCCACTTCGCTGGTCTCCCTATCAAGGCTGGCTTTGATAGCAAGAATTTTAAGGGATCAGCTTTGGAGATGAGTACGACCCTGTTAGATAGTAAGTAAGGTCTTAACTTCTGGATTGCATGTATCAATGCCAGGCATGCCCTTTCGGCCTTTGGATATCGGAGTTGAGCATCTCTCATCGTGCGGCTGAAGTAGTAAATCGGTCGTTCGACGCCTTCATCGTCTTCCTGAGCGAGGAGTGCGCCGATGGTGATTTCACTGGAGGCTGTGTAAAGAATCAGAGTCGTCCCTGCACTGGAGACCTCATGACGGCCGGTGACAATAATATCTGTTGTATTTTATGGAAAGCTTCTTGTTGAACAGCTGTCCAGGTGAAGCTTGCTCCTTTCTTCAGCAGAGGTGTGAACGAAGCAATGAGTTGAGCTAATCCATGAATGAAGCGTCGAATATAATTTACCTTGCCCATAAAGCTCTGTAGTTCCTTCACGGTACGTGGAGGAGGCATGGTGGTAATATATTTTGCCTTGTCTGGGTCGACTTTGATCCCTTCAGCCGTGACCAGGAATCCTAAGAATTTTCCGGAAGAAACTCCGAATGCGCACTTTAAAGGATTCATTTTTAATTTGTATTCTCTGCACCTTTCAAACACCTGCCTTAGAACTTCGAGATGAGATGCTCGAGTCTTCGATTTTACCACCACATCATCAACATAGTCTTCTACTTGCTTGTGCATCATGTCGTGGAATATGGCAGTCATGGCTCGTTGATAGGTGGCACCAGCATTCTTTAATCCAAAGGGCATCACAGTGTAGTGAAAATTCCCAATGGGAGTACGGAACGCAGTCTTGTTGGCGTCATGTTCATACATCTTGATCTGGTTGTACCCACTATAGCCGTCCATGAATGAGAACATACCGTGACCACTGGTTGCATCGACGAGCATGTCAATGTTGGGTAGAGGAAAATCATCCTTTGGACAACATTTATTCAAGTTCCTGAAGTCGACACAACATCTGATTTGACCATTTTCTTCTTAACAGGTACCACATTTGCTAGCCACGTTGGATGAAGAATAGGCTTGATGAACCCTGCTGCCAACAGTTTCTGGATTTCGACCTTGATTTGCTCCTCGACTTCGTGTCTAAATTGTCTGGTTGTTTGACAGCTTTGGAACCAGGGACGATGTGCAGGTGATGGGTGACGAGTTTGTCATCCAGACCCGGCATTTCTTCGTACGTCCAGGCGAAGACATCTTGATATTCTTTCAATAATTTTACCAGCTCGGTCCGCTCCTCTGGTGATAGCGCTGAACTGATCAGGATTGGCCTTGGATCGTCTTCAGTCCCAATGTTGATTGTTTCAAGATCGTCAGTGGTAGAGTCAGTGCGTCCTGTAGTTGTCGTGGGGCATCTTGGACTTCTTCTTCAAGTGATGCTCACTCTGACACGATTCTTCATGGGGGAGACTTTTCATCGTTCTCCCCGATTAATTGCTAATCTTTCCGTCGGCGATAAATGACTCTCCCTTCTACGTCTCGATCGGTCGTGAAGTTTGTCCCTGGAGTTGAGACTTGATCATTATGGCGTTTAGTCGGTGTAGTAGGTGACTTGCATTTTAGCAGCTGAGGATGACGGATCGTTATCAGCCTTCTCGATAGTCTTCCAGCTTGGAAGTGGAGTACTGAATCCTGCTTGGAGGTTCCGGGACGCCTTTTTGAGATTCAAGGAACTCAGTATCATAGACGGGAGCATAAGGAGATGATGAAGCCGGAATGCGAACGATCTTGTTGTCGAGCAGGGCCTTCATGCATTGATGGTATGTTGAAGGAACCACCTTGTTATCATGGAGCCATGGGCGTCCCAGTATTATATGGTAGTCAGGTTCTTGCTCGATCACATGAAACTTTGCTTTCGATCGAATCGGCCCCACCCTCAAATCTATGTATGCATATCCATATGTATGGCTTTGACTTCCTTCAAATCCTGTCATTAGGATGGGATAGCGAACGATTTTACCTTGTGGGAATCTGGCCATCCTGAGAGTCTTCATAGTGACAATGTTGGTGGAAGCACCGGTGTCAACAAGAGCTCTTCTAAATTCGGTGCCTTTGATGAAACCAGTGACATACAATGCTCGGTTGTGTCCTTCATCCGTCATGCGATCTTCTTCTCCAAAAGAGATGTTGTCGATCGAATGCCCAGGCACTAGGGAGACTTCTTCAACTGATGGTGTTGGTGGCGTTATTTGCACGCTGGATGATATCTGGTTGAGTGCTGAAAATGTGTCTGTGCGCTGATCCCTGGAGAAGTGCAGGAGTTCACATAGATTTTCAATCAAATGTGTGACCTCTTGTTCCACCGGCTTCTCGTATGTGGTGAAGCTGTTGATTTGAGGGTCAGATGACGCTCAGTCCCCGGTGTTGAGGCTTCTGGAGCGGAGATACCGCCTAACTCGGATGTTAATCTGATGAGAAAGTCGAGGATGTGGTTTATCGTCTCCTTCATCAGGTCCATGTTCCTGGTATGGACATCTAGGATTTGAGCCAACTCTGCCAAAGTCGGGATCCCTCTGCCCTCCATGCCGCCAGGTGTAACATGAGGAATGTTGCCGTTTGAAATATTCTGATCTGAATTAGTTGAATTAGTCCTAAGACCAACCATCTTGTGAGATTGTTAGATTGCAACCGAGAGAATGATATCCCACTGTGGTTGCCAATCTGTAGATAGGGAAAAACGATTTGCTGGTTTTTAAGGAATTGAGGAGACGACCGTACGGAGGAGACTCCTCGAACCAAGCGAAATGTTAAACCTCACACAGATGCACCGCTGCAAAGGGGGTGCTTTAGATTCGAGAGATCAATCTGTAGTACTCTGGCCTAAATCAAGACAATGACCGTTCCAAAGTAAATTCGGTCACAAGAGAGGAAGGGTTGATCTGTAGGAGGGAAGCTGAGAAATGTGTGGAATCAATGGTAATCAAAGATCGTGGGTGTGTGAATTCCGAATACAATAAGCTCTGAGTGATTGAAATTTCTCAATTAAGAGTAGTTGCTCAATTGATGAGTTGATGATCTCGTGTTGTCGATGAGACGTGAGATTGATGATGCTGATGATTCAATCATGATTCAGAGACTTATTTATATTGCTGGAATTGTAGACACCATGATTCCATGAAGTGTGATAATTGATGGAATCAAGGAGTGGGGAAGTGGAGATCGTGTTTGAAACCAGTTTCTCAACGTGTGGAGACTTGGTCGATTTTCCACCCACTACCTCGTGAATTCCTTCAACTGATTGCACGACTTGCTCACATTCCATCGTGTGTTTGAATACACGTGTCGTAGACTGATGTATTTTCAAATGTTGTTGTAGATAGTGGTGAAAACTGGGTTCTTTTCGAACTTGTGAAGGTAACTTTTTTCTAGATTTAAATAAATAAAATTATATGCACAATATTAACAAAATATGGGAGAGAATTTTTACTGGGGATCAGGATTCCACCATCCACCAAAATTTATGTGATTCAATAACAATTCTTATCATGCAATTCTAGACAATATAACTCCAATCAAAGGATATTGTGATTCTAATCATTTCCTAAATTAGATTTTGAAAACATCCATTGTTAATCGCGAGCATGAAGTATCAAAAGCAATTTACTAAGCATACTCCATCAAGAGAAAACACAATTGATTAATAAAAATCATTTACTCCATATTTATTCGGTGCAATTAATCATAAAAGAGTTGCATAAATAAATTTAAATAAATTTTACCACATAACTTTTGGAAGAACGGCTTCCTCCGTCACCCCTGGGATTGGGTTTAGCTACTCATGATGAAAAACCTCTCAAAATGATTCATTGATGCTCAAAAGTTGTTTACAATCAAGAGAAAATGTAAATATAATTGGGTTTTACACACTGCCGTTACAAGAGCGACAGAAATGAAAAGTTGTTCCCTGGTTGAATGCGACCCACAACTGAGTGTCGCAGACGCTGGCGAAGAACGACTGCTGTTGCAAGTCTGTTCTTTGCGTTCTTCCTCTCTCGCACCAGCAGAAACTTTCTCTCTGTATGTTTTTTTTCTTTGATTCTCTCGACTCCAAACTCTCCCCCAAAACTCTCCAACTCTTTTGCCTTGTATTTATAGTGTTTTAGGACCAAAATATCCGACCATTACTTGCGTATATTCTCCATTTAATCCGTCATTGCTCGCTGCCCATATTTAACAATAATTTCCATTTTTGGCTTCTACACACGTAAATTTTGATCCTGCACGCTCTAGTTAACCTTCCCCACGCCTCCGAAGTCATCGAAATCCTCCAAAACACTTCATGCATGGCAAACACACAATCAAACTCGTGTTACAGGACACGTTGCTCTGTTTTGAGCTCGTGACTCAAACCAGGATTTTCAGCCAATTCCGATCGAATCCGATGCCCACAATGTGTTCCCCATCCCATATCACAACTTCCCACCAAATTTCAGCTATTGAATCGCACTAAAACACCTTCATTTTCTCGATCACAAATCTGCCAGTTTTGAATATATTTTTCCCGCCAAAAAGTTGTTTTTGAATTTAAAGAGAAGATGGATGCCCCTTAACCAGAGCTTGGGTGCGAATAGCAATTGGGTGGAAATAGTAATTTTTATGGATTCCTCCGGGACATTTCTGGGATGCTTCCGGTGCATTTCTGGGGTGCCTACGATACATTTCTCCGGGGTGTAAAACACTGTTTTTTGAGCCCATTTCGCCGCAAGGGCTTATTTCTCTAAAAATTCCTACAAAGACATAAAAGAACACAATAAATACAAAATTGAGCACTAACAATACATACAATAGAGACATATTAGAAACATAAATGCGTCTATCATAGACCTCCAGACCAAAACCCTAAGTGATATCCCCCCCAAGTGACACGATTGACGTCTCGTGGTTTGTTAGTCAATTGATGACTTCGTGGTTTGATGGGACGATGAGTCCATGTAGTTTCTGAGTTGAACATGATGTTCTGAAACTCATGAATTGAACATGTCATGAGACAGAGGTATAATTCTGACGATGAAGTGAGCGAGTGTTGCTCATTCGATGGATCGTTGAATATTGATTGTTGAACCAATATTCCTTGGTTTGAGCAAATATTTATAATCTGAGTAAGTGTTGCTCATGTGATGAATTGTTGAATATTTGATCGTCTAAGCATGTGTTGCTCATCTGATGGATTATTGGCAGCGTACCAAAAATATTAATTAGAATACTGGTCATTGAACCGAGCATAATTAATAAAATTAATGACCATGAGGCCATCGTAAAATTATTAAGGTTGGAATCTGGAATGATGATCCTTGGATTCAGAAACCCTAATTTGATCAATTGATGATCAATTCATGGTTCGTCAGAAGTTTAACCATAGGACGAAGGAGGGAGCGACTACATGAGACCCTGGATCAACCATGTAGTGTCCATATGGTACTGATAACACTCATGAACACATCTCTCGATTCTTGGAATCCTTGGGAGAGCATGAATACAATCGTGTTCTCCGTCTGAAAGAATTCTCGAAATCACTTACGGGGAGGGCGTACACCTGGTACAACAACATCACTCCTAACAACATATACAATTGGGACGAGATGGTCAGCACTTTCTATAAAAAATACTTCTCGTATCCGAGCAAATCACCTTTTCAGATCTGGGGAGAGTCTCTCAGCGGAACAACGAACAACCGAACGACTTCGTCAAGAGGTTCAGAACTCAAGCACTAGATTGTCATGATCCGAACATCACTGAACGTCAGTTGGTAGAGCTGTGCATCAACGGGATGATACCCATATATCGCGCCTTACTGGAGAATCTGGGTTTTCAGACGTTCTCCGAACTCCATGAAGCTGCCAAGCGTTCAGCCACAACTGCCCCGGCGTTGCTAGAGAGAACCAGGGTTTTCGAAACGAAGATCCACGTGAGAGTTGAGGAAGCATGCGTCTCACAAACAAGCAATACAACACTGGTCCTTCTGTGAGCGTGGTAGGCGAAGGAGGAAAAAGGAAAGCTCCAGTAACGGAACGACAACCCAAGCGTGCGGCTCTGGTACACACGACCTCGTCTCAAAAAGGAGCGGGCAAGACTTCTGCACAAGACACTGAAGATGCAGGCTTCCCATTCCCCATGATTGAAGTAATGGAACTCTTGGAAGCATGGATTCAAGACGATGCTATCATACTGCCTCATATCAGACGCCCACCAACTGAGAAAGATATGGCGGACCCCAAGTACTTCTGCTACCATAGGTTTGTCCATCATCCGACCAAAGACTGCAACAGGCTGAAACAAATCTTCAGAGAAAAGATAGAGGCAGGAGAACTCCAGCTTGGAAACGAAGGTGTTAATAGAGATCCTCTCCCTATCAGGAACTGCATGATTTCCGGGGATTCTGTTTGCAAGACTGTACAATCTATGATGGAACGTTTGTGAGAGATTTTATATTTCTACAAGGCGCAGCGTCAGGACATATTTGCAGCCCTCAACCGCGTTGTCTCAGGCAGGCGTTTGTATCTGGAAAAGGAAGCGGTCTCGAAACCTCAGTCTTTACTGGAAGATGCAAGCAAGGCAAACTGGGGACTCCTAACCGTCTCTCGTTTGAAGGATGTTGAGTTTGATAGCACATTGATTGATACGGTCTCCGAATTCAACATCATCACTGTCAAGACCTTGAAGGCAGCAAGGATTTCAAAGCAAGAAGCCACTTGCAGCCCAACTGTGATTAAGAATCCAGAGGGAGAACTTGGAGATGCATATGGATACATCGATCTTGAAGTCAAATTGGGTGATGCCTCGACGCAAGCAAGATTTTACATAGTCAAAGAGCATCCCAATTACGACATGGTCCTGGGACGCTCTTGGATACATGACAACAAGGAAACGCTGGGAGCTTGTCCTCTACCGGCTACGATACCCGAAAGAATCTCCAACAAGCCTTCCGGACCTGAAGACTGTCTGTTACCGCACCTGCAGCTTGCTAACGTGACACAACTTCCTGGAAAGAGCCCATCAGCATACATTAAGAGGTTCCGAGCTCAAGTAAGTCTCACCACGCAACCCTTTTTGCAACCAATCACTCCTCACTCTGACAAGTCCTGGGGACTGGTTCCAACCAACAAACCAACCCCGGATAGGAGATGTGAATGGGAGGCCGGCCCCTTCAAACGTTTTATCAAGAGCTTAGAGGTTGTCTCGATCAAAGACGATAAGGCCAAGGTCCTAGTATCTGCACGCCCAAACCTATTAGGAATTGGAGATCTGCCGACGAAGATAACTACATTCAAGGTTGGGAGCATGACGGTGAAAATGACCACTCCACCTGACTCACCCACCGAAAGAGATGATGAACCGTACCTGGTAGCAGATGTTATCCTAGGCGGCTTCTGCAAGCTCATCAACGCTGAAAAACTGGAAGGTGTAACAATTCACTCACGATGGCTCAAACCCTACCGTACTTAAGACAATGTGCTACCACTTTCCAGCGTCCTCCACACTTTAAAAACGCTGTGCTATTTCCTCCAGCGTGTTTCTTTTACAATTACCTTTTCATACCATATTTGTAATTCCTCCATAAAATGATTGCAATACTTGCATTCATAATTAGGGTTTCAATGTTCAATTTTCAAGATAATTGAAATATTATTTCCATCTAAGAACTTCTTTACCCCCTAAAGGAAGACACAAAATCCTGAGTCATCCTAAATCAAACCACTAGAGCAAGTCAGAAAGGAAACCCTAAGCAAACATTTCGTAAGAAGTCAAGAATATGTGCAGAAAAGAAGATGCTTTGAGCCATTTATCCCAGCAAGACCAGGGAGATATCGCGTCAGGAGCACATACAGGTCCGTGGTATTCCATTATGGCATTATTTCTTTTATCATGAAAAATCACATACATATGAAGGCACACCATTATGCCTGAAAAGGTTCAGATGTAGTCTTACAAAAGATTATAACATAAAAACCTTTACTCAAACAAGCAAACAAAAGAAGAAGATCTTGAACTCAGCCGCCACTAAGTACAAGGAAGACTACGAGAATATATTTGAAAAGAGAAAAAGAAGCAAAGAGGTTTAGCCATCAAGAAGGTCGACCGCGCCTACACCACCGCTAGAACCTTCTTCAACACCATCGCCATCGTGGACCGCTACTGCTTCTTCCTCCGGATCTGCCTCAGCTTCCGCTTCAGATATTTCTGCAGCAATGCTATCCGCCTCAACATCATCAACAGAGACAGCTTCCACATCTTCCTCAAGAGCCACGACAGCGTTAGGAACTGTGTCGAGCACTTTCAGACACTCAGGTTCGTCTGTGTCAGAATCAAGGATTATCACGCCATCATGGATTGGATAATCACATTTATCTTCACCAAGAGGTCGTTTGTGTTCAACCCTCCGCCTCTTTATCCGTGCTGCAAATCTCTCAGCTCTTGCGCTTGTTGATTCTCACAATGCTTCATCGCATCTCCATTGCTCCTCCATATCGATCGCAGCTGAAAGGGCGCAGATGCGTCCCCTGGTATTACGCAGGTGCATAATGGACATCCCCTGTATAGAACGACCGACTTCACGGAGTGGGAGATCAATTTTAGCCATTACCTCCTCATGTGCACCAGCCTCCTCAGGCTTATTGACTTCGAAACTTTTTTCTGGAGATGTTACAGAGTGATCATCACCAATCGACTCCATGATAAACTGCAAAGAAGAAGAAGTTATGGTTACAAAAAAAAAATCATCATTATTGTTGATCGATCAGAAGATCAGATAAGCGCGGAGCAGTACCTGGAATATAGAAGAAAATGATTCTGTGATAGGAGGAGTCCTTCGAATTTTCTTTATATTTCACGAGCCAACAGAATCCCAGGGAGAAAGGGAGTCTTCACTTTCCACCTATAAAGGCTGCTAATTTGGGATAAATATCAACAATGCTTCTCGGATATATTTGAGAGAAGCCGCCGTATAATGGAAGGGAGTACACCCAGTCCAAGAAGCGGTCCAAGCTCTGTCCAGATATTGCGGAGGAAACCAAAGGGAACCGACTCACCTGACCAAGTCCCGCTTCCCACACAACCCTAATCAGGTTCGACCAGCCAGACAGCACCTGACGATATCTATCTATGCGGTAAATGCGTATTTACTCTAGCTTAATCATTTCAGTATACAAATTTTTCACCATCTCATGCCTACCCCACAATAGTGTAACCATTATGCGCTAGGCAGGGGACTTAATGTTGATATCCTGCAAAGGATAAAGCCATTGATAAAATGATGAATACTTCTTCACTTCGCTAATTTACTTGGAATGGAGCATGTAGCAACAATCCCATGTACCCTATGAATTTATGGCATCATGACCAACCTTGTATTTCCCATGTTGTTCCCACTGAACTCTCATTATTGGTGCGACATGACGACTGAGTGTTACTCTCAGCAGAGTAACACGAATCTCCAAGTGTCACTAATGAGGCATGCACGAAATACCTGTACAGGCTACAACTCTCGGTGTGTTATACTAAACTAATTAAGCATATTTGAATTTGGACTGACCATATCAGTCTCAGAAACAATCACGACTACGCAAGTTGGCCATATGATTTAACCAGCCTAGACGATCCTCAGCAGGAGCAGGCTACTACATTAATGACCACCAGCGGGATCACTTATGCCCTGGTCGGTCGAATACCTACCATGCCTCCCAAACTACCACCGAACACCAGCCTGATGTTGGATGTCCAGACTGGTATGGAGAAGCTTGGAGGAATCGTACAAACAAAGGCCTCCTATGGCAGTCTCAAGTTCATCACGTCCATCCAACTTCATCGGCATGGATCAGCCCAAAGCCGTTTGAACAAGCGCCGTGGTGTACACCGACAGACCTTCTTCCTACCTGCATGACCGACTCTTCCTTAACCTGACCAGATTGCAATATACGATTGTCCGAAGTTGTGTCAGCGTGAAGAATTGAGGGTCGCAGGAAATTCCACTAAAGGTCCCAAATTGATCACGACCATCCAATTTCACCGGCATGATTGGATGGCTTAGATCGGACCCATAGCCACCAGGCAGGTATGGGCGCGTTCACCACCGGCCCAACGTGGGCCCCACATGGTCGGCCTCCCCAAATAAGAAGCGTGGCTTGCCAATTCGTCCATCCAAAGCAGCGTGGACTGAAACCCTAATTAGGGTTTGCGGCATATCACATGTGTCGCAAATCAGTTTCAACCATCCATCTTCACAGGTATAGACGGAGGGTGTAGATGTAGATTCAAAGGTCTCAGAGCATGTCAACACAATTACCGTGGGCCCGCCTACATACATGACTAATCGGTAAAGACCAACTATGGTTGGTCGTCTCGATTTGTGCGCCCAAACTAGGCATGGCCGCGCGTTTTCAACAGCAAATCGATCTCGACCACTCAACTTTGTCGGAAAAATTGAGTGTCTTAGATCACATCTTCACGGGACAGTGAGGTACGGACGTGTACACTGGCCTGCCGACTGCACGCCTGACTGATCGGCTAAGACCGACCATGGTTGGTCGTCTCGAAACGCGCGCCCGAAGTAGGCACGACGTGCGGTCTTCAATTCCTTTGCGACATGGGATTTCTGTCGCAAATCGATCTCAACCACTCCTCTTTGCCATAAAAATTGAGTGGCTTAGATAGCATCTCCATGGGACACGGAGGTACAGACACCTACACCAGCATGCTGTCTACACGCATGCCCAATCGTCCCTGCCAAAAACGTGTCCCATGCTTGGATTCGACCAAGCTAAAGGTTGGTGTTCGAGCACCTCCTAAATCCTAATCCGACGGTCGCAGATGTGGGTCGCAATCCATCTCGTCCGTCCAACTTCACTAGCCTGGACGGGCAGCCTAAGATAGGAGTTAGGCGACCAGTAAGGCATCACCATGATCACCGTCCACCACTCATCCACACAAAGTGATCGGCCAAGTCAGGACTTACCTGTACAACCTCCAAACGATCACTCAAAGATGGATGTACGTAATGTTATTTTTAAGATGCTTAATCCGCGACTTACTCCGTTAAGCCTTAAAACAGCGATGCTTCACACATGCTGAATATATTCGATGCATTACCTGCATAAAATACACACGATACTTCACAAGTATCGACTTCCTAAATAACTTAGTTATTTAATCTAGCATCACATGCTACTTTTTGTAGGTCCCACGATCCACACATTCGAGACATCAAACATGTCACAAACTGGGAGATACTTACTGGGGTATTGGTCTGGCGGTTTACAGCGTGCAGCGCATAACGCGCCATCACAAGAACGTGTCAGGAAGACATGGACGGTTAGTGATGATAGGAAAAGTGGGCAAGACTGATCGTGTGACACTAACACACGCAACTCCACTACTCCATCACTCCACTTTCTCCACTTCCCATGAGAGACGTGGGTTAGGCTCAATGACTTGTATAAATAGATTCTCCTCTCTATTCCCAAGACATAACAAGACAACAGAAACCAAGTGTTGATACAACCATACACCAGAACTGATAGCTTACATTCTGCAAGCCAGTTCAACTTTCTGATACAAGTCATACACATCCAACACCTCCACAATCTCAACACCTTCTTCGCTTTCCTCCCTTAGATCAACCCCATCTCCTTCACTTTGTGACCGAAGCAAGTCTGGAACGGTCATTTCTTGGTTTAGACCGGAGTTGTACAGATTGATTTCTCGAATCACAAGCACTCCCGTGCAGTGCATTTGTTTAGGGTTTAGATTCATTTCTCATCCACACACCCCAAATTACCAAAACCAGCAGAAATAGTTTTCACCATAAACACCACTATGAAGGAAGCGGTTTTGTTTACACCCACTACTTCTTGCCTCCACTAACTTCCCTGTTTTCCTGACACTTTCTTATGATAGACGTGTTGCATGTCGCATGCTGTAAACCTCCAGAACAATACCATGATGAGCATCCCCCAGTTTGTGATATGTTTGATGTCTCGAGTGTTTTCGTGAAAAACGTGTAGCAGATTGCTACGTGTGGCAAGTCAAAGTCAAGAGACTTGCCATAAGAAAATAGCATGTGATGCTATTAGGCTTGCCTTGGCTGGCCGCCTAAAACTTTCCACGGGCCTGTCAATTCCATGGCGAATTTGGACGACTGAGATTGTAGCTTATGAGAAAGGATGGCCATTTATTATGGCCACATCTTGTTGTATAGAAAAGTGGCGCCATTGGCATAGTGGCGCCTGGCGTAGCCATGGAATAGCGGCATGCCGGTGGCGTAGCCGTGGCAGCTGTTTTGGCATATTGGTGTTAGACCCAAATATGGCTCCGACAACATTGGCCATGTTGCTAAGTTAAACTTAAGGCCTAAGGAGAATTACTTGACTTGGTTGGAATGGAAACTTTAGCTAAATTAGGGCTTGGCGTATCGAAACCCTAATTAGCACGTGCGTTGCGGCACAGTGGCGTGGCTGACATAGTTAGCGCACGCCAGTGGCACGATTACGCCAGGCGCTAGATTTTGGCACATTGGTGTTAGACCCAAATGCGGCGTGGAAACATCGGCCATGTTTCCACATCAATCCCAATGTTCTGGGAAACGTTACTTGGCTTGGTTGGCGTAACAACTTTGCCTAAATTAGGGTTTGGCATGCCGGAACCCTAAGTAGTGCATACGGCATGTGGCATGTGGCCGTGGCGCATCGACGTTTTGTGCAAATGGTGCCATAGCCACGCCAAAGGAATCATATCCAGGCCATCATATGGAAATGGCCACAGAAGCAAGGATTGCCACGGGTGGCTATGATATGGCGTCTTTATTAGGGCTTCCTGGGTCCCGCACCGCTCGTGGCATGTTGTGGGGAAAAAAGTGGCATAATTTGTGCCACGATTGGAAATTAGGGTTTCGACCATGCAAGGTCGTGTTTCTGGTTAGGATAACCACATTGAAGCCTGTTATGGCGTTGTCCACGAACATAAGATGGGTTGGCACGTAAGTGCATTATTTATGGTATGTTGCCACGTCCAGCATGCTTCTGTGGAAAAGTGGCAGGTCTGCCACGTTGGGCATGCATGTTTGGCATGCCAGTTAGCGCATTGGCGCAACTTTGGAAAGCCAATTTGGTATTGGCGCAATTTTGCCTCTCTTTTTTAATACTGCGACATGTTTATAGCAACCTGATTGGTCGAAAAAGAGAGGGTCGGCCAAACGCGGGCGTGGCCACACTTCTGGTGTGGGTGTGGCAAGTTTAAAGCGACCTGATTGGTCGATCGTAAATAGGGCCGGAAAGTATGGTCCCGGGCGGGTTTAAGGCGACCTGATTGGTCGAGGAAAATAGGGCCGGTTTAGGCAACATGGGGTGTGGCTAATGGCAAATGGCGTCGGCTGGCCTAAGGCATGGCCACGCCTCCCTTTGCTGCTTCTCTTATTCTGCGACTCATTTATTTATTGTTTTCTGATTCTGGGAAAGATTTTGCACCTACTAATCCATGGCGGATTAATTACCTAGTTTGCCTAGGCTTAATTTCGACAGGAAAGGTCTGATATACTCCGCAAGGCGCAAAACCCTAATTTTTGCAAATTAGTCAGGGTAATATCCGAATCTTGTGAATTATCACAAAACTGATTGAATTATATGTGTTGACACAGAGTTCTTTAAGTTCATTATCTGAGAGCAGTATGCTTTCTGATTGAATACTTTATGCAAAGACCTTATCCTTGATACTTGGAAATTCGTGCTACTCTGCTGCGAGTGAACACAAATTGTCATGCCATATCAACATTATGGGTTCAGCCGGGGAACATAGCACAGAAGGCATTCAAAGAAACTTATATTAACTGAATAATATTGGCAAGGTGCCAAAATTTACAGAATATCATGGATTGTTGCTACATGCACCATTCTGGACAAATTTCATGAGAAAATATTGAGTTGCTCAATAAATGCGCCAGTGAAGAGGTTGAACACTCATCACTTTTACATGGCTCCGTTTCCTTGCAGAGTGACAACACATTAAATGCGAGGTTTTACAATCTTAACCCTGGACTAAAAACCACCATCAACAACAGGTTGTACGTTGAATCGATCAATTGGTAAATCCGACCTTTAGTTGTTGATTGAAATTGATTGATCCTTGAACATTGGTCTTTGGTACCGTTCAAGTTACTTCTCCTATATTCAATCGGGCTCGCAAATTCCTATTTGCTGATTGCAGATTGAATTGAGAGATAGAGATATAAAACTCTTTGATATACTTTTCTCTAGATTGAGTCTGACTGTCTAGTTGATTCTCTTGAAAGTATATTGGAGTTTGTCTATTCAGATTGACAAACGAAATATTGGGTTTGGTTGTTGTACCCCCTGCTTTTTCAGTTGGTATCAGAGCAGGCAAACACATTTAAGACCTCATAAGTCTGAGTTTGTAGCGATCTGAATATGGAAAGAAGTGTTATCTATGATAAACGCATTACCAGAAACAAAAGGTTTGTTCCTATGAAATCTATTAAATAGAAAGATTTGTCGATCTCGAATATTGACGAACCTAGTGTTCCAATGAAACAGACTTCCATTGAAAAGTGTTACCCAGTTTACCTTACTGACGAGTCTGACTCTGAAGTTGAAAGGGAAGCAGCCAAAGAGAGTGCAGTGATTCTAAAACTTGTCAGAATTCAGGTTGATGGTGTCAACTGGTTGAAACACAAATTCAATGTCCTTGTTGGTATGGTAAATGAGCGTGACTCTCTTCTAAAGGTCCTTCATGAGGAAAACGCCTCAGTCTGTTCTTCATGAACTAAGCTTAAGGGAAAACTCAAATAGGATGCTTTGGAAACTGAACTTCTTTTGAGTAAACTCTCTATTCAAGAATGTTCCAAGGAGTCCACTATACCAACTTCTTCTGATTTAACTGGAAAATTTTCAGTTCCAGAAGAAAAATCAAAATCCCTTCCTGTTGGAAAAGATGTGCATGTGTCTTCCTATAATCAAGGAATATCCACGTTAGTTGGAAGGAAGATATCTCCTAAAGATGGTATTAAGAATGTTCTGTATAATCACTCAGGTGATCATAAAGTGTGTCTCTTTTGTGATTCAAAAGGACATGGTGAACAAAAGAGGAAATCTAGGTTGAATGACAATTCTATTAATCGTCTTCAACACACCTTAGATTTAATTCTAAAAGGTGTAACTGACATTCGTATGTCTAAACCAATTGGTTTTAGTACACACCCTGTGTACCCCACCAGGAAAGTCAGCTCGATGTGTTCCTCAAATGTTCAAATGTGAAACAGTCTTCCTAAACCATTTCGTTCAAGAAGAACTCATGGGTTTTTCTCTATCAAAAAGGGAGATAATATTGTTCAGGATGTGAAAAGGGTACCAGAAGAAGGAAACAAAAATGAAGAGATGGAAGACAACCTAAAAATGATAATTGAAGGTTATAAAATTAACAGGCTGTCAATTCCCTCTAGACAAATTTCTTCAGGTAAGAACAAAAAATATGCGTCGTATTTTGATGATAGTAAATTTTATGATAACTTTTCACATCATAACGGTTTTCCTCCAAAGATCGGGAGAAAGAGGTTTAATCAAAGACAACGTTCATTTGATGATCTCAAGGCTCATACTTGTGCTAATTAATCACAAGGTTGAAATCTCACTCACAAAAATTCTTGGTTGAGTGAGATGTAATCAGGTATACTTGATGGCAAAGTGTTTTCTGATGCTCTAGCTATTTTCTTATCGTTCATAGCCGGACTATAATTCACAAACACGTTTGCATAAGTATTTGTATGTTTTTGACAAAACTTCTTAATCTTTTTTGTGTCAAAAAATTCTACTATGTTGCTCTAAATTTTTCTCTGAAGAGAATGTAAAATTTATCGAGTGAATTTAGTCACGTAGCAAAACTTGTGTGTACAAACTGAAAAGACGAGGGTACCCAAAACCACAATCTTAAACTTTTTCACCTATAAGTCCTCAAACAGAAAGTGATTGTCTATGGACTGAGTCGAGATAATGCAGCGAATCGGTATTCACACTTTGTGTGATCTTCTATGGATATGAGATCGAGACAATACAACAGTCAAAGTGTGATTACTTGATAATAGGTTCAGACTTAACCAAGCTCTATAGGATCACTAGCAAGTAATACGGAGTTAACTTTTGTGTAATTTACTTTAAATTATAATGACAACAATTATAATTGCGGAAAACAAAAGTAAATGACACAACAAGATTTTGTTAACGAGGAAACCGCAAATGCAGAAAAACCCCGAGACCTAGCCCAGAATTGAATACTCTCAGAATTAAGCCGCTATACAAAATAAACCAACTTTGTATAGTTGAGACCAAGCAACTAAGTCTATAGTTCACCTAGTTTCTTCAGTATCCCTGCGTTTCCGACATTCGATAAGTGTACGCACTGGAACAATTCCTTTGGATCTAATTCCAAACAGTAAATGAATAACAAATATGTTCGGTAACAACTCTATTCAATATCAGTGATATGAGTTTGACAAAGTCTCTTCTGTTTAATCCAATAAACTCCTTTGTCAGGTTTAGATCTATCTATCCAACAACTACCAATGTAGTAGAGTTTAGATTTTGCAATCAAAAATAGAATCTGCCAAGATGTTATATAGTGATGTCGATCTATGCAACTAATGAGTCAAATCTATCAAGGATAAACCGATTATAGTTGGATCCCAGCCGATCAAGTTTGTGCACACCAAAGATTATGAAACCAATAAGAAATCTTCTTTGTCTTCAAATCTTTTTTAATCTTCAATAAACACCTACACACCACATAAGGAGTCTATTAACAATGGATTATCACAAGACGTCTTTAGATCTACAAACAGTTCTAAAGATCCCGTCGATACTTCGATCTAATTTGAGTGAATCTTATATCAGAAGAGAAGATTCTCAAGAATAAACAAACTAGGTGCAATCAAAGTTCAACAACCGTTAGTCAATCAAATCAAATCTAAAACTAACAATACTACAATTATCTAATTTCCCACAAACGGTACTCGTAGAGCTTCTTGATCCCATGGAAGTCTTTAAACGAGCGATCGTAAGAGATTTCGCCTAATTAGGGTACTTTCCTCTCCGAATAGACGGCTCCACCAGTAACAACACAACAAGGTAGTTTTGCTGGCTCTTAGGATAGTTTGCTCGAAATGCAAACTTGGGTATTTATAGACCAAGGAAGTTTGGACACCAAGGAATTTCCAAAACCGAATATCCTCAAGTTATGCAATATATTTCCAAAAACGGTTTTCATAATTCCTGGAAATTCTCTGTCCAATATTACCGAAATATCAATAGAAAATCTCCAATTAGTAAATGCATCTTACCAATTTTTATTTTCCAGAGATATGCATTTAATTGTTGGTAATTAAAATCATATAAAATTAACAACCTTAATTAAAAGATTCTCAACTTATTTCGGTCTGGGATCTCCTTGAGTTATTAAGGAATATCTTTAAACAATAAAAGATAAGAGTTACTGAACATGTTCAAAGTATGTCGACATTTTATTTTTTTTGTATATCCTTTTTCATATTTACAATCTTGGAACCGATTATACCACACTTCCAAACAAGTTTAGAATTGGTTCATCTGACTTCTAAGAACTATGTGATTGATCAAATATCAATACACTAATCACGGGTTTACGGTTCTACCAAACAAAAGGATCGGTTTTACCTTAATATGGTTACTGGGACCGGTTACATCAGTTACCAGGATCGGTTACGTCAATTACCAGGACCGGTTACCATACTCTCATGGTATTACTTGTGATCGGTTACACTAGTCACTAGGATCGGTTACACCAATTACTAGGACCGGTTACTCCAATTACAATGATCGATTAAAACTCTTTTGTGACCGGTCATACCAATTACCAGGATTGCTTACACTAATTACAAATATTGATCATACCATCTAAAGTGATTACTTAGGATCAGTTACACTAATAAAAGTCATACCAATACATAAGTCAGGCATTGTGACTAGTTTTACCAAGATACATAACAAGTTATGATCTGTTCTACTAACTCACACATATTGGTAATCCAAAGATATGCAATGAATAACAATACCAATAATCCTAGCGATTTCCCTTTCGATTCATAAAACAAGTTCATGAATGTACTTCCTTTAAACGAATGTAAACATTGTTTCCTAGATGAAATCTTCACCTTTACCCACACACTAATCACAATAGCATTCATACGATTATGTCGATATCTTATATAGAAGTTCAAAAGATAAGCGTTATACTTTGTATTCTAATTCCTTAACACTATGTCTACTAGAGTATAATCATTCACAGCTTCGCAGTTATATTTTCAATATAACACGACTTGAAAGATACGTTAGGAATGAAACAGTTCAAGTCACAATATTACTAACCTCAATAGGAAGGATGATGTCGTCGATGTAGCTCGTTACTTCTTCACATTCTTTAAGTCTTCGAGTAATACTTGTATGTCTCATAATCCTAATCTTTCTAGCCTAACTTATACGAAGTTGTCTCTAGTATATAATCAAGCGACTCTTTAATTGAGTTTTGATTCACTAAAATATGACAACCAAACTTGACATACCAACGCTTGGAGGGTTCAACCGAGCTATTCTCTAACACAAAAATTTTCCAGTTTTTCGTTTTTTCGCTACTTGGGTATTTTCCGGCTTTGGGTCAAGTTTGTGTTCGTACGGATACCCACGTTACTTGTCACGGACCAACTTTGGAAACCCTAAACTCTGTTTCCTTGAGAAACCATTTAAATACCAAAACCTTTTGCTTGAGTACGCATACTCCAGGTTTTGTTGTTCTAGAATGACTGCTCCTCCGTGTTCTTGGGATTTTCCGGAAGATTTTGTTGATAACTCTATTTACTTCGAGTTCAAAGTAAAGAAGAAAATAACCATTGTTAAAGCTAACTATCTTCATCCTGGCGCATCATGCTTTTATGCATATTTTCATCAAGATCGAGAAAATGCCGAGATGGTTTCTGCTGAAGTGGTTCATGGTTTTCTCAATGATCTCGGGAGAGCAAAACCGAAGCTTGGAAATTCTATAAAGGATCTTGATATGTTACGAACTGAGTTGAAAAAGGTTAATTCGGACCTTGTTCTCATGAAATCACATGTTAAGGATCTTCTCAAATAGGATATCTTCTCCAAAGAAGTTGCAATGCTGTCAGTCTCAAGCTTGAAGGTCTTGAATCCCGTAAAGATACTGAACACAAACTCTGATGATAACGTGTGTTCAGTTGTGTTGGTCTTAGATTAGTTTTTTTTTTTTTTTTTTTAATTCAATGTCTAGGAAACTTCTTATGAGAATTTATTCTTGTGTTTTTAAGAAGGATAACTAGGGTTTGGAATAGCCATTATTATGAGTACACATAGCTATTGCCAACGTTTTTCATCTTGCAATGTTTTTAGATTTATTTATTTAAATTATAAATTTGATTTGGAAGATGATTTTTGCAGTATCTATCTTTATGGTTTTATATTTTGGAAATTGTTATGGGATATGTTGTTTACGTCCGTGAACCTTGACTATCCTATATTTGTTCAAAAGTTAACTCCATTATATGTCGGTATGAAAGTATTGATAAAAGATAGAATGAACTTTTGACTACAAAAGTTAAGCCTTTTATATCATTATGCAAATATTGATGGAAGAAAGGATGAACTTTTGTTCACAAAGATTAAGTCTATTATATGTCATTGTGCAAATAGTGATGAAAAATAGAATGAATCTTTATTTATTCCGCAGTATTGGTCTTTCCCTGATCCACATCTTTGTGTATGTACTTTGTTGCTCCGTAAGTTCTCTTCTGTCGAGCATGACCAATTGAATTGATCATTTTCCTTGTGGTTAATTCAATTGAGATTTTTGGATACAAATTCATGTATCATGTGATTTGTTAACGTCCAAAAAAATTGTAGCGCCCCCAAAGCTAGCAGCTGACTAATCCAAGAGATTAACTAAATAGAGGCACTAAGAATCTAAATCATTTACTTAAACATTCAATTTAGAAATCTGCTACAAAAACTTAACCCAAAACTAGCCCCACTCTGATATATATATAACTTCTCTGAAATGATACATATTCAATAGTTAGTTGATTTACAAATGAATATAAACACAAAATAAACATAACGGAAGCAATCTAAATAACGTAATCAGCTCCTCGAAGCTTTCGCTGCGCAACTCTGATTTGTCTCTGAAACCGAAAGTGGGAATGGGTGAGCACATCATCCCTAAAAGGGGTGGCCAGTAGGAATAACATTTAACTTAAAAGTAATCATAAGCAAGATTTGGGAAGCAATAATGTTTTCCCAAACATTAAAAAGTGACCAAGTCACTGAAATAAACGAACATGTATATGGACAAACTCCTTCTTCAAACAATGTATAATATTCGTGCTAACCACACTCATTAGCTATTGATATCACCAAGACCATGATGACCCACTCTAAGCAATAAAAGCTGAATTCATGTAGATATAAATGTGAAGGAGCGTATCCTATATACCACAAGTGGAAATTCTCATTTCCCAAAACAATTCATAATGACAAACAAAACATTACAAGTCCTTTCCAAATCGTGGAAAGATTCAATGAATCAACAGAATTATCATAATATAATTTAAACATAGCATGGGTGCACTGACAGACAATGCATGAGTTTGTTAAGCATAAACTTTTGTAAAAGCAACAATAATGGTTACAAAAGAGTCAAATGTATTCCCACCTCTTTTGATGACAGACCACGCCTACCTCGAGATCCACAATCCACTAGTTCATCTTTCGAATCGATCGTTGTTAATAACTAACTGTTAATCATACAAGCACTCTAAGAGTTTAGCCAAAGAGGCTCACACAAGGCTCATAACATAATGCATACAAGTTTATCTAATGATTCTAAGTCCAATTATGGCTCCATATCTTTTATTTATCTATCTTTAGCAAATCTAAGGTTTACTAATTCAATTAGATTGGTTCTATAGTTTATAGGTAAGTCTTATGAATATCTACAACCTTGTAGAAGAATCCAAAGGTTAATTCAGACCACAATGGTCCAACATATCAAAATAGAAACTAACTATAATCCCAAGCCCAACAAACCATCTCCTTACTAAGGCCTGGTCCTTCTGGGTCAACAAACAGTCAAACTAACGGTCGCAGGTCAACTAACAGTCAACGCTCAAGTCAAGTCAAGGTCCTGGTCAAATGGTCCAGTCTGAGTCAAACCGATTCAATTCAAGTTACAAGGTTAACTCGACTCAGTCAGATGGTCTGAGTCAGGTAAGTCAGCTAGACTGACAAGGATACTAACAAGCCTAAACTCAAATTCCAGACTTCATTTTAAATCTACTTCATAACCATTTCAATTCTACCAAACCAAAGTTATATATTCATTTTTAAACGAACTTGAATTCCAATAACAAGTGCAAACTAAGTTTACCTTCAATCGCAGCTCTTAAGCAATACCAGATCATCTCAACACATTCGTCTAACTCTCTTTCTAAGCCTTCAGTCATATAACTTCTCATACAACCTGAGTTCAGTTCAACACAATCACCACTAAAACACATCTATTGACAGAACTTCAGAAGCCAAAGTACAAATCAATTATTTTTAAATAAACTTCAAACTTCATTTACAATTACAAGCTAGGTTTACCTGCAATCGCAGTAGCTACGAGCTTTCAAGGAGTCTATTCAACTGTGATTCTACAATCACCATTCCCACATCATTTCTACTCTCCCAACTCAACAGACACCAATACCCAATTGTATCAACAATACATCTCATTCATAACTCCAATCTAAGTCCCCACCAGTTCAAATACTCTACCTCTCCCAATATCATGACTGCTAACTCACTCTACGGATTTGCAGACATCTTAACCAACCCAACATCACCTCATCTACTTCAGTTCCGCTGTCACAATCCCAGCATCTACCAACTTATCTGCAAGACAGAGTAATCTCAACTACACATCCGTACAACCTCCAATACCCAATAACACCTTGTTATGCCAGCAATATAATTCATCCATGATTACAAATCATACCACCTGCAACTACATCCAATCATTTAACTTCCTCAGTTCACTACAAATCAACATAACTATTCTCAGTTCTTCTCAGCACATACAACCACTACTTGCACCACTAACTGTAACGCAATCATACACAACCACCACCACATCCATTCCCGTTAACACATGCACCCCAAGACTCCAATAACTGCAACTCCAGCTGGCCCTGCACCAGTGAATGCAACACTAATAGTTCCATTTCTAAAGCCCTGTTACTCATAACAAACCACCACCTGCAACAGTTCAGCTGAAATCATATTCAATTTATTTGCACTTCCAAATATTTACAACTGCAGCTAAGCAGTGACCTTCTTTCACCCATCTCAGTTCAATACCACTAACCATTTCAATCCCAGCTTATTGATAAATTCATAATAACTATAACAACATCATCATCACTCAATCGATCTCCTAGACATACATCTAATTCTGTCCATCCCATATTCCACAATAATAAAGCTCAGACCATAACAAATTTCATTCAAAACTCATGGAGAAACTTATAACTCAAAACTGAAATTCAACTAATCTTTATTACAAGAACAATTACCTTAAAATGTGTTACTCAGGCAATTGAACTCAATTCCTTCTTCATTTGACTCGGTTCAGCAATTCACCTCAAGACTAACAACAACTCCTCAAATCAGTTCATCCAACACCAAAATGTTCCATCATCACCACCAGTTCTAAACTAAACTCTAATTTAATTCTCAAAACATAAATTAAACTCTTCAAGTCCATAAAACCCGTCCTTAATTCAATCCCCTAAATCAATAACTTCATCTTCTACAATTTATCAACACTAATCTTCAAAACAACTTCAATTTACCAATTCTCGAACCTTGACTAATAATTTCAAGCAATCATTTAGCCGTAGCCAAATTCATGACAAACCCATCTCCAATCTTTCTCTCAAACCTTCAATTTCATCCTCAACATCTTCTCAGAACAATTTTTTATGAAACCCTAACTTCTCAAACGGAAAACATCAATTTCTTCTTCTCCCTGGGCTTAATCGACAACAATATCAGTTCCTTCGTCATCTACACAACCTCATCACTTAATTTCCTCAATCAATTCTCACCTTAATCTCATAAATCTCTCACCGGCGAGAACAGGAAGAAGAGAAGAAGAAAACGAAAGAAAAAGATGAAAGAAGAAGAAAAGAAAAGAAAAGAAAAGAAAAGAAAGAAGAAAAATGAAGATAAAGAGAAAC
The DNA here is from genome assembly GCF_003573695.1 of Papaver somniferum. Lineage (NCBI taxonomy): Eukaryota > Viridiplantae > Streptophyta > Magnoliopsida > Ranunculales > Papaveraceae > Papaver > Papaver somniferum. The sequence goes on along the minus strand of NC_039361.1, from coordinate 32,829,117 downwards.
AAGAGTTATTTTCTAGATCTGGGGATAAGGCCGACCAAAAACCTCTGGGTCACCCAACAGCGTGGGCTGCCATAAGTCCATCAACGAAATGACCATTTTATCCTCTGAAAACAAATTGATAAATCTTTTTCGTCCGGTATCCGATTGACACGTTCGAGTATTCCATTCCGCATAACTTTTCGAGATCTATCTAACGATACTAGTTTCATATCTAAATCATTGTTATATTAATTTATATTAATTAACGTCTGTGTTAAACTAATCAAGTCCTTATCGGCTAATACGTCTCTTGATTATCGCTAGATCGACTCTTGACCGGTCTAATAGCGTTGACGAGCTTGAGGGTCCTTACATTCTCCCCACCTTATACATTTTCATCCTCGAAAATCGAACCACCTTCTAATCTTCAAACTCCCCACCTTATAGAATGATCCTATCTGTTGTCTAAGCGCAATCAACATAAGACAAAGCACAAACCTATATGGCTTTCTATACTTAAAATTTGTGGATCTAGTTTCAACTATACTGATTTAAGTTCTATCGAATAAGGAAGTCTAAATTTCTTACACTAATTTATATAACGGAACCTATAAGTTTTAGTCTCTAAGACCCTTACACTAATTTCTATTTTATGATATACTCGTCTCTAGTTACAAGGAAGACTCCTACGAATCTTTCTAAGTAAATTTATATCTATCAGTTTCCTAAAGGATTATATCTCTGAATGCAGTTGCCCTGTCAAGGTTGGCCAATCCCAACAATGCTTTCCTACGAACAGAGAAAACACAACCTTCACTATTCCCCAGTGTTGGATTAAGAAAATATAAATTTATTAAAATTAGTTAGTCTCTAAACTTTATCGTCGCTGGTGTATGTCTGATAAATTTACTTCATAAAATATAAAAATAGTTTACATCATTTTAAACAATTTAATGATCTGAATTTATTTATTTTACATTATAAGTAATCCCAATTCGATTTTACTTCAATTTATAACAATTTGATAATTTTAACTTCACAATAATACCACATATAAATTTTTCCAAATATTATCTGTTATAATTTTAACTCGAATACTATTACCAATTGTGTTATTATTCTCATCTTAAGTTGCTAGTTCAGTTGGTACGCTTAGCTTTAATCTTCTATATATAATTCTACATTCATGTAAAGATGATACCATAGATTTTATTTATTCATATTGGATATATATATTATATCTTATTAAATATTGGCGTCAGATTTAATATGATATAAATTTGAGTCTTCATAAAATTATACTATATCTTAATAGTCTTTAGATTTCTATTAATGTAAAGTATCCTATTAATATACAAATTTATTTTCTTTTTAATCTACTATTACATCCGAATATTATTATTACTACTTCATGTATATCTGTGTTTTTTTAAAGATTTAATGGGTCATCTATTAAACTACAAATAATTTCGTTACAAAATTAGTAACAAGTTGAGTCTTTTTATTTATGCATCATATCCTCACCTTCTTACGTCTAACGCCTAACAAGTATTATATTAACTATTTGGTTTAGACGCAAAACATATATCTCTAATTTGTAATTAGTTTAATTTATAAAACTTAATCGTAAATAAGCACTATCAAATTCCCATAACTATTTACTCATAATTATTATTTTATCGTTATATATCTTTAATGAGATTTTTGTTAACTTAAGTTCAAGATGATACTAATTGAGGATGCTAACACTACTTTATTAAATATATATATATATATATATATATAAATATATATATAACTATTATTTATATATTCATTTATAACTATTATTATCATCTTTTTATTATTAACAACGATGGTTGAACTATTATTCTAACTACTCTGACAAGTATTATTAAGTCCCAACAATATTACTAACATTTATGTGATCATAAATTGTTGACCCTACGTATAAGTCAAGGTGCGCAATAAATTTCTATATGACTTTCAAGCTTAATCAATGGTGTTAATCTCACTATTTTTCTAGTATTGGATTATGTACGTGTTCATACTTCTTAGTCTGATTATTCCCTAACCTTATTAGCTAAATTTACCGGTGTACCCTACAATTTTTTACTACATTACATACACAAACAATCAAACAAACATACAAATCAACCAATCAAATAAATCTTTTAATTATTGATAGCTTTTAGTGATTAAGATTTATCTCACAACCCAACCCAGTTCTAAACTAATCTAGTTCACTAACTGGCACTGGATATTTTTACTATTTCCCCTATAAGATCTAATTGTGAGCTCTGATACCAACACTGCAGCGTCCCCAAAGCTAGCAGCTGAATAATCCAAGAGATTAACTAAATAAAGAGGCACTAAGAATCTAAAACATTTACTTAAACATTCAATTTAGAAATCTGCTACAAAAACTTAACCCAAAACTAGTCCCACTCTGATATATATATATATATATATAACTTCTCTCAAATGATACATATTCAATAGTTAGTTGATTTACAAATGAATATAAACACAAAATAAACATAGCGGAAGCAATCTAAATAACGTAATCAACTCCTCAAAGCTTTCGCTGCGCAACTCTGATCTGTCTCTGAAACTGAAAGTGGGAATGGGTGAGCACATCATCCCTAAAAGGGGTGCCCAATAGGAATAACATTTAACTTTAAAGTAATCATAAGAAAGATTTGGAAAGCAATAATGTTTTCCCAAACATTAAAAAGTAATCAAGTCACTGAAATAAACGAACATGTATATGGACAAACTCCTTCTTCAAACAATGTATAATATTCGTGTTAACCACACTCATTAGCTATTGATACCACCAAGACCATGATGACCCACTCTAAGCAATAAAAGTTGAATTCATGTAGATATAAATGTGAAGGAGCATATCCTATATACCACAAGTGGAAATTCTCATTTCTCATAACAATTCATAATGACAAACAAAACATTACAAGTCCTTTCCAAATCGTGGAAAGATTCACAGAATCAACAGAATTATCATAATACAATTTAAATATAGCATGGGTGCACTGACAGACAATGCATGAGTTTGTTAAGCAAAACTTTTGTAAAATCGACAATAATGGTTACAAAAGAGTCAAATGTATTCCCACCTCTTTTTATGACAAGCCACGCCTACCTCGAAATCCACAATCCACTAGTTCATCTTTCGAATCGATCGTTGTTAATAACCAATTGTTAATCATACAAGCACTCTAAGAATTTAGCCAAAAAGACTCACACAAGGCTCATAACATAATTCATACGAGTTTATCTAATTATTCTAAGTCCACTTATGGTTCCATATCTTTTATTTATCTATCTTTAGCAAATCTAAGATTTACTAATTCAATTAGATTGGTTCTATAGTCTATAGGTAAGTCTTATGAATATCTACAACCTTGTAGAAGAATCCAAAGGTTAATTTAGACCACAATAGTCCAACACATCAAAATAAAAACTAACTATAAGCCCAAGCCCAACAAACCATCTCCTTACTAAGGCCTGGTCCTTCTGGGTCAACAAACGGTCAAACTAACGGTCGCAGGTCAACCAACAGTCAACGTTCAAGTCAAGTCAAGGTCCTGGTCAAATGGTCCAGTCTGAGTCAAACCGATTCAATTCAAGTTACAAGGTTAACTCGACTCAGTCAGATGGTCTGAGTCAGGTAAGTCAGCTAGACTGACAAGGATACTAACAAGCCTAAACTCAAATTCCAGACTTCATTTTAAATCTACTTCATAACCATTTCAATTCTACCAAACCAAAGTTATATATTCATTTTTAAACGAACTTGAATTCCAATAACAAGTGCAAACTAAGTTTACCTTCAATCGCAGCTCTTAAGCAATACCAGATCATCTCAACACATTCGTCTAACTCTCTTTCTAAGCCTTCAGTCATATAACTTCTCATACAACCTGAGTTCAGTTCAACACAATCACCACTAAAACACATCTATTGACAGAACTTCAGAAGCCAAAGTACAAATCAATTATTTTTAAATAAACTTCAAACTTCATTTACAATTACAAGCTAGGTTTACCTGCAATCGCAGTAGCTACGGGCTTTCAAGGAGACTATTCAACTGTGATTCTACAATCACCATTCCCACATCATTTCTACTTTCCCAACTCAACACACACCAATACCCAATTGTATCAACAGTACGTCTCACTCATAACTCCAATCTAAGTCGCCACCAGTTCAAATACTCCACCTCTCCCAATATCATGACTGCTAACTCACTCTACGGATTCGCAGACATATTAACCAACCCAACATCACCTCATCTACTTCAGTTCCACTGTCACAATCCCAGCATCTACCAACTCATCTGCAAGACAGAGTAATATAAACTACACATCCATACAACCTCCAATACACACAACACCTTGCTATGCCAGTAGTATAATTCATCCATGATTACAAATCATACCACCTGCAACTACATCCAATCATTTCACTTCCTCTGTTTACTACAAATCAACATAATTATTCTCAGTTCTTCCCAGCACATACAACCACTACTTGCACCACTAACTGTAACACAATCATACACAGCCACCACCACATCCATTCCCGTTAACACCTGCACCCCAAGACTCCAATAACTGCAACTCCAGCTGGCCCTGCACCAGTGAATGCAACACTAGTAGTTCCATTTCTAAAGCCCTGTTACTCATAACAAACCACCACCTGCAACAGTTCAGCTGAGATCATATTCAATTTATTTGCACTTCCAAATCTTTACAACTGCAGCTAAGCAATGACCTTCTTTCACCCATCTCAGTTCAATACCACTAACCATTTCAATCCCATCTTATTGATAAATTCATAATAACTATAACAACATCATCATCACTCAATCGATCTCCTAGACATACATCTAATTCTGTCCATCCCATATTCCACAATAATAAAGCTCAAACCATAACAAATTTCATTCACAACTCATGGAGAAACTTATAACTCAAAACTGAAATTGAACTAATCTTTATTACGAGAACAATTACCTTAATATGTGTTACTCAGGCAATTGAACTCAATTCCTTCTTCATTTGACTCGGTTCAGCAATTCACCTCAAGACTAACAACAACTCCTCAAATCAGTTCATCCAACACCAAAATGTTCCATCATCACCACCAGTTCTCAACTAAACTGTAATTTAATTCTCAAAACATAAATTAAACTCTTCAAGTCCATAAAACCCGTCATTAATTCAATCCCCTAAATCAATAACTTCATCTTCTACAATTTATTAACACTAATCTTCAAAACAACTTCAATTTACCAATTCTCGAACCTTGACTAATAATTTCAAGCAATCATTTAGCCGTAGCCAAATTCATGACAAACCCATCTCCAATCTTTCTCCCAAACCTTCAATTTCATCCTCAACATCTTGTCAGAACAAGTTTTTATGAAACCCTAACTTCTCATACGGAAAACATCAATTTCTTCTTCTCCCTGGGCTTAATCGACAACAATATCAGTTCCTTCATCATCTACACAACCTCATCACCTAATTTCCTCAATCAATTCTCACCTTAATCTCATAAATCTCTCACCGACGAGAACAGGAAGAAGAGAAGAAGAAAACGAAAGAAAAAGATGAAAGAAAAAGAAAAGAAAAGAAAAGAAAAGAAGGAAGAAGAATGAAGATAAAGAGAAACAAGAGTTATTTTCTAGATCTGGGGATAAGGCCGACCAAAAACCTCTGGGTCACCCAACAGCGTGGGCTGCCTTGAGTCCATCACCGAAATGACCATTTTATCCTTTGAAAACAAATTGATAAATCTTCTTCGTCCGGTATCTGATTGACACGTTCGAGTATTCCATTCCGCATAACTTTTCGAGATCCATCTAACAATACTAGTTTCATATCTAAACCGTTGTTATATTAATTTCTATTAATTAACGTCTGTGTTAAACTAATCAAGTCCTTATCGGCTAATACGTCTCTTGATTATCGCTAGATCGACTCTTGACCGGTCTAATAGCGTTGACGAGCTTGAGGGTCCTTACATTCTCCGCACCTTATACATTTTCATCCTCGAAAATAGAACCACCTTCTAATCTTCAAACTCCCCACCTTATAGAATAATCATATATGTTGTCTAAGCGCAATCAACATAAGACAAAGCACAAACCTATATGGCTTTCTATACTTAAAATTTGTGGATCTAGTTTCAACTATACTGATTTAAGTTCTATCGAATAGGGAAGTCTAAATTTCTTACACTAATTTATATAACGGAAACTATAAGTTTTAGTCTCTAAGACCCTTACACTAATTTCTATTTTATGATATACTCGTCTCTAGTTACAAGGAAGACTCCTACGAATCTTTCTAAGTAAATTTATATCTATCATTTTCCTAAAGTATTATACCAAACTTCTATGATCGGTCATCTCTGAATGCAGTTGCCCTGTCAAGGTTGGCCAATCCCAACAATGCTTTCCTACGAACAGAGAAAACACAACCTTCACTATTCCCCAGTATTGGATTAACAAAATATAAATTTATTAAAATTAATTAGTCTCTAAACTTTATCGTCTCTGGTGTACGTCTGATAAATTTACTTCATAAAATATAAAAATAGTTTACATCATTTTAAACAATTTAATGATCTGAATTTATTTATTTTACATTATAAGTAATCCCAATTCGATTTTACTTCAATTTATAACAATTTGATAATTTTAACTTCACAATAATACCACATATAAATTTTTCCAAATATTATCTGTTATAATTTTAACTCGAATACTATTACCAATTGTGTTATTATTCTCATCTTAAGTTGCTAGTTCAGTTGGTACGCTTAGCCTTAATCTTCTAAATATAATTCTACATTCATGTAAAGATGATACCATAGATTTTATTTATTCATATTGGATATTTATATTATATCTTATTAGATATTGGCGTCAATAGTTTAATATGATATAAATTTGAGTCTGCATAAAATTATACTATATCTTAATAGTCTTTAGATTTCTATTAATGTAAAGTATCCTATTAATATACAAATTTATTTTCTTTTAATCTACTATTACATCCGAATACTATTATTACTACTTCATGTATATCTGTTTTGTTTTAAAGATTTAATGGGTCATCTATTAGACTACAAATAATTTCGTTACAAAATTACTAACAAGTTGAGTCTTTTTATTTTATAGTCTATAGGTAAGTCTTATGAATATCTACAACCTTGTAGAAGAATCAAAAGGTTAATTTAGACCACAATGGTCCAACACATCAAAATAAAAACTAACTATAAGCCCAAGCCCAACAAACGATCTCCTTACTAAGGCCTGGTCCTTCTGGGTCAACTAACAGACAAACTAACGGTCGCAGGTCAACTAACAGTCAAGGTCCTGGTCAAATGGTCAAGTCTGAGTCAAACCGATTCAACTCAAGTTACAAGGTTAACTCGACTCAGTCAGATGGTCTGAGTCAGGTAAGTCAGCTAGACTGACAAGGATACTAACAAGCCTAAACTCAAATTACAGACTTCATTTTAAATCTACTTCATAACCATTTCAATTATAGCAAACCAAAGTTATATATTCATTTTTAAACGAAATTGAATTCCAATAATAAGTGCAAACTAAGTTTACCTTCAATCGCAGCTCTTAAGCAATACCAGATCATCTCAACACATTCGTCTAACTCTCTTTCTAAACCTTTAGTCATATAACATCTCATACAACCTGAGTTCAGTTCAACACAATCACCACTAAAACACATCTATTGACAGAATTTCACAAGGCAAAGTAAAAATCAATTATTTTTAAATAAACTTCAAACTTCATTTACAATTACAAGCTAGGTTTACCTGCAATCGCAGTAGCTACAGGCTTTCAAGGAGACTATTCAACTGTGATTCTACAATCACCATTCCCACATCATTTCTACTCTCCCAACTCAGCACACACCAATACCCAATTGTATCAACAGTACATCTCACTCATAACTCCAATCTAAGTTCCCACCAGTTCAAATACTCCACCTCTCCCAATATCATGACTGCTAACTCACTCTACGGTTTCGCAGACATCTTAACCAACCCAACATCACCTCATCTACTTCAGTTTCTTTGTCACAATCCCAGCATCTACCAACTCATCTGCAAGACAGAGTAATATCAACTACACATCCATACAGCCTCCAATACACACAACACCTTGCTATGCCAGTAGTATAATTCATCCATGATTACAAATCATGCCACCTGCAACTACATCCAATCATTTCACTTCATCAGTTCACTACAAATCAACATAACTATTCTCAGTTCTTCCCAGCACATACAACCACTACTTGCACTACTAACTGTTACACAACCATACACAACCACCACCACATCCATTCCCGTTTACACCTGCACCCCAAGACTCCAATAACTGCAACTCCAGCTGGCCCTGCACCAATGAATACAACACTAATAGTTCCATTTCTAAAGCCCTGTTACTCATAACTCACCACCACCTGTAACAGTTCAGCTGAGATCATATTCAATTTATTTGCACTTCCCAATCTTTATAACTGCAGCTAAGCAATGACATTTGTAGGATCAGAATCTCGCAACAATAATGCCTCAGCGAAATTATCAACAACACAACATAATAGCGTCACAGAACAATTTCAGAAATGACATAATAAACGACGTCAGCTAAAATCATGAGAAAAGTGTGATGGTTTTGCGAAAATAAGAGAGTTTGTGAGATAAAAATTTGTGAGGTTGCGAGAATGTCGCAAGCCATATCCGAAAATAAAGGACAGATTAGCTGTCATCCTCTATGTACTTCCCTATAAATAGTCGTTCAGTTGTAAAGGAAGGGGAGTGATTTTTTTCGGAGTGAGAAGCAAGTAAATAGGAGAGAGAAAATCTAAAGCAGTGGTTATTCTTGATTCCTTTATCTTTTCTTGTAAGATTTTTCAAAGATTCATCAATAAAATTAAGATTGTTAATCTAAAATGAGTTGAATGTTAATGAAATCATATAAGGGGTGTAGTGTAGGATTTCCTGCAACTACATAATGGCGCTATAAACAGGGAAACATTGAAGATTATTCTATAAAAAATTGAAGATTAATGTTGAGGTTTGTGAAGATTTGGAGTGATTGATTAAGAATTTTACATAATTTCTTGCAATTCGTTAACATTGAAGAAATGGCTAGAAGAAGAAATGCATCAGAACAACCAACTACTGTTAGAAGAAGCAAGAGAATTGCTGGAAGAGAAAGAAGTGAAATGAGAGAATCTACTAGAATGAGAAATAATGGAGAAAATCAAATTCAACCACCAGTTCAACAAACACTAGTATAAGGAAGGAATATAGATTATGATAGGGTGAGTATACACACTTGGCAATCAAATTCCGCGGAAGAAGTAGAAGAAGAGCAGCAAACCAAAAACCATAGACAGGTAGAGAGAAATCAGGAGGCAGATAAAGGAATAATTCATGGAGATGAGGAAATTGGAGCGTTAGAAACGTTGAGACGAAGAATACATGAAGAAAGAAGAGCTGAGGCAGAAGAACGTGCAAATTTAACAAGGCAAAATCACGAATTGAGGATGGAAAATATGAGACTACAAAGTAGAAGATCGAGAAGTATTACAAAATCATATTCAAGATCGACTAGAAGAGAGATGAGGCGAAACTCACCCACAACTAATGCTGGAAACAATATTCAAGAAGAAATATCAAATCCCAATGAAGAATATCGCGAAAATAGAGAAAGAACTGATGATCGTTATGTTCCACAAAATGAAACTTTTGATGATAGGAAAAATGGTAGAAATCAAGAGAATGGACAACGTCAGGGAAGAAATGATCAAGATGGCGAAGGGAATCGAGAGGAAGGAATGAGAATTTTACATGAGAGAGAAACTCAAAGAAATCAACAAACAATTGAAGAAGAAATTGAAAGACATTATGCTGAACAAGCACGTTTAATTTGCGAACGTGAAAGATTGAGAGCGGAAATGGAAGAACAAGAGCTTCAGGAGACAATTCGCCAGAACAATCACGACAATCGAGAAAAAAGGCGTACACAAAACCGGAATAACGGTAATATCAATGAAGAGTACGATAGAGTACAGAGGATGGCTGAAAGACAGCGAATAGAATTAATAAGAAATGAAAAAAATCATGAAGGGGAAAATGAGAGACATCATCATATGCGAATTCAAGATAGAGATGAAGAAGAGACTCGCAGAACAAGACGAGATGAGGATAATGTAGAAGAAATGCAAAATTTCGCGAGAGAAGAAAGACATGAACGCAGAAGAAGGGAGGCGAAATTAAAAAGAACAATGGATCAAAATTCAGGTGTAAATAAACAAATCTTGAAAGAATTAGAAGAAATGAGAGGAATGCTAAATAATAGAGGAGAAGTAGGCAGAAGACAATTGGATGAAGCTATAGAAGAAGATGCGAAAACTCCATTTACAAGGGAAGTACAACTAGGAGGAATACCTCCGAAATGCAATTTGCCCGCATTAACCAGCATTTTTGACGGAACAACTTGTGCAATTCAACACATTAAAGCCTATGTGAGGTGTATGTTGCAATGGGAAAATCATGATGCCGTATTATGCAAATATTTTGCATCCAGCTTAACAGGGGAAGCGTTAAAATGGTTCGAAGGTCTACCAAAGAATACAATAACATCCTTCAATCATTTGCAGACTACATTCCTGGGGCATATATAAGTAATAATTATTTGCGACCTGGTATTGAAGATGTGTTTGGATTAAAACAAAGGATTGGAGAAAGTTTGAAGCACCTAACTAAAAGATGGAGGACTATGTGTAGCGAAATGGCTGGCCGTGTGGATGAGAGATATCTTATCTTATCATTTATCAATGCTATGTTTGCAACCAACCTATTGTATATCCAAATTTTCAGAGTCAAGAATATGATCACAATGACTGAATTGCGAGAACTTCAAGAAGAATATATTGCTCTAGAAGAAAGGCAAAATGAAATGGAATCATACCCAGTTGCGAACACCAGTTCACAAACAGCGAATGCAATCTTATTACCCAAACTAATAAACACAGTGGCGAACACTTCGCTAGTACAACAAGAGAAGGTGACAGGTAACAATCAACAGAAACTGGTGGCTATGAGAAGCCGGGATCAAGAGGAGTATGAAAGATAAATAAATTTCTACAATCGTGGTGGAAATAACAAAATTCAAAGACTCGATCAGCCACAAGAAACTTATGGAGGTCAAAGACAAAACTATAATAGAGGACAAGGAGGTCACAAGGTAGTATGGGAAGAAATCAAGATGCCACCTCTAAATGCAAGTATGGAGAAAATATGGGAAGCTATAATTTTGATGGAGAATATACCAACACCATGGAACATGGGAACGGAACCACCTCCAAATCACAGAAGTCATGAGTTTTGTTCTTATCATCATTTTCATGGACATACCAAAAATGATTGCAGAAATGTAAAAAGAATTATTCTGAGAATGATAGATCAAGGAAAACTAAACCACTTTTTGGTAAGGAACTGACAATCTCAACCATTTCCACCACCACCAGAGCATCACAAAGTAAACATGATGAAAAAGAAGGAAACATTCTTCATAGAAGTTGGTGCAAAAGCAAAGAATATATTCTGTCACTCTATCATACATTCATACAAGACAATTGAAGATTTTCATGACAATGTTTTAAGTAGAGTGTTCGCAAGAGATAATGATGGAAGAGAAATTATGAATATTGCGAAAATCTCGCCACTAGAGGAATGGCAAAAACAGATTATTTCTTTTACTGCAGAAGAAATCCCCGAAGGTGAAGAGGTACATGATAATCCATTGGTAGTAAAATGAGAAATTAATCCAAAACCGAAAGAAGATGAGGATGATGAAGCTGAAGATTCATGGGTAATTAATAAGATTCTAATCGATAATGGAAGCTCTGTGAACATCTTATTTTATCATACTTATAAAACTATGGGAGGAAGAGATGATGATCTTATACCATCAACATATAAGATATATGGTTTTAATGGTACTGCCAACAAGCCTAAAGGGGAGGTTACTATGCGAATTCCATTGAAGGGAATATCTTCTGAAATCCTATTATGTGTCGTTGATGTAGAATCACCCCACAATGCATTAATTGGTTGACCTTGGCTACATGGTATTCTAGGTGTAGCTTCAACTTTCCACCAGTGCATCAAATTTCCTCACCCCAGCGATGTAGGAATCATAAAGGGAGATTGGGTTAAAGGAAAGAGGTGTTACGAAACTGAGGTGGAATCCTGCGAAGGAAGAGCAAACAAGAAGGAAAGTTGGCGACAAAAAACCAAAGAGACACAAAAAAGTGAGAAATTGATGGTGGATGCAATCGAACGAAAAGAAGAAGATATGTTGCGAAACTAATGCTAGCTCAGAATAAAAAATGATGAACATACCACTACCAAGGAAGCAATAGCAGAAAATAACAAAGAAGCAGAGGATGGCAAAGGTAATAAAAATAAGAAATTTATGAATGATTAATTTGTTGCGACACTCTCGCAATAAGTAAAATTCTCAAAAATACATTTTATTGAATGACAAAATTGAGATTGCGAAATGCAAATACGATATGATGATGTGCGAGAATCTCGCAGAGATAATAAATTTTACAAAAGACAATCAGAGAACAATGACAAAAGAGAAAGGGGAAAACCTTTATGGCGTACACCCTAGTTCGCGAATACAATTTCGCAAGAGGCAAATATAAGACCTAAAGTACGTCATATAAGGGGGTACCTGTTGCATGGCTCAGGGAAAGGCTACACCGCCACCGGAACCTAAGTCATGGAGATTTGGGGTCAATAAAGCCCATCCGGGAGAGGCACCTTGGATTCTCAGCTTAAGCATATGACTTAGGTTGGGCGACTAAGGTAATAAGGACTCTCCCAAGGAGTACAGAATCTGATCAAGGCGCCGAGGTACACGGTTGAGTCAAGAGTTCCAGGGGCGTTTGAAGCGTACCTTGCCATTCTTGAAAAGTCTTGGCTTATACTGCACTCGTCCCGAAGAAAACCGCAATTAGGGTGCAGTCTCGTAACCATAAATCCTATAGGTAAAAGGGATAAGAGGCTGCGAAAAAAACTGTTTTTTGTTAAGACCGGATAGGAGGAGATAACCTTGTATGGTAGAGGTACGCCTCCTTGAAGGAGCAACCAGGGGGAAGATAAGGGCGGCACCCTCCATTAGGGAGTTGATAAATGTCTTAAGACGCAAATGTCATGAGGCTTTTTACTCGCAAGGGTATTAAGGCTTGTCATATTTTTGCGACAATCCTGAAGAGGCAATAATACAAAAGAAAAAGATAAGACGACATCAATGGGTTTTCGCATGAAAGTGCGAAGACGTCCTGCGATTTCGTCGCAAGACGACAATGTCATGGGGCTTTATTTTCGCAAGAATATTTAGGCCTGTCATATTGTCGCAACATTCCTGAAGAGGCCATAATACAAAAGAAAAAGTTAAGGCAAGATCAATGGGTTTTTGCATGAAAGTGCAAGAACGTCCTGCGATTTTGTCGCAATGACAAGAGGTGGCATAATAAGACCTTTAATTAGGAAGGCAAAATAAGACCACACAGGAATGAGATTTTGAAAAGAATCAAAATTCACTTCGCATAAGATTGCGAAATTATACATAAATAACTGCGAAGTTGAAGCACAAAATAAGAAAAATCTGCAAAATCTCTCATTTGGATACAAATAACAGAGGCAAGTATGGGAATGAATGAAATTAGAAAATGTTATTTGTCTCCATATGATAGATTCACATAAAAATTCAAAAATTAATGATTATATTGATTAACTGTATTGCAAGGAAGAATTGTTTTAATGAATGCAGGTAAAAATGAAAGAAACTCATATATTAAGGAATATGGGGAACCAAAAGAATGCACAAATATACAGAAAGAATGAATAAATGTACAAGTATTACAGAAGATCAAAGAAAGAAAGAAAGACTACTTCTTAGTTGATCCTTCATCATCTTCATCAGACTTGTTCCCTTATTCGCCTGCATCAGAACTTTCATCTCCATCAGAACCTTCATCACCATCAGATTCTTCATCATCAGCTTCGCTATCAGAAATAATCAGACTGGGAATATTCTTTGGGATCTCCTCCAAGAGACAAGGATAATCAGAATGAGGAATACTATGGTCATCACAAACTATTTGGATAGTTTGATTGCGAAAATGCATAGCATCATTCTTAAAGTTCGCAACAGTGATCTTGATTTGATTCTTTAATCTAGAATACTTATCGTTGCGAGAAGAAAGATTATTTGCGAGTTCCTCTTTTTCATCTTCAAGTTCCTCAATCTTTTCACGATATCTACTTTCAGAATCTGCGAGCAAAAGGCAATCAATTAATAACTTGACGAAAATTCATAAGAAACAAAATATTAGTAAAGAAGAACAGTTAATAACCTTCTCTGTCAGAAATCATATCTCTAATCAAGGTTGTATGCTCAACTTGGAGACTAACATTTACACCTAAATCTTTTCTGGCATCGTCTAAGATTTTCGCAGCCCAAGCAAATTCATCCTCATTACTTATAAGAAGACGAGAACGAATTAGGTTTTCTCTTTCGCAGAGCTCGATGTTCTTGCGGTTAGCTTCATATCGTTCAAGTTGAACTTCAAGAAGGGTCTCTTGGAATTTCGCCTTAGCACCTTGATCAGAGATGCGATCCTTATCATCTATGAGACCGCTAATTTTAGTTCTCAACTCATTGATTTTCTCTTTAGAATTAAGAAGAAGACGCTTAAATCGGTTGGCTAAGCCTAAACTAGATCTATGGTCAATTTCTAAGAGGCGAAATTTGGATCTTAGTTCATTTCAGAGAAAAAGATGAAATTTTATCATTTTAGAAACTATTTAAAGATTTATTAAGACGCTCAAGAAGGGTATCATTATCCAAGGCATTAGGAAATGAACGAAGAATGGTAGCTTCATCAGAAAGACCATAAATGTCTGCAAAAATGATCAATTAAATAAGATAAAACAACAGGATGCATGAATGAAGGAAAAGGAGAAAAGTAACATACCATAGAGTTGATTATTAGCTTGCTGAAGACTAGAGATTTTGTTCTTATACGAAGAAGAATCAATTTCTAGTTGTTTGTTCTTCTCGCGAAGACATTTGATTACAGCTTCCAGTTCCTCATTCTTTGTACGAAATTGAAGATTTTTCTTTTCAAGAATTTCGCGTCTCCTCTCCGGATCTGAGGCAACAGCGAAAGAAGCTTTTCCAGCCCGCGAGAAAATATAAAAAGTATTAAAATAGAAAGATAATTTGAGTTACAATAATGAAGAAGTAAAAGGATGAAAGCATACCAGACTATTAAGAGAATGCAGGAAATTGGGAGTCACTGATCTAGAAACTCCACGAAGAGAATTATCACCATCCAATAAAGGAACATCGCAAATTATAGCGAGAACTTTCCAGGTATTAGCGAATTGACTATTTGCTATTCCTTTCAAAGAATCAGAAAATAGGCCAGAGAGCTTACCCATAGAAGATTCAGATGGAGAATCTTCATTTGCAGCAAGGTCATCATTATCCTCATCACTCTCGGAATTTTCATGAGAAGGAATATTTGAAGGAGAGGAAGAACGTATTTTTCTCTTCTTTGAAGGAGGAGCAGTTGGTTTTTCCCTGCGAAGAGCACCTTTTCCTTTATCTCCAGTCTTCGCAACATTGGCAGGCTCTTCTATTTCAACAATAATCTTCACACACATATAGAAATAAGAAATAGAGGCAACAGTATACTGTTTAAAATCATAAGAGAATATTTCTTACCTCATCTGTGTATGAGCGAAGAGCTAACAAGGTACTAGCCTTCCCAGTCCTGTGATAGCTATCTTTCAGTTTCTGGATCTGTAGAATTTCGCAAGAATCAGCGAACAAAAGAATAAAGATAAATAAAGAAATGTAAAGTGAGCGAAACTGGAAGAAATATACCTCTTTCTCCTTCTCGGGCCAAGAGAATACCCAAGGTTGATAGGTAGCGAGATTCTCAAGAAGAACATTTGCCCCAGCAATGTAAGGTCTTTTTAGCATCAAGGGAAAAACACACCATTTATCATCTTTGGATTGGCGAGGAGTTGTGTTCTTACCAGAATGCCAATCAATGTCTTGCATGAGTATTCTAACTTCATCAATGTTATCTTTCCTTTTCAAACGAATACCCCAGCGGGTATTCTCTTTCTTCATGGAGATCAATTCATAATTTTCAAAGAAACTCGCTACTGTGTATTTCCCAGCAATTATCTCCAAGTATGCGAATTTAGGATCCCTAAGTTCTTTGGAGTACAGAGATCCTTTACCAGCACCATGGTTAGCGAACTCTAGCATCAGACGGATGCAATCCCCACTCAATTGAAAGATAGCTCATGAAAATCCCGAGTGAGCGAGAATTTCATAGAACAGAGGAATATCTGGGTCATAAAGAGGAATGGGGAGACCTGCGAGAATTTGACCGAGCGAAATTATGATTGATTGATCATCACAATATTTATCAGAGAAAAGTTTGATAGAAAGAATTGACTTGGCACTTTCACCAGGAATGGTAGAAAGTGTGAAACCTTTCTCAGCAAGATCTTTTTGGACGTCTTTTAAGTTTTTCTCATGTTTGTGGCCACTTGGAGGCATATCTGAATATAGAGTATGGTAATGAATAAAAAGTAAGAAGATTGAAGAGGGAAGAATTACAGTAGAAGAACTTACGGAAGAGCAAAAAAGTTGCAGAGATGAGAAAGTAAAAAGAGAAGAGAAAGTAAAAAGAAAATGGAAAGAAGAGTAAGAAGAATATATAAAGAAGATTTTTTTTTACTCGAAGAAATAAACACCATTAATGCAAAAAGATGTGAGCGGTTGAAAATCAGCGGTTACAGAAGACGTGTCAAGAAATAAATGGAAGAAAGGATACGTGTGATAAATGCAGAATATGAAGAGATGGACAATTGCGATATTTCTCACATCATTCTCTACTTCGCAGAGAAGGTATGAGAAGAGGCAAGATGTAGGATCAAAATCTCGCAACAATAATGCCTCAGCGAAATTATCAACAACACAACATAACAGCGTCACAGAACAATTTCAGAAATGACATAATAAACGACGTCAGCTAAAATCATGAGAAAAATGTGATGGTTCTGCGAAAATAAGAGAGTTTGCGAGATTAACATTTGTAAGGTTGCGAGAATTTCGCAAGCCAGATCCGAAAATAAAGGACAGATTAGCTGTCATCCACTATGTACTTCCCTATAAATAGTCGTTCAGTTGTAAAAGAAGGGGAGAGATCTTTTTCGGAGTGAGAAGCAAGTAAATAGGAGAGAGAAAATCTAGATCAGTGGTTATTCTTGATTCCTTTATCTTTTCTTGTAAGATTGTTCAAAGATTCATCAATAAAATTAAGATTGTTAATCTAAAATGAGTTGAATGTTAATGAAATCATATAAGGGGTGTAGTGTAGGATTTCCTACAACTACAACATTCTTTCACCCATCTCAGTTCAATACCACTAACCATTTCAGTCCCAGCTTATTGATAAATTCATAATAATTATAACAACATCATCATCACTCAATCGATCTCCTAGACATACATCTAATTCTGTCCATCCCATATTCCACAATAATAAAGCTCAAACCATAACAAATTTCATTCACAACTCATGGAGAAACTTATAACTCAAAACTGAAATTGAACTAATCTTTATTACAAGAACAATTACCTTAATATGTGTTACTCAGGCAATTGAACTCGATTCCTTCTTCACTTGACTCGGTTCAGCAATTCACCTCAAGACTAACAACAACTCCTCAAATCAGTTCATCCAACACCAAAATATTCCATCACCACCAGTTCTTAACTAAACTGTAATTTAATTCTCAAAACATAAATTAAAATCTTCAGGTCCATTAAACCCTTCCTTAATTCAATCCCCTAAACCAATAACTTCATCTTCTACAATTTATTAACACTAATATTCAAACAACTTCAATTTACCAATTCTCGAACCTTGACTAATAATTTCAAGCAATCATTTAGCCATAACCAAATTCATGACAAACCCATCTCCAATCTTTCTCCCAAACCTTCAATTTCATCCTCAACATCTTCTCAGAACAATTCATTTTGAAACCCTAACTTCACATATAGAAAACATCAATTTATTCTTCTCCCTGGGCTTAATCGATAACAACATCAGTTCTTTCATCATCTACACAACCTCATCACTTAATTTCCTCAATCAATTATCACCTTAATCTCATAAATCTCTCACCGGCGAGAACAGGAAGAAAAGAAGAAGAAAACGAAAGAAAAAAATGAAAGAAGAAGAAAAGAAAAGAAAGAAGAAGAATGAAGATAAAGAGAAACAAGAGTTATCTTCTAGATCTGGGGATAAGGCTGAACAAAAACCTCTGGGTCACGCAACAGCTTGGGATACCATAAGTCCATCAACGAAATGACCATTTTATCCTCTGAAAACAAATTGATAAATCTTCTTCGTCTGGAATCCGATTGACACATTCGAGTATTCCATTCCGCATAACTTTTCGAGATCTATCTAACGATACTAGTTTCATATCTAAATCGTTGTTAGATTAATTTTTATTAATTAACGTTCGTGTTAAACTAATCGAGTCCTTATCGGCTAATATGTCTCTTGATTATCGCTAGATCGACTCTTGACCGGTCTAATAGCGTTAACGAGCTTGAGGGTCCTTACAAAAATCCTTCTTTTCTGGTAAAAGTAAGGTCGCTCTTGTTGTTCTTTCGGGAATCACATTTTATAGGGGAGAGTTCTTAATTGAACTTGTGCTTAATTGCCAAATATTTGTGGGGAGTGCGGCTATGGAATATTGTGGGAGTTATCTTGTATCTTTATAAACTCCTTGATGAATACACTAAGTTTCGACTATGTGAAATCATCGAAACAAGTTGGTATGTTGTTCTATTTTGGACATGAAGTATCTCTATGAAAATTTCATGAGGATCCCACTAGTTTTCGTACCTTTGCCAATTTATATTGATAAAAAGGTGGAGAATTAATGTGTAGTTCACACTACAAATACATATGGTTTACGGATCATTATGTAAGGGGAGAGTAGTTTTCATTGTGAGATGAAGTATTGACTAAGGGGGAGTGATACATATCACCATAGTATTGTTGTCAAAGTTGTGATACAATTGAACTTTGATGCTATGTAATGATATTATGACATTGTATAACAATGATTGAGAGAAATTGTTTTCTCATTGTTATTTCTATGGATCTTAAACAACTATGATGCTGAGTTGAACACATTTAGAATCATTGGAGTACTTGGAAGTGACGAAGATTTCGAGTAATGTTGAAGAAACAAGGAGATCAAGCATTTGGATGAGAAGCTACAAAGTTTATTTATTTTGTAATCCATATATGTATTGATAGTTTTGTCACTAAAATTGACAAAGGGGGTGATTATTAGAGTACTGCTCGGTCGAACTCGCAAGCGTTGCTATCTCAAGCTTGTTTGTCAATATTAGTGATCAAAACTGTAAGTCTTGATTTCTAGTCTACTTATAGTGATGTCTCGGACTAAGATAGATTGTGTAGTAGAGCATTAGACTTCACAGCGTTCATCAATTGAAGATGAAGAACTAATAAGGAGATCTTGTGGAACTTCATCAACAAAAGGTATGTGGAGACTAAAACTCATCTATCACTTGGAAAGTCTATTTCTACTCTATCTCCTATATTGAGACAAAAGTCGTATTACTATATAGTTGTCAATTACGCACATTTGAGATTTCGAGCTGAGTTTATCTCGCTTACATATTTCTCGAAATATGTGTTGGTAAGCTTTCGCTTCAACCAAGTTCATCTTATATTCTTGACGAAAGTCAAAATATGATCATGTGAAAATCGCCGAGTAACATCTTACATGGTTTGTGTGATACAATCATTTGGTTTAGACTTGGAATGTTTCGTTATGATTATTTCAATAACTTGAAAATTTCTTTGATACTAATAGTGTGTGAAAACGGCTATTGTCATCCTCTGCTAAGAAAGTTTAAAGATTGAAATAGAGTTTAAAATTATCGGATTATGAACATAGTGTGCATGCTTTCATGTATGTGATCCATGACCAGAACTAGAGTATGCATACCCGTATGCGTACTTGTAGTTGTGAAATTCCATGTACCAAGTACAATACCGATCTGCATACTTGCGTAAGTTATAGGTCCGGGAATTTCTGCTGGGTTTTGGAAGTGTACTAAGGTGTGCGTACCCGTTAGCATCTTGGAGAAACCAAACTCAAACCAGCTAATTAGGTATGCGTACCCGTTTGCATACTTGAGTGGTTAAAGTTCTAAAATCGGTTGTGTCATGAACTAATACATTTAAATATTAAGGAATGCATTCTTTGCAAACCGTGGCTATAATGTTCATGAATTGATTCGAGTGAATCAAACTGATTTTTATTCAATTGTGTTCTTGTATACTTCTATGAGAATATAGCAATTGAACAACTCTTTAACTAGTTTCATTTGAGTCATTAGAACTAGTTATGGTTAAGATGAATAAGGTTGATAGCTAACCTCGGTTAACTACTGTTAAGCTAACATGGTGTACACGTTTAGGGACGGTTACTTAAACCTAAATGAAGGTACATTTCATTTGTGCATAACAAGCTAAGTTCGATCTAATGGTTGAAAGATATTAACTTGAACCTAATCAGGTTTTCATCTAACGGTGAATATTGAATGCTTTGTTATCAAGGAAACTTAGATTGCAAACCCTGATTTGAAAACTATATAAAGGAGAACTCTAGCAACTGGGAAACCTAATCCCCACACCTCCTTTGTGATACTAGTTGTATAAGCTAGAGTCGATTCTCCTTTAACCTTAGGTTTTTCACGAAACCCTGTAGGTTAACGACTTAAAGACTTCTTTGGGATTGTGAAGGCAGACCCAACTATTATCTCTGTAGTTGCGTGTTCTGATCTTACTTTTTCTATCGTGATTGAGTATTATCTTTGCTAAGATTTGCTTGAGATTTATCTCTGATAGGTAAGATTTAAAGTAGTCACAAACATCTTCGTCTCATCGTTTGTGATTCCACAATATCTTGTTTCGCTACCATACGATTAAGATTATTGTGAGGTGATTGATAATACTAGGCTGTTTTTCGGGAATATAAGTCAGGTTTATCAATTGGTTCCTGTACATCTTGATTTATCAAAATACAGAACAAAACTCGTACGTATTTCTGTGGGAGACAAATTTATCTATTCCAATAGACTTTTCTGTGTGAGACAGATTTGTTTATCAAGTATTCGACTTTGGGTCACAGCAACTCTTGGTTGTGGGTGAGATCAGCTAAGGGAATCAAGTGCGTAGTATCCTGCTGGGATTATAGACATGAGGAGCGCAACTGTACCTTGAATCAGTGTGAGATTGATTAGGGTTCAACTACATTCCAGTACGAAGTTCATTGGTAGTAGGCTAGTGTCTGTATCGGCTTAATACAGTATGGTGTTCAAAGTTGGACTAGGTCCCTGGGTTTTTCTGCATTTGCGGTTTCCCTCGTTAACAAAATTCTGGTGTCTGTGATATTTATTTTCCGTATTATATTTTATTATATAATTGAAATATCACAGGTTGTGCGTTGAATCGATCAATTGGTAAATCCAATCCTTGGTTGTTGATTGAAATTGATTAATCCTTGAACATTGGTCTTTGGTACCGTTCAAGTTACTTCTTCTATATTCAATCGGGCTCGCAAATTCCTATTTGCTGATTGCAGATTGAATTGAGAGATAGAGAATATATAAAACTCTTTGATATACTTTTATCTAGATTGGGTCTGACTGTCTAGTTGATTCTCTTGAAAGTATATTAGAGTTTGTCTATTCAGATTACCGAACAAAATATTGGGTGTGGTTGTTGTACCCCTGCTTTTTCACCAACTATCTTTATCTTGATAGTTCGAGTATCCTGATCTTTTGATTGTTGAGTTTCTCACTCAAATAAGATAGATATAAATCACAAAGCATCTTCATCTCATACTTTTTGATTCCACAAGTTTTGACTTGTGAGGTGAATAATAATCTAGGCTGCTCTTCGGGAGTCATAACAACGGATTTTGAGGTTTGCTAGACTTTGTCTATTGAAATCGATTTCTTGCCTCACCTTGATCTTTGATCAGAACGGAAATCACAAATAGGCTTATCTGTGGGAGGCAGATTGGTTTAAAGTCTTCAATTGATATGAAGAAACTCTTAGGATATAAAGGACGTTAGCTTAGGGAATCAATTGCGCGGAAACCTGCTGGGATTCAAGAGGCGTAAGGAGCACGAATGTAACTGAATTGATGTGACGGTTTAATTCGGTCTCAATTATATTCCAGTCCGAAGTTTTGATAGTAGGCTAGTGTATGTAGCGGCTTAATACAGTTTAATGTTCAAATCTAGACTAGGTCCCGGGGTTTTTCTGCATTTGCGGTTTCCTCGTTAACAAAATTCTGGTGTCTGTGTTATTTCTTTTTCCGCATTATATTGTTTATCTTTATAATTGAAATATCACAGGTTGTACGTTAATCAATCAAATTGGATACGACTTGATTTATTCTTGGATATTGATCTTTGGAATCATCCAAGTACACTCACACATAATCAGGTTCACAGACTTGCTTCTGTAAACTTTCTGATTGTTGGAGAAAGATATATAAGATCTTCGTATAATTCCTTGATTGAGATTCATTAAGTTGAACTCTCGGAATTGTATTTCGAATTTAGTCCATACAAGTTGCTTAAGAAAAAGTTGGTGGTGTATTTTGGTACCCGACGTTTTCAAGTTGCATCAACATGGAGGTGAATTTTTTTATCGTGATTTTGGTTGAAGTTAACCTACTCAATCCCAGGATTGCGTATGAAGAACGCGTTAGTATCTGTACAAATTGGATGATTAATCTTTACGTTATATTTGAACTAAACACATTTAACATATTTTTTCCTTTAATTTTTCAGAAAATTGCATCTAGGTTAGAACATTATGAAGAGACAAGCAAGGAATTTAAGCATGATGAATTCTTGAAAGAAAATCTTTTGCATTACATTAGTGACGAATGCTTATATTAGGATGTAACATATTTTATTTATGTATTCATGAAAATTTAAGTAAGAGATGGTACACTTTTTGAAAAGGTTTTAAATTCTAAGCACATTACTTAATTATTAATTCTAAACCATCAGTTCTCTTAATCGTTGGCTCCATCTTCTGGAGGATTGTCGGGTGTAACTTTTGGGTTAAGCTCCGCAAATGCGTCTTTCATGCTTAAACATTCGTATAATAAGAATGATCTACCGGCTTTCCGAAAAATAATATCTTATTTAAAGTTTCTCTTCAACTAAATACAAACATGAACTAGTTTTAATTAAATGGAAGAACAATAATTTAAGAACATGTAAAGCAAAATAAGAATACTTACACTGAGTTCAAATGTCATTTCTAGAGCTCTGGTCATCTAAAATTATTTTTGGATACCAAGGTACACTCTTACTGTATTTTTAATGACAACAACCCTACTTTGTATGATCACTCTAGTTCTTTAAATGTACATTAATAAATTCTTGAGTATAATTATTTTATGCCTGCTCCCAAAAGGTAACATCCGGAACTTGGTGGTGTAGGACATCAGGTTGAAGTGCCATTTTACCCTACCTATGGTGACTGTTACATCTTCTTATTGTGAATACAAAGCCATACTTATAAAGATGTATTCTCAGAAACCTTAAGAGGAGATAAAAATAAAAAATATTATGATTTTGGTGTGTGTTGTTTGGTGTAGAACAACTCAAGACGTTAGAAATTAATCATTGGAGAGTCGTTGTATGGTATGATGACATGTTAAAAAGTAAAAACTTTAGTATTAAGAGAATTAATATTTTAATTAACACAATCAACATATAGATTACAGTTGTTGATTCTGAACCTAACTCACTTTCATAGGAATCATGGTTACACTTTGCATGTGCAACAACCTACAAACCCCAAAGAGTCCATAGTGGGCGAGTTTACAGAAAATATAACCTCAAAATCTTGAATACAAGTTGTATATAATCGTTGGTTCCATCTTCTGGAGGATGAATAGGTATAATTTCTTCGGCCCCATCTTCGGGATGGTCGGCGGGTGTTCGCTCCAAGTTAAGCTCTATAAATTTATCCTTAAAGATTAGGTGGCATTCATAAAATTGAAATTCTTTAATTACCGGTATCTAGAGAGTAGATATATTTTTCCATTTCCTCATACATAAAGCAAACATAGATATATTATTTAATGTTTAATTGGAACTTGCAATTCAGAAATGTTATGTAATTATCATGAGTTACAGTGTGCTTTGAACTGTCATCTGAGGAGCTATGTAAACCTAAATCCTTCTTTGGATTTCAACTTACTTTGTCATTGCCATAAAAATAAATAAAAAGCTTATTTTTAATATGTTTTCTGGTTTTTTGATGGCTATTGACAAATTGTTGTATAAAATTGTCGAAAACCATCATCCACACCTTAACTGCAGGAGGTCGGTGTTGTGCCACATTAGGCAGAAATGCAACATTCACATAAGTTCTGGGGGTAGTAATATCTTCTTCTACGGAATACACAGCCATAAAGTTATGCTCAGATACCTTGAAGATGAAAAGAGATATTTAGAGGAGGTAGAAAGGATTAATATTTTGATTATTAGTATATGTTGTTTGGAGAATAACAACATAAGTAATAATAATTTCTTTTTCAAAAATAGTTTAGAAAATAATTATTGGAGAGTCGTTGTGTATAATTAAATGAGATTAAAAATAATTGAAACTCAGTCTCCATTGGGCATTTCTTAGCTGTAACTCAGTCTCCATTGGGCATTTCTTAGTTGTAACGCGAAACGGATTTGTTCCCATCTTAAGTGAAGATAAAAAAGGATTTTCCTTAGTATAGCCAAGCGACCCCTAGCTACTTAGTAATTCGACAAGTTGTTCCCGAATAAATAATTCGCGAACTGACCTAATACGCATAATACGACCGAACTATTCAAACGTCGAACCAGGTACGCGTATAATATGGGAAGTTCAAACTTTCCGAGAATTATTCAAGTTCGTGTATAGTTTGGCCGTTTAATTCGGCTGATTTTTTAGCCCACACTTAACCTATTATGTCCAAACAGATTTTTTAAGCCCATTATCAAATAATTCACAAAAAGTTCGGAATTCAACCAAGCAAAATGCACCAACTTCCCTGAGCGTTTTGTTCAGTAGAAAGTTCAAAGTTGTTAAAAAAAAAGAACGATTATTTGGGGACCATGGTTTTTTTGGGGGACCATGGGTAAAGACATTAGAAGTAAATCTAGGTCACCTCTTATCTAGATATTTATATTAATACCTAAATTACCCTCCTGATTAATTTTGGGTGATGATTAGTTAGTGTTAATAATAGTTAGTGTAATGATTAATGAGATGATTAAGTTAAAGATAATTAGTGAGATTAAAAAATCAGATGGTTTTTTTTAAAGAAGTAGAATTATTGAGAGAGTAAAGTTAGAGAAGATGAAGAAGGAAAACATGAAAAACGATGGATTTTACCAACCACAACCGGAGGAAGGGTATTTGGGGTACCCAGGTATGCTTCAGACTTAGATGATGTTGGTTGAATTGCTCCAAACTTTCAAAAAAATAAATTTTTTATGTAGATTTGGGCCAGTTGGTTACCATATGTCAAGAACATGTAACCGAACACACCTGAAAGTGTAGTTAGGTTATGTTTTCCAAACACGCGGGTTACCGAACTCGTTAATGGAGGTTTTGGTCGTACAATGTAATGTTCGGTTACCTAGGATAAAATGGTAGGTAACCGAACTTTGAACTTAACAATTTATTTGGGTACATCTTGTGTGTTCGGTTAGTTCGCAAACTTCAACGCTACCAAGTTCCCAACCGAACTGCAGGTTAAAAGTAACCTAGTGTTAGAAGTTCGGTTGGTTGGCAAACTTCAACATATTTTGCGAATCAACCGAACTGGGCTTATATATGCATATATGCAATTAGGCAAACGTTCGGTTACTACGAAATTTATTTCTTGACGAATTAGGTAGAGTTCGGTTACGAAGTTTCAAAGGTAGAGTTCGGTTACAAAGAAAACTTAACATTTTAGCGAATGAACCGAACTTGTGGACTTCTCATTATTTTCGTAAACTAAATTTCGGTGATATCCTTATTTGCGAAGGAGCCGAACTTATGGACTTGTGTTGTTCTAATACAAGGAGTTCGGTTAAACGTATTTTTTTGCGAATCAACCGAACTCTGAGTTCGGTTAAGAAAAATTTAATTCGTGATAACCGAACTTTTCTCTGAAAAAAAACCCTCCATTAAACCTCTCTGCAACTTCCATTTTCAACTCATTTTAATGATTATTTCTCATTTATTCGACCAAAAACGAATGACAAGTAATGGGTTTGTGAGAATATCTTTGTTAATGTTTTAAATTAAGCTATATATATAGTGGTGGTGGTGGTTGGTGGTGGTGGTAATCGGAGGTGGTGGTGGTAATTGGTGGTTGGTGGTGGTGATAATCGGAGATGGTGGTGGTGGTAATCGGCGGTGGTGGGCGGTGGTGGTGGTGGTAATCGGTGGTTGGTGGTGGTGATAATCGGAGGTGGTGGTGGTAATCGACGATGGTCGGAGGTGGTGGTTATATATATAGGTGGTTATTGGGTTGGTTTTAAATTAAATTAGGTTAAGGATAGGTTAGTCATTTCAATGCTTTAGGACACCCCTTATAACTATAAGGAAGGTGGCCTAATAAAACCATGGTCCCCTAAAAAAAAAAAACCATGTTCACTAAAAAATCGTTGGAAAAAAACCGAACACCACTTTTTTTCTTACAAAGGCCACTTGATGATCGGGAACTTCACAGACATTACTATTATCCTGGAATTTAAGAGGGAAAGAGGGCAAATTGCACCACCGAACAATGAGCGCTGAGCACAATCGTTGCATCTTACAAAATCAGCCAGAAACCGATAATTAGAACTTACTTAAGAGCTGATTGTTTAAACCATCATAAGGCGTAATTGGTGTGGATTATAGAGAGAAAGGCTCAAGAAAACTGTAAGAGAATTTGCACCACGAGTTCTGTCAATGCTGTTGTTGCTGCAAATTATCAGATTGGGCATTGCATTGCACGTATTCTGTTCGAGGAAAAGCTTCAGCGAATCAGGCTTGATTACAGTGTCTGCTCAGTAACTGCACGAAGAAGACCTATGAGTGAGGCAGTTTGATTTGATTAGAGCAGTGTTATGGGTGAAGTATAACTAGCCTCAAGCAAGTTTTTGGACTGCGGAGGAGGTTACACCTTGGGAAACTGTATGAAGATTCTGAATCACTAGTCATGTATGGTTGTTTATTTTGCTGCATCTGATGGAATCGTGTTGTAGAATTTGACTTCAAGGTTTTAATCTAAGTGGTTCGAGCATTTCAGAGTGAAAATACGTCTTCAAATTAGATGCATACTTCTAAATGTGAGTTATCAAATTATTATGATCTATATATTCTCATCATTATCTAATTTGTAAGATCACTGTTAGCCAAACATCTATGCCTTGTTAATTTGATTTTTGTTCTATGACGGAAGCATTTCTCTTAAGTCGCAAGCATCATCCAATACACTAGTTCTATATATGGGAGGAATTAGTCTCTAGTAGGGGTTAGTTTTACGGTGCATTCAAAAGAGCCCAGTGTTTAGGTTATCTTAGAGTTAGACATTAGAAACCTAAAATATGCTAGACTGAAGTTGGGTAGTATATACGTATAGATATAGTGTTAAGCTAACATTATTTGGGTTACCATGTGTTGTGCTTACGCCATGAGGCAAGCCTCGAAAGGTTACTTTTTATTTTTTTGTTATTGGCAGGAAAAAATAATGTAATGATGGTATGTAAGTTTTGAATCTTTGGCATGTAGCAAAGATAATTAAGCTGGGCCTAGTTTAAAGTATCGGAAAAGAGTATTGAGAAATGTGTCACGCTACAATTGCTATATGTCTCAAGAGTTCTACTATTACATGGTGCTAGGTATATTCGAGGAGGTAATTCTCTCTCAGTGAATACAATGAGCTGAGCAGATAGTGTTCCTTCCTCCCTCGCCTGTGTAATATTTTTTCGCGTGTATCATTTAACCACATCAGTATGTTTTCAATTATAAATGCTTAAGAAGATTCGAAGTGTATATTAATTGTAGGTTGCTCATGACCTGCTAGGAATGCAGTTGCAACCTACATTCCCTGGCAAAGAGGACTGGAGTACACATTCTTGATTCAACTTTAAGATAAGTTTAATCTCCCTTGTATGCTCTTATATTGACGGGTTCATCTTTTATGCACTTTTTTTAAATTTCTTAAATCTTTATTAAAGATCGGCATTAGTAATGTCTGACATTCCAAACTTATGGCGACCCAACTGTCACTTTTTGCACCATAAGTTTGCTCATAATGAAGACAACTTAGCATGTTTAGGATATCCGTTAATGCTTTCTCACTATTAGTTTTGATTATGGTTATTATTTAGTACATAGTGGAGTTTTGGTCAATTTAAAGCTATTAGGAAACTACATTATCATCATAAGATAATTGGAATAAGTGGGTAGTAGTGATTTACAATGTTCTATCACTACTTGACCCACAGATCCACTTATATAGTCACTGTATTAGGCATTGCATTCTCACAGCAGGAGTTTATTCTATTGAGAGCTCAAACCCGATGCTCTGTTTGACATGTAAAGCTCAGATCAGAAATTAAGAGCATCTCTGGTGGTTGTGTGGTAAGTTAAAACCTTCTGAGCCACATAGGATACACAACAAAGAACAAGAAAAAATAGAAAGAGTCTCCAATAGGAAACTATGCCATGGAAAGTAGCACATCGCTGTCCTTCAGAGCATCTCCAATGGAGATGTAGTCAGTTCAAATTCTAGGACCATGGTATGTAAACAGTTTCTACCTAAAACCTTTCTCCAGTGAAAATATGGAAGATCAATGTGAATATGAATCGGCAGGCGGTTATAAAAAGATCTTCTATGGGATCTTTATTAGTTTTTCATATTCTATAAATTACTAATGTTGTAAAAATGAAATTGAGGGATGTTCCACAAATCACAACCTTTAAGAGATTCGTTAAAAATAGAAGATCCCGTAGAGGATGTCTTCATAACTGCCTGCCCATCCATCTCTACATCGATCCTTCGTATTTCCATTGAAGGAATGAATCAGATCTCTGTTGGAAATGCTGTAAGCAATCTCTAGGAAATTTAATATTTTTCACTGACTAGGATGGTCAGAAGAGCCTCTAGAGTTCTATGCCACATGTAAGCAACATCAATAAAGTGCGCAGATAAAGTTAGCCATTTTGTTTTGCATGATATGGTGTTTTCGTGTCAAATGCTCCTGATGGATCTTCTTTAACTGAAGAACAATTATCTAATGTTTGACTAGCAAAATAAAAATGCACACATCACTAGTATTTTACTTCACGCTCTCTCCTTCTTTTTTTTCTATAAACCTTGTCTTGAACCCATTGGAGTATTACGTATGCACCCATGCTTTGTTTTGAGTACTTCTTACAGTTAAAGTAGTTCTACTTTACTTGTCTTGACACATTCTGCTTACATATAACGTTTTGTGGACGCATTGAGAAACTTACAAGACCCACGCATAGGATCACAAACAGACTCTCCTTCTGCTTGTGATGATTGTTGCTTTTGCAGTTTATCCATCAGAAAAAGAAACATGTGGTTGCATTGAGAATATGATCGTGTAGCTGTTCCTTTCCTTTGTAAAAGACATAACTGCACTCGGCTAAGTCTAAGCTTTCTGCACCATTCATTCATTTTTAGCTATGGTACAACTTGGTATAGATTAGACATACGGCACTTGGTATTAATGGCAACTAAAACAACAAGGATAACCTTACTTCTTGTCTTCTTTTCATTTTTCTATTGACAATTTTGTCTCGTACAATGATGCAACTGTGTCTGTGCTACTCCTTAATGTTTTTCCTTGACATTTCCAAACAGAGTTGATTGATTTTGTGTCTCCTACCAGATGATGGGACCGAAACATTTATGAGACAATGGGTTTCAGAACGACAGTCCCATAGTTTTACACAATGAAGATAAACATGGAGAATCTCTGATGTTGTTATTATGATCACATAGACACGCAATTTAGAGTGAAAAATAGCAAACATAGACAAATGCACATAATAGAGTGTAATGTCGTTGGATATAGATAGTTATTACAACATTTTAATTTTCACACACTCAAGCAATAAAACATTCTTCAAAATGGATGTTCCATTGACATTCTAAAATATTTAAAAAAAAAAAAAAAGAAAAAAAAAAAAAAACAAGAGGAAAACCCATATGAATATTATTATCAAATTGGCCTTTTATTCTATTTTGTTTCCATGACAATTTGATCCATTTGATAATAGTTTCCTTTTTTGCATAACTATTATTAGTAAGTTCCATTTGATCATACTAATTACTTGGAAGAAACAAAAGAAAATCTAAAATTAAGTTAAGTATTTGCTTACCTTAATGGAGTATATCACTTCAATTGATCACAAACCTAAAAAACATGGTTTTGTATTTATAATTAACCAATATTAGAAGAATCTTCAACTTCTGCATCCATTCATCATTGATCTGAACTCTTCAAAATTGACAAGTCCATCGCCATCTTTATCATTGCAGAACATTCACTAAGAGTACACTTATAATAGCCTAAACTTCTCAAAACTTGCTTCAATTCTTTAGGTGATATAAACCCATTCTTATCAGAATCAAAAACAAGAAATGCATCCTTTTAATCTTCATCTGCACCTTTGCTTTTACTACTACTATCACCTTTGCTTTTACTACTACTACTAGCACCGTTGCAATCAACTTCTTTTAGCATAACTTCAGCTTCTTTGGTGACTGTAGATTTTTCATGACCGAGACATAATAGTACTTCTCCGAGTTCTAAAGATGATATTTTCCCGTCTCCGTTCGTGTCGATGAGTTTAAACACTTGTTTCAATTGGTTTGGCACTTCCATGGATGTAAATGGTGAAGTAAACAAATCAACACCATATGCTAGTAATTTTTTCTGCTTGGGCCTTCTTCTTATTCTCTTTGATGTTTCCTTGATTCTCTTTGTTACAGGACTTATGCAATTTTTAAGAGAAGAAAACATGGTAGTATTGTGTGTGGAGTTTATGCTTGAAGGAAAGAGGTGGAGGATGATTCTGGGGTTGTCTACAGGAATGTTTGTGGGAGTGTTGTAAATAGAGAAATGAGATGATTAAGTTTAAGTTTAAGTGCTTTGAATGGGTGAAGATTGATGGTGGAGATGCATGTGATGGGGCATGTGCTGTGAATAAAAACCCTTTTATTCTTGTCACCTTGCAATAATTTTATTTTTGGACCCTACCCTTACATTCAAGGACATTAACCAACCAACCAAACAGTCCTTTGGTTCTGCAGTACTATTAATCTAATAGCTAGATGATCTCTTTTCAAATCTCAGTTTTTGTTTCTCCTAAAACAAAAATCTCACATATGCCTTGTCTGACTCTGAGTCTCTGTAACTTTTGAGATTCTTCTCTCAGCCTAAGGTTTATGGTTGTGGACATTGTAAGCTTTATACACACTTGAAAAGCTTTGATGAAGTCAAATTTTGGGGGAATTGAAATTTTCAGCAATACTCGAGGTGTTTGTGAAAATATCTTGCCGATTTTTTAGTTAAGAAGAAGTGGAATAGGCGACTGCTCTTTTGAATTTTTCTTCTTAAGAATGTAACACGAGAGTAAGCATGTAGTGATATGGATAAGATAGAACTTCCAGATTGCAATGAGATATAGCTTTGTACTGCTTGCGAAAGGATAAAAAATTTGTCAGAGAAAGTAAAACAAGTCAGAAAACCCTTTTAACCTCAAAGGCTTTGCACCATGCTAAGATTGCCGGAAGTCAGTCAAGATTGCTGCAGTGGGAGATGCCCACTATATCTAACCCATTCCATTTTCATTTAGTTGAAAATGGACCAATGACTCGGTCCACTCATTTGAAATCTAGCAGTTAGATTCCAAGAAAACTGGTAACGACCCACCACCTATGGAAGAATTTTCGTGGGTAGTGTGATAGTGAAGTAGTTGATTGATCGGTGGAGTTGATGCATTGTTTGATAATTACATACTAAATACTCTCTGTTCACCAATCATGGCCTGGACTGGATTATTAGGGATATTTGCGGTATTTCAAGAAATTGTTGTTCCTTACTCTTTTGTAGTTGTATTTGTGTTGGTTGTTCTCTTCTCCGCGAGTAAAGGAGAGTTTGACTTGACTTTTGGCAATCATAGGGTTGGGTTGGGGGAATTAATGGTCCATGTGGTGTGTGGCCTGGCCGGCATCCAACCCGAATCTTTCTTTAGTATTTTTGTTCTTCCTTCTCAACCATTAGCATCTGTTTTCCGTTTTATAATATTCAGTTTCCTTTTCAAGTAGTGACAAACTTATAGAAATGTCAATGGACAGGCCCTCAAACAAATAAGAAAAAAATTCAATTCTTATGGCACCTCATATAAGCTAGCAGCTTCCCTTCATCTCTTGATTGTTTAACAGAATTAATCTACTGCCTTGCTTAACATATCATATAAGTAAGCAGCTTCCATTCATCTCTTGATTAGAAGATTGTTTAACAGAATTAATCTACTGCCTTGGTTAACATATACCTAGATTGATTGGGGTATACCTAGATTAATTGGGGTATACCCAATTTTAGGGGACTCTTTTGTAGAGCTAATGGTACTAAAATCGATGAAATTAAAGAACTATTTGTACCCATTATGATTAAAAATTAACCTAATCCATCTTCTCATTACATTTTCATTTTATCTTTTCCTCTTTCTCTTCTCCTCTACCATAACGACCACCCCCACCTTCATTAAAAACGATTGAAAATTCGTCGTAATCGCCGATTCGAAAATTTTATCGTCGATTAATTTTCAAACATGCATAAGATGAAGCGTATGAAAAACACTTCTAGAAGACCTAGTACTGATGACCCTGGAATCGGAAAATCAATTCAATACAAATCGAAGAAAAAAACAATTGATGAATAAGAAATCCCTGAAACGCGATTGAGAAAGTAAGTGCCTACTTAAACTCATTCCAGTACTCAATTTTTTGTTTGTATGTCGAGGTAGGGTAGAAAATTCGAATTTCTTAATTTGCGGTTATGTAGCCGGCAGGGATTTTGTTCCACGACTACCCTGATTTTTCATGTTTAGGTGTAGTCATTGTATTTCTAGTTTGAATATCATGCCGCACTTTCATCCGCTCTAAGTGATATATACAGGGGTCGTCGCTCTATTCAACCTAATACCATGCCGACTAATTATATTGTTGTTACTCGTCAGTGTTAAATTTTTTGAAATGCCGACTCGTGCTGTCCAAATACTTTCGTCTCCTGAGTTCCATTTTTTTATTAGCCGGCATGTTGTATGAATAGTACCCTGCCGACTATATATTAGTCGTCATTATATAGGTTATTGACAATGACGACTAAATGCTGACAAAACCTAATTTCTCTGTGTAACATTTTGTTATTCGTCGTTACTGTTTTATTTTTCCTTAAGGTGACGACTATTGTTCAGTCATCACTTAATTTTATTGTCGTCCCTGATGACTAATATCGTTGTATCTTAGTCGTTTCCTTGTTCAAGGGTTGACCCCGACGACTAATTGAAATATATTTCGATTTTTCTTGTTTAGGATGCAAAAGGTCAAGCAAGGAAAAAAAAGAATTATTACTTCTCCTTCAAAACCTCCTCGTGTAGGCGACAAAATCTTGACTGCAACAAATTGAAGAGAATTTGTTGAGCCGTGAACGGAATGATTCTCAGGGTCCACCTGAACCAAGTGATTCAGATGAAACTCCAGATGAAACTCCAATCAATTCCATCTAGCAGAAGAGGTAATGATGATGATGATCAAAGGACTCCGGATGCTAGAGTAGGTAATGATGGTGACGGGTGTTAGAGAACTGCTCGGTCGAACTTGCAAGCTTTGCTATCTCAAGCTTGTTTGTCAATGTTAGTGATCAAAAATATAAGTCTTGATTTCTAGTCTACTTATTGTAATGTCTCGGACTAGGATAGATTGTGTAGTTGAGCATTAGACTTCACGACGTTCATCAATTGAAGACGAAGAACTACTAAGGAGAGCTTGTGGAACTTCATCAACAAAAGGTATCTGGAGACTAAAACTCATCTATCACTTGGAAAGTCTATTTCTACTCTATCTCATATATTGAGACAAAAGTCGTGTTACTATATAGTATTCGATTATGCACATTTGAGATTTCGAGTTGAGTTTAACTCGCTTACATATTTCTCGAAATATGTAATGGTAAGCTTTCGCTTCAACCAAGTTCATCTTATATTCTTGACGAAAGTCAAAAGAAGATCATGTGAAAATCGTCGAGTAACATTTTACATGGTATGTGTGATACAATTATTTGGTGTAGACTTGGAATATTTCGTTATGATTATTTCAATAACTTGAAAATTTCTTTGATGCTAATAGTTCGTGAAAAACAGGCATTGTCATCCTCTAAGAAAGTTTCAATGATTGAAATAGAGTTTATAACACTTAACCATCATTGGATTATAAACATAGTATGCGTTCTTGTATTATGTGATCCATGACCGGAACTGTAATATGCATAATCGTATGCGTACTTGTTAGTTGTGAAATTCCGAGTACCTAAGTACACATACCCGTACGCGTACTGGCGAAGGGTTTGGGTCCGGAAACTTCTGCTGGGTTTGGAAGTATGCGTACCCGTTTGCATACTAGAGAACCCAAACTAAGACCGGCTACTTTAAGTGTGCGTACCCGTTTGCATACTTGAGTGGTTAAAGTTCTAAAATCGGTTTGTTCATGAACTAATACATTTATATAATAAAGAATGCATTCTTTGCAAACCGTGGCTATAATGTTCATGAATTGATTCGAGTGAATCAAACGGATTTTGCTTCAATTGTGTTCTTGTATACTTCTATGAGAATATAGCAATTGAACAACTTTATAACTAGTTTCATTTGATTCATTTAAACTAGTTGCGGTTAAGATGAATAAGGTTGATATGAGAGTGTTCATATAGCTAACTTCGGTTAACTACTGTTGAGCCAACATAGTGTACACGTTTAGGTACGATTACTCAAACCTAAATGAAGGTACATTTCATTTGTGTATAACGGTTGAAAGATATTAACTTGAATCTAATCATGTTTTCATCTAATGGTGAATATTGAATACTTTGTTACCAAGGTAACCTAGATTGCAAACCCTGATTTGAAAACTATATAAGGGAAAACTCTAGCAACTGGGAAACCTAATCCCCACACCTCATGTATGATACTAGTTGCGACTAGAGTCGATTCTCCTTTAACCTTAGGTTTTTCACGAAACCCTGTAGGTTAACGACTTAAAGACTTCATTGGGATTGTGAAGGCAGACCGAACTATTTTCTCTGTAGTTGCATGTTCTGATCTTACTTATACTATCGTGATTGAGTATTATTTTTGCTAAGATTTTCTTGAGATTTATCTCTGATAGGTAAGATTAAAAGTAGTCACAAATATATTCGTCTCATCGTTTGATAATACTAGGTTGTTTTCGGGAATATAAGTCTGGTTTATCAATTTGTTCATGTGCACCTTGATTTATCGAAAGACGGAACAAAACTCGTAGGTATTTCTGTGGGAGACAGATTTATCTATTCCATTAGACTTTTCTGTGTAAGACAGATTTGTTTATCAAGTCTTCGACTTTGGGTCGTAGCAACTCTTGGTTGTGGGTGAGATCAGCTAAGGGAATCAAGTGCGTAGAATCCTGCTGGGGTTCAGAAACATAAGGAGCGCAACTGTACCTTGATCATTGTGAGATTTATTAGGGCTCAACTACATTCCAATCTGAAGTTCATTGGTAGTAGGCTAGTGTCTGTAAAGGCTTAATACAGTGTGGTGTTCAAAGCTGGACTAGGTCCCGGGGGTTTTCTACATTTGCAGTTTTCCTCGTTAACAAAATTTCGGTGTCTGTGTTATTTCTTTTCCGCATTATATTTTGTTATATAATAAAATACCACAGGTTGTATGTTAAGATCAATCAGTTCTTGAATCCTACTTTTGGGTTGTTGATTGAATTGATTGACACTTGGGTATTGGTTTGTGATACCGTCCAAGTTATTTCTCTTATTCAATCGGGCTCGCAAATTCCTATTTGCTGATTGCAGATTGAATTGAGGAATTGAGATATAAACTCTTTGATACACTTTTCAATAGATTGAGTCTGACTGTCTAGTTGATTCTCTTGAAAGTATATTGGAGTTTGTCTATTCAGATTTCCGAACGACATATTGGGTGTGGTTGTTAGACCCCCGTTTTTTCAATTGGTATCAGAGCAGGAAAACGCGTTTAAGACCTCATAAGTCATGTGTTTGTAGCAATCTGATTTCTGTGTACCTAAGAAGTATCTCACAAACTACATACATCGAGATGTCTTCCAAAGTTTCTGATTATACCAAAAATCTTGGGTTTCACTCAAAGGATAACTCCTTAGCAGATTCTTCCGAATCCCGAGGGAAAAACGAGAAAATTGACATCATATCAGAATCTGAAATGGAACTCACCAGATCGTTAAAAAAATCTGCTGATATCATTGATTTCCAAGGTTCTAAAATCAAGACTCTTGAAGAAAAGAATGATCAGCTCACTTATGAATTCGAGAAATCTCTTGAAAGAGAATGTGAACTCTATTGATTTATTGAATCTCTCTCTAACAATATCGAAAAATTGATTCAAGAAACTACTCTACAACATTAAAAGATTAATATACTTGAATATATTATTAGAGAGGACTCAATTAGAGAAGAACGTTTAATCAAGGCTCATTCATCAGAAATAAACAGTCATCATGTTGAAAAGGAAAACTTGTTACATCTCTTCGATGTGCCTAAGAACAGTGTAACACCTTGAAAAAGGAAAACTATGTTTTGATGAGTAAGTTATCATATGTACCTCTTTCTGATATTCCCAAGGCTTTACCAAGCGTAAAGAAAATTCCCTCCAAGGAATTATCCAATATGAAGCACTTGCAAAATTCGCATGTGCCGGAAAAGGTTATGAGTCAAGGGAATTGTGTTTTTAATCCACGATGTTGTTCCTTCTGTGGGAAAAAGAATCATTATGCTCTTCATTGTTTTGCTAGAAAGAAACAAATTTCTGATATTCATAATTTGCTTCTTTTTACAGTCAACAGAGTAAATCGTCTGACGACATCTACAATGAGTTTCTTTCCTACAGAAAACCATAATTCTTATAAAAATGGTCCCTCTTCAAGAAATATTCACAGGTTGCAAGTTCCTCTTAATGGTATAAACTCTTGTGCCACTAATGAACACATTCCTTGTGGTTACAAGAATAAGTCTGGAAAGTCTAAGTCGAGAAGATGGAAATCCTTCAACTTTTCCCTTCTGGAACCGATCTCTAGAGGTCCTAGACTTTGTCCTCAGAAAAATCCTTCCAGTGGATTTTTTAAAGGGTTTATGAGTAATTCTTATGGAATTAGTTATAATCAATGGAAAGAAGGGAATACACGATACATACACACTAAATATTTGTACAACTATTCTCCCATAATTCATTGTGAGAATACTTCTCACTCCTTTACCTGATTCCAGGTAATTTCATCCTTGTATCTATCTTGAGAGTTGCAAGGATGATAATTATGGGAGTCTCAAGAATAGTTGTATGTTTTTATGCGTCTTTATGTTAATTATCCGAGTCATTCGATCATGCTGATCGTGTCTCGTGCTCTAATTTGAAGTCAAGTTTTCTAAATTATTGAGCCATGTTAACAAATATTGTGTTTTCTCTTGTTGAATCTTTTCTAAATCCATTCTTCATCTGTGACAGGTCCACGAACGTCCGTGTTCTCTTCATGTGAGTTCATAGGGTTTCCATAACAAGAGATTCCTTCTCCTGTTTATGAACATATATATTTTATATATTGTGTTGATACATCCCTAACAAAAAAAATTATATGGAGAACTCTTCAAGAACTCAAGAGATTGTGAGCCTTGACATGGAGGAGGACACTCAAGGACGTTATTCGATTTAATAACTTGTTCTGAAGAAGATGCTTGCAAGGAAAGAGTACAACTCCTGGATTGATGAATCTGTCAAGGATTTAACTCGTTTTCAGTATGATTCAAAGGTCGAGTTTGTGTTAGAGCATTGCTTGGTCGAACTCGCATGTGTTGCTATCTCAAGCATGTTTGTCAATGTTAGTGATCAAAACTATAAGTCTTGATTTCTAGTCTACTTATAACTAAGTCTCGGACTAGGATAGAAAGTGTAGTTGAGCTCAAGAATCCATGGAGATCATCATACAAAGACGAAGAACTACTCAAGGAACTGGTGGAACTTCATCGACTAAAAGGTATGTGGAGACTTGAACTTATCTATCTCTCAAAAGTCTATCTACTCTATCTCCTATCTCGAGACAAAAGTCATTTTTCTATATAGACTTTGATTATACACATTTGCTATTTCGAGCCGAGTTTATCTCGCTTATCTATTTCTCGAAATATGTGTTGGTAAGCTTTCGCTTTGGCCAAGCTCATCTTTACTAGTGACGAAAGTCATGATACGTTTCAATTACCTGAAAATGGCTTTGATGAAAAATGGTTTGTGAAATAACAATCATATAACGTCCTTTAAGAATGTTTCAATGATGAAAATGAGAGTTTAGATTATATGACCATGGTTGGATATAAACATTGTGAGGTAACTCATACATGTATAAGTCCTTATTCCTTGAACCAAAGTATGCGTACTTTGCTGCTCAGGAAAACTGGAACAAGAGTCCGCGAACCAAGTCCGCGTGTTGTATACCGATAATTTCTGTTGAAGTTTGTGAATTGAAAACAAACTTATTTCGGGTACTTAAGTCCGCGTACCAGTCCGCGTACTTAAGTTGGTTATTTTTTAAAAACGATTATTCGTGAACTTAAACTTATATAAACTAAGGAATGCAAGTTTGCAAACCGTGTCTATAAAGTTCATGAATCAATTCGAGCGAATCAAATCGTTTTTGTTTCAATTGTGTCTATTATAAAGATCTAAGCAATTGAACAACTCTCTAACTAGTTCATTTGAGTCATTTGAACTAGTTGTGGTAAAGAAGAATATGGTTGATATGAAAGTGCTCATATGGCTAACCATTTGGTTAGCTACTGTTGATCCAACTAGATGTACATGTTTGGGTACGGTCACACAAACCTAAAAACGTGCATTTAATTTGTGTGTAACAAGCTAAGTTTCGATCTAACGGTTGAAAGATATTAGCTTGAATCTAATCAGGTTTTCTTGTAACGGTGAATATTGAATGCTTTGTTACTAATCTAACATTGATTGCAAACCCTGATTTCAAAGACTATATAAGGGAGAACTCTGGCAACTGGGAAACCTAATCCCCACACCTCCTGTGTGATACTAGTTGTATTAGCTAGAGTCGATTCTCCTTTAACCTTAGGTTTCTTCTCGAGACCCTGTAGGTTAACGACTTGAAGACTTCATTGGGATTGTGAAGCCAGATCGATATTACTTTCTTGTAGTTATGTTATCTGATCTAGCTGTTTCTATCGTATTTGAGTACAATCGTAAGATTGGATTGAGATTGATATCTCCGATAGGTAAGATATAAAAGTAGTCACAAACACCTTCATCTCATCGTTTGTGATTCCACAATATCTTCTTTCGCTAGTCGATTAAGATTATTGTGAGGTGATTGATAATTCTAGGCTGTTCTTCGGGAATATAAGTCTGGGTTATCAATTGGTTCTTGTTCACCTTGATAAGACGGAACAAAAACTCGTAGGTATTTCTGTGGGAGACAGATTTATCTATTACCGTAGACTTTTCTGTGTGATACAGATTTGTTTATTAAAGTCTTTGACTTTGGGTCGTAGCAACTCTTAGTTGTGGGTGAGATCAGCTAAGGAAATCAAGTGTGTAGTATCCTGCTAGGATCAGAGACGTAAGGAGCGCAACTATACCTTCGATCAGCGTGAGATTGATTGGGGTTCAACTACAGTCCAGACCGAAGTTAG
Organism: Papaver somniferum; assembly: GCF_003573695.1. Taxonomy (NCBI): domain Eukaryota; kingdom Viridiplantae; phylum Streptophyta; class Magnoliopsida; order Ranunculales; family Papaveraceae; genus Papaver; species Papaver somniferum. The sequence goes on along the minus strand of NC_039361.1, from coordinate 32,788,811 downwards.
TTTGTAGTAGGCTAGTGTCTGTAGCGGCTTAATACAGTGTGTGTTCAATCTGGACTAGGTCCCGGGGTTTTTCTGCATTTGCGGTTTCCTCGTTAACAAAACTTCTGGTGTTTGTGCTATTTCTTTTCCGCATTATATTTTGTTATATAATTGAAATATCACAGGTTGTGCGTTGAATCGATCAATTGAGAAATCCAACCTTTGTTTGTTGATTGAAATTGATTGATCCTTGAACATTAGTCTTTGGTACCGTTCAAGTGATTTCTCTTGTATTCAATTAGACTCGCAGATTTCTATTTGCTTGAGTAAGTATTGAATCGAGAAAGAGAGATATAACTCTTTGATATACTTTTATTAAGATTGAGTCTGTATGTCTAGTTGATTCTCTTAGAAGTACATTGGAGTTAGTCCATACAGATCGATAAGCGAAATATTGGGTGTGGTTGTTAGACCCCCGCTTTTTCAATTGGTATCAGAGCAGGCAAACACGTTTAAAGACCTTACAAGTCTGTGTTTGTAGCGATCTGACTCTATGGACAAGAGTACTATCTCTGATAAACGCATCACCAGAAATAAAAGTCATGTCTCGACTATATTTATTAAAGAGAAAGATTCATCAATCTCAAATATAGACGAGCTTAGTGTTCGAACGAGACAGACAGACACCGACATGTGTCATTTCGATTACCCTTCAAAAGAGTCTATCTCTACTAATGAAAGGGAAATAGCTAAAGAGAGTAAACTGATTCTAAATCTTGTTAGAATCCAAGCTGATAGATTTAATCGGTTAAAAAAATATGTCGACGTTCTTCTTGGTGTAGTAAGAGACTGTAATTTCAAAGAAAATACTGAAGTTCATTCTTCACGTATCGTTCTCGAGGCAAGCCTCAAAAAGTATGCTTTGGAAATTGAACATCTCTTGAGTAACTCTCTATTCAAAGATGCTCTAAGCAGTCTAATATACCATGTACTTCTGCTGCAACTAAAGAATCCCCTTGTTTAGAAGTAAAATCAGAATCACTTCCTATTGGAAAAGATGTGTTAGTCACCTCCTCTAATCAAGGTTGTTCCACATCACATGGAAGGAAGAAATCTCCAAACGAGGTTGTTAAGACTTTACTATCTAATCACTCTGGTGATCAGAAAGTATGTCTCTTTTGTGAGGCAAAAGGTTCTGTTAAACAAAAGGGAAACTCTAGGTTGAATAAAAATTCCTTTATTCACTTCAACACACCTTAGACTTAATTATCAAAGGTGTAACTGACATTCGTATGTCTAAACCAATTGGTTTTCGTACTTACCCTGTGTATGCTACCAGGAAAGTCAGTTCAATGAGTTCCTCGAACGCTCAGAAGCAGAACAGATGTCTTAACAAAAATCATCTACGGAAATATAAAGTCTTCTCTTCTGTTAAAAGAGGAGATAACGTTGTCGTTGATGTGAATAAAATTCCAGGAGAAAGGAGCAAAAATGATGATATGAGAAATAACCTGAAGGAGATAATTGAAGGTTATAAAAAAATTGTCAACAGATTGTCAACCTTCTCAAATCAAAAGTCTCCTGCTAAGAACTCAAACTATGTCTCATATTTTGATGACAGTAAGTTTTATGATAATTTTTCACATCAAAAGAGATTATTTCTTAGACTTGAAAGGAAAAAGAAACTCAACCATGAACTTCGTTCATCTAATGAGCTGAGAGATCATTCTTGTGCTAATTAATCACAAGGGTTGAGAACTTACTCATAAAAATCCTATTGGGTAAGTTGTGTTAATAATCAGGTATACTTCTGTCAAAAATTGTTTTATGTTTAGTTGAGTTATTTACTTATCGTCTATAGCTAAACTATTGTCTACATACAACTTTGCTTAAGTATTTGTTGTGTCTAAAGAGGTTCTTCGTTTTGCCTTCTCGTTTTCAAAGAAGTTTTTCTTTGCAACTATGATTGCCTGCTACTCTTGTGCTCTAGATTATTTCTCTATGGAGATATAAAATTTATTGAGCCAAATTTCTTGTGATATTTCTCACATAGCAGAAGTTCTGTCTTGTCGTAAAAATACGACCGATTGCGTACCTTTGTTGTTGGGTCAAGATTGTGTTCGTACGAGTTTACTGTCACGAATCAATTTTTAGAAACCCTAAAAGTTACCTTCCCTAAGAAACCATTTAAATACCAAAACCCTTGAGTCTCGTACGCATACTCTGGAAATTTTGTTTGGTTTGTCAAGGATGTCTTCTTCTAACTCTAGCGGTTTTGGAAAAGGGTTTCTTGACCAAGGTATTGGTTTCGAGTCCAAGGGAAGGAAGAAAAGAACCCTAGTAGCAGATGATCATCCTAATGCCTCATGTTACTATGCCTATACACATCAGGATATTGAGAATGAGGATATGGTCTCTGCTGAAGTGGTTCATGACTTTCTTAAATATTTTGAGGAAGCAAAATTGCAGCTCATTGATACTTTGAAGAGTCTTGATGTATTAAGAACTGAGTTGAAAAAGGTTACTTCTGACCTTGGTCTCATAAAGACACATGTTAAAGATCTTCTCAATGAGGATATCTTCTCTGAAGAAGCAGTAGATGCTGTCAATCACAAGCTCAAAGACCTCAAGGCTCGTGAGGATTCTGAAACGTCTATTTGACTTCAGTTCGTGTTCGGATTTGGCATAGGAGTCTGTTTTTGTTCTTTAGCTTGTTGATTTTATTTTGTCTAGTAAATCTTCTTATGACAACTTTATTCTTGTGTTTTTAGGAAGAATAACTAGAGTTTGGAATAATAATTATTGTGATTACACATAGCTATGTCCAATGTTTTCATCTTTATTATTAGGTTTATTTGATTAAATTCTAAAATTGTTTGGAAGATGATTTTTGCAGTATTAATCTTTATGGTTTTATATATTGAAAATTTATTATGGGATATGTGTGTTTGCATCCGTGAACTATGATTGTCCCATACCTTGTCAAAAATTAAGTCTTTCGTATGTCGATATGCGAGTATTGATAAAAGAATGAATGAACTTTTGACATGACAAAAGTTTTAAGCCTATTATATGTCATTATGAAAATATTGATGGAAGATAGGATGAACTTTTGTTTACGAGGATTATGTCTATTGTATGTCATTGTGCAAATAGTGATGGAAAATAGAATGAATCCTTGTCTATTCCGCAATATTGATCTTCCCTGATCCATATTTTTTATGTGTATACTGTGTGGCTCCATAAAAACTCTTATGTTGAGCATTTCCGATCAAATTAATCATTGTTTTTCTTGTGGTTAATATAATTGAGTATTTTTTGATTCAAATTCATATTCGTATGTGATTTGTTATGTCCAAAGAAATCCTTTTTTTATTACGAAAGTTAGGTCGCTCTTGTTGTTCTTTCGAGAATGACATTTTATGGGGTAGAGTTCTTAATTGAACTTGTGCTTAATTGCTAAATCTTTGTGGGGAGTGCGGCTGTGGAATATTATAGGAGTTATCTTGTATTTTTATAGACTCTTTGATGAAAGCATTTAGCTTCGTCTATATGATTGCATCTAAAAAGTTGATATGTACTTTCTTTTGGTCATGAAATGTCTCTATGGAAATTTCTAGTTTTCGTACCTTTGCCAATTTTATTGACAAAAGGGGGGAGAATTAATGTGTAGTTCACACTAACTATATATGGTTTACGGATCATTATGTAAGGGGGAGTGGTTTCCATGTGAGATGGAGTATTGACTAAGGGGGAGTGATACATATCACCACAGTATTGTTGTCGAAGTTGTGATACAATTGAACTTTGATGTTGTATAATAATATTATGACACTGTTAACAATAATTGAGAATTCTTGTTTTCTCATTGTTATAGCTACGGATTTTCAACAACGATACTAAACTTACAACCTTTGGAATCATTGGAGTACTTGGAAGTGACGAAGATTTCGAGTAATGTTGAAGAACCAAGGAGATCATGCATGTGGAAGAGAAGCTGCAAAGTTTATTTATTTTGTATTCCATATGTATTGATAGTTTTGTCACTAAAATTGACAAAGGGGGAGATTGTTAGAGCACTGCTCGGTCGAATTCGCATGCGTTGCTATCTCAAGCATGTTTGTCAATGTTAGTGATCAAAACTATAAGTCTTGATTTCTAGTCTACTTATAGCTAAGTCTCGGACTAGGATAGAAAGTGTAGTTGAGCTCAAGACTCCATGGCGATCATAATAAAAAGACGAAGAACTACTCAAGGAACTGGTGGAACTTCATCGACTAAAAGGTATGTGGAGACTTGAACTTATCTATCACTCAAAAATCTATCTACTCTATCTCCTATCTTGAGACAAAAATCGTTTTGCGATATAGACTTTGATTATACACATTTGCTATTTCGAGCAGAGTTTATCTCGCTTATCTATTTCTCGAAATATGTGTTGGTAAGCTTTCGCTTTGGCCAAGTTCATCTTTACTAGTGACGAAAGTCATGATAAGTTTTAATTACTTGAAAATTGCTTGGACGAAAAATGGTTTGTGAATAACGGCTATATAACGTTTCAATTTATGTTGAATCTAATCATGTTTTCATGTAACGGTGAATATTGAATGTTTTGTTACTAAGCTAACATTGATTGCAACCCCTGATTTGAAAGACTATATAAGGGAGAACTCTAGCAACTGGGAAACCTAATCCCCACACCTCCTATGTGATACTAGTTGTATTATCTAGAGTCGATTCTCCTTTAACCTTAGGTTTCTTTTCGAGACCCTGTATGTTAACGACTTGAAGAATTCATTGGGATTGTGAAGCCAGACCGGTACTACTTTCTTGTAGTTGTGTGATCTGATCTTGTTGTTTCTATCGTATTTGAGTACAATCGTAAGATTGGCTTGAGATTGATATCTCCGATAGGCAAGATATAAAAGTAGTCACAAACACCTTCGTCTCATCGTTTGTGGTTCCACAATATCTTCTTTCGCTAGTCGATTAAGATTATTGTGAAGTGATTGATAATTCTAGGCTGTTCTTCGGGAATATAAGTCTGGGTTATCAATTGGTTCCTGTTCACCTTGATTTATCAAAAGACGGAACAAAAACTTCTAGGTATTTCTGTGGGAGATAGATTTATCTATTAACGTAGACTTTGATGTGTGATACAGATTTTTTTATTAAAGTCTTCGACTTTGGGTCGTAGCAACTCTTAGTTGTGGGTAAGATCAGCTAAGGGAATCAAGTGCGTAGTATCCCGCTGGGATCAAAGACGTAAGAAGCGTAATTGTACCTTGGATCAGTGTGAGATTGATTGGGGTTCAACTACAGTCCAGACCGAAGTTAGTTTGTAGTAGGCTAGTGTCTGTAGCGGCTTAATACAGTATGTGTTCAATCTGGACTAGGTCCCGGGGTTTTCTGCATTTGCGGTTTCCTCGTTAACAAAACTTCTGGTGTCTGTGTGATTTCTTTTCCGCAGTATATTTTGTTATACAATTGAAATATCACAGGTTGTGCGTTGAATCGATCAATTGGGAAATCCAACCTTTGGTTGTTGATTGAAATTGATTGATACTTGAACGTTGTTCTTTGGTACCGTTCAAGTGATTTCTCTTGTGTTCAATTAGACTCGCAGATATAACTCTTTGATATACTTTTATTAAGATTGAGTCTGACTGTCTAGTTGATTCTCTTAAAAGTATATTGGAGTTAGTCCATGCATATTGTTATGCGAAATATTGGGTGTGGTTGTTAGACCCCCGCTTTTTCAGTTTGCAAATATTCTCAGTTTGCAAATCTTCAACTGCAAATAAATCATCCTTTAGATGGTCAGGACAGAATCCTTGCTAATCAACAGATCTTGATACGAAATCAGAGGAAACTCATCGTGAACTGTGTTAAGGATAGACAACTTGCTCGTGTTGTTGATCGCAAAGTTAGTGTTCTAACTCATGAACATGGAGTTTCAACGGTCAAGAGAGTCAAGGAAATTAGTGACACCTTCTATGATGGATTCATTGAAAGGTATGAAGTTATCAAAGAACAGTAATTATTGTCTAGGAAACTTCTTATGAGAATTTATTCTTGTGTTTTTAAGAAGGATAACTAGGGTTTGGAATAGCCATTATTGTGAGTACACATAGGTATTTCCAACGTTTTCATCTTGCAATGTTTTTAGATTTATTTAAATTCTAAGTTATTTGGAAGATTATTTTTGCAGTATTAATCTTTATGGTTTTATATATTGCAAATTGTCATGGGATAGGTTGTTTACGTCCGTGAACCTTGACTGTCCCATACATGCTCAAAAGTTAGCTCTATTGTATGTCGCTATGAAAATATTGATAAAAGATAGAATGAACTTTTGACTACAAAAGTTAAGCCTATTATGTGTTTATACAAATATTGATGGAAGATAAGATGAACTTTTGTTTACAAAGATTAAGTCTATTATATGTCATTGTGCAAATAGTGATGAAAAATAGAATGAATCTTTGATTATTCCGCAGTATTGGTCTTTCCCTGATCCACATCTTTGTGTATGTACTGTGCGGCTCCATAAGTTCTCTTATGTGAGCATTTCCGATTAAATTAATCATGGGTTCTCTTGTGGTTAATTTAATTGAGTTTTTTTGATACGAATTCATGTTTCATGTGATTTGTTAATGTCCAAATAAATCCTTATTTTCTTGTAAAAGTAAGGTCGCTCTTGTTGTTCTTTCGTGAATGAAATTTTATGGGGGAGAGTTCTTATTTGAACTTGTGCTTGATTGCCAAATCTTTGTGGGGAGTATTCTCTTTTAACCTTAGGTTTTTCACGAAACCCTGTAGGTTAACGACTTAAAGACTTCATTGGGATTGTGAAGCCAGACCCAAATATTTTCTCTGTAGTTGCTTGTTCTAATCTTACTTTTACTATCGTGATTGAGTATTATCTTTGCTAAAATTTGCTTGAGATTTATTTCCAGTAGGTAAGATCAAAAGTAGTCACAGACCTCTTCGTATCATCGTTTGTGATTCCACAATATCATGTTTCACTTCCATTAGATTAAGATTATTGTGAGGTGATTGATAATACTAGGTTGTTCTTCGGGAATATAAGTCCGATTTATCAATTGGTTCCTGTGCACCTTGATTTATCAAAAGACGTAACAAAACTCGTAGGTATTTCTGTGGGAGACAGATTTATCTATTCCAATAGACTTTTCTGTGTGAGACAGATTTTTTTATCAAGTCTTCGACTTTAGGTCGTAACAACTCTTGGTTGTGGGTGAGATCAGCTAAGGGAATCAAGTGCGTAGAATCCTGCTGGGGTTCAGAAACATAAGGAGCGCAACTGTACCTTGATCATTGTGAGATTTATTAGGGCTCAACTACATTCCAATCTGAAGTTCATTGGTAGTAGGCTAGTGTATGTAACGGCTTAATACAGTGTGGTGTTCAAAGCTGGACTAGGTCCCGGGGGTTTTCTACATTTGCAGTTTTCCTCGTTAACAAAATTTCGGTGTCTGTGTTATTTCTTTTCCGCATTATATTTTGTTATATAATAAAATATCACAGGTTATGTGTGAAGATCAATCATTTCTTGAATCCAACCTTTGGGTTGTTGATTGAATTGATTGACACTTGGATATTCGTTTGTGATACCGTCTAAGTTATTTCTCTTATTCAATCGGGCTCGTAAATTCCTATTTGCTGATTGCAGACTGCATTGAGGAATTGAGATATAAACTCTTTGATATACTTTTATATAGATTGAGTCTGACTGTCTAGTTGATTCTCTTGAAAGTATATTGGAGTTTGTCTATTCAGATTGCCGAACGACATATTGGGTGTGGTTGTTAGACCCCCGTTTTTTTCAATTGGTATCGGAGCAGGCAAATACGTTTAAGACCTCATAAGTCTGTGTTTACAGGAATCTGATTTCTATGGACCTAAGAAGTATCTCACAAACTACGTACATCGAGATGTCTTCCAAAGTTTCTGATTATGCCAAAAATCTTGGGTTTCACTCAAAGGATAACTCCTTAGTAGATTCTTCCGAATCCCGAGGGAAAAACGATAAAATTGACATCGTATCAGAATCTAAAATGGAACTCACCAGATCGTTAAAAAAAATCTGCTGACATCATTGATATCCAAGGTTCTAAAATCAAGACTCTTGAAGAAAAGAATGATCAGCTCATTGATGAATTCGAGAAATCTCTTGAAAGAAAATGTGAACCCTATTGCTTTATTGAATCTCTATCTAACAATATCAAAAAATTGATTCAAGAAACTACTCTACAGCGTGAAAAGATTAGTATACTTGAAGATACTATTAGAGATGACTCAATTAGAGAAGAATGTTTAATCAAGGTTTATTCATCAAAAATAAACAGTCATCATGTTGAAAATGGGAAACTTGTTACATCTCTTCGATGTGCCCAAGAACAGTGTAACACCTTGAAAAGGGAAAACTCTATTTTGATGAGTAAGTTATCCTATGTACCTCTTTCTGATATTCGCAGGGCTTTACTAAGCTTAAAGAAAATTTCCTCCAAGGAATTATCCAATATAAAGCACTTGCAAAATTCGCATGTGCCGGAAAAGGTTATGAGTCAAGGGAATTGTGTTTATAATCCACGATGTTATTCCTTCTGTGGGAAAAAGAATCATTATGATCTTCATGTTTTGCTATAAAGAAACAAATTTCTGATCTTCATAATTTGCTTCTTTTTACAGTTAATAGAGTAAATCTTCTCACGACATCTACAGTGAATTTCTTTCCTAAAGAAAACCAGAATGCTTATAAAAATGGTCCCTCTTCAAGAAATCGTCACAGGTTACAAGTTCCTCTTAATGGTATAAACTCTTGTGCCACTAATGAACACATTCCCTGTGGTTATAAGAATAAGTCTAGAAAGTCTAAGTCGAGAAGATGGAAGTCCTTCAACTCTTCCCTTCTGGAACCGATCTCTAGAGGTCCTAGACATAGTCCTCAGAAAATTCCTTCCAATGGATTTTTTAAAGGGTTTATGACTAATTCTTATGGAATTAGTTATAATCAATGGAAAGAAGGGAATACACGATACAGACACACAAAAGATTTATACAACTCTTCTCCCATAATTCATTGTGAGAATACTTCTCACTCCTTTACCTGATTCCAGGTAATTTCATCCTTGTATATATCTTGAGAGTTGCAAGGATGATGATTATGGGACTCTCAAGAATAATTGTATGTTTTTATGTGTTTTTATGTTAATTATCTGAGTCATTCGATCCTGCTGATCGTGTCTCGTGCTCTAGTTTGAAGTCAAGTTTTCTAAATTATTGAGTCATGTTAACAAATATTGTGTTTTCTCTTGTTGGATCTTTTCTAAATCCATTCTTCATCTGTGACCGGTCCACGAACGTCCCTGTCCACTTCATGTGAGTTCATAGGGTTTCCATAACAAGAGATTCCTTCTCCTGTTTACAAACATATATATTTTCTACATTGTGTTGTTTAATACCTAACAAAAAAATTATATGAAGAAATCTTCAAAGATCTCAATAGATTGTGAGCCTTGACATGGAGGAGGACACTCAAGGACGTGATTCGATTCAATAACTTGTTCTGAAGAAGATGCTTGCAAGGAAAGAGTGCAACTTCTGGATTGATGAACCTGTCAAGGATTTAACTTGTTTTCAGGATGATTCAAAGGTCGAGTTTGCAAATCTTCAACTGCAAATAAATCATCTTTTAGATGGTCAGGCCAGAATCTTTGCTAATCAACAGATCTTGATACGAAATCAGAGGAAACTCTTCGTGGACTGTGTTAAGGCTAGACAACTTGCTCGTGTTGTTGATCGCAAAGTTAGTGTTCTAACTCATGAACATGGAGTTTCAACGGTCAAGAGAGTCAAGGAAATCAGTGACACCTTCTATGATGGATTCATTGAAAAGTATGAAGTTATCAAATAACAGTAATTATTGTCTAGGAAACTTCTTATGAGAATTTATGCTTGTGTTTTTAAGATGGATAACTAGGGTTTGGAATAGCCATTATTGTGAGTACACATAACTATTGCCAACGTTTTCATCTTGCAATGTTTTTAGATTTATTTAAATTCTAAGTTATTTGGAAGATGATTTTTGCAGTATTAATCTTTATGGTTTTATATATTGCAAATTGTTATGGGATAGGTTGTTTACGTCCGTGAACCTTGACTGTCCCATACATGCTCAAAAGTTAGCTCTATTGTATGTCGCTATGAAAATACTGATAAAAGATAGAATGAACTTTTGACTACAAAAGTTAAGCCTATTATGTGTTTATACAAATATTGATGGAAGATAGGATGAACTTTTGTTTACAAAGATTAAGTCTATTATATGTCATTGTGCAAATAGTGATGAAAAATAGAATGAATCTTTGATTATTCCGCAATATTGGTCTTTCCCTGATCCACATCTTTGTGTATGTACTGTGCGGCTCCATAAGTTCTCTTATGTGAGCATTCCCGATTAAATTAATCATGGGTTCTCTTGTGGTTAATTTAATTGAGTTTTTTGGATACAAATTCATGTTTCATGTGATTTGTTAATGACCAAAGAAATCCTTATTTTCTTGTAAAAGTAAGGTCGCTCTTGTTGTTCTTTCGGGAATGACATTTTATGGGGGAGAGTTCTTATTTGAACTTGTGCTTAATTGCCAAATCTTTGTGGGGAGTGCGGCTGTGGAATATTGTAGGATTTTTCTTGTATCTTTATAAACTCCTGGATGAATACACTAAGTTTCTACTATGTGAAATCATCGAAACAAGTTGGTATGTTGTTCTCTTTTGGTCATGAAGTATCTCTATGAAAATTTCATGAGGATACCACTAGTTTTCGTACCTTTGCCAATTTATATTGACAAAAAGGGGGAGAATTAATGTATAGTTCACACTCAAAATACATATGGTTTACGGATCATTATGTATGGGGGAGTGGTTTTCATTGTGAGATGAAGTATTGACTAAGGGGGGTGATACATATCACCATAGTATTGTTGTCAAAGTTGTGATACAATTGGACTTTGATGCTGTATAATAATACTATGACACTGTATAACAATGATTGAGAGAAATTGTTTTCTCATTGTTATAGATACAGATCTTCAAAAACTATGATACTAAGTTGAACACATATAGAATCATTTGAGTACTTGGAAGTGACGAAGATTTCGAGTAACATTGAAGAACCAAGGAGATCAAGCATTTGGATGAGAAGCTACAAAGTTTATTTATTTTGTAATCCATATGTATTGATAGTTTTGTCACTAAAATTGACAAAGGGGGAGATTGTTAGAGCACTGCTCGGTCGAACTCGCAAGCGTTGCTATCTCAATCTTGTTTGTCAATGTTAGTAATCAAAACTATAAGTCTTGATTTCTAGTATACTTATAGTAATGTCTCGGACTAGGATAGATTGTGTAGTTGAGAATTAGACTTCACGGTGTTCATCAATTGAAGACGAAAAACTACTAACAAGAGCTTGTGGAACTTCATCAACAAAAGGTATGTGGAGACTAAAACTCATCTATCACTTGGAAAGTGTATTTCTACTCTATCTCCTATATTGAGACAAAGGTCGTATTACTATATAGTATTCGATTATGCACATTTGAGATTTCGAGCTGAGTTTAACTCGCTTACATATTTCTCGAAATATGTGTTGATAAGCTTTCGCTTCAACCAAGTTCATCTTATATTCTTTATGAAAGTCAAAAGATGATCATGCGAAAATCGCCAAGTAACATCTTGCATGGTTTTTGTGATAAAATCATTTGGTGTAGACTTGGAATGTTTCGTTGTGATTATTTCAATAACCTGAAAATTGCTTTGATGCTAATAGTGTGTGAAAACGGCTATTTTCATCCTCTAAGAAAGTTTCAATGATTGAAATAGAGTTTATTTCAATGATTGGAATAAAGTTTCAATCATTGGATTATGAACATAGTGCGCGTTCTTGCATGTATGTGATCCATGACCGGAACTAAAGTATGCGTACTTGTAGTTGTGAAATTCCGTGTACCAAGTACACATACCGGTACGCATACTTGCGTAAGGTATAGGTCCGGGAGTTTCTGATGGGTTTTGGAAGTGTACTTAAGCATGCGTACCCGTTTACATACTGGCGAACCCAAACTCAGACCGGCTACTTAGGTATGCTTACCTGTGTGCATTCTTGAGTGGTTAAAGTTCTAAAATCGGTTAGCTCATGAACTAATACATTTATATATTAAGGAATGCATTCTTTGCAAACCGTGGATATAATATTCATGAATTGATTCGAGTGAATCAAACCGATTTTGCTTCAATTGTGTTCTTGTATACTTCTATGAGAATATAACAATTGAACAACTCCTTAACTAGTTTCATTTGACTCATTTGACCTAGTTATGGTTAAGATGAATAAGGTTGATATGAGAGTGCTCATAGCTAACGTTGGTTAACTACTGTTGAGCCAACATGGTGCACAGGTTTAGGTACGGTTACTTAAACCTAAATGAGGGTACATTTCATTCTTTTATAACAAGCTAAGTTCGATCTAACGGTTGAAAGATATTAGCTTGAATTTAATCAGGTTTCATTTAACGGTGAATATTGAATGCTTTGTTACCAAGGTAACCCAGATTACAAACCCTGATTTGAAAACCATGTAAGGGAGAACTCTAGCAACTGGGAAACCTAATCTCCACACCTCCTGTGTGATACTAGTTGCGACTACTGTCGATTCTCCTTTAACCTTAGGTTTTTCACGAAACCATGTAGGTTAACGACTTAAAGACTTCTTTGGGATTGTGAATCCAGACCCAACTATTTTCTCTGTAGTTGCGTGTTCTGATCTTAGTTATACTATCGTGATTGAGTATTATCTTTGCTAACATTTTCTTGAGATTTATCTCCGGTAGGTAAGATTAAAAGTATTCACAAACCTTTTCGTCTCATCGTTTGTGATTCCACAATATCTTGTTTCGCTTCCATTTGATTAAAATTATTGTGAGGTGATTGATAATACTAGGTTGTTCTTCGGGAATATAAATCTAGTTTATCATTGGTTCCTGTGCACCTTGATTTATCAAAAGACGGAACAAAACTCGTAGGTATTTCTGTGGGAGACATATTTATCTATTCCAATAGATTTTCTGTGTGAGACAGATTTTTTTATCAAGTCTTCGACTTTGCGTCGTAGCAACTCTTAGTTGTGGGTGAGATCAGCTACGGAAATCAAGTGCGTAGAATCCTGCCGGGGTTTAGAGACGTAAGGAGCGCAACTGTACCTCGATCAGTGTGAGATTGATTAGGGCTCAAGTACATTCCAATCTTAAGTTCATTGGTAGTAGGCTAGTATCTATAGCGGCTTAATACAGTGTGGTGTTCAAAGCTGGACTTGGTCCCGGGGTTTTTCTGCATTTGTGGTTTTCCTTGTTAACAAAATTCTGGTTTTTGTGTTATTTCTTTTCCGCATTATATTTTGTTATATAATAAAATATCACAGGTTGTGCGTTAAGATCAATCCGTTCTTGAATCCGACCTTTGGGTTGTTGATTGAATTGATTGACACTTGGATATTCATTTGTGATATCGTCCAAGTTATTTCTCTTATTCAATCGGGCTCGCAAATTCCTATTTGCTGATTGCAGATTGAATTGAGGAATTAATATATAAAATCTTTGATATACGTTTATATAGATTGAGTCTGAATGTATAGTTGATTCTCTTGAAAGTATATTGGATTTTGTTTATTCAGATTGCCGAACGAAATATTGGGTGTGGTTGTTAGACCCCCGCTTTTTCAACAGGGATGACATTCCAGTTACTGGAGGAGGTAATGATGATTGTAATAATGGTGATAAAGATGATGGACAAGGTGAAATTTTTGAAGAAGATGAATAAGAATATGGAGAAGAAAAGGGTAATGGTCAAGAGACAAGGGTTCAGGTTGGACAAGTACCTCAAGCTGTAACTACAACCGGAAAAAAGAAGGTTATCAATAAATCTATTGATTCCCACATGTCTCCCCCTTAAAGGAATAAGCTACAAAAAGCAGGTGACCTCTACTAGGGTTGCCCAAATATGGTGGAAATGTTCTTTTTGGATACAAAGACTCATGGGAGTATGGATACAAAGACTCATGGGAGTATGAAATCTATTCTATACTCGTAAGTAATCTCAATCTCACTTTGTTGTTATTTAAGACATTCTATCTTAAATTTGTTTCAAATGTTTGTATTTTTTATTTTTAATTGTGTGTTTTTTGTTTATGTTATTTAGGAAAATAAGAATGCCAACCGTCTTTTGAGGCGCCAAGCTTCAAATGCCATGATGCAGAAATGGCCACTTGATAAGGAATGTGACGCTGTGAAAGAGATTGTCAATAACTCTTGGTTGTGCATGCGATGAAGAGTTCGGTTGTTGAGTATGAAAAAGTTGATATATCTGCATTTTGTGAGAGGATTTATGGGAAGGAAAATACAATGCTCTTCCCATTCGGTGAGATGGAGATAACTCCCAATGACTGTCATCAAATTCTAGGCCTCGAGGTTGATGGATTCGGTGATCAAATTTTTTGAGAGGATCTCTTCAAATTGAACAAGATCTTGTTCGTTTTGGATGAGGAGCAGTCGGATTCTATGTTGATGGTAGATTTTTGACAAAGGTTAAAATCGTAAAATCATAATTTTACATATTTCTGACCTAGCTTCAGACACGTATGTGAAATTCCTATTTTAGGATTAGACGTGAAAGCTCATATCACAATCTCTGACGGAGCGTACAACCTCTCAGAGCAAGCATGAATGTGCAATCATTAAAGCCTCTCGGGTGAGCATTAAATATTTTTCACATCTCATCAACACTGAGAAATTTCAGTATTCACTTCTGTATAGAATCGATAGTGATTGGACGGCTCCTAGACATATTGCCTGCTAGTATAGAGCCATAACGTCTTCGGGATGTCGCAATGTTCCCTGACTATATAGAATAAATATTCAGAGCGAGTATGATGCTTATACTATCTCATACCTCGGCACTCGAATAAATATAACGCTCCTAGACAAATTTCCTGCTAGTATAGAGCCATTCATTGATTAATTCTAGCGCAATATTCATCAATTGAATTCTTAGAAAATAATCTATTTTTATCTCATTACTCTGTTTCATGGCTTTTCTCAGCTGAATTCCATGGATTAGTAATAGATATTCACTTTTCGGGCATTTGTGCCACCACCGAGTAAGCCCCGAGAAAATGGTGCGAGTGTACTTATCAATAATGCACGAACGAGCACCCAAAATATAGACGAACGACGAAATATGGAAACCTATGCAAAATAGAAAAGGATAATAAAAAAATAAAAATAATCAAGAGGCGCGCACAGGACCTGTCCCACCGGCCGGCCACGCCATCGTGGCCGGTCCCACGCCTGTTCATCTTTTCTTTAAACTTATTTTATTATTTTCCTCATATCTTGAAAACTCCCTTGTTTGAGCAAACTTCCTCGTTTGAGCAAAACTCCTAGTTTTCCATATTTTTTCACACAAGTTGAAAAATAATAATAAAAGTAGGGAAGAGCGTCACGGGACCAGGTCCATCGTCCGGCCATTCCACGGCCGTGCCCGGTCCCACGCCTCTCCAGTTCCTTATTTTATTATTATTGCTTCTCTCATCTCATGAAACTCCCTCGTTTGAGCAAACTTTTGGTTTCCATATTTCTCCAATATTTCTCAAATCTCTAAAAAAGTCAAATGGTCCCACGATCATCCGGGCTTCTCACCGCAAATATTAAAATATCATTATTTTAATACTCTTAAAATATTGGTCGCACGAGCAAAGTCATACTTTCTCATTCATGCAAAATTGAGAGTTTCAGTCAAGATCAAACTCTTCTTAAAATCCAGAATATTTCTCGAATGAGCAACAAAGATACCTAAAATTCTCAGAAATGCACGTGTGAAGGGTCATAGTGTCCCGTGCACACACATGACCGGACCTGGACGGTCCCTTGGCCATCATGGTCGGCTGGTCCCACGTCTCTCCATTATTATTTTAGTAATAATAATTCATATCTTTCATGATTCTCCTATAATGAATCCTCGTCCAGGGATACCTCTGCACGCTCGGACGTCCGTTCACCACCAATTGCCGGATCTCATACCCATTGGTTGGTCGACATTCCTTAACCCACATTGGACAAATCTTCATCAACCACGGTTCTCCAAAATTTGGATTTTCAATTTACGATAATTCGACAAACGTCGATAATTTTTATATTGATCCAACAATCAATATTTTTAATTAAATTTTAATGTTCGGTCTACCAACATTGTTTGATCGTACGAGAGCACCCTCGTTGGATGACCATCAACTTGGCCGATCATCCAATATTTCATTGGACGTCCATCCAATTGGACGTTCGATCATATAATATTCACTAATATTTTAATCCTACTTTGTCATTCGACAATTCATGACATAGTGGATCAGGAATGAGTACTCTAGATGATTCATAACTCAGGAACATCTGATTTCCTGTCGAATACTCGACATATTAGAATACGTCCATGATCGAGAAAGTAGGATTAAAATATGAATCCTCAACTGGTAAAATGATATATCACAATTCATCAATACTCAACGTCTGAGCATCATTAATGTCCTAGCAGACATCTTATTCTTAATTCATGAATCTCAGAGCATATCTCATTTGTTCATTATGCTTGACTCATTAAGACTACGACTCATAGTTTATCCAAGTCAATAATTGACCAATTAAATACATGTATGCCTTGAAGACTCCACATTCATGAGACATCAATCATGGCACATGGAGGGATATTCACTAGGGTTTTGGTATGTCGGCGTACGAAACGTGTGTACACGCACAATGAGAAATGTGAGTAAGTCGCGCAAGCAATTGAAGGAGTTAGCAAAGTAGTGGATGGACAATCAACTAATACTCTCACGCCGGTGGAACTGGTTAACCACGATTTCCCACTTTCCCACTCTTTCAGTCCAGCAACCGTCACACTTACTGAGGATCAATGTTTTTTAATATTCTTGCAATATAAATAAGTTTCTGGGTCCATTATTGAACAACAAGAATTCTCATATGAACGGTAACTCTCAATAGAGCAGAATTCAATCAATCAGAACTTATCTTCGAACTCAACAGTTCACAGAAAACTTGCAGAACTCTCCAACACATACACAATCCTTCGATCACCATTGATCTCACACACATTTCTTAGCTTCACTCCTACAAATCGACCCTCATCCCTCTTTGTGGTCGAATTGACTCTGGAACGACCATTTTCTTGGTTTAGGCTGGAGTCTTACAGATTGATCTCTCAAAATCAAAGCACTACTGTGCAGTGCATCTGTTTGCTAAAGGTTTAAGCAATTTTCTTGTTCAAGGGACCGACTGCTCGTCTCTCCCCTTTTCCTCAAAAAACAGCAAATTGTTTTCATCCATCAACATATTGGCGACCACAGTGGGAGATTAATCTCTCGGCTGCAATCCCAATTCAACAAAGATGGTCGACCTTAGGTCAGACTCAGTTACAAATCCTAACTCTAACCCAAACAGTACTAGCACTATCAATAATGGTAGTACTCCAGTCACTCTTTCAATTTCCAACAGCGACGCTACTGATACTACCCTTCAAACCAACAATACTAGTGTTCATGCTGAAACCAACACTGGTACAGGCAACAATCCTCTCTTCGGACGAGCTCCTGAAGAAATTAGAGCAAATCCACCTACCATAGCTGATCTCATGAAGGTTCAGGAAGTTCTCTCCAACAATCAAACAGACATGGCTACAACACAGAAAGAGTTACGTGTTTATCTCAAGACTCTCACAGACAAGTTGTCACCTGAAAAAGCTCAGACCCAACTCAGTCGGAAAAGGAAAATCTAAGGAAACATCCTTAGCCGCTGATCCTGAAATATCCCCAATCCACATCTTGGAAGATGATAAAGCCCGTAGTGCTGCAGACAACCCACCAGCGAATGAGCCATCAATTTCATCACTTGTGAAGATTTGGAGCGGTTTTTGGAGGATCATGGAAAAGACAAGACATCTTATGTCCATCATCACCAACCTCCATATCCTCTTGATACACAGAGAATTCCTCTTCCGAAAGTTTATGCTTCTCCAATGTTCACACTTTATAATGGAAAAGGAAATGCTCGAGAACATGTTTATCGATTCCTGGAATCATTGAGCGAACATCAGCACAACCATGTTGTCTGTCTAAAGGAATTTTCAAAGTCTCTGACAGGCATAGCATACACCCAGTACAATAACATCGCACCAGGAAGCATCGCCAGTTGGGGAGAAATGATTAATGCTTTCCACCGAAAATA